>NC_135013.1:27265301-27895301 GCF_051020955.1 Megalopta genalis | reverse complement strand
GAATTACTTTGTAATTTAATTGGATGGAGATCTGAATTACGAATTACAATATGATTGAATTATTTTGTACTTTAATTAAATGGCGATTCGAATCACGAATTACAATGTAATTGATTTATTTTGTATTTTAATTAAATGATGATTTGAATCACGAATTACGATGTAATTGAATTATTTTGTATTTTAATTAAATGGCGATTTGAATTACAAATTACAATGTAATTGAATTATTTTGTAATTATATTTCCTTGGGTAACTCAATGGTAATTACGCAGAACTCTGATAAAAACTGATAATTACAGTACCTTGAAATCAACAAATTTTTGTTTCATGAAATCTGTGTAAATGCAATGTTACGCCAAATTGTATTTGAATAGAGTAATTATTTCCTACGTTATTTAATTATATATTTTATTCGAAAATCATATCAAAACTCAAAAACGTATTTATTATCCAACAAACTCAATATTTTCAATAATTTGGAACTATCACTCACTGATATCCCATTGCGGAAGTGGCTTGGCACTGACGAAAATGATCGCCAGTGAAAGAGTGGCAACTACGATAAAATGTTTGCTCATGTCCGCAGCTTCTACTTTTCGTCTGATTGAACGCGAACTCGCCCTCGCTCTTTTATAGTCCGGATCGCGTTGTCCATTATGACTCGTCGATGCCTTGGACGCGACGCGTCAACAATGTCTCTCTTATCTCGCGTTTAAAAACAGGGGCATGACGAGCACCGCTAATGAACAAGACAATCACCGGGAAGCTGTCAACTACACGCTTTTTTCGCGTTCGAATGGAAAAACCTCGACCACGGTCAACCCAGCCGCACGAAACAGTTCCACGCTTTTGTCGCGGCGACGAATGGAAAATGTGCGACTGAACTACATTGTTGCATCATCTATTTTGGTAGTTGCATAAGTCGATCCACATTTAGCGATTTTGTTCAGTTCGAATCGTGGCTTTTTAATTGTATGGACTGAACGTTCGGATCGATTATATCGCTGAAACGACGAGGGGGAATATTGTCGCGGTCGAAAATGAGTTTTAGCGACGATTATGCCGATGTTTCGGTGGAAAATATTCATCCCTCATTCTAATAGGAGTTGGGACAGCTACAATTCGCGATGCTAGTAATTATACCAATATTGTCGTGTGAGCGATTATGCGTACTGTTCATTTTCCCAATTAAAGGCGCAGGTGTGTATGTCAGCGACGCGGGCGACAGTTATCATTACCATAAATTGCACGTTATGGCGGACGGTTCGGTTTGTTTAGCACGCTTTAAATATTATTTCACACGGGGCCCGTTACGCATCTATGTCACCGCGTATTGTTTACACGCCGCGGCGGTGTTTAATCTACAGAACAAATATATACTCGGTCAAACAGTTTTCTCGGTTTGTTTAATATTATCGATATTTTCACGGAGGCCGCCGTCTGTTTGCCGTTTATTAGCGGCAGTTACAGCTGGAACTCCATTAGACTCGCAAATCGAGTTGTTTACGTTTTGCTGAACCGAGACGGGCAAGACGCCTTTGCTGATAAACCCAATTCCCGATGCGAGTTATGAATATTCAAATTTTTTTATTCAATCTCGCCGCTTCACCGGAGGACAGACCGCGGCCAAAATCGTTCCGGAGGAAGAATTAGAAATGCCGACGCGAGATGGCTCGACCATTTTTCTTTTCTGTGCATCTGAAACGACGAATTCTTGACGGAATTAACCCTTTGCGTTCGAGTGGTGACTCCTAGGCACCGCTAAAAAGATGTTTATATCACATTCCAAAATAATTCTTACATCGACAAAATTTATATTTGAAAAATTATTAACAGTATAACTGTGGTATAAGTCACAAGACTCAATTTCACACGCATAAAATGCGCTCTGTCATGTAAAATAGAGACAGCATAGGTCAGAAAAATTTATTTTCGATTTACAGTTAAAATGGCTTCGAGTGCAAAGGGTTAAAATCATGTTCACGAAACTAGCATTGAGTAAACGACAAATCTTATGCGTTCATTACAAAAATGATTATGTCAAATACAAAACAGTAAAAGCATTTGAAAAATTTAAAAATACTGATTAAAATTACTTAAAACGAATTCTTAAACGAAATAAATGTCTATGTAGCTCCTGTATCTTGCGATTGGTGCAAATAATTTCTATTTTGCATAAAAATCTGCAGTTTAAATAACAGGAATATCGTGTTCTAAAATCGTTGAAATTATAAAAAAATTTTCTACAGCAAATGATGGGGTAATTTCTTAATTAACGCACAAATTGTAACAAAAATAGCAAGATGCCTTGAAATAAATTCGGTCTTGTAATTCTTTCAAAGCGACACATATCTTGTACTACGATTTCTTTCACAGCTACGTTAATTAACATTTGTTTATCACCTATAATAAATTCCAACGTGAGACCGATAATTTATATTTATTGTACACTAACATTTACTTCAATATTCAAATATTGATGAACGGAGACGAGAATTTTGTATCGTTTCGTTAGTGGATCATGTTCCAAATCATTATATCGAGTCGAACACGATATCATAGTGCCAGGGGCCATTAATACTCCTTAATGGCACAGATAAGACAGTCATTACAAGCTGTTTTTCAACACAAGAAACTTCCGATTCACCGGCAACCATATCCAATCAACAGACCGCCGGAACAATAAAAAGAAAAAAAATAGTTAATATTCCGAACGTTCTCGCAGCCATTCACTCCTGGCATATCGCAAACATCGGGGAACGGCAATGAAAATTGCGGAAGCATGATACGCTATCGATCCGCGCGAATTCTAAATGTTGCATTCGTCAGAATGCCGACGGAATATTTGCGTTGCGCGATACGCGGACGCGAGGCGTCAGTTCGGATGCTCACGTCTAAAAATATAAAAAAATTTCAGAATTATTTGCACAATGAACGTTGCATTCGCGCGACACAGATCGATGTTCCGGCGCGCGTGAGTCATCGGCCGGGGCCCGCCTCGCCACGAGGCGTTAATACGCTGGACGCGGGCGTTTGTTTCTGGAACGTCGGCGTCCAGCGGAGAAAACCTGACGAAACAACAAAGCCTACACACAAAACGCGGCCCGCTCTTTCCAGCGGAAGCGCGCCGGCAGATCTTAACTATTCAATGAACGTTTGTCCATTCACGACGCTCCCGGCACGTGACGTTGCGTTTTCCGCTCCGCTCCGCGCCGACCGGGACACGCTCGGACAATCGCCGCGAAAACCGCTCGCCATCGATTTCCGAGGGAAATCGGCGGACCGAGCGGGTCCGAGCGGGCTCGAGCGGGCCCGTGGCCAGCCCCGGAACGCTGGCTGCGGCTAACCTGATAATGGTAATCGATTTTAACGAACCGTCTACACCGAACCGCCGTCAGGAGTCATCCTGGCCCGCTTGTTTCACGGTGACGCTCGCTTTTTTCGCCGGAGATTGTCAAACTACCTGATTGATAGCGTTATCGGGCCGATGGCGACTTGATTTCGCTCGTGCACTTTCGATCCCCGATGCTTTTTCGTGTTACCAGCGAGCGGTGATACCGCGCTCGGAAATAAAGCGGCAGAGACGATTGTGTACACGCCGAATCGCGTTATTTATGGAACGTGCGAACAATTTTGGGATCCCGATAAATCCCGGTGACGTGTTCTGTATTCCGGAATAATTCTTCCGGTAAACAGTTATTAACGCTTTTTACCCGTCGAACGGAACAACGATCTGTTTTGCGTGGAATCTTGTAGCTCGAACTATTCGGAAAGCGTAATCGTCGATTAGTATTCATTGATTAAATTTCGAACTGTTTTCTGAGAATAGAATAATGTCTCTGTAATTGACGCTCAGATTGTCCACAAAAATGGACAATTTAGGAAGAGGAGATACGATTATTCGATTCATTCAAGGTTCATTTTTATAGACACGAATTGTCAACAACTATGAAAACGAGCTGCGAGGCTCGAATAATCGTATCTCCTTATCTCAAATTGTCCATTTTTGTGCACGATCTGAGCGGCAGTTAGGGAGACATTACTGTAATATAACTGTATATGTTTAGCAATTTTTCCAACATATTTCTTAGGGTGCTCTTTTTAGACAGATTCGACTTTCCATGGATCTTAATACGTTCAGTGCCGCGTGAGTCACGCGTGGGTGACACTAATTTTTAACTAGGTCTTTGAAATTCATTTTTATCGTAATATAATGTAATATAATGGATTAATAATAATATAATATATAATGAATAAAAATATATCATAATATAGTAGATAAAAATATAATATAATAATATAATGAATAAAAATATAACATAATAATATAACGAATATAATGAAATAATATATTGCAATATATCGAACAAATTGAATGTTACTAGGATTAGTAGAATACAAAACAGCTGAACCAATATTTCCTATGGAAAATTTTCACTTTCTAGTTTCGGTTTCATTTAATTAAACGACTTCGATATTGTGTAAAATTTTCGAGCCGATATATTCGGCGCTTAACGCGTTAATGAAACGACTGAAAATTGGATTAAATATCAGACACTAATTTACTAGAATTAACGTAGACGTGTACCATGAATACGAGCGTGTTTTCGAACGACAGAAATCGCAGTATATACAAAGGGGATAACGAAAGTACAATAGATCTGTTAGTTTCACCTCTTTCCCAGCCAAATGAAGAAATTTCCTGCAGAGATATAGCCGCGGTGTAGTTACTGGCGACTGGGTTCGTTCGTCGAGGATCGCGATGATTGAGCCGAAGTGGAATTGTGCAAATGATTGCGGCGACTTGTGGACTATTGATTCAGAATACAGCGTCGCAGCTGTTGTCCGAAGTAATAGCAGCAGCATCTCGCCAATCGGATATGGAAGTTTGAACCGATCCGCTTGTTCTTCCTGCGCTGCTACGTCTCGATAGTTTAAAGCACGGGGACCCGCGGGGCTCTAAGAGCCCTACTGCAATTCTAATCGGATGTGCGACTTAACAACAACAACAACAACAACCGTGGCGGGACTTTATGGGACGAGTACCTATCTCGGCAAGTTCCCATGGTGTTATTAGCATGAGGCTCGGCTGCGCGTTTAGTCGAGACGGGCAAGTTTACTTCCCTGTCGAGATATTAACATGGCCGCCGCTTAGCTGAAAACGATGAACTAAAGTCTTTAGGCAAATATGCTGGAAACTTGGACGCCGGAGAGCGGAAGACTAATGAGAACGCTAAAATGATCGTTCTCACTGGTTTCCGAATACTTTGCCGGCACTCGCATTCGGTAATTTGTCCGACGAACAAAGCGGTATTTACCGATAAATAGATCGCGGACTTTATGCGTTCATGGGAGAAATGCATAGGCGAAAAAGTTCAGAGAAACTGAAAATATTGATACGTTAATTACAAGCTACGAAAATCGTTTCAGAGAGAAATAAGTTTCCGCTTGACTCCCGCGTCTTGCCATCGACGCAGACCATTTTGCATAATGATCCTCCGTTCACCGATAACTAATTGTCTCCGGGTGTTCAAAATTACGCCCGCATTTTTATTCGTCATCGTAATTGCAAATTCCTTGTCGGCGACGTTAGCGATCGCGCCGGTGCTAGGATTCGTTAACGGCGGCGTTCGCGAAGCGCGCGGGTAATTTGCAAAACTAATTGCCGGTTCTCGTTATCAGGAAGGCACGCCAAGTGTCGGGCTTGGTTATCGGTTCGACGAGCGGAGATGATAATGAACCGCGCGCGCCTGGGTATAAATGACACCTAATTCGGCACTGTTAATGACAGTGACGTTAATTTCGAACTAGTAACCGCGGAGTCTATTAAGATAATGCGCGATTGGAGGCTAGCTTTGAAGCGCGTCGCTTTGTAAGCTGTCCGGATAATTTCAGGAAACATGAACGAATCGGGAAGCATGGATTTACGGAGCCCGCTAAAAGCAGCTGTCTTGTGTTAGTTTGTAAAAGCAACGATAAGACGCGTGTTCTGTTTTCGAACGCGTGTTGTTGTAACATTTGCCTCAAGTAACGCATAACGTTGAATAAACGACTCATAAATGAACAACTCATAAACCTTTACGAACTGAATAATCGTAAATTAAAAAGTTAGCGATATCAGAGATATTGTCCGTGTGCTAAAATATTTAGGTCTTTCGAGACCTAACTTCAAAGTTCTGAGAGGGTTCAGGGTTCTGAAAGTGTTCGCGGAGGTTCGAATCATGGTTCACGTTCGCGTAAATCTTCTCGGAGGTTGTAAGAGCTAAGGAAGCTCCTTATATTCTCTATCATTTCGCAAGACATCTCGACAGTCTAGGCATCCTCATTTTGCCCTCAGACCAAAGCCTCGAATCAATGTTCTTCCGAGGCAAGAGCTCGGCGGAGACTGAGCGTTTGCTGCTCGAGTGTGCCTATTTGAAAGCTTTCCGCTAATTCCTGCGCATGCCCCAGTCCTCCTAATCCCTATATCAACTCTGATCTATAGCGTCGCAGCTACAAAAACTTCCAGATGGTTCCACTTGGTGTTATCAATTGCAATCGATTGCAGTCTCGGCCAGTTGATAATATACATCGCTCCATTCAACAGGAGCTATTAGATCATCCCGTAGATCATGCCGCTCTTTGACGCTAACCGTGAGTGTCAAATAATAATGCACTTACTTTCAATCACCGATGCATTGACCATCGCTTTCAATGACGTTCTCTCATCTGCCAGTCTACCGACTTGCGCGATGATCTAATACAGTGTCTCGCAACCTTTCCCGAACCATGTCCCACCTGAACTCTTCAATGATCTCTACGGATTCTGAAACTGTTTAGACGTTGGTAACTGGTTCTTGTAAAAAAGGACACGTGCGTAAAACTGTTCTTTTAATTCGATTTTCTTTTTAATACTTCATGATTGGTGAGATTCTTGAGCTGTAAAAGAGTTTTCATTTGAAGCAGTAATACAGCCAATTTCATTCTCAAATCTCCACGGTTTGCGATTTCTTGTTTCGCTAAACGATTTCTTGTTTCTCTGTAGAACAAGTATTTGCAGCATTAAAGCCACATTTGACTAAATATGACGAAAGGGAGGGTAACTTATCTTACTAATCTTACGAAATTAGTTAAAATTAGGTGTTTCGTTTCGGTCTTTCATTTTGAATACTATTGGATTGGCAACTAAGTAATTGCCGATTTGTTCAATGAAATAAAAAATGTTTTTACTTGGAATGAAGTATAATCTGTAATGTATTTTCCATTTTGTTCGATGACCTTTTGCCATCTCTCTGACAACTTGAAAATTCTACGCTCGTAGAAAGTCTGATCCTTTTCGGCCAAAAACTGAGTTAAGTGAGATTTTACAGCGTCATCATCGTTAAAAGTTTTACCATGAAGGGAGTTGTCCAGGGATCGAAATAAGTGGTAATCCGATGGCGCGAGATCAGGGCTATATGGTGGGTGTACAAAGACGTGTGCGGCCTAGCATTGTCCTGCTGGAAAATGACACCTTTACGATTGACCAATTCTGGTCGCTTTTCCTTGACCGCTGCATTCAATTTGTCCAGTTGCTAACATTAACGGATAATAAAAAATGACATAATAATAATAATAATAATAATAATAATAATAATAATAATTTTATAATATAACATTTACGGATATCATAAAAATGGGAGTGAGAGACATCTATAACTGAAATCGGCAATTACTTAGTTGCCAGCCCAATATTTTAATAGACACATCATTTCAGTGCACATGCACCAATTTAGGTTCACTGTCTCGTCCAGTTTAATCAACTATAACATCGCCATCTTCATCTCGGATTGCGCCATTAATTCCCAGCAATTATTTTCCAACTCTATAATATTCAAAATTGCAGCTCGGCGATCGCTGATCCAATAATAGCAACACCGATCTAACGTTGCTAAAGCCGCGCCGCCTCCTCAGGCGATTCAAAAGGCTCGGTGATCCGTGTGCACCAGCAACTTCAAGCATTTCATCTTACGGCTTGCAATCCATTTAGCAAAACAATCCGCCGCTCCATAAATCCGGCGGTCCGGTCCCCGGGGCGGGTGTCCATTACGCACGAAGTGGAGCACAATTGTCTGCATTGTGAAATGGAACACGGGCACCGCGGTGTCCATAATGTCAACAATAAACCATGGATCGATACGCTGAAACGTTCTCCCCGAAGGTCTCCGTGTGCATACGGTCTCCATACTTAGCCACCGGTGCTACCTGGCTGGAAATTCCATCGGCCGATCGACCGATTCGTCTTCGAGCCCGTTATCAAGAAACACCATCGACGAGAGCTATTATCCCCGGCAAGGGAAGCTGAAGAAGAAGAAGAAGAAGAAGAAGAAGAAGAAGGAAGAGATGAAAAGGGTTGCGGACAAGAGGGTCGCGTCCCACAAATAAATCTGGCCGCTCTCGTTCGCGTGTCCGCGAGCCATTGATTCCGGCGCTGATCCTTGCCGAATACTCGGCCATTGTCGTACCCGGTTTGTAATTCCTCCTGCAGTCGCAGTCATGGTCGTTTCGATCTGTTTTTCAACGGGCCAATCTCCTTCGGCCGTTCGACCTCACAATGCCGGGAAACGCCGAAAATCGGGACCCGGTAGGATCGAATCCTTTGAATCCGTTTATTACCGCTCGTTCGCGAAGTTTCTGTGCACGGCGCTTTCATAGTTGTGGTTTATAGTTCAACGCTAGAACTGGCGACCATTGGCGTATACCAGTTCCTATCGGCGGCGTCGAAACGACATGTTATTTAGATTGGAGCATTTCGTACGCTTTTATATATTTTTCTATTTCATGAACGAAAATTGATTATAAACTGAATGTTAATACGGCTCGTTGCACCGCGTACATGCGAACGGTTTAATCGTGAATGATGGACACCGCCGAAATCGTAGGACGCTCGAGAGCAAAGGGTTAAGTTCCGTCAAGTTAAGGGTTAAGTTTCGTTGCCACCCCCCGTTTTGGGGCCGTGTCACCGATCATGTTTCCCGCGTGGTCCTTTCTTCGAGTTCGACGAGCACTTTGGGAATTCGAACGAGAAGTCCCTGAGTGGTTCAGTCGGTAATACCGTCGTCCCTCCCCCCCTTCGCGGCCCTTATATTGACGAAGTGGATTTCTTTGGCGGCGGAATCGACCCGAGCCGCTCGTTGCCGCGCTCCGTTCGGCTAGAACGTAATGAGGAAGTACGGGATGACGGAGATAGGAGCCTGAAACCCCTTCGAGGATCTTTTCAGCGGTAGATCGACGTCCGCGGGACGTGACCGTGCGCAAACATCGATCCCGCGCTATGATTGCCCTGGGAACGGCTTCTGAATCCCTTCGATATTGGAGCTTTTGCAAATAGGTCGGCGGATCAGCTTTTCGTTAGAACAATTGAGGAACGATTCGCGTTTATTCCCGGTACTTTAAACCGTAGCCTGAATCGGAGCACGGCGATTCCTGCGTCACACGAACTGTAAGCATCGATGGTATTTTATTTAAACAATGAAACGTTCGTGCCCGTTTCATCTTGACAGAACGTCTTATTTTACCATGAAAGTGCATACGATTCTTTTTCGTATTTAACTTTAATTAATTAATTAATTTATTTATTTAGCATCAACGAGCCAAATAGCCCTTTAATTTTTCTACAAAGATTCGACGTAATTATAATAATAATAAGACAAAAATGAAAACAATATGATTTCGATGCACAAAACAAACACAAAAATCAATTCAAAAATCATCAATGAAGAAGTCAATGCCGATAGTATGAATCTTAGCCAAATTTAGGATCGTATTCGAAGGATCGGCACAGAGAAATGTTACTTGGATCACGTGACATCGGCATGTAATCATACATTAACTCACTGAGCTAAGTCTCTTTTACGTAAAGCAGGGAGAAAATGTACGTTTACTATATGTTCATACGTAAACTAATGTCTGAATATTGCTTATAAAAATATAGAATTTTATCTTTACATTTTGTCGGTCTTTATCGAAATTATTTACTAATTTATATTACAATCGGTCAATATAGCAATAACTTTACGAGCACCGCGAACGACATAGCGACACGTTGCGCTCTTACGCCCGTTGTCAGTTAGGTCTGGGAACATATACTGCAAACGTAAAACATATAATGTTACGTTAATACAATTGTTTATAACCGTAGCATTGGGCGCAGCAATAAAATCGTACCGGAGCACACCGTCCGTTCAGTTGTTAAAATGTCAAGCCGTTAACTCTGCACGCAACAGTGGCTACAAAAATTGCACCACTTTACAATATCCGACCAAATGCGCGTTGAATTTTATTACGTCGTTTAAAACAACGTATGGTAAACGTGGAGGGTAAACAATTATCACGTTGGTAATATATTTTAATGTTTAAAACGCGGTGTTTTTATGGAAATATACGCGAAATTAAGATTACTAAGATCACATTCGTAGTATAATTTTCTTTTCACGGTCACAATTTTCGTGTTCCTTCCCGAGCGAAGCGTCATGACACCGCGATCCGACTAGCAAGTACCGTTAAAATTTCATTCGCGATAAAGATCGTGGAATTATCATGAGTTTAAGGAATTCCACGCAGCCTCCACGCCGCCTCTCTAGTTAAAGGTCACCGTGAATGTCAACAAGATGGACGAACGCCGCGATTGCATCAGACGCGAAGTCCGCGGATGTTTCTGCATTTGTAGCACGCACCCGAGAATTCCGCGCGCGGCAGAAGTTCCGTCGAGCCGAACGAGCTTTTTAATTTCTCCGCTCGTAAAATTTGTCTCCGGCCGCCGCCGCCGCAGTCCGTTCGAGTCTATTGCATAAATATCCGGCGGGGCGGACTCTTTCGCGAGCGAACTTCCGTCGAAATAAAATCAACATTTTATCGGAGTTTCCGTGTTGCTCTCTGCAGCGGCGCGCACACACCGCTGCGTCGCTCTAATGCACGGCTGCAATCTAGTTCTAAGTGCTCGAGGCGCTCGCCACGGATTTGTCCGAGCAAACAAAACGAAAGCGCCCGTGCTTCTTCGCGCATCGACTTCCTCATTTGCATGGCCATTATGCGACCGGTTCCCCGACGCACGCGAAGAAGAATTTGTTTGCCGTTCCTCTCTCGGCTGCAATCGCGCCGAAGGACGGCGCTTACGCGCCTACTAGCACGATTTACCGAAATGCAACGCGATGCAGCGCCGCGCGCACGCATATCATCCGCTGTTAGTCCGAATGCAATGCGCCTTCATTAACGGCGGGACAGGTTTGCTTCGTCCACAGGCGCACGCGACGCCTGTGCACAAACAGAACGCGATCTCCTAACTGAAATGTCATATTATTATCTCGACTGCGAAGCTTTCGATCGGCCCCGAGAGCCTATTTTTAGCCAATTTTGAAAGAGGCTTCGCTAATTATGCGATCGCTAGACCGTGGATTTATACGCGAGATAAAACTTGTCTGCACGAATTGCCGGAAACGTGGGAATGTAAAAATATGTTTCTTCTTTTAAATATTTTAATTAGTTGACGGTAACGCAACAGTGACTCCAAGTACTCCAAATGTTTCTATTGTTCTGTATTTTATCTACTCATTTTTATCATAGCTGCATAAAATGCGCAGTCCGGCGATGACGCAACTGGACGAAACTATTGTCTTCGTATACTTTATTTCGATGGAATACAATTCGTATTTCGTATCAATGCAATATCGTGTTTTACATCGATCGCAACAGAATCAGAAGCTCGTAAAATATTTTATTTATGTATTTATTTTTTTATTTATTGAATACATACGGGAAGCTACCCAATAGTCATAAAATCACGAAAAAATACAATACCGCAATATTCTTTAAATTAAAATGATAAATCTCTACGGACTATAATATCGTAAGTGACTTTTAAATAAGATCGAAGTAAATTTTTCTTCTCGATGATGCCAGATTTAATGCAACGAAATCATCGATACTATACTAATTGAAACTACTAATTGAAACAGATGATAATCCAATAAAATCTGACAACTTAACTGCACGAAGAACTTCACTGATGTAAACACAATATTCAAATGACTTCTGCAGCTTTTTTCGACGGTTTTTACGTGCCACTGAAATGTGCGTATTAATGGCGCGTCTCCAGTATGAAACATGCCGCAAAGGCAAAGGCGATTGGATCGTAAATAGCGTCGCGACCGATCGAAAAGGCACTTAATCCATACCATGAATCTCT
The DNA here is from genome assembly GCF_051020955.1 of Megalopta genalis. Taxonomy (NCBI): domain Eukaryota; kingdom Metazoa; phylum Arthropoda; class Insecta; order Hymenoptera; family Halictidae; genus Megalopta; species Megalopta genalis. The sequence goes on along the minus strand of NC_135013.1, from coordinate 27,883,096 downwards.
TAACTAGGTATCCGGAATGTTCTTCGCAATTGCATACGAAATTTAGGTTGCGGGATGACGCAAACGATTTCTGCAGCTGTCGGACAGCGAGGCGCAGTATCACGGTCGGATCTAAGAATTCCAGGTGAAACCGGTTTCCTGTCACGGGAAATAACTCATCCCGGAGTCGGACACGGGTTTTTCATAGCGCGGTGAAATCAGCTATCCCGGGAACAATTTGCTACCGAGTGACAATCGTTCTTTCTTGAAAGCCCGGCGCGCCGTCGTCCCGCGGCGTCGACGTCGTAAATAATTCGCCGGGTTCCCCGGCTCGCGGTACCGTTTCGCCGCCGATTCGTTTTTCCGGCCGGTTAGCCCGCGATTCGATTGAAAACCGGCCTCGTCCTTAACTCCTTTTTATACACCGGCATCAACGGAATTATTAATAGCCCGATCGATCGCGCACCATGAGCAGCGGGAAAGCTTCCACGTGGAAGCTGACGCGGAACGCTGCATCCCGTCGTTGCAGCCGAGCGCGACGCATTAGGTCGTTTCATAAATTTCCATCGGTTTTTAAACTGGCGCGCGGATGAATTTTTAATAAATGTGTTTACGTTCACGGGGAAACGAAGGGTTCGACGGTGGCGTATAACCCGTGCGGCTCTGTACGGGAAAATAAACCGAGGAAAAAGTTTTGATTAGCTTAGCAAGTTTTTTCCCCGATCTTTTTCGCGGACCGTAGATCATTCCTGTTCGAGAAAAACGACGAAGGCGATGATGATCGAACGCTTAGGCATTTAAGGTGATCACCGATTTATAAAATGTTACACGAGATTGATTTCGACGATTTTACACGAACGATAATTCTGCTGTATTTTCGTCCTCCTTTAGTCGATTAGATCAAAGCTTTTTTTCTCTCTTCCTGGTTTTCATAAAGCTTGTCAATGCGTTACTGTAATTACGGGTTTTGTTTGGAGCAACCTTTTGCATCAGTTTTTCCATTATCCTAGTCTTTATATAGAATTTTATGTACACGAGAGTTCGCACAAAAATCTACTGCCTTTTTAGTGGCAACGTGCCATTTAACACCTTACGGTTCACTGACAGTAACGTTGGAAGCATCGGTAACGTTGGAAATTGATTACGTTACAATACGAATATAACGCACACGCTCGTACTTTTACTACACAATTTACTGGTACCATTTTTTATTTGTATTAAATAAATATTTCAAGGTTTATTACGTAATCTGGAAACGTCGATAGCGAAGTTATCTACAAAATGCGTTTTTTAAATTTTCGTTATAAGCTCATTGTCAGATAAAATAGTTTAAAAACGAAAGCTTTTTTATATCTTTCGTCATTCCAAGTTAACAGCAAAATTGAGAAAAGTCATTGTCTAGTAGACTGCACCTCCTATCATTTAGAAAATAATTCATGTCATTTAGATAAATTTTAAAAAAGTATACCGTTTTAACCACTTGCAGTATTTCTTTCGCTGCTACTTCGATTAGCTATTCTTCGTCCTCAATAATCATGCTGATAGAATCAGACAATTTTTGTTTATGCTACGTCTTCATTTACTTTGCTCACTTAATTTCGTTTCGATTCCGAGGAAATGATATTCGTATGTAACAGATCACGCGTAAAAAATCGTCGCGAGTCGGACTCGTTGTTACAGCGCGAAGGTTTAAAACGCGTCCGCGCATCAATTTGTCCCGGTCTGTACGTATTTGACGAATGAACAAGTATCTTGTATTTCACTCGGAAATGCCGATAGCGTGCGTGTCGTGTCTCATAATCGCAGCCTTGTGTGTCGCACGCTCTTGTCCCTCGCGTTTCCACGAGAGGGGAGGGACACGGGAGGCGATTCACGCGGAAGAATGCACCCACCGAACGGATCGCGATATCGATCGTTGCACGGAGATCCCATGACCTTCCTGCGTGGGCTAAAAATCCCACAGCCTATTTGCGTCGGCCGTTATAGGCTGTGCATCGATCCTATTCTTGGCGGCGCGGTGCGGCAACTGGGCGAGGCGAGGTGAGGCGAAGCGAGCCGGCAGATCGCATCGCACCGCACCGCATCGCGAGCACAGTCCAATCAACCGCCGGTCGACTGGTCACAAAGCTGTTCTCTTTCTGTTGCGAAGGAGAGATAGTTCACCGGCGCCTCGGTGTGTTGGTGGCGAGGCGACGGAAGCCCAGCAAGGTGTGGTGGCCGCGGCACGTTCCTGCACGATGTAAACAGGCCAGCCAGGTCGAGCTCCAGTGCACCCGATACCGTTCACGAAGACGGCCGCGCGCGCGTTTTCCACGATCGTTTCCAGTTTTTGCAACGCGACGCCGACTTTCTTCTGTGCCGGTTCGTCCACGCGATCTCGCCGATCACAGCGAGCACGCCTGGCCCCCGCCGATCGATCCGGATCCGCGCGAGATCGCGAATAGTTGCCTCCTCGATACTGGAGCATCCTCCGGTCGCCTCCGGCTTTTTCGGAGTTCCGCCATGGGACCGCGTTCTGCGGATTGAGTATTAGGTTGGTGCATGTGTCATTCTGGTGCAGTCGCCGATCCCGTAACCGCCGAGGACCCTGCGTCGCGTGCTTCCCGCGGGAGACCGCGATTCCAGCTCCTGCGCGATCGTGCCCCACGTGCCAGTAATTGGTGCATCGGAGCTCCTTAATGACGGGGCTGATATTTTCCAGTTTCCCGAAGAAAATCAGTAGCTCGTCGATCGGCTCCAGTCTGTCGGCCAGACGATTTTTGAAGCGCGAGCATGATCTAGCGGACGCGTTCGCTACCCAGGTCGCACTCATGTTTCGCGTAAAGAAAGTCAAGCTGATCTTGTGCATGTGGCTGTTCGAGATTATAACGCACAACGCGATATTCTGCGAATTTCTAACCGTTCTGCGACAGTATTCCGTTTCGTACTTTGTAAGAGGGTATCTTGCGTTTAATAAAAACGTGTCGACGTGCGAACGTGTCGACGCGAGCATTCGTTGAGCCTGCGCGAGCCGATCTTTTCTTGTTCGAGCACCGTATGTACGGTGTGGATAGAGTTTCGAAACGCGATTTGTGTTGGAAAGAATGATGGAAGCTTTCGGGAAATAAAGTTTTTTTTTTATAAAAAAAGCGGTCGTACGATATAATTGTGACGGAAGCGAAAGTAAAACTTGAGAAGTACTCGGTACTTGAAAATACTTTCGGTCTAAAGAGCACTCGTCGCGGAACATTTTTATTAGAACAGTCTCGTGGAAATCAGTTCATGCTTTTCATATTTCGAATAAAACACGCGTTACTTCTCGCTGCGATCGCGAACCCTCATCCGTACCGAGCGTCGATTTGACTTTCATCGCTTCGTTAGAATCTTCTTCCAAGCTTTCATTTTCGACGTGGAAATCAACATAGTTTCAATTTTGCAAATGGCCGTTATCAATTGTGCTAATTAAGGGAATGGTATGCTGTAGAAACGAGGGATGAATGAGGGTCGAAGTTGCAGAGAGCTCTAAGGGTAGCAAAATTTCGTACTTCCTACATAATCTAATAGAAAATCGTCTCGTCGATCAACTCTTCTCCGATTTCAAAATTCCAACTATTTTCCTGGAACTGCTGTTACAACCTAGTTATTATTAGACTGCGGATCTTCGTGCAAAATAAAAATTGTTCCTATCGCTTGTATAACGGAGTGAAATAAAAATGTGCATTTCCTTTTAATACTGTCGTTAAAGTGAAAGCAATAGCATTCATAAAATTTCCCTGTGTCTTACAATTACTCATTTTATTATTGAACTTTCTAAAATGATAAATATTCTATGAAATGAAATTCTTTGACTACGCTGTCCTTTAATTAAGCATTTTTATCATAAATGCATAAAATCCGCAGTCCAGTTATTCGCAAATCCAAATTGCCATCATATCAAATTATTCAGATATTATTAAATTATCAAAATATTAAAATATTATTAAATTATTAAATTACAACTATTAAATTATTAAACATTAAACCAAACGAAATCCATCATACAAACGACCAGACCCATAGAGTCATCCCGATCCAAACTCGAGAATCGCCGGTTCCCAGGCGACCTTGCACGCGTCAATTTTCGGGTTGCAATATCGCCCTCGAAACTGGAGCCTCCAATTTAAAAAAAAAAAGAAAAAAATAGCCCTTGCCCCGTATATTCGAGCCGTTCGCAAGCCAGCAGAGTCTCGGCGGTGAACCGCACGCAACAATGAATCTCACCGGCACCGACCTAATAGTTCCCAGAAACGGAGGGTGTAGCGCGGCCCTCTCGTCGTTGTGTCGCCCGACGATAGGATAGTGTGCGGCTAGGTGTTCACAGCGACAACCAGTGGTTTTCTGTCGTTCCGCGGTAATCGTCGTAAAGGCGTGGCAGGGTACCGTCGCCGTCAGCATTTTTCAAGAATCGCGTAGCCGGGAAATCGATTAAACGGACGTAACAGCGGCGGGCGACCGACTCCGGCCTCTGGCCAGCCGTGATTACGATTGCCAGACGGAGTCCGGGGCTATCGTTGGCAGCGGCGGGACACGTTGGATTAGCCATAGATACGCCGTAGATCGATGGAAGCCTCGCAGCTGACTGTCCGTGTGCAGCGTCACGCGATACGGTTCAAGTGCATCGCCGGTGAAAAGCAAACGGCCCGTTCCGCTTTTCCGCCGAACTCGCCGAGGTTTTCCGCGCCGAGGATTCGCGGAGCGGAGCGCCGAGGCAGCTAAACGACGCCCGGAGAACGCGGCGGAGCCGAGGCAGCGATCGCGGGCAGGTTGATTAATCATTGATCGCCGGCGAAGACGGACACCTGTGGGCAAACGGTGATTAAAGAAACATCGGTAGGCTCGCATAAATACTGGCGGCGGTCGCGCCCACCTAACAGGGTGTGTCTTTCACGTGCCGGCCAGTCGTTAACCACCGCTCGAGCGTGGTCGGGGTGAGACGACGATCCGCGGCCAAGAGGGATCGATCGGCCGCGGTGATCGCCTCCGTTCCGGCTCGAGGTCCCGGCTGATCGTCGCTGTTGCGACACGTTTCTTCGAACCCGCTTCGCTCCCAATGCACAGACAATAGCCGTCGATAGCTACCGACGAGGTCTACGGAACCGGTTTCCCGGCGCGGGACGCAGCGGCCAGGACCGTTTTCGACAACCACCCTCGTCGCAGCCTCGACCAGGGTCCGTCGCGAGGACTCTCGAGCGAGGAGGAGTATCGCAGGATTAGATCCTCGATCCAAGATCGATCGACCTTCGCAGTTCTTCGTCCTCCCGGAACTTATCTTCGAGCTAGAAACGCGCCAGTTTCGAGCCGGCCCGGGCGCCTCGACTCGCGGCGAGATCGCCTCGATGGAAATCCGAGGCGGACCCCGCTCGGTCGCCTCGTGAATATTCAGGCCGCGGGACCGCCGCTGATTGGACAAAAGCAGGACTTCCGTATCGAATGTGCCGCGGGATCGCGAAACGATGCGGCAACGCTTAATGCGGAACGGCTCGCCGCGGATTTAATATTCCGCGTGACATCGACCGGAATCCGATCGCGCGACCATCCACGCCCGGCGGCTGCTAACCTCGAGGACGACCCAGTTGCCGAGGACACCGGATTCACCTCGGCCATCCTGCGAGGACGCGGCTCCATGCAGATTTAACTCGGCTCGTTCTCCTGTTGCTTCGCCGGGACATCGCATCGCGCCCTGAAATGAGCCTGCTGCGATTCGGCCCCTTCAAGGACGGTACGTCGACCCTTGATTATGCGATTCCGTTGCTGTTCGCGGATCCGCGTCTCCATTTCGGAGCGAGGACGCCGCGACGCGCGCGGAACATTGCGATCGTTTATTTAGATGTTTCGTTGAACATTAATCGAGGCGGATATTTATCGAGGGACGCGAGTTGATGTAGGAATTATTATACGGCCGGGATCTTTGTATTTTATTAGACGGTCGGGAAACGGTTCTACGGCTCGAAATTAATTCAGGCGGATATTTATTGCTGGATGCGAATTAATGTATAATTTATTTAACGCGCCGGTACAAGCGGGAAGTAATTCTGCGCTTAGATGTACGACTTCAAATTAATTAAGATGGATAGTTATCGAGTGATGCGAATTAGTTTGTAAATTGTACGGGCTAATACAATCAGGAGATGATTCTACGTTTAATGGTACGAAATTAATTCAGATGGATATTTATTACTGCGAAATTTTTTATTTATTGTTAATGCATAAACTGTACCGTAAGGTGCAGGTAGAGGGTGTTTCTTCTCTGAAAAATAAGACGATAACGTGGTATCGAATATGTTCGTCTGAACCTTCGTTTTCGAGAAGAATGAACGAGAATTCATGTGCGATGTACAGTAATGTCTCTTTAATTGACGCTCGGATTGTCCAGAAGAATGGACAATTTAGGGAGAGGAGGTACGATTATTCGATCCTTGCGGTTCATATTTACAGTCACGAATTGTCAACAACTATAAAAACGAGCTGCAAGGCTCGAATAATCGCGTCTCCTCTTCCCAATCTGTTCATTTTTGTGCATACAGTAATGTCTCCCTAACTGACGCTCAGGTTGTGCACAAAAATGGACAATTTTGGAAGAGACACGATTATTCGTGCATTGCGTATCGTTATTATAATTGTTGACAATTCAGGCTCGAATAATCGTATCTCTTCTTCCCAAATTGTCCATCTCTGTGGGCAATCTAGGCGTCAATTAGAGAGACATTACTGTAATCTGAGCGTCAGTATGGGAGACATTACTGTAATTCGTGCAACGAGACAGGTCGGTTAGTACGATCAATTCCACGGTGATTACAATGTGCACACGAACATCGAGTTTTCCGACTGCTGAAAGTCGGTCCCAAACTCTACATTTAACAGCCAGCAGCTGCGGTCGCCGGCATCGATTTTGCTTAGAGGATGCGAATATCCTGCAGCCGTTTCGTTTACATCTACTAACTCGTCTTGTTCGACGGACTGTAATGTCGGTTCACAGGAAGTGAAACCGGTTGGTCATGATCAGAAATGCCAGTTGATTTCTATTCAGCGGCACGCGTATTCGCCGAATTTTCGAACGTATCGCCCTCATGCGTATTTTCACAATCCGATCGAAATTTGCCCAACCCTCTAAAACGGGACTTACACAATCGCGCACAATTCGTTTAATTTGTCGATGCATTTTGATGACATTTTTAGCATATCTATCGCCGCATTCGAACGCGAGTGTCGTCCGTGTTTTTTTCAAATCGTCTACTAGAATATATACTGATTGCAAAAATGGCGAGAAGACAGTACGCTGAAACGACGCAATTAATGTTACCAGTACATACTACAGTGGCACAGTGTCCATGTAGTCACGCTAGTCCTGAATACTAATCGTCGCCGCCCAGCATTCGTATTCAGGAACATTGTTCTGTGTAATCCGAGGTTGTAAAATTCAAATAACCTGTTTTATCATGCTAAATATTGGCTCGGGTTCTTCGTGCGATCTTCGAGAAAGATCAATGATAGACCGTACGGTATCGTAAATATTGTGTCAAGGGGACGTGCAACAATAAAAATAGAGCTTTTCGAGAAAGAGAATTCAGAAAACAATTCTCGCGTATGGAAATTGTCTAATAAACGAATTGCAAATTAGTTCTCCGGTACACGAGTTCCAGAAAATTGAGGCGAAGTTCTACAGGGTGTCCCAAAAACGTCTCGCAATCCGAAAGTGGCGAGTTCTTCAGGTCATTTGAAGCAACTTTTTCCTTTACAAAAATTTTCTCCGAGGCACCATTAACGAGTTATTAACGAAAAACAGTGACCAATGAGAGGCGAGCTCAGCTGGCGCGAGGCGACCGAGCCAATGAGCGGAACTGAGCTTCGTGCGCTGGTTGGCTGGGCCGTCTCGCGCCAGCCGTACTCGATTCTTATTGGTCACTGTTTTTCGTTAATAACTCGTTAACGGTGCCTCGGAGACAATTTTTGTAAAGGAAGAAGCTGCTTCAAATGATCCGAGGATCCCGCCATTTCCGGATTGCGAGACATTTTTGGGACACCCTGTAGAACGAAGTTCTCTCCGCAGTCTCGAATCGTCGATCGAACGAGTCTGCCGTGAAAGCATTTTACTGGAATCGGAATGAATTTCGTGAACGAGCACACTCGAACGAATAGGTTTCGCGTGTCAGACAATATTCCACGCTCATCAAAGCGTAGAAAACGCACGAGAGGGCCGAGGAGAGTGACTTTATTTGTGGGTGGAACGTCTCTCGTGTATCGATTTGGCAGCGACCTACGTCAAGCATTTGGGTCATCGATTCGGCCGAAGGGAAAGGCAGAGTAACAACACGACTGTAACCTTCAAAAATCCATGGAACGTGGGACAGCGCGCCGAAGAATCCTACGACGGAACTTGTTATTCCCGTGAACTGTCCGCGATCAGCATTCGCGGGACAACTGTCGGCGAGTACGTTGACAATAAAAAATAGAAGGGCCGCGGCGAAACGAGCGAGCAGTTTTAATAGTTCATAAAACTTCTCGATGCAACTTCTTCGAACGTTGCTCGGACGAAACTTTTCATTCCTACGTTTTCTTAGGCTACGCGCACCTGCCTTGTTCTGTTTCGTTTGCTTCTTCTTCTTCTTCTTTCGTGATGTCGCAAGTGCTTGTCTTCGCCAACGCAACTGCCCGTTGGATGCCACGGTATGCAATCCGCTCGAGCGACCGAGCGTTAGTGTTATTTTGTTCGGAAGTCACTTCTTCGTGTTTCGATGAACCGTTTTGTCCGTATGCCAATATTCTGGGCCATCGATACTCTGCGAATACAGTGGCCAACAAAAGTGTTCGTACACCTTCTAAAACGCAATAATAGCTTCTTTGAAACTGGGCCGAGTGACTTGAATTTTTTTAGATGAGAGCGAGACTGGTCTGGTAGAGGATGACCAAAATGCTTGTTTTAAATTTTGCTATTACTTGGGAAAACAAAATAAAAGCTCTCTTTTCTTAATTTTTTTATCGGAGCCTATAACGGAAATTTAAAAAATGCCTCTCGTGGATCTCGATAACTTGTGTGCATGATGAAAATTTTATCGAAATCGGTTCACGTTGTTACGAGTTACAATAAATTGAATATGGCAAAAATTGCAATTTTATCACGATTTTGACCAAAAACTGGTAGAAATTTGCAGTTTTTTAAATCTTTCAACGCCTGTAGCTTGATTCTGGGTTAATCGATCTACGAAAGACAATTTTTAAGTTTTTGTTATAGGCTCGGATAAAAAAGTTACAAAGCTAGAGCTTTTTATATATATTTTTCTTTTTATCATCTCAAGAAACAACAAAATTAAAAAAAGGCATTTCAGTCATCGTCTAGCAGACTAGTCCCTCTATCACCTAAAAAAAATTCAAGTCGTTTGGTTGAGTTTTAAAAACAGTTATTACGTTCTAGAAGGTGTACGAACACTTTTGTAGGCCACTGTACGTCGGAATTTTTAGATGTGCTCGCACGGCGAGATGAAACAGCGGATTATGTTGCAAGATCACTGTGTAGTAATATCTACTAACGTTTTAAACATTCTAAAAGCGACAGTTGTTATACGTTGGTGAACTATGCATGGCCAACGTCGGTTGATAATTGAATTTTCCAGACTTGCAAATATCGAATATGTTTGTTGCAGCTCGCAAATATTTTGCATGAACTTTTATTAAAAATTGCGGCAGGAATTCATACGAATAAAGCAAGAACGGGGTGGTAAATATTAAATGGTTTATTTTATTTTGCATGCAACCGTAAACATCGAGCATTTCATCCGATATGGGAAAAGATTTTAAAATAACATTTTATTCGCAGTATGCCAAAAATAGAGACGGATCTCATGTTTAAATATTTTTGTTCCGCCCCGTTGGATTGTGATTTCGTATACCCGACGAGGAGTATTATCTGAAACCAAATGTTATGGTTGCCCGATCTTGAATACCGTTTGCATCGTGAATTTCCGAGTTCTCACACACACGCGCACGCGCACACACATATGCCAAGAAATATAACAATATACATTCTCGACTACAAGATCATTTTACTCACTTCACGGATTATTGAAGTATAGATATAAACGTTGTCTAAAGCATCTAACTTATCTAGTTGTAGACTTGTAATCTTATCTGTCAAGTTATCTAACTTAACATTTCAAATAAATAAATATTTCTCGTTCTATGCATCATCAATATGCTTTGTTACAAAACAGGTACCAAAAGCGAGTCAATTTTAACACTGGATTTACGAATCCCGTCAAAATGGCGAGTCACTAATATAATATAATTAATAATAATATATATAATATAATTATATATATTATTATTATTATTATAATATATAATATAATTATAATATATTATTATTATAATAATATATAATATAATTATAATATATTATTATTATAATAATATATAATATAATTAATAATAATATAATCGTATCGATTATTTATATCGTAAAGATACATTTACGAGTTATTTATTCAATTTATACGTTACTTCCAGCAAATGTTGCAATAACGCTCGTTAAAAATCAGAATAAATACCTTATTGTTACTTTCATAAACTGATATAAAACAGCTGTTTCTTGTGTGCTCCGTAAATCTAGTTTTAAACTAATAAAATATAATATCGGAGTGTCCGTGAAATAGCGTAGTCCATGAATGCGTGCCGCATGAAATAGCATTTAACCCGGACGGTATGCATCCTCCGTCCGAGCGAGTATAGAAAACATTTTCCCTCGAAATTTTCCGCGGCTCTGCCAATGTCACACCTAATCCACGACGATATAAAACCCATTGAAACACGCTCGTTGGAGCCGGTGGCTCGAAAGTCTACTCGAAGCCGACGAGGCGTGCGGGAACAGAGATAGATCGTTGTCGGGGCGGCTCCAGCGCCGCGACGCCTCATTGTTACGTAACCGTCGTCGTGACGCTCCATGGAAAATCGTAGTCATCCGGCGTCACTCTCGTTTTCCTTTTCAGTCGTGCCGTGTCGGGCCGGGCCGGGCCGGGCCGTGGCCGGGCCGAGGCTCGACTGGCGCATTCAGAACGGAAGTACTTCTCACCTAGCCGGGGTGGTATTGCGGTCCCGATGCGCGTGGTCTCGGATAAAGGAAAAATACTCGTCGAATGACGACGGAGCGAGCGAGCGAGCGAGCGAGCGGACGCGCACTTCTCGGCGTCGTGACGCCAAGAACGCCGCGAGGGCCTCGAAATGTTTGTCCTCTAAAGTGCCTCTTCCGCGCGGCAGGCAAATATAAAGCGGAACGGGCCGGTATTGCCGCGCGCATTCGCCGCGGAAGTTTGCTTTTGCTCGCGAACTTTCGGCGCCCCGACGCCCAGAAAATCGCGCGACCCGGGCACCCGCGGTTCCCGCCGACGTAATAGGGATTCGGTGTAATCCTTTAAAATGTTTGGGACACTCGGCTCCCGCCGGGATTCCGCAGCTGATCGCGGCAAATCCGCGCGATCCTCCGTTGCTTCGATGATTTCGTGTCACTGGGGAATTTCGGGACTCGGATGATCGGCCGCAACTTTCGCGCTGCTTCGATGAAACTGATCGAGGACACGTACGTTTCGACGCAACTTGTCGAAGATACTCGGTCGATGCAATGTTTAAATAACAAGAACAGTTTATTAATAGAAACAAGTCTCCGCAACGCTGCAACTTCTCTTCGACAACGGCCACGTGTGACTTCACTTCGTCACGGCTCTGCTCCGGCTCAGAGAGCTCTGACTTTTTTGTTCCAATCTTCCACACCTGTCAAATCTTCTCTCTTATTCCTTCTTCCTCTTTACTGCATTTTCTTAACACTCGCTCTTTCTCTCTTTCTTTCCCTCTCGCTTTTTCTCTCTCTTTTACGTACGCTCTATCTCACTTTACTCATTCTCATACTCATTCTCTCGTTCTCTCTCTCTCTCTTTTTCTCTCTCTTTACTCTCTTTTTTCTCGCTCTCTCTCTCTCTTTCTCTCTCTTTTACTCTCTTTCTTTCTCGCGCTCTCTCTCTTTCTCTCTCTTTTACTCTCTTTCTTTCTCGCGCTCTCTCTCTTTCTCTCTCTTTCTTTCTCGCGCTCTCTCTCTTTCTCTCTCTTTTACTCTTTTTCTCTCTCGCTCTTTTACTCTCTCTCTCTCTCTCTCTCTCTCTCTCTCTCTCGCTTTTCCCCTCTCTTACATACACTCTATCTCACTCGCTGTCTCCCTCATACTCATACTCATTCTCTCTCTTTCTCCCTTTCTCTCTCTTTCTCCCTATCTCTCTCTCTCTCTCTCTCCTCTCTCTCACTTACTCACTCGCGCCCCATCTTTCAGCTACGCGGTACTTCGAGGAACCTAAACAGTAAGCTCGGGTTACTCGAAGCCGTCCACGCATTCCCAAACACTCTGCAGGCATCCGTTCCATTCATTCGGTAATTTATGACACTCGCTCTTAATCATTCCGCCTTTTATTTCCGGAACAGCCCTAGAGTAATGAGGCAAGAACGTAATTCCTAATAGAAATTATAAAATAAGCATGAATCGCATGTTTATCTACATATATTTGAGTCACATCTATGTTTAAGAGGAAACACTAGCTTATTTGAGAATTTTACAAATGAAACACAATTTCACTCGTGTAGTAATAAATATAACTGTTTATTGCACTCGCCTCGTTCACACACTTACCTAACCTCGTCTTATATCCAATTTTGTTTTTACACGGCGGAAACGTTCCAAACAAGGCCGTGCAAAAAGAGTACATTGCGTACATACACAGAAAAATAGCTCTGTCCTAAATATAACTCTAGAAGATTATGGTTGAGAGAAATAATTGTTCTCGAAATTTAAATCAAATAACTTCGTGCTACAGAATTGAGTGTATATGGAATGCTGGATTGCAGTATCAAAAAAAATCTGGATCAAGTATCAAAGAAACATCCTCTTAAAAACAGTCCGAACAACCGTAGTTTTTTTGGGAAGTTGGAACAGTCGGTTCAATAGTTGCAAAATGAATGTTTAAAACCTTGTAATTGGATTGCTTCCCGATAGATTTAGATCGTCCGACCCAATTCCGAGAAAAATGACTGCTCGTCCGAATTTAGAATTTATCGCTGTCGAAGTAATCAAGCAGTCGTCCGAGGCCAAGATAATCCAACAGTTTGGGAGAAGGTTTACCGAACCAGGAATATTGATCGGTAGAAATTCGCGTCGACACCATCCTCTTCGACTTCGCTTCCAGCGAACGCTGTCTCCGAGAAGTTTTCCCAACCTCGTTATATTTTACCTGCGAGAGGTAAGTTCGGGCGAGGTCACGTTCGCTTTCCGGATTCTGCGGGCATTCTCCCTTCATCGTGAAACTTTCGTCTTGCTGCCAACATCCGTGGAGCCATGTGTCACTCATATTGAACGACGAACGAACGTTATCGGGGTGCAAGTAGCGGAAAAAACGGCGAGGAGAAATCGGGATGGGGTGATCGGGGGGGATGGGGCGTGTTCGTATTGGATCCTGATGGAAAAGTTGCTGGTTTTTGCAGGATGCGGGAAGTCGGCGACGTTCGGCTTCCCTCGTGCGGAAATTCCGTTATTGAATTTCACTTTTCGCCGTAAAAAATGACGTGTCCTAGGTTCGATCCTTTAAAACGTGCCCAGGTTTGGTCGGACGAATTACGTCGGACTGCGATGTCTCTATTCTACGGATGAGTACGTATAATAATTTTTTCTAGAAATGTGTTTGGAGGTCGGAATTGAAATTGGCAGATCTGAGAATACTAAGTCGCGATTTTTCGGGCCTCGCGGCTCGTTTTTAATAGAAATTCGGGGCAATCGGAAAATATGCAACGGCCAGCATATTGGTGTACATTAGTATGAATACATAGTAATGCTAGAATAAAAATGGTGGCTTAAATATTTTATTTCCAATTTTTTGCCACGATTATGAGGCAATTTGGAGGCCACGTGACGCGATTCGAAGGCAATTCGGAGGCCACGTGACACGATTCGAAGGCAATTCGGAGGCCATGTGACACGATTTTAAGACAATTCTTCCGTCGAAACTTAGCGTCGACGTAGCAATAAATCACATAGGCGTAGGACTAGCACAGGGAAATTCACAGCAATCAAAAATTTGTCATTTCCGAGAGAAATTACTATACCATTGTAGGTGTAATCATTTGGGTATAGTTCGTTGCGTACGATAATCCATTTTATTTACAAACATTGCTGTCATCCGAAACTGAAAACGAAACGGTAGCTACTTACAAAGATTTTCATTTCAACAAAAGAATTATATAACTTTGATAATCAATCTTCTAGTAATAAGAAATCCGATCGTAAAAACTGCGAAAAGACTAGAAAATAGACAATGACAATTACAAAGAATCGTACGTATTTTCATTTCAACAAAAGAATTATATAACTTCGACGATCAATTTTCGAGCAATAAAAAGTTTAATTGCACAAATTGCGCAAACAATCTCTTCGAAATTAATAAATACGCCCGACTGATTCAGACAAACAATGTTCTAAATATGCTGAAATTGACGGAAAATGGTGTCTAACTGGTTACGTTGACCTAAAAAGATCCTAATCCCAGAAACAGAGGAAAATTAACCCAGTTGAGCCCGCCGGTCTGCGCTTAGAGTAATTAGAAGGTGCCGGGTGGTTTCTCAATGGCCTTCACGAGCCATTGATCTTGCTCGGCGATAGCAACCGGCAGTACCACCGAAATGCCACAAAATCTCTCACCCTGCATACCCGTGTACATCGATTTTTCGTGTGTCGAGGCGAAGCTTGAACCGCAGGGATCTGGTTCGTCAAGGACGGAGTCGTCTGTCGTTGACACTGGCCGTCGAGAACAAGGTTACATAATCAAATGTCCCCTATATGGCACGACCGATCGCGATATTACGTCCGCCCTCTTTGCGAGAAAGTAGTTAAGCTGCGATCGATCGTGGCCCTGCATCCACGTCTTTCTTCTTAAACGTTCGCTGTGTTCCCCTTAATGGTTTTCGTTCTTTTACTCGTTCTGCTTGCTTGCTGTGTGCTGTTTACACTGTTCAACAAACTTTGGCGGACTCGAGAAAATATTAATGAAAATATTAATCGACCAACCGCGGATCTTCGAGCGAAATAAAAATTAAACCATGTACCGTTTCTTAATAAACTTATGTCAATGAATGAACTGCGGATTTTTGGGATTTTTGGGATTTTTGGGCAAAATAAAAATTTGCTAGGAACAGTTTCCACTATTCAATTAACTTTGGCAGACTCGAGAAAATATTAATGAAAATATTAATCGACCAACCGCGGATCTTCGAGCGAAATAAAAATTAAACCATGTACCGTTTCTTAATAAACTTATGTCAATGAATGAACTGCGGATTTTTGGGATTTTTGGGCAAAATAAAAATTTGCTAGGAATAGTTTCCACTATCCAATTAACTTTGGCAGACTCGAGGGAACATTAATGAAAATATTAATCGATGAACCAACCGCGAACTTCGAGCGAAATAAAAATTTACCATGCACCGTTTCTTAATAAAGCTTATGTCAATGAACGAACTGCTGATTTTTGGGCAAAATAAAAATTTGTTAGAACAGTTTCCACTATTCAATTAACTTCGGCAGACTCGAGGGAACATTAATGAAAATATTTATCGATGAACCAACCGCGTATCGTTATTTCAAATAAAAATTGTCCGCAACGATTACAAAGGCAAAAGAGTCACGCGCAAGTATGTTTAATCCTTTAATAGTCTCAATAAGTTAAAAGGAAGTCTCGTTTCAAACAGTGTCGACTTGATACCCTCATAAATGCCTAAACCCCGAGGTCTAGTTATCAGTTTAGTTTAAACGGCTTCGATCGAGTCTGCGAGCGGCTTCAGATTCATTGCAGCAATAATAAACAAGAATTTCCCGGTACCGAAGAATCGACGCAACGTTAATGGAATATGATCTCGTTTCGAATTCGCCGGGGATGTTAAGGTGTAGCGCTGTTTGATCTAAGCGCCTACTGTTGCGATTGGGTCTGTTTTATCAAGTCTGTAGAGAGTTCGAATAACCTTGCGAATAAAACGGCGAGGTTCGATAAAAGGAGCGAAGTCGTAAAGAACCAGGAGTGCTCCTTCGTAAGTTCCGCAGCTATAGATAATAAAATAAACCTGAATGGAGCGGCGGGATTGCTCGCGACAGCCGTAAACCTCGAACTTTGTATATTTCGCCTCGAATCAATCAGCGCGGGCTCAGCGATTTTATAGAGTTCCGGCGAAGATGCTCGAATGCCTCGATCACCGGGGATTTTTACACGATCGAAAAGTCCCCGGTGAAAGAAAAAAAAGAGCAAATTGTGACAGAAGGATCGCCGCAATTTTCGGCGGCGCGGAAGCTCCCGTTATTGAAATAGTTTCGCGGACGATATTATAGCGTGCGCGGAAACTAGTTTCGTTCTCGCCAAAGGTAAATAGCACCGCCGAGTCCGAAGAACGGCCATTCCGGACCCCGGGTTCATAATGGCCGACCGGAAAACTTCGTTTGCAGAATGAATTCTGCAACGGGCTATTAAATAGAATTCCCGCCCGCTGGAAATTGCGCTCGCCTAATCCCCCCTCCCTCCCCCTTGTAATTTCCCGTAAAACTGTTCGGCCGAACTCTTCCTGTTGCGCGGGAATTCGGTTCGAAAATTGATCCGAAAAATATGGAACCTCCGGACCACGAAGCGGTCGCAACATCCGACCGAGTCTACAACAATTAAACCGGAAAGAGTAATGTTATGGCCGCTGCTAGGTAATGGAAACAAACACTTGCTGTGCATATGTATTTACAACGAAACCCATGCGGATACGAGCAAACAGCATCTGTCTCTAAATTCGCGCCGGCACGTGTTCTAAACTTTCCACTTAGTAACAAGCCGGACAATTTGTTACGGAAGATACACGTGTTGTTCATACTTCATCGTCCATTTACGCGCGTTCATTTGCAGAACTGAGAGAAATGTCTGAGAAACCGCGCGTGAAGATTCAGCGGTTTCGAGGGCCAGATAATTTGGTAAATAAACGATTCGCGGTTGAAATCGTATTAAACGGTACTGTCTGTGTTTCTGGAGGTTGGGTTATTTGAATCTGTTAACCCTTTGCACTCGAAGCCATTTTAATTGAAAAAATAATATAACTTTACTGGCTCATAGTATTTCCATTTTATATGACAAAGCGCATTTTATGCATATGAAATCGAGTTGTGTTAAGTCGAGCACGTTAACCCTTTGCACTCGAAGCTATTTTAACTGAAAAAATAATATAACTTTTCTGGCTCATAGTATTTCCATTTTATATGACAAAGCACATTTTATGCATATGAAATCGAGTTGTGTTAAGTCGAGCACGTTAACCCTTTGCACTCGAAGCTATTTTAACTGAAAAAATAATATAACTTTTCTGGCTCATAGTATTTCCATTTTATATGACAAAGCGCATTTTATGCATATGAAATCGAGTTATGTTAAGTCGTGCATGTTAACCCTTTGCACTCGAAGCTATTTTAACTGAAAAAATAATATAACTTTTCTGGCTCATAGTATTTCCATTTTATATGACAAAGCGCATTTTATGCACATAAAATTGAATCCTGTGATTCATGCAACGATTACACTATTCACAATATTTTTTAAATTTAAGCTTTGATGATATTAAAATTATTTTGGAACGTGACATAAGATTTTTAGCGATGCCTCGGAGTCACCACTCGAGTGCAAAGGGTTAAGTACGCGTTTAATCAACGTAGTTGGTCGTTCTTTATCAAAGAGTGTTAAGCCGGAACGGTCAAAAGTAATTAATTCAGCAGACATTTTGATGTAATAAATTAGAACGACACTCGGTACGGAAATACATCCCGAGTCGATGATTTTAAACCATAAACAGCTTCGCACCTTCTAGAAGACGTTCCCCAACGGCCCCGAAGGTGCCCGGAGAAGGCTGATCTAAACTTGGCGCCTCGTACAATGCGAATGCAAACGATACAACTTGAGAGTGAAATAAACCGGTCGTTGATCGTGTCGGCTTAGTGAAGAAAGATGTCAAAGAGAAACCGTCGAGGTGCTGTTGCCCATAATTAACCGCTAGAAAGCGACGACTCTTTACGCTCGATTTGACAGCGATCGACGCTTTCGAGCGACTCCGCTAGGCCCGGAGAGGCTGTTCAAAGTCGGCAGCCGGTGTACCAATAACGATCGGCAACGAACGAGTGCCGGCGATGATAAATTTCACGGGTCTCGGCGGCGTAGTCGCGATTACATGCTCTGTTTTGCATCGCGGCGAGACCGGTTGAAATTTTCGAAGTTAGGCGAATCTCGGCGCGCCGGGGATTTGTTAACCGGGAAGAATGGTTGCGGGTCTCGTGCGAGCCTCCTCGTTATTAAATGTTAAAGTTTCGTACGCCGTAACCGTTCATTATGTCTCTAAGAGGATACGCGCGGTATCGACCCTGCTCATTCTTGTGTGCTCGCCGCCCTTCACCCGTGAAACCGCGCCTCGGCTTCTATCCTCCCCCTCCCACCCTGCGGGAAATTGTTAATTAGAGGACATTTATTCTGGTAATTCCGATGGTTCTTTGTTCAGCGACTCGATAGAGTTCCCTTTCCCCGGTGCGGCGACGAGCTTTTTCTGCGACCAGGCGAAATGGATACCGAATTGCTGCTGCTGGTTCTCGTGATCGCATAAAAAACGTGCTTTGTCCATTTATTCGATGCCAATTTGTTGGCTCGTGTTGTATGGAATCAACGGACTTGATTCGGGTCGTCGCACTCGCGAAATCAAATGTAACTTGAGTAATTAACCCTTTGCACTCGATTGGTAACTCTGAGGCACCACTAAAAAATTGTTATATCACGTTCCAAGATGATTTTTATATTATCGAAGTTTAGATTTTAAACATTACTGAAAGTGTAACCGTTGCATGAACCGCGAGACTCAATTTCGTACGCGTAAAATGCGCTTCGTCTTGTAAAATGAAAGTGCCATAAGTCAGAAAAATGATTTTAGATTTATTGACTATAGAGCTCGCTAAATAATTTTGATATAACCCTTTTACTAGAGACAACGAGATATCGTTGATGGCTAAGCTTGAGAAAGTATTGTTTTCTTAGCAGTTTTAAGAATTTGAATTTTCTAACTGCCAGGTTTCACAAAGTTTGTATAATTTCTTACCGAAACTTTGGCAAACTACATTAATATTTTTCGCTCAGTTACACACAATTCTTCTATGAACAAAATTACAGTGCGAATATAAAGATTTTACGTTTCTTATTGTCCCAAAAAATGACAATTTTTCCACATATCTAAAATATGTGTTCGTTATTCATTAAATTTGAAAGAAATGTTTCCATTGCAATCGTACGCATCGCGACGAAGAAAATTTGAAAGACGTTTGAATATCGACTGTTTATGTAAGCCGACGGTCTAAAGTGATTTAATTGCCGTTGGCTGATGTGATAAATCATACGATGGAGATACAACAAAATGGATTAATTGGAGATCAAGGAGAAATCGTCTCCAGGGAAAGAATCGTCGTAAACAAAACGATAAGAACTTTGTTCCTCGGCAATTAAAGATCGGTCCTATTAATACGTTCCGTACTAATTAAATTCGCGTCGTTCAGGATGAAACGTTTCCACTCGTCAGCTGTTAACTCATTGTAATTCAATACGATCGTACACACGGTTTCTTCGACCGATCGCATCGCGCGGTCTTCTCTGAAAAAAAAAACAGAAAGAAAAAGAAGAAAAAGGAATCGTTCGGGCGCGAATGAGAACTTCCTCTTCGCGAGATCGTTATCTTGAAAGCTCAATGTCGAGTCCTCGGCGTAGCTGCCGATGACTGTCCTGTCAATGAATGTTTCCGCGATGATTTGCACTTTGCCCGCGGTAACGATCGCGTGGACGTGTTTTATTAGAACATGCTATCCGACGATGAGATAGCTGTTCCCACGAGGTCGTCGAATAATTGCAGTTCAGAATGAAGAAGTTCCTCCCGACTGTGCAGCAGTCGATGACTTTGTCCCAAGATATCACAAAAGAGAGGATTAAACCTTCGGATACCAGTTGATTTCTCCTTCGACTATCAATCGTCTTCCACACGATGCTGAAAGAAAACGTCGATCGAAACGAATTATAAATTCAGATCGCCAATGGAAATATCAAATCGATTCAATCGGTGACGTGAAAAGTGCGAGAACGTTGTAAAATACTTCGGCATAGTTCGTCGATCGTGACTATGCTGCAGAAACTAGCTAATTAAGCTGCACATCTGATCTTTATGCATTTATTGCAGATTTTTAAAATGCAAGAAAATGAGTAAATCAGCTTGATTCGATAGAATTTTAATTTCCTCTTTCCGGCCGGTGTCTTTTATTTAACGAAGCAGATTTTCTTTTTAATTCCAGTTTTCGTAAAATGACGTATTAGAAGCTAAAAGTTGCCTGTATCAATTTCAAGAGATATAAATTCGATGAAAGTATCCTTCGTCTTTTAATAATTGTAAGTAAAGTGAGTAGGTAATATTGCAAGTAAATTCTTCCGACCCCGCAACAGTTCTCTGTTCGATTTATACATTTTTGTCACAAATGCAGAAAATCCGCAGTGCATTGATTACGATACCATCGACAAAAGAAGCATCATCGATGTTTGCAAAACGAGCGAGCCGATGCGTTAGTTGGCCGAGATCAGTTAGCTCGTAGAATAATAAACATTCGAAATCCGCGGGACACCCGTCGGTCCCGCGTGCACGGGTGCAGCCGTGTCTGACCATGCAGAAGGTTACGAGTGCATAACGATCGTGGAATGCGGCACAAGAAGCGCGACAGCGTGTTATGTGGCAACCGGTTTGAAATATCTCGCGTCTCGCAACAACTCTCTAGGCCGGCCTGAAATAAAGAAACCACGAATTCCGTTTGCATGTCAATGAAACGCAGCGGTTCCCGCGGACGGCCGACAAGACGGATCGGGTCGTTACAAGAAAATATCGGACCCCGATACCCGTCACGACCCGGCTTAATAAAAGGAAATGCGAGCGTAACGAGTTCCACGCGGGTATTGCGTCGCCGACAGACGTTTTGCACACAACACAGTTGTCCGTGTCGAACTTTCGAATCGCATTTCCCCGAGCCGTTCCCACTAATTTTACTAGCGATGCTGCGGGATGTCGCGCACTCGCGAATCCACGTGGGAAAATGGCTGCGAAGCACGGGAGATCCACTCGAAACTCCATCGAAATTTCCTCACGTTGTAATCAGACTGGATCTATGCGAATTCGTGGCATTTATGATAAAATACAAGAGGTCTGCATCGACAAAAATTAATTCTGCCATTGTTTATTAGAGAAAAGTCTGCAAAAATAATTCACGTAAATCAGAAATTGCGTAGAATTTCGCTGTCTGGTCACCATGATTTTTCGTAACATAGTATAGTATCCAAGTAATAATTTGTGAATGACACAATAGAAATAAAAAAAAACGATAGTTCATAGATCGTGGATTTCGTAAACTAAAAATTAAATAATTCGAAAGTACTGTTGCATTGCTTTCTACTGAAAGAATTGAGAAAAGAAGACAGCAAATTTGTCCAAAATTTCTGCTCGAATTTCTATGATTCCTCGTACACTGTTCTCCACGTGTTAGTTCGCGAGCGAATGGAAACCACGCCGATTTCTTCGAGCAAAACAGCTGACGTCCCGGACACGTCATTCCGAAACAAACGTTATCGCGCGGAGACTATTGTTTCGTTTTCGCCGTCCCATTACCGACCACCATTTTCATTCTCCCTGCGAAGTGAATCGGTCCGCTTCAATTTTTGAACAAGATAGCCCATTGTGCGTGGCGAGACAATGGCGACCACGCGGGCCCATTAAAAGCCCGTGAAAATTTTCGCCGCAATAAAACCTGATCGAAGCCGTACGCACTTTCCGAGCTGCATGCGGAATTCGAAAAAACGTCGGATCGCCCGAGGGACGCGTTATCCTGGAGATCTCCGCTCCGCAGGAGTACTTCCTGATCCGGATGATGAAACTTTAATTCGCCTTTTGGTCTTCCGCTCGACGGGCCCCTGGGGAGCCGCGGCGAAGTGTCGCGGAGTCGGCTGGGTCCTCGGATCGTTCGTTAGTCAAGAGACAGTCGTGAAAAAGCGGAAGATAATGAGATTCAAGGTGGCCGGGGTCGGGCCGGGTCGGGCCCGCGATATCGTCGTCACCGTGGAGACTCCTAGGAGCCGCTGCTCGGAGTAATTTATTCCATTACGTTAATCCGAGGAGACTGGCACTTACATTTATGAAGTCGTCGAGCTGCGACGATATTGTGCGACCGGATGTTAGAATACCCTTTATCCGTTACTAATGTCCGCCGAGCCTTTTTCACCCCCGCCCCCGCGTGCCCGTGATTATATTGCGGCCCGCTTTGTATCGGGATTACCAGTCCGCCGGTAATACCGCGACAATAAAGGGATTAAACTTTCCCCACCAACGACTCCCTCGGCCGCCCTTCTTGTCCGCGGCGCGCGTAACGAGAAAAGAAATTCAATTTTCAGGCAACGACTTTATTAAATGCGCGAAGGAGAGCGCGCGCGCGCCAGCCTCTAGATTGTTTCCGCGCGGCAATTAAAGAAAGAAACAAACGAGACGGCGCGACGGGTCGTTCGAAACAATATGTTTCCGTTCGGAAGCCTCTTCTCGAGCCAATGTACGATTTCATACGTGTAATTAGGGGATGATGCCAAACAACCGTCGCTCAGAGTTTAACCAGACGTAACGCGATTTAATACAATGTTACTTTATGGCCTAGCCACCGTGTAATTGACCGTAAATTATTCACGCAGCCGCGAGTAATTATATGTTACAGAATTCTTCTTTCGAGTCGACCGCGCGAACGGTTTCCCTGTAATTTCGATTATAATATCGTAAAATCCAATTATGTACCCGTTCGCAACAGGGAATCGGCAGTAATTGTTTACGCGCTGCTAACAGGCCCCGCATGAAATTTCCATTTGTCGCAATCGAACCACTCCGCGCGAGGCCATGTTCGACCATGCGTGCCATTGTTCGACGTTTTAACCGCGCTTATCGGAAATCTTTGATGTCGGAGGACCGTTTCTTCGCCGCGCGTGGAAGCCTGATGGCACGTTTCTGTATTTCACCGGCTCGAGTGAGACATTCTTCATTTTTGATACCGATGTACAGGGTTCCCCGGAAAAAATCGTCCGATTTCAAAAATTTATATTTTAAAAAATTACACACAGAAAATTATAGTTCAAACACGAATATAACGGGAAAACGTGTGAGTTTTTGTTTACAAGCGTTCAATATGACTTCCTTTCGTTACACGTACGACATCATTGCGATATGAAAGTTCTTGCCAAACACGGTGTAATGTATCTCTGGCAATTGTTTGTACAGCATCACAAATGCGTTTTTTCAGTTCATTTGCACTTGTAGGTAAAGGTGGTACAAAGACAAGATCCTTCACAAATCCCCAAAGGAAGAGGTCGCATGGGGTTAGGTCGGGTGATCTCGGAGGCCAACTGTGTAGAACCATATTATCGGATGATCTGCGACCAATCTAACCGTTTGGTAGTTCCGTGTTAAGAAAATTCCGAACCTCCAAGTGTGCCAATGGGGTAAAAAGTAAAACTCGCACGTTTTCCCGTTATATTCGTGTTTGAATTATAATTTTCTGTGTGTAATTTTTTAAAATATAAATTTTTGAAATCGGATGATTCTTTCCGGGGAACCCTGTATTGTCGGAGCGTTCCCCGAGGGAAATGCGGTTACTTTCACCGGCGGACGTCGGGCACGGCGAAGGACGGGTACGCGCGTTAATAAGGAAAGCAATCTCTTCATTGCATCGTCCGTCATCCCCCCCTCTCCTCCCCGGCCGCCACTAATTTCCTGCCATTATCGCGTCGAACGATGTCTTAGCCGCTCCGGTTGGTCAACGCAATGATTCGCAGCTTCGGTATCGCACGATACCGCGACAGCCATGCTCTGCTCGCCTTCAAGCTGACCCTTATCGCTTCGAGAATTTTACAGAGCGATTTGTTGCCAACTCCGGACGAATTAGAAAATAATACGATTAAATTAAATATTTTATTTAATAAACGCGATAATCGTAACATTGCGAAATTAGAAAATGGAACGCTGGCTAAAGCTTAAAAAATTGTCGCTTCGAGCGACAAGGGTTAGTCGTTGATTCTGCCTTCGACGCGCGATGCAACTCTGTAAAATCTGTAAAAATCTGTAATAAACTGTTACGCAGTTTTCTATTAACGCGGTGGACGGTTGCGTTCGCCGGCCTCGAAAATTTGTGCGAAACGTGTCTCGAACGTGTTTCAACTTTGTACAATAACTACGAGCAACTTGGAAGTCACGTGTTCATATTTTTCATTCGAATGTTCGTTGTTCATTCATTTATTCATGTATATATACGTGCTAGGAGTCCTTTGTTACAAAGGATTAAAGGATAATAGTTAAGCAACAAGCAATGCTTGTACGTATAATAATACAAAAGGTACATAATTAGCTGAAAGTGAAAATAAAACAAAGGAACATTAAACATTAAGTCAAGGAAAGATTAAAGAACATTAACATTAATTAACAATGAGTTTCAAACTATGTTTGAAATTGTATTGTTATGTATAAAATCCTGCAGATGTTGAAATTAAGAAATCGGTACACTTTATGAATGTAAATGTACTTGAAAATGTGTGAAAATGTTGCTTATTAAGCATTTCCATTTAGAGAATTAAATAACGTACAATTATTGGTGTAAATTACAAGAGTGCAGTTTAAATGGAGAATTACAAATATACATTCGTAGTGATGACGGTCGCGTCATCTCGTCTGAAACTTGTCGCTTTCGAGGTAAAGCGGTGTTCGGTCGCGTTCAACGGAGTGATGGGTGACCGCGCGCGTGGGTTACTTTCTTGCACACGCTCGCGTGCCTCTATTCTCTGCATTCACGAGCGAATTTTTCATAGTTCCTCTTCCTATCTATAGAGCTAATAAATCTCTTCTTTCACATATATATATTATCCTTTGTAAAACACTATACCGCTCCTTCTACACAAAAGATTCAGTGGTCCATGCAAAGGAAAAATGATTGCGACCATTCCACCCGGAGTTCCCAAACAAAATGGAACGTTCGGACTAAGAATGTCCAACAGCACATATTTTTTTGTCTCATCGTTTATGCACGTAAACGTTCGATCGGCTTTTAAAAATGCAAAAAATGAAATTACAGTTGGTATTCAGAGATTTGTGATACAGAGTCTTGCTTAACTATCAAAAGTTTATATTAACACTTAGATTGACGTTTTTACTTGAATTTTTATTAATATATTATTGACACTTCATTAATATTTTATCAGTGCTAGACACGTAGATAAATAACTTTGTAAAATTTTATGAAAAACAGTGTTGATTTAATAAAACTGCAACGCTTTAAAACACATACGTACATGTTTATTTAATTCTCCTAAAAATGCCCGGAAACCGAGGAAAGCAGAGAAAAAACAACCGGTCTGTTGAGCGTTAAAATATACTTAAATTCTTTGTTTTCTCAATTCTCTAAAAAAATGAATTTGCACAATTTCTAAAGTAAACGATCCAAATAATTAAGTTCCACAATTTGCTGATTTGTTATCAGTAAATTGTAGAACCTTCTGTAAAATACAAATTTTCTGTATTAATTGCAGGAGATAGGAATCGAATACAAGTTCCTTTCATCTTTCAATAGCTTAAATAAAATGTAAAGAAAATATGAGGAGAATTTAGAGATGATTTAAAGAAAATCTAAATAAAATTTAAAGGAAATGTGAGGAAAATTTAAAGAAGATTTAAAGAAAATCTAAATAAAATTTGAATCAAACAGAAGAGAATATTATGGTTTTCCTAAATTCTTTTGACATTTCTACTGTTCCATATTTCGCTTAATTGTTGCAATAAACGCGTGAAATTCCCCGTCTAATGATTAGAACCGCGTCGGACACGCATCGGAACGAGGAAAATCACGAAATCCCACGCAGGAATTTAGGAGGAAATGATTTCCTCGCAGCGGAGAGTCACAGGTTCGGCAGTTTCCGGCTGCTCGTCGCAGCTAGATTGGATTTGGGCACAGCCGTAAAAGCACGGGAAAACGTAAATTGAAACAACAGGCCGCCGGTGCCGGTGGACGACTCGCGGTTCACCACCGCGCCGCGGCGATGCACCGTCACTTCGCCTTAATTACACCGTCCCCGCCACTTAATTGGAAATTGTCCCGTAATTCGGGTCGGCGAAGACACTGCTCGCTCCTTATTGCAATTAATAATACAGTTAAGTGGGCGGCGTTCGCTTGGCACGAGTGCTTCCTGGAATCGGTCACAACATACCGGATAATTATAGACCGTACGCGCGAACCGAGCCGGTTCGGTCACATTCGAATATCTCCATTCGAATAAATCACGTGATCCCGCCTCGGATCGGCTGGCGCACGCTTCTATAGAGAACCATGGAAAGCACATATGTAGTCTCTATGGCCCTCTAAAGCCATGTATGCTTGCCTTTGGACCATAAACCAGCGAAATCACGAATGCGCAGAGACCCGTCGTTGTTGCGCAGACTGTAAATGCTAGATTAAATTTCAATGAAATTTTCAGCACACATACACGTGTTACCGAGATCTACAGTTCGCGGAACTTGTCGGAATGACGAGTTTCAGATTTTTTTTCATTTACGAGAAACTTAGCCGGTGCATTTTGTTTCTCGGGACAAACATCGTAATGGAAATCGTTAAATGTCTGAATTTAGTATATCTTTGTTACGTTTATAAAAAGAAATAAAGGTAAAAAGCATTTTCAAAGTATTTTAGTCTCTGTAACATTTAAAAAAGAAGTTCAAGTCATTTAATCCGATTTTAATAGACATGGCTCAAAAATTGCCTCGTTCTCTTAGGGATTCTAATATAATATATAATTATAATAATTATATTATATTATATATAATATATAATATAATATATATAATAGATAATTATAATATAATATATAATATAATCTATTTTCTCTCTAGGGTATTTTCTAATTGGTATATTATCTAACAAATAATTGTGGCCTGAACTTTTGTAAAAATTTTATTTTAGGTTTTATCAGAGGTCGATGCTCGCAGCAAGAGACATAGTATCTAGTATGATGCTGCTACGATTTCTTTCACCACTATGCTGCAATACAATATGCATATAATATTATATAAGCGTTAATCAAAACGCAGTTGTAAAATAAATCATGGTTCACGCTACGTATTATATCTCCAGCTACGATCACCTTTTTTAAAGAAAAATATTAAACAAAAGTTTCACAAAAATTCATTCCGCACAGATCATTGTCTCCTAAGCCACACCAGCGAAGATTCCGACGAACCTACGAAAATTCTTTATTAGAGAGGTGCCCAAAAGATCGAGGACCGCCTCGGACACACAAATGTGCAAGTTACGAGTCCATCGAACCGACTGGCGACAGCAAAGTTTCCTCGCAGACTGGATGGTCGCAGGCCTCGATCTCACCTGAACTGTCTTATCCGGCGGATTGGCCTTAATTCGCCGCGATCGATGGATCGGGTCAGAGGGTAGTTTATACCTGACTTAATATTACGATCGACCCTTTGTCGACGGACGGAAGTGCTTTGACCATTGGAGGGAAGCGTAGCGCGGCAACGTTTCCCAGTGTTTCGACGGGGCCGCTCCAAGATTGTCCGGCGCGTCTCCGCCGTGCCCGTGCGACCGCGTGTTGTTCCCTCGTGCACACGCGGAACACAATTACATTTGGCGAGACGCAGGCTGGAGAAGAGAGTCCACACTGGGCCTGTGCCAATAAATGCATCTCCCGGCGGTAGTTTCCGCTACTTTCCGCGCGACGCAGACGCGCGCGTTGGTTAAGCCGTGATCGAGCGTAAAGGATGGAAGCCCCGGTTAGCAAACTGCACGGCATAATGCCGTTTCCGTTCTATTTTCGAAACCAACGATTCGATTCGAATCTCCGCTATCCGGCGACGCGGCTGTAAAAGTTTCTGCGCGTTCTGTTTTAATCGCTGCGACTCTCTTTCGGGGAAATGGCGTCCTTTGCGAACAGTTGCCGCGACTTTTTGCCGATATCGGAACGCGAGATTGTGCCGAAGATACACAGTTAGGCGACGGGGGTTCAGTTCCACAGGGTTTACGGAACGCGTCCAAATGAAGTGCAGAAAATTTTGTAATTCACGATTAATGGAAACGTAAAGGCAAAATGGGGAGTTTGTTCGATGCTTCGTTGGACATACGTTACGATAAAAATCGCTAAAAATCTGGACAAATACATGCTTGCTATTTTTATTGGACAATATAAAACAGCTGCTCTCTAAACTTAGTGTTAAAGTAGCACGTAGTGACGTGTTTTTCAGTTACTGCATGATAATGACCAGCAAACTCTGAAATACGTCGACAGATTAACTCTCTAGGTTTCGTCTGGTTTTCTTTTAAAAAATGCGATCATCTTTTGGTTTTAACAGCAAATGATTTAATAATTTAACACTGGCGACACAAGACTTTACATGAACTTAAAGATCAATTTACCAAATGTAAAAGCATCGAAGCAGTGATCATGTTTCACCCTGCAGTTTCGCTCTCACGAATTACTTTGGCTTTGTCGGATTCTTCTGGCTGATCGCGCGACGATTGCCGATAATCTCGTTGCTCTATTGCAGAAAGTATCTTCGAGCATGAAACTAATTTATTCGGTTCATGAAAGTGTATGATGAATGACGAGCGACATGCAAGAATGCAAGGCAACCAAGCACAAGTACCGGGCAACCGAATGAAATGACCGGCAATTTCTCGCGCAAATTCGAGAAAATAATTTCCCGCAAAAGGCCTGCACGATTTCGAGAATAGCAAACGAGGAAAGGGATTGATTTCGAGTAGTGGTTGAAGCACGATCGAGGCTCAATTTCCTTTCAACGCGCCCTCGGGGCATCGAGTGCGTTCGACGCTCCTTTGTTTCCCGATCCGCGGACGATCACCGCGGAAAAATCCGCTGTTCATCCGGGGAGTTAGCGGGGCCTGGGGCTAAAGTGTTTCTCATATTTCAGTCGTTCGTTGTGACAGCGGCTAGACGGGGCCGAAACGCCCGGTAGATCCGCGAGTCGGTTTAAATTAGGGAGTCTAGACGCCTCGGAAATACCACGTGGTCCGCGTCATGCTCCATCCTGTGGCTCCCGGTTCGAATGTTCGCGCCTCGCTGCGCCCCTGGACGGGCTGATCCCATCCATCGGCGGGGTGAACTTCCAATGGATACGTCCGAGCCCTTTGTGAAGGGGTTCGATCGCTATTCGAGCGGTCTGTCCGCCTGATTCCTCCGAGTCATCATTTTTCAGCACACGGACGGACGTGGAATTCGCTGCGAATGGTCTGGTTTTTTTTTCTTTTTTCAAAGAAGACACCGGACATTCAACGATGATAGCAATACAAGTTGACTATGAGAATAGACGGGACAGCTATTATGGCAAGAAATGCTTGCCAACAATTGCACTTTATCCGTTGCAGTCGAAGGTTGCAGACTAGATACTGCCGGACCTGGGCACGTTAATGATATTATTTGAAATATTCTTTCGAACAACGCGTTATTTTATTTCGTAATTATTTCCATGTCTGTGATCATATCCGATGCAACGTTATTTGGAACTGATGTTGTTTATTTTATAATTATCCCGAGTAATTATTTCGGATAATTGTGAAATTTTTCTTGGACATTATGCGGTGATTTAATTATCAGCTCTGGGTCTGGTTATTATCTGGTCATTATTTTCTTTCGCGACAGCATCTGATGCACAGGGACAACAACATTTTAAGGATTATCTTTCGACGAGGAAAAATCTTTGCCAGGAAAGAGTATTGTTGAAAGCAACAATTTGTTGCATAATATTTTGAGGATTATTTCATATATCGCTTCAAATGACAGCAAAAATCAGCTTGTATTCATATTGTCTACATTAGTCTAAAACGAAACAATCTTTTGGGATAGCTGAGTATTTTTTGACGCATCGTTAACCCTTCTGTCAATATCTACATACTAGTTTTAATTGTTCCCTTCTTTTCTCGAAATGCAAGTTGTCCGTGCTCGAGGATTAATTTTTACTTCCAGAACGTTTACGAGCATTTCGTGATCGTTCTTGGCAAATGATGAAGATCCGCGGACAATGGTGGGCGACAATCCGGGAATCGTTGTTTCTCGGTTTGCAGGAACTTTTAATTAGGCTCTCGCATCGGAATTTCATTAACGGTCCGGTCCGAATGAATGCGACTAATTAAAGCTTGAGCACTTTCCGGATCGAGCGAACACTCGAATTCGGCGTTCCACGGAAGTATGCACCTTTGTCAGCGTGGAATGGCGATCGCAATGCTCGTTCGGGGACTGTTTTCTTGATACGAGAGTTAAATGGAGACTTTAGACCGATGCTCGTGGAAAAACCGACGGAACAGTTAACGAGATATTATTCTCGGATACATGATAGTATACATATATGTATATGTACGTATGTACAATGTTGTGGCGCGCGTGTTTGCGTGACTGCTGTCTGCAATCATCGTCGCATGCGTTCAAAGATCGCGGGTATGACTCACTGCCGGCATTTTTGGAGTGTAATATAAAGTGGGAACAGCATTCCAATGAAATCTATAATTTTCCTCAATTAGCAGGACAAAAGAACACGCACGGATGTGTACAGAGCGAGGGCGATAAGATTCGAGAATGTAGCCGCGTATGTATTGTGCTCGATGGGGACCATGTGTCAGTTATGTCATCATTTCCGTAGCGTAGCTGCGTCTCAGACAGCGTGTTTGACAATATAAGTGGACGATTTGGACATACTAATTAGTAATTCTGTGGGTACGGGAAATATCTGTGTATGCACTTGCGAAGAATAATCATGCTTTTGCGTCATTTGATACAAGCGCAACTACAATGCAAATAAATCAATTGCCACTGTAGTTTCGATACTTCGAAGTTAATTATTTCTGCGAATAAAGCTGCTGGTTACGTAAAAGAATAATCTCGTCTACATTTGGCTCGTAGACATTTCACAGAATCGTTCTGTGTTTCTAATACCGTGTAATATTATTTCACATTATCGGCACGTATTATTAGCAACATGAAAACTATTTCTTAGATTTGCACAAATGATAAATGAAAAAGTAAATATGTGATCGCTCTTTGATTTAATTCCTGTACGACTGGGTTAAGTAGTTTGTAATTGCGTTAATTAACTCTAGAGTGACAGAAGTCCAGAAACTTTTATCTGCAAGACAATGCAAGAGACGTTTCATAATAAATATTATGAAACACTGGGAAACAGTGTCTCATGATAATGCGTTTATTTCCTTCGGGAATAATTGAAACAAATTGTGAACTTTTGAAGGCACGTTTCTATGGTTCAATTTATAAAAGTGGAAAATCAAGCAAAAATTAAAAGACTACTTTTACTATTTCTAGCACCATAAGAATATTTCTTAAAAGAGCGTATATTTCCGTCGATAAAAATTCTCCAAGAACAAATATTCCCTCGAACGAAGTATACCTCAAAGATTTATATTTTTAAAAATCAGACGCTTAAGTTTTACGTAAAAACAATTACAGTATTTTCCGACTAAACAGTTCGCAAGATCTCCAACACGCAGCTGCTGCGCATATCGCTGAAACGCAAAATAGAAAGAACGTGTTAAAAATGCGTGGAGATACTTTCGCGAGCGACTACAAGAGTCCGAGGAGAATTTTTCCCAACTGTTTATTCCTACCGTGTATCGAGCGTACTCGGCGTAGCCGGGCGCGGAGGATTCATTGATGAAAAATTACGACGAAGCCACTATAGCAGGTTCACTTTTCCTCATTCGTGGTGGGCAGGTAGGCAGCGGCCAGGCAGTCAGGGCATGCAGGCGGCAGGCGAGCAGGCAGGCAGGCAGGCAGGCACAGCTTGTTGTCTCGTGTTCGCGTCTGCTTAGGTCTGGCGGCGCGTCGCGGCGCTGCGATCGCATGGCCGCCCTCAGTGTTCACGAGCCTCGCTCGGTGTGTGTTTCGTGGCGCGGTCGTCGTTCTCGTTCATCGGCCGTTTTCGCTCGGCTCCGTGTGCTTTTTTACGTGTTGCATCGGGTGCAGTCGTAATTAATTCCGTCGCGAATCCGTCCCCGGTCGAACCGGCCCGATCCGTGCGCTCGTGCCTCCGCCGCGAGCCGTTTTCGCTTGTTCTCGCCATCCACTCGCCGAGCGGCGGGACGTCGGCCTCTCTCGCGTTTCGCGTTTTCTTCTCTCAGTGTCTCTCTCGCGGAGGGCCGGAGCGTGTGTGTCAAGAGTATCGTGCGCGCGTGCTTTCGACGTCGCGGATGCCGATGCCGACGTCGGCGTCGCGGTGCCGTGTGTTGTCGTCGTGATACACCGTCGCCGTTCCCGGCCGTGTCCTGGACGTGCTCGTGCTCCCGTGCTCGTGCTCGTGCTCGTGTTCAGTTCAACGGAGTTTCCCGTGGCGGCCGTGCCTTTTTTTCGCAAAGTTCTGTGCCTGGCTAGAAAGAATATATAGCCCTCCTTCGCCCCCTCTCAAGTGTCTCTCTCTCTCTATTCTTCCTCTCTGTGCGTACCAGCCGTATGTAGTATGTGCTTCTGTGTTTATAATCGTTGCGTCCTTTCTCTCTCCGTCTCGCTCTCCTCTCACCTGCACCAGCTACGAGAGGCACACAGGTGTCCCGTGAAGGAGTGGCGTCGCCAGCCGCGTATCGTCACCCGGTGTGCCGCAACGTCCACGAGACGTTAACGGATACACAAACTCGGTACGACAACCGAGACCTGCCAAAAACCGAGCCATACCACTGCCCTCCGAGGAATCGTCAAGTACGTCACAACGATACCCTATCGCCGCCGTCACGAAAAGCGTCTCTACCGGCTCGTGGCCCACCATGCCTCCTCCCCCGACACGTTAACTCCCGATAAAAAGTATGCAATTCTTCCGTAAGTTCGAAATCGCCAACACCGCGACATTTCGCTGCCGTTTTTCACCCTCGCGAAAATGTCGGGTTCGAGGTTTTCGAATTTCGCGCGGCTTCGTATTGTAACCTGCAAACGAAGCCATCGGTAAGTTTCTTTTTTTCGAGCCATTTCCGGTAGAAGGGTTGGCTACATCGACCGTGAAATAGCTTCCTCCGCGGTGCAATATCGGTGGTTCATGAATAAGTGATAGATGCCGGGGTGTTAATAAATATAACGGTTGGGGTAAGTGAATGGACTCGAAACTCCATTGAGAGATAGATAGTGTAACCGCTTTTTTTGGCTAAATCGATAGCAATCTGAATTGCGTCGCTGCGATCGTAATCGTTGAACGATAAAGCCATAAACGACCGCGACGAGTGTAAACATGGCTCCATTCTTTATCTCCTCGGAGCGAATCGGGTCTCTTATAGTTACGGCACAGAGATCTCTACGTTCATTTATTTAAGAGAACAGAATGTTTGGCGCGGAATACGGACACGTATGGAATTTTTACGCTCGCGGCCGTCGTGTATGTGTATCGTGACCGGATGTTTGAGGTTACGTATGAGAATCAACCGGCTTCGTGTTTGACGCCTCCCGTCCGCGTACCACGGGACACGTTTATTATATTTTACGTAATGTGTTTTGGTTGTTCCGCAGTATCTTTCGTTCCGTGTAACGAGAACGGCACGCTCTCTCGTCTAGACTACGCCGGCGTCTCCAACGGTTTTCGTACGGTGTACAGGTTAGGTTAGGGTTGTTCGGGGAAGTATCGTTATTATTGCGCGTCCTGTAACCTTGTTTCCGTTCGGCTCGAGTACGGTATTTCATTCCACCAGGCTTGCGTATTAGTATCTCCAGCGAGATTTTGTCAGAAAAATATCGAACGTGTCGCCTCTTGTTATTATTGGAACATTGTTAGTGTCATTCTTACTTGCCAATGGGTCTCGGAAATAATCGCACCCTTATGTTTACGTTTGAGAGTTCGAACGTTCGATCTTGGAATTGTGGCAAATGTTTCTAACGTTTTTTTTTAATTCGTCGGTACAAATTTCTCTCACGTAAATTGTTAACAACGTTTCGTTATGATTTGTGAATCATTTGTTCGCGTTTCGTGAAAGAGTCTAACATTTAACCCCTTAATGCACAGTTTTTTTTAAAAGGGCCGGCCAAAAAAAATCAATTTTTTTTAATGTAAAAAAAAACACAATTTAGAACGTTGTCTTGGCAAGGAAATTACAAAAATACAAAAATAATCATAATTTTTATTGCAATTCTAATTTTCAGAATATTACTATTATTATTATTGTTGTTATTATTATTATTATTATTATGATATTTTATTTTACACTATATTTTAGTAAAATATATATTGAAAAATGAGCGAATCAGAATCTGAGTATGAATACGCTGTCGGAAAGCGGCTCACAAGGAAGAGATAAGTCGTAAGTGCTAAGTAGAAAAAGGATATATTTTATACTTGAATAAGTAAGTGTTATATAGCTTACAATCCCATGTAAATGATAAATAACAATAAAACGATCGTTTTTTTTTTGCTTTCACATTGTTATTTTCAATTCTCGATTGCATTCGAGTGTGAAAAATTATAGTAACATAAAGTACAACGCCGCTCGAATTGTCTCGAGTGCGCACAGATTGGCCAGTTTAGCGCGCTCGAGTTAACTCGAGCGTGCACGTTAAGGGGTTAAATAAATATTCCACGAAACGAATCAATAACAAGCATTTAAGTAGCATGCCGAAGCCTGATTCACCGACAACGTCATCCAGACGTAATTAAACCTGAACGTTGGTGGTTCTGCAATTAGTAAAAAAAAAAGAAGCTCGACCGCCGATCTTGATGTATCTATCGTAATGAATAAAGAGTCTCGTCGGACGGCTTGGCATATTCATGAGTCACTCTGCTTTTTTAACATCGTCTGCTCGAAGAATCAACCACGGGGCCAGTACCAGAAAAACAAATTGAACGTCTGAAAAACTTCTTCTTGATCAGCCCCATAAAGATTTCATTGCTTGTACCGTGCATGTACTTCATCAGCGGTATCGCAGGCCTCGTAATTTCAAACGTAAACATAAAACACATAAAAACTTGAGCATTTTCAAGGGCGCACATTGAGCTTCCTTACGACTTTGCTTAAACGTGATTAACGCAACACTAAATCCAACGATGAATAAATACGACCGTGTTGTCTTGTAAGAATGACAAGACCGAATTTATTTTGACGTTTCGCCGTTTTGATTACAATGTATGCTTGAATTGAGAAGCTTATCTAATCATTTCTTATATCAGAGTCTTTCTATTGTCAACAATCTCAAGATGAAAAATGTGAAATAAACAAAATAACCGACGTGACAGGTTTAGCGTCAACACGTAGCAAAACAAACGGTTGAACAACATTCTAGAAACGATGTTTTAACCCTTAGGGGACCAAAACTATTTATTTCCAGTTTACACACCGACGAAGAGAAATCTTTTACTGAACATTTTTGTATCAAATATAGAGAAGAGACATTAATTTTTAAAATAAAACTTCGTTGATATATTTTCATCGAAACAACCGTGCCTATTCTTCCAATGTTTCCTGCCAGATTTTACGGTTTTATTGATTTCTGCCGCGTGTATGGCGGCATTGGACCGTTAAGGGTTGAAACGCGTAAATGGAAAAATTGCGTAGCTGGAAGGATTGAAGAATTCTTCGGGTCTAGAAGAAGGCTAGGCCCTTTCGAGCAAACTTGAAAGAAAGGTGGTGTGGGGGACCAAGTTCGATTACGACGCGATTTCCGCTCGGCTGCGAGCGCAATGTATCATGGTGGGCCGGCTGCAATTACGAGGCCCGAAATTAGGGGAGCGGTGGGCCACGGGGCTCGGTAAAGACACGTTTCGCCGGCCGAGGACACGGTCGTTTGCGGCTGATCCCTAAGTTAACAATGCCCGGCACTCGTCGGGTTCTCTTTACCTCAAGTTGCTATTGCGCAGGACGGTTCATCGAGCGTCAACCTTGCCGTGACCCCCGACGAAAAACGTCAGGGTCAACGTAGCTGTAAATAACCGGCATCGGATCCACGATCTTCCGTGCATACACACCGAGTGCCATAAAAGAGGAACAGGAGGAGGAGGATCGGCTCGCCGGGGCGCGGCGATGTTGTGACGGCCAGTCAAGGTCTCAGCCGTTTTGCCGAAGCGTCTCTGCGAACCAGAGTCTCTGCGACAATCCGTCGATGTGATAATGAGAATCCGCTCCACGAAGAATCCTGCCATCTTAGACTTGTACCCGCGTTTTCTACCGGCCAGCGGCCAACCAGCTGGAAGACAATAAACCAACGCCGCGAGGAAGGACGGTGTGATCGATGCCGGAGTCAACGGAGAGCATCGGCCGGCGACGCGGACCCTGAAACAGGACCAAACCGAGCCAACCGATCGGGCCACGCATGCGGTAGCCCGCGTTCCCCCGAGCTTCCAGGGGAACCCATCAATTTCCTCGGCGAGCCTGAGAGCAGCAAACCCTGAGCCGTGGAGCTGCTTCGCGGTAACAAGCGACGCGAGCCGACCTCTCGACCGGGCAGTGGTCAGGATGTGCCAGACGACCAGCAGCACCACCCGGTAGCTTCGTTGCCGGGCCTCGTCGCGATCCTCAGCCCCTGGAGGAGGAAGAAACGCGGTCGTTTCAAGGACCGATCCTCGACCATGTCCATCCGGGTCAGCGGCGTCTACCTGGTGCCCAGCACGGGCGCCAACGAAGGCGGCAACGAGAAAACCAACAACCTGTCGACGGAGAACAATCTCCACCAGCAGCACCACCACCATCATCACCACGCGACCAAGACAGTGACCATCGTGGCGGGCCCGCAGAGGAGCAACAGTCTGGATTACTTGAACTTCGAGGAGAAGCGACAGATAATCGCCTCGTCGTTGTCTCTCAGCGACTTCTTAGCGCATGGACCCGCCGCCGCCGCGGCTGCTGCGAAGGAAGTTGCGGCTAACACCGTTATTGGTGAGTGCTGAGGGTATTCTTTATCGGGGTTAGCACATCTTGGCATGTGCATTTATAGATAATAATAATTGTAATAATAACGATATATCTGTTTGATCAACAGGAGAAAGCTTCGGCGTTACAATAATAATGATATTATGTCGCACAAATAACATATAGAAAGGATACGATAAAAAGATACGATAGAACGTGGAGTAAACGACCAAGATCGTTTGAATAAGGACTGGAGGGAATAATAGAGGATAATGTAGCATGAAATCATTGAGATAACAAAGAATAGGATTAGAATAGATAGAAAGTGCGAGGTTAGAGAGACGATGGAAGTTGTATTATCTCGATCAGGAAGGAAGTAGGTCGAATTCCGTTAACCCTTTGCAGTCGAAGCTGTTTGAACTCGAAATCCAAAACATGATTTCTGATCTACAGTATTTCTATTTTATATAATTTATTGCGATTTATGCATATGAAATTGAGCCTATTGCAGCAAGTACAATGCAATTTTAAGTTTATTTAAATATATAAACGAGTCCGATGCTCTCAGAATGATTTTGAAAAATAGTATATACCAATTTTTAGTGGCGCCTCAGAGTCGCCATTCGAGTGCAAAGGGTTAAACAGCTATCACGAAAGGCGCCCGCATATTTCAAGGATTACTGTAAACTCAATACGGTCTCTTTCGTTCAGGATTGTACGTAGGTTTAGCAATTTGTCTCGACTGATCAAAGAGCACAGGAGCTTCGGAGCTAACTTCTCCTCGTGAAAGCTGCTCTCACGAGAGATTTCGACTCGACAAAGACGAGCGGCGTGTGTGAAGCTTATAAGGACCCGGCATCTCATTACTCGGCTCAATCGAGTGTTTAGTTACGCTAAACATTATCGTTCAGTGAACAGAAACAGCCGGCCTCGTTACGAGCCACTCGACAGGGCCCTGAAGAGCGTCGAACAGCCGGAGAATTTCCCCTCCCAAGTTTCGTACCGATCTTACAAATCGGGTAATCGCAGCGAGCCTCCCGGTTTCGACGGCCGCGACAATAATCGATATCAATTGCCGTCCGTTATCGGCGTTCCTCCGACGCCCGGCAGCTGCGCGCACGATCTTCTCCGACACGGCTCGATGCGTACGCCGAAGAGCGGCGGGCTGATTAGGGGATAGAGCTTGCTATATAGTCATGGAAAAGAGCGAACGAAGTAGGAACGGGGGGGAGGGGGAAAGCTGTGTAACTTCGTTCGGAGAGGGAAACGAAACGATCGCGAAGTCAAGGAACCCGGGGTTCTTGTAAACAAACCCCGCGAGTGCAGTGCACCGGCCACCTACACGTGCTTTTCCCCCCTATTTTTTTCTTATGCGTTTCCGTTTACTTCCTCCGGAGCCGGCGTTATCTCGCCGGGTCATCGGTCCGTGCGCGAGCAAGGGACAAAGGAAGGCGGGACGGAGGAAGACGGAAACGTGAAAAGGAGAAAGAGCGGGACGCGGTCGCGGTAGGAAGGGACGCGCTGCTAGGGTTTTTCTTCCTTTGTCTTCCCTTTTAACGGGACGGTTCGTGCGAAGGGAGCTTTGTTATCGCGCTCCCACGAAAAGTTTCCGCCATTGTCGCGGCTGGCTTTTTGTTTTCGGCGAACGCTCCGGGCCCCTGATAGATCGTTAGGCCTCGTTGCCTTTGATCGCTCGCTCGTGGCGCCTGGTTTACCTTCCCGTCAGCCGAATCGCAGCTCCTATATATCCGTTGGGGGCTGTGTTTCTTTCTTTATTAACGCTTTTTACCATCAGCTTGTACTCGACTCGTCCAATTGCCAGCTTCGCGGAAGCTTCGCCGCGCTTCGTTTCGGCAATGAACAGTCGACGGTGTTGACCTTCGGCACCCCGTTCCTTATCGGAACTGCCGGGACACGTTTTTTGGGGCGGCGAACTTCCACGACTGGGATCTTGAAGTTTCTTCTCCCGCGGCCCTCGGGGGCCCGCGATACGTACAATGTTTACCTCAAATGCCATGCTCGAAGTCCTTCAGACCGCTCGAGACTACGCTGATTCAGCCGGAGGCTGTTGTGCATAACCACTCGGCCACCTAGAAAGTGGTTTCCGGGAACAGTCCGCCCTTGTTCCCGGAGAGCCTCGAGGAAAGGACTCGAACAAATGAATCACTGTTCTCGAATTTCTCGATGGAGTAGCTCGCTCGCTCGCTCGCTCGATCGCCGAGGCATAGTGTACGTCCAGTAGCTGCTCGTAAGTAGCCGATACCTAATCGGATCGACCCAGGAATCCAACCTACATTTAGTTCTTCTTGTAACAATTCTAGTCACGTGCATTTGCTAACTTATTTGCGTACACCAAAGCGTATTCCACCCGTAAATAAATACATAAATAATAATCATTCATAATACAAAGAAGTACAGTAAGTTCTCCTTAATTGGCGCTCAGATTGTACACCAAAATGGATAATTTGGGATGAGAAGATACGATTATTCGAGGTCTTGCTGCTCAGATTGTACACAAAAATGGACAATTTGGGATGAGAAGAGACGATTATTCGAGGTCTCGCAGCTCAGATTGTACACAAAAATGGACAATTTGGGAAGAGACTCGTTTTTATACTTGTCGGCAATCGGTAACTATAAAAACGAGCCGCAAGGCTCGAATAATCGTACCTTCTCTTCCCACATTGTCCATTTTCGTTTCCAAACTGAGAGTCAATTAGGGAGAATTTACTCTAACGGAGCCGGATCAGGCACGCAGGCCGTTGTTTGCCCATAGTGGCCTAAGACATATCGAGTGTCTAGGATTTGAAGTGCGTAAAGACTTCGAGTGGCTAGAACTTCGATTGTCTAGGACTTCGGGCGTTTAGTACTTCGAGCGTCTAGGATTTGAAGCGCCTAGGCCTTCGAGTGTCTAGGATTTCGAGTGTCCTAGGACTTCGAGCGTGTAGGACTCGAGGCGTCTAGGGCTTCGAGCGTCTAGAAGTTCGAGCACCTAGGAAGCTAGTTTCAGACTGCGTTTCGAGCGAAAATCCCAGGGATCCGACGCGTCCCGAAGCAAGGTACCCCAAAGTATTTTGGCTCGATCCCGGGGAAAATTGGCCCTCCGGTTCCTCGCGCGCAGCTGCTGTCTATCGGCGTGTACATACTTTCCATCCAGCCAGGCTTGGTCATGCAACACGTGTTCGTTCGAAAGTAACGAACTAGCTCCGGACGGTGAATCGCGCTCGAGGCACGTACATATGTCCTACGTGTTGTTCACGGTGCGTCGCCGCGGATACGTGTGCATCTAGGCGAGTTTGCTGCACGTGCACCGCGGACGAGACGCAACAGCGCTGCCACGAACGTCGCCGGGCGAATTTGCACGCGGAACGGTCGCGCTTTAATATTAGGTTGCCGCCCGAGATCTGTCCGGCGACGCCTTCCGCTGATTCGATTTTTCCTGCCAGCTGATACCCTAAGCTGTACGCGGCGGTGTCACCGTCGTCACTTATGATTCAATCCTGGAAGTTTCGAGCAGCTGCGATTCTGGGACGGAAACACTTTTTGTCGGCTGACAGTTTTCTAGAGTTGGATGACAGGGGCTGTGTATACCGGGTTGAAAATTTCATTTCTTTGTGTTAACGATGTTCGCGGTTTCGAAGTAATTTGATAGCATTTTTAGGTCGTCTTGAAATGATCAGTAGACTACAGTCACGGTATAGTCACAGATACAAGAACATATTCGCCATTTATTCGACAGCTTGTAAATCGGTACTAAGAATTCTGAGGGAATCGAAACTTTGAGCGGAAATCGAAATGGCGGGTTCCTCAGATCATTTGAAGCAAATTCTTCCATTACAAAAATTTTCTCCGAGGCACCATTAATGAGTTATTAATGAAAAACCGTGACCAATAAGAATCGAGTACGGCTGACGGCTCAGCCAACCAGCGCACGAAGCCCAGTTCCGCTTATTGACTCGGTCGCCTCGCGCCAGCTGAGCTCGCCTCTAATTGGTCACTGTTTTTCGTTAATAACTCGTTAATGGTGCCTCGGAGAAAATTTTTCTAAAGGAAAAAGTTGCTTCAAATGACCCGAGGAACCCGTCACTTTCGGATTGTGAGACATTTTTGGGACACCCTGTATTTCGTGGGCTGATCGTTCCCTAGAGTTACCCTAGAATTCCCACCCTAGTTAGAGTTCCCTAACATTTAACACTAGAACTACTAAACCAGTCACAAAACCACTGATTTCTGATTCTTTTCTTTCGCAGTTCCCGATGTTATAGAAACATTTCTAGGAGAAATTTAGATACATTTTTTAGAGTACACTATTTTATCATTTGATCATAGCAAATTTAAATAAATCTAGTCTTGGCATTGTTATGAAACGATACATAATACAGTAATGTCTCCCTGATTGACGCTCAGATTGTCCAGAAAAATTGACAATTTTGAAAAAGGAGATCCGATTGTTCGAGCCTCGTGGCTCGTTTTTTATGGTTATCGATTGTCAACAACTATAAAAACAAGTTGCAAGGCTCGAATAATCGTATCTCCTCTTTCCAAATTGTCCATTATTGTGCACAATCCGAGCGTCAGTAAGGGAGACATTACTCGCGTTTAGGGCTCGGTAATCGTAAGTATTAATTTCGTTTCGGCTTTTGGAGCTACCAATGCACGAAGATGCATCGTTGGATCATTTTCAGGAGCTTGCCACAGCTTGCGGCTTATTGTTTTACGATCGTTGAGATTCTAAAGCCGCATCCATGGCGAGCGATTGAATAAATTTCAGGTTGAATTGTCTTACTTTTCTGATGCAACGCGCGCCTGGGCAAAATTGCTCTGTATATCGAAATGATATTTGTACACCCGGGCCGAGTAATTTATCGGGAATTGTTCGAGCGAACGGAATGGCGGCGGCAGCAGCACACGCTGCAATTTATCGGTGCACTGCGACGCGAAAATTTGGTGTGCACGGACGCGCGCGCACTGTCTTCCAGAGCGCAGCTTGCGTAACCGCCGTTGCCTTGTTCGCCGTTCGCGTTTCATTCTTATTGCACCGAGTCGTGCCGGGACTGAATCTAATTTCTTGAAACAGAAATGTGGGATACGTGTGCGAGGGGGGAATCTATGGTTCGCCGGAGTCCCATGCGTACGCGTTGCTCGCTTGGGTTATAGAGTAGATCTAATAGGATGGGAAAGACAAGGCTAATAACGTGATTACGTTTTACAGACCGCTCGATTTATATTAACGTAGTCCGCGGCGCGCGTTTCTCCGAATCGAAGTTTGTTTTCGCTGCACACGTGGGCCCCCTTTTCGTATCGCGTATCCGATGGTTACCCGATTTAATGAATCGTTGCGCGCACCGTACGCGTATTTGCATCGGTCCGCATTAATTGGTGATGAATAAACAGAACGTACACCGAGGATGGAAACAACTTAACAACTCTGCCAGCAGTTTGTGCCGAGGCACGGATTGATTTTTTCTCTCTCTCTCTTTTTCTCTCGTTGTCTCTCGAGTCGCGATTACGAGATCGTTCGTTTGAATAGAATGATCGCGCATGCAATCTTAATGCCCGGTAATTAATGCTACGCAACCGCAGCCGCTCGCAATAACTATCCGTGTAAAATGATAATAATTAGCGTAATCACGGTCTCACGTGCACGGTCTCCGGAATATTCAACGCGAAATTTCTAACACATCGATCCACTCGATCGTCGCATTCCTGCGCACAGTAGAATGTCCTCGACTCTTTGTTACCAGTGTTCCTCGAAAACACCGTCTGCGCGTGATCGATCGAAGATTAAGCGTTAAATAGGAACGCAAACACGGCCGCGATAATGTCTCGATCAGAATGTATCAAAAGCCGATGGCCTCAATGAAAAGCTCTCGAATCTCACCAGATAGGAAATTCCGGCCATTCGGATATCGGCGGCCCGGGATTCATCGCGGTTGATGAGCAATCGCTCGCGATTCATCGATCCCGCGGATCGCAAATCCCGGATGTTTCGCGTATCGAGTCAAGCCTCTCGATGCTATATAAATATTCCATTAAACCGTCGGTCACTTCGCAAAACAAATTGCGCGAATATCTTCCGGTAAATTAGATTCGAGCGCCGCGTAATTGTTTAATTTCGAAATCGTTCTCTACCGAGATATTTTATCATGTTGCAGTAAATATTAATCTCTTTGAAATGAATATTCTTTTCGTACGGAATTATCTCCTGTTGTTAGAAACAACGGGAATCGTTCAGGTTGCAATATTGAGCGATTCATTGTAATTATAGGAACAAAATATGCTTGGAATTTCCAAATCCATTCTTGTTTCTGAGGGTCAATTAAGGAGAAATTACTATATTCTGATCTTTGTTATGTACATGATCAACTAGTATGCTTCCAGTTTTTGGAATAAGATATGCAGTCGACGTTCGTTCTCCAAATGTTAACTTGAAGACATGTATTGGGTTCTTGCAAAAGTAATTTCGGTTTTCCAGATAGATAGCTTGCGAAAAAACTGAAATTCCTTTTGCAACAATCCAGCATATGTTAAATTTGTTAGACAATTTGTTAAATATATGTTCAATGAATTTTCAGATATTTCGCATAAAGACAGTATTTGAAATGAGGCTAGTGATTCAAGATACGACGAATGACTCATAATTTGTCCGCAAAGAAACTCCATTTTATCTCGGCGATCGATCGTGCGACATTGCGAATATTTTTGCTGCGAGCAGCATCGCAGTGGGAAAATGGCTCGTTCGACTCGCATAGACCACCCTGTATACACCATGGGCAGCGAAAGGACTAAACGAGGGCGTGTCGCGACTGCCGTTTCGCGTTTCGAGGAGGAATTCCTCTTCGCCGGCTGAAGCACGCTGTTTGGCCACGTGGCGAGTGTCTGTGCGGAACACGCGTGCTCCTTTTCGCGTTCGCGAGAACGCGAATTCCCGCGAGGAAAACCCCGTCTGCGATCCTCGGGAAGATAATGGCGACCGCGCCTTCGCGACGTTGCCGCACGATCGTTCGCGGCGGACGCGGCCGACGATCAATCATCTCGGACATGTGATTCGTCATTAGCACTTGCTAGTCGAATTCTGCAACAGATGTACACGAGTAACGGATTCGTCTATTCTCTCGATCAACAAGCAGACGTCACTGATCTCCTCTGACCACGAGGTCGGCTCGATTGAACTGCGGAGACAGTTCGAATCTTGTTATTATCTTGTAAAAAAAAAAAAAATCCAAAATCAACGAGAAATTTAACACGTTCCGTGCCACGTGTACCATCGATGGTACACGCTTGCATGTTTACTTAGTGAACTGAACAAATTGTTTACAAGAAATTTAGAACCGAAGAATCAATTTCCACCGCAAGAATGGGCGTTGATAAGTTTTTGTTACGTTGTTATGTGTACGAGAATTAATAATTGCACGTAATACATCAAGTTTTAGTAAAATATCAAAGTGTGAAGATTCGAGTAAAAAAAGCTCGGCACGGAACGTGTTAAGGGAGGGCATTCGGGCATAAATTAATTACCAGTAATTTTTCAGGTAAAATTTGGAAAATGTGCGCTTTGATAGCATTTTTTACGCTGATTCGAATCATGCGCAAATTATTTTGCCAAGTAATTTTTTTACAACAAT
This sequence comes from Megalopta genalis, assembly GCF_051020955.1. Taxonomy (NCBI): domain Eukaryota; kingdom Metazoa; phylum Arthropoda; class Insecta; order Hymenoptera; family Halictidae; genus Megalopta; species Megalopta genalis. Next base: position 27,838,468 of record NC_135013.1, on the reverse strand, counting down.
AAAATTCTTCGTTCACGAGGAAGAAATCGAATTGAAAAATTCGCATCCAATTCTCTTCGACGTCGTGTACGGAAAGTGCAGTTAAAGTTTTAGTAGGAAAACTTTATTATTGTTCGTGTTATCTTAATTTTAGCGATAAATTATTGGCATTAATGCTGTCAATGTACCTATCAGAGTTGGGCAAGATTTGACTCGGATAACGGATAAGAGATAAGGACTAACGACCACGATTTTGCTCGACACTATCGAATAAATATGCAGTCGAATAAAAATTTATCCGAATGAATTCTTTTCGAGAAACGAAACAGGTAAAATCGCGCGTCGATCGTAGTTTCTTTTATAGTTTGAGGATGACTGACGCCATATTGTCGGCGTTGCGTATTCTTGAAATTGCGAGAGAATTATTTAACTAATTAAGGCCGCTACGCACGTTTCTCTTTCGTCGTTGGCAAAGAATTAGTTAATTTTTATATTTTAGATGTTCTCTCTCTCTCTCTCTCTCTCTCTCTCTCTCTCTCTCTCTCTCTCTCTCTCTAAAGGTAAAAGTTATGCGTGAAAAATGAAATTTGTGAGGCGCTTCATCACGTTTCCATTTCAAACAATTTTTATCCTCGGCGATAAAATTGTGCTGCATTTATTTTTCCCATTCGACAAGTTTCGCCCCGCGGAACTCGATTAGCAAGTTACGCCTCGCGTCATCTAACTCGGGGAAATTAAATGTTTTCGATACGCCACGAGGCGAACGGAACGAAACATGTGCCACGACTTATTATCTCGTTCGCGAGGGAACAATAGTCCCGGCTCGCTATCTGTACGGGATCGTCTGACGATTATTTTCCATGCTTTCTTTCCCCGCTAACGAAACGTTTCCACATCTAATTCCACGATGACGGTTACATTGATACGGGCCACGGGCCGTTGCGTCATTTGTTGACGGACTAAATTAGTCGAGCCATTTTCATTCACCTCTAATTACCCTTTAGAAGCGTGCACACGGAAAGTAATGCATGATAGATATTATTAATAGCTTTGTAAATGCGGCTTTTAATGACTTTTTAATGTTTCGCCCGACGCGCGCGACTTCGCGAACTCCCGGCTCGCTCGTGTGTTACCGACCCGGACGTTTTTCCAGATTTACTTCGCGTTTCTCATTTATCCAAGGTAAATGGAACGTAAACGGAATGACGTAAAACCCCGCGGTATTTATCACCACGCGAAAACAAACTGTTTGGGAAGTTCCGCGCCGTTCCATTTCTGATGCTGAATTATGGAGCTGCAGGCGGAATACCTTATGAAGTCTTTTATGTGCTCTTAAATAACTGACGTGTTCGCGTGATTTCATTCGCGGGCTTTTGTTCGCGGCTTTATCGGATAGATTTTATTCCCATTTCCCAGATGTAATTACATACATCCTGTGTAAACGAAGTTTATTACGTATATTCATTTTTCTCTCCGAAATGAAAATTCGTCTTTGGACGAATAATTTTGTACCAGCGAACTTTTAGCAGAGGATATATTTAGGACAATGTCGTTGCATACATCAAGCATCGTTTTCAAATGCCGTCATTTATACGCTCAGATGCGGTTACGCGTTTAACCCTAAGAATTAATCATTCCTACGAGATCGATTCAGGATAGTTTTTCAAAAAATGTTTCACTATTATATTACTGACAAAATTTATATATATTATTACATATCACAATTACATGATTAACAAAAGTGTATCATAATTACACTATCAACACTATTGACGGCAAATTTAATTTTTACGCTAATCTCTGACGATTATTTAATTTTATTAAGCTACACAAGTGGTAAGAACGTTGAAAAATTAATCGATGTCATACGACTTTGCTTTGCGAATTTAATCTGATCGATTAAAATGCTTTTTAATTTTATGCAATTTTCGAGGCTTTGGCGCGGCCTTCAAAACTGTAAAAATTCTAAACTTGCTAGAGCCGATTGTTCTAACATGATCTTTGCTCTTGCAACAATTTCCTCAATTTCGTCTGCAACGAAAAAATTCGCAAACATACTTCGAGCGCGTTGCAACAAGTTCACGAGATTCCAAAATCACGGATCACGATAATTCTCGAAAGAAAAGAGAATTCCAAAAGGAGTGGCAGCACCCGTTAGCTTCCACAGAAGACGACATTAGTGCCTAGCGGTCCCCTGTAATAAAATCAGTCGCCTAGGAGCACGCATGGTCGCGCGGCAGATAAGGCCCGATATCTTTCTATTCTCCCGCACGCTGCCCGTTTTACTGCAATCCGCCGCGAGGAGCACGAGACGAGAGGATTCGAGCAAACGGTGACGTGGTCTCTCCCAACCGTGTTAGGTCAGCGGTACAGGCATAATTGCGCAATGTTTAATAGTAAGCCGCAGGAAACGATAAAACGCGCGACGCCAGTAGAACCCGAGTAATGGGTGCAGAATGCAGACGTAATGTGGCAACAGCGCGCGGAAATCATTCATTGAGCCGGCAGCTTGTCGGCTGTTGCTGCTGCTGCTGCTGCTGCTGCTGTTGCTCCCGGCTGGCCAGCTTGGATAACATCGTCGGAACTTGGGAGTCGAGGGTTCCTCAGCAATGGACAGGGTGGGGCGGGGCGTAATTCGACGTCTGCGATGCTTCTTCGGGGCCTCGGTAGTGGACGCAGCGGCCAAAGGAATTAATAGGATCGTTTCGTGAATTCGTGTTGCCTCTCGTTGCTCGCCGACTGGCCTCGTTAACCCTTTGTAACCTCGAGTGGGCTTCGACGCGAAGATTTCGAGCCGAATTTAATTAATCTGGACGTCATTCCTTCCTGATGACTCGGGATCGAATGCTGGATTCTTCAGCCCCCGTTCGGTGCGGCCGAATTTTTCGGCTCTACGAGAGGGAAGAATTTTTCCTTTGAAGGAAAAATCGTCTGCATTTGTTCGAGAAACACTTTTAAGAATCAAATAGCAAAGTTGGGCGTTGTTCGATTCATTTCGAATAAATATTTATCTAAGATAATTTTACTCGAATGAACTCCTTTTGGTCGAATATTTTATTCGAATAATTCATCATTCGTCATAAATTATTGTATCTATTCATTCGAATAACTCGCCATTCGTCGTAAATTATTGGATCTGTTCATTCGAATAATGTTTCATACGAATTCTTATCTGAATAAAATTCGTATAAATTTGTATCTAGATACATTTTTCTTCGATTGAATATTTATTCGACAATGTCGAATCAAAATTTAGTGTCGAATCAATTTTTACCTAGAATAAATGTTTACATTAATCATTCAGCAAGTCAGTATGGAACATATTCTCCATTTATTTGGTAGCTCGCGAATCGTTTCCATTGACCTTCTTATACAGCCGTACTTCTATCCGCCATGTGCGAACAACAATAGCGACAAAAATACGTACGTAATCCAATATTTGCTCGATCCACGTGTTCCACCACTTTCGGAGTAGACCACCCGAACAACAGATCCTAGGATTTCGACAGCAATAAACAGGAACACAGACGGCGGGCAAAGCCTTCAAAGGGAACGAAAAGGTGACAAGGAATTCAAGGATGGCGCCGTCGTCCAGTAAAGCATCGGCCAGGAATGCGACAAAGCGAATGCATCTGTGTCCTGGAAGGACCGGTGCGCTTCAAAGGCCTGCTGCACCTTTCCTTGCGGCCACACACGCCCGGGAAACTGGGTCATCGAAATGACGGTACAAGGGCTGCGTGCACGGAATAACGCCTGATCCTTCGCGAGGGTACCGTAAAAATGGCCGAGAGTGTTTTCGGCCGGGCAATTTAACGGCGCCGGCTACCGGCCTCGTAAATCTACCGAATTGATCCTAAGGCTCTCCTCAGTCTTCCACGGGCCGTCCTTGAACTTGATACCGATACTTACCTGGATTTTATTGTCGCCGCTCGTTGCCGAGCAGGAAAACGTCACGCTCTCCGTAATCGCTTCTGACGTCAGCCGCTGTCGAGGACGCAGGGGAAAATATTTTAATAAGCCTATCGGAGCGGTCGGTGTGTTATTTGAAACGGCGATTTATTGACATTAGACGAACCGCCGTGCTCGGGATCCCCGGTCCGATTAACCCCTTAACGCGCAGAAACGTATTAACACGGGCGTGCAAAACCGGCCAAAATGTGCAGACCCGTATATATACGGTCGGCGTCGCAACTTATGTTATGTTACCTATATTAATTGAAAAACAGTACGATGGGTACAAAATTCGATCTGCAATGCGATTCAATATTCACTATAATTATTTATCCACTATTTTTATTGAATTTTTAGTAATTTTTGCATTTTTTTTACATATTTATTGAAATTAAGGTCCAAATATGTATTTTCTTAGATAACAAAAATTGATTTTTTTTGGTCGGTTTTTTTTTTTTAAATTGTGCATTAAGGGGTTAATCGAGGTGCTACTAAATAATGCGAGGTTGCTACTAAATCGTTTCGTGACGAAGGAAGCTGACGCAAAAATACTTAGGAAACTGGTGCAACGGATGATACTCGGTGACTATATTGTTCTAAGAAGCTAAGACCGTGTTTTTTCCTTCTTATCTTCTTTAGAGACACGGATGTACGGTGGTGTGCATAGTTATTAGACCGAGGAGCTTTATGCAAAGTGAAAATTTTCTGCATCCAATGCAAGTAACATGTCGGCATTTTGCAATTTTTTGAATACTTTTGCTGTTTCAAATTACAATTACTCATTTTTGTCATGAACGTATAAAATCCGCAATCTAATAATTGGAGACTCGGAGCAGCTTTTACATTGTTAACTGATATATGGACGAGTCTCAAAAATTTCATAAAATTAAGGAGATACATTTGATCGAACCGAAGTGTCCGGTTGTGTGACATCAACGTCAAATGTTAACACGAATACACACAAAATGGCAAATGAAACTATTTCTAAAATGAAGCTATTTCTACGATCAACTCATTTTTCATAATTTTGGACTTCGACCAGCTTGTCGACCAAGCGAGAGAGGATTAATTTTTTGAATAGTTTGTATACGTTTGAAATAGTACATCAGGTTCCTCGAACTCTTTCAGTTTTTCCTTCTGTGCCAAGCTTCGCGATTTCTAAATGCATTCGACGAACGAGAAGCCAGCAATTCATGAAACGTACATTCCGCGCGACGAAGAATGATTAAAACTGGCTCGGGAACAAGGTCGCGATTCGGATGGAATAGAATGGAAGGGAACAAGAGGCACAAGTCGATCGTTCGCGGCACGAGCGATAGACAATATGATTTCACTGAATTAACGGAGGAGGAACCGGGGATGTTTCATCAGAGGAGTCACGTGCAGCGACGAGCGGGTGCATTGTGTTGCAGCTCTTCTCCTGCGCCGCAGCCAGCCAGACAGCAGCACTCGTAAACCGTTCCAGTGCGTTCCAACGCGGAAAATATGAGCGGCGCGCAGCTTAGAGGAGATAGAACGCGATAAACAACCTGTTCGTTGTAACGCAGCCGCATTCAAAGATCCGCGGAGAACCGCGGAGATCCGAACGCGGCGACAAGGGCCACTTGCCCCGAAATGAAAGAGCCCCGGAGAACTTTCTTTGCTCGCGAACCTGCGCGCGTAATTTCCCCGGAGAAAAGATAAGCCGGCCAGATGGTGCCAGAGAAACTTAGCCCGCTGCTGGCTCGCTCGCCCGCCAGTATGAATCCGTGAACGCGTAATTACGCGAGTCGCGGCCAAGGCAATTAACGAATCCCGGCGCCACGCCGCGCCGCGCCGAAATTCTCGGTTCCTGTCGCGAATGCGCGGAGGATGCGGCTGAAATTGTGTCGCAACTCGCGCGATAACTGCAACGGGCTGCAAAACGATCTTCGCCTTGAAAGCGCACGGCGACAGAGCTGCGCGCATTTGATATGACATTATTTGAAATATGATTTCGATCGTGTTGTATCAGATAGCGCGTTGTTTTATTTTATAATTGTTTGAAATATTGTCTCGAATAACGTGTTGTTTTATTTTGTAATTGTTTGAAATAATAATGTCTCGAATATAACGTGTTATTTTATTTTATAATTATTTATGAAATAATTACATTGAGTCGAATTTAATGTTTGTGGCAAGATTTTTACACCTTTCTTCTTCAAACGAATCCTCGCGAGGTTCCATGAAGTAAAATCTCTTTGTTCGCTGTTATTATTTTCAGCATTATTTCTTTTTGACCAATTTGAAATTACGAGACAACGATACAATTTATTATTTGAAATCGCTTTTCGAAAAACGATACTGTAAATAACGGTCCGAAATAAATGATTTCAAATAGTTAGTTTTTGTTTTTATAACTATTTGAGAGAATCAATTTCAAACCGTTATTTCAAGGGAAAATATACGATCGATTCGTGCGAGATATAAATCGATTTCGAATAATAAATTATTACGTTATTTCTTTGTTTAATTTAAAACAAAGTCTTAAACCAAGGTCTTCTCTGTGTTGCTCCAAAGGGCAATGTTTTGGACAGGTGACGTCAGAGATTGCTAAGTAGGCGTGGCCAATTTGCTCTTGATTAAGAGGCGGAGTCAGAACAATGTTCTGAAGGGTAATGTGCGTCTAATTTCGCTCTTGGTCCAGTTTTAAAACGGGAAAAGCGTCGTGAAAGTTTTATCTAGCTTTCAATCAATCTCTGATAAAACGAGCGCGCGGTGGTCTGCGCTAAAATGGTAAGAACCAAATGAATTTCAGGAATTAATGTTTATGCGGCGCTACAGACATGGCATACATTTTTAATCAGGACGCACGTAGACCGACCAAATAATTATGCAAATAGAATTCACGCGTGAGTGCGCCCTATTCCTGGCGGAAGATTAAATATACTGGCAGGAGTTACATAAAATCGATTAAGTGCCGCTTTTTCGTCGGACCGGCAGCTGCCGTAACACTTGCGGATGACAATGGTTTGAATAGGTTAACATTTTTATTGCTCCGCCGTGAAATTTTCAATTCAAAGCGACTTTTTTTGCCGGGGTAAAAACGTTTTTCTTATACCTAAAATCATTTCGGAATCAAGGACACGACTAGTTAAAAATATACTCGGTTAAATCGTAGCAAAAATAAGAGCGCGTATAAAAGTCCTGTTAAAACGTGCTAAATCTTAGGAATTTGATCCGTAGAACCCCAAATTCCTCTGCGAAATAAAGATCGTCCGTGCGAAGTTCGACAAACCCGTTCATCATCCAAATAAATCAAAAATAGCATTTTCGTCTAACTCATTCTGTTCACGAATGCATGAAATCCGCGCGCACCACCGATCTTTATTCTCGTTATCTCGGCATACATATTTTGGCACACGCGACGGACACGACATCGACACGAATTAGTATCGCTATTATTTATGAGACTAGTTTGGATCGCGTGTCTATACGCTCGAACAAGAGTTAATCGAACCGGGCGCGCAGCCGCGAACAATGAACATCGAAATTTCATGGAAAATGCAGACTTTCGTTCGGTCCCGCTTGCCGATACGTCGTAACACCTGACGAGCTGCATTGTTCGATGCCGCGGTGTAACACCTTTGCAACAGCGAAGCCGCGGCCGCGACTCGTCCCTCGCGATCGGAGACTAATTAAAGCGCTCGCGCAACCGCCTTGTTGTTATTGTGCAACCCGTTAATCGGCCGTGATGAATCAACTCTCGGCGCGCGTGCATCCTGCATCCTCGACGCGACCGCGTTTCTTACCGATTTCCAGGGTCCCTCGAGCCTCGATCCTCGAACGCTCGTGCGCGAAATTTATGGCCACTGATTTCTGGAGTGATCACTGGATCACTTCGGCTTTTCGTTTCTCGGTCGAACTTGCAATCGATAGCGGTGAACCAAGGTGGTCGCCTGTTGCACGCGAACTGACAATTCCTGCCGTTTCATTGCGTTTTTATGATCGGAAGGGATTAGCGTGACGCTCATTTTATGGATTCGGAACGGATGCCACCGACTGTAGTATAATGAGGTGTATCCTCGAGTTTACTGGCGCTGGGAACGATCGAACAGTTTTTGCACATTTCGAGACCCGATTTCGTCTCTGCATCTGCATAAATATTTTTTGATTATTGTATTAATTCTTCATATAGCTTTTTATACATTATTTTTTACCGTACATAAAGGACTTTTCGCATTGACATCAAAAACTATTATTATAATAATATTATTCCAAATATTATTCCTCTCTGGACCTTTGAGCTGGTATCTGGTTACTGTATCTACTCATTAATTTTGATTTACCTTGTAATTGACGATACAGATGCTCTAGTATGTGTAAGAATAGAAACCTTGTATTAACTGTAATTTAGCTGTAACTTACAACAGCAAGATACAACGAGAGTAATCCAATAGCTAAAAAGCAATAATTCCTTCATAATCAAGTTTTATATTTCATGGTTAACATTTAAATTCGTGCAATTCATTTATAATCAAATTTTATATATTAATTATGTAACATTTGACTATAAATGACTATATTTGACTATAAATTGACTATAAAACTTGACTACGAGGGAATTATTGTTGCAAATAGTCCCGTAGACGTTGCGCCAGGGTTATTAATAACCTTGACGCGACGTCTAAATAAGTAAAAAAGGTGAAAACCAACGAGATAGAAAATGGACGCAGCAATAAACAATCGCCCGTGCTGGGGTCAAAAGAGCGGGACGGTGCGGAGATCGGCCGGGTCCTCAATCTTAGCAGAGGTATCTTGTCGTCGGATCTGCATGCGTAACGCCCGTAATCGAGGACGGTCCATCATCTCTCCTCTCTTCCGGTTCTGCGTGAAAGATGGCCGGTCGCGTGTAGAGCTGCGAAGCAACGACCCGGCCGGGCAAAAGCGGAGGCGCACGGCTCATAGAAGATTCATCGGTTAATTTCGCGGGCTTGTGTGCCCGGGAAAGGCAGCCATTTCCTCGGTCGTATAGAGGAAAACCCGTCCCTGCATTCTCCAGATCCTCGCGATCGTCGGCTTTTCACGTCGCCCCCGGGCTTCGTTTAGTCTGCGGCCACCGGAAACAAACGAGCCGGATCGCGGAAAGTTCGCCGCGCGACCGACGAGAGGAGACATTCGAAAAGGAACACATTCGATTGTCCGATCGGGCAACGGTGTTCACGATTTCGCGAGATCCGCACGCGAAACCTGGACCGTCTCGTTCGCAGCTGCGAATTATGGCCGACGTCCGCGGCATTTGGCTGAGACTCGGCTATGCATCCCGCATATTTATGCGCCGCGATTTATTGAAGAATTTATCGTTCATCGTATTCCTCGGGCGCGCACTGTTTTCACCGTGTTAATATTCTAGCGGGGCTGTGCTAGGCTGCTGCTCCGTCTGGGGGACCTTCGATTATAGGACTCTTTTTTTCTTGCTGACCAACTGTTTTATTTCGTCGGGATTAACTGGCTTTTAGTTTGCGTTGCGAAAGTGCTGTTCCAAGGAATTTCGAAGAGTTACGACTCTTTCGTTTTCTTCATCGATTCCCTACGTTTTGTCCGGAATTGGGCATTCGGTGAATTGGTTTATTGACGTGATTAGAGCGCCGATCATTATGCATAATAAATATTATCTGCATTTGTGAATTGCAACAACCAGTTATGAGCATAATTTTATTAACTTGAGAATAAGTATAATGACACTCTGAAATTCTCTTAATCTGTCTACTGGTTTAAGTTCGATTTAATCGTTTTTGTCGCGAATGCGTAAAATCTACAATTTACTGACGATTATTGCATGTTTAGCCTATTGGCGAAACGTCGATAAATCGCATAATGCGACTGCGGACTCGCAGACTGCGAGTCTTTTTGCAAAATTCACATTTCGTCCAGCGATTCTGCAAAACGTCAATGAATTTTATGTTCATCAATCAATTGAAAATGACGTAAAACTATCCTTAAATTCTACCAATACTTCCACTATTTTGTATTTCTCTGCTGAATTCTTGCAACGAATGCATAAAATACGCCGTCCACTCATGACGAATACAAGATCAATACTGTTTTATACGAATTATTTTAGAAGACCTGAAGAATCATTTACCGCGAGTGTCAATTTATACAGAAACGTATCCCAACATTGTACCATTAATAAGATTCGACCTATCACTTCCGCCAAGTCTAATAGCAAGATAAACCCAACGTCTCGCAAAAGTTCCCATTTCCTTCTGTCGTTACGGCAGAAGCTCGTAAAGTAGGAAATCGTATTGTAGGAAACGCTGTACATGTCATCCGTTCGTTCTACAAAAGAAAAAATTAATGCGCCACTTATTTAAATTTGCAAACGCTGTTGAAACGATTGAATTGAATTGGCACTTACTGTGTTCTCCGCGGAGACGAAGCCGGATTGCGCGTCGCGAGATTGCACGCTGTCCCCATCGGCACAGAGTACATTTTCCAATGAAAGGAGATTTTTCAGACTCGCGACGCTCGCAGCGTTTTCCGCGGAGAGTCTTCAAAAATCTTGGAAACAGAACGGTAAAGCTATCGAGAATACATAAAACTGTGAAACGAATGAGACACGCATAATTCGCGTGCCAGCGATGGTCACAAAGTCGGAGATGATGCATTGTCGCGGACATTAATTAACGAGTAGCCGAAGACCGCTTCGCGTTTCGGTAGCCGAAGACTCGCAGAGACAGCTGTAGCCTAAATAGTCCCGTAAGTTCAAGGAGCGGTTACACGTTTTCTTGGCGATACGTCGCGAAGTCGTTCCAAATCAGCGGCTGCCGACACGCAGAAGGTTAAGTTCGTGTTCTAAGACGAAATCTCGTTCACGAACCGGGTAAATTAAATTTTAAACAAAATGCGAGGCGCCGGCCGTGCGTGGAATGATGAAGCCAGCTTTAACGAAAAGCTTGGGCGGTTTTCAAGAAAACGAACAAACTCCAATTCGTTGCTTTCGGTGGAAATAAATTATTTACTATGTACTTTGATACTTTCGCTGATCGGTCTGCGAGCTTTTCAGTTGCATTTTCATCAAATTTCTAAGACGCGCGACGGTCCCACTCGTGTGACTGGGATTGCATCGGAAGGGATGCGTTTGAGGGGTCCTTTTTGCGGCAAAATTTTGGCCGAGTCCTTCGCGGGACCGATTAATCTCCGGTGTTTCAGCTGCACGGCGCAGCCACGTCTTTCCCGTGGAATGTCAAGGCTGTTTCTCCAGGCGAGCATAAATTTGTACGGCGAACGATAAACATATACAGCGTCTATTGTGGCGTATCAATGGAGGAGACGCGTTTATAGGCGGATGAGATCATCAATCTAGCGATCATATTCGTCGCGCGCGATCTCCGATCTTGTTTTATTCTGTTCCCTTTCACTGTTTCTCCGGACGTCTGCCATGATTTCTTATTTATTCGCGCTACGTGGAAATAAAACGAGCGGTCGATTCCAATGGTGTACAGGGTGATCAAAAGTTGGCGATCTCCGACTTTACGTTCAAGCGGCTATTGTTTCAATGTCACTAGTGGCAACGTGGCGTCAAATTCGCTCTGTCTCGACGACGATGACTCGATGTTAAATAGATTTCCTGTCTATAATGGTGACTCGGCGTTATACTGACTCTTTATCAATAGTGATGATCGTGTCTGTGATATCAATATGGCGTCAATTTGACATCGAGTCGTCACTAATTGATACCGAGTCAATTTGACTTCGAGTCGCCATTATTAATACCGAGTCAATTTGACGTACTTCATCGCTAGTGTTGAGATTAAATTTGAGATAATTCATCGCTAGTGTTAAGATTAAATTTAACATTAAAGTCTGAATCAAGTCTAAAGTCAATAATGAATTTCTACTCAAGAGTCCATTCTCTTTGGTAGAAATTGACGGCGGAACTGTTACAGTACTCTGTGCATTAACGAACACCTTTTCAACTCGATTGCCATAGAGCAGTTCGAACAGAAAGAAATGATTGGTTCTCGTTGAAGAATTCACAAGCAACACGGACAACGCTTCGGAAAACCGATCGCAATAATCTCCGCTGTTTGGTGGCTAAGTAAATGCACCGATCAATCAATCAATTACAGAGCAGAGCATTATTAAATGTCCGAGGCATAATTTATTCACGCGGAACGTTATGATTTATTTGACGATTGAGATACCATCGCTTTCAGGCACGGTAATTTCATTTCCACGATTACAATATTTTAATGAAACGCGGCTCATAAAGTGTTCAGAAAACGTGACGAAGAAAACTCATTAAGTTCCCCGAAGGATTCCTGTAACAGCGGGAATTAACTTGGCTTTCTTTGTGAGAACTAATGGACTTGTCAATCTGCCGGATTATTTCCGCGTCGATTCGCCATTATTAGACTGCAGATCTAAATTGAAAATAAAACATTTTCCAATTGCAATAATTCGAAGCAGCATTTCCCTTCTTAATAATTTCTTCTGGCGGTTTCTTTGTTTCGCGCCATTCGGACAGTTTCGAATAAATATTTATTTAAGATAATTGTTCCAATAAATTCTCCTTTTTAAATTATCCTATCTGTTTATTCGAATAATTCCTTGTTCGAATAATTTTTCATTCGAGTAATTCGAAAAAGTATTATGGAAAATCGATGAGACCTATGAGAGAACACTTTATATTTTATAATTTTTATTCGAATCAATTATTACCCGTATGAATTCTTGTACGAATAAATTCTTTTTCGGATAAAATCTTGTTCGAACGAATTCTAATTCGAATAACATTGTATTCGGATAAATTTTTATTCGATTCAAATGTCTATTCGACAGCGTCGAATAAAATTGTATTCGTTAGTCTTTATCTTTTCTCCGACATCCATATAGAACGTTTCTTTGTTTCGCGCTGTCGAAATGCATAAAATCCGCAATCTCACGATTATCATCGAATTGCCGAGGTTACGAGGGAAAAGGCCGGCCGCGAGTTAATAATTCAAACGGCTCCCAGACTGGCAAAGCTCGCCGTGAAATTCATGACCAAAGGAATTTATTTAGGAGTGGTTTTCGGGTGACCGTAGCCCGCAGATATTTGCGGGGGCGTCGAACGGCCGATCCGCAGGGTGAATATCTTCGCCGCTGCTATTTTCAACGGTGTTCGATATCGATCATCGGCCCCGCGTACAGACAAAACTCCGGCCATCGCTTCGGATGCACCCTTCGCCGCATCCGCGCGACGACAAGCTGTTTCGGACAGGTGTCTCGAAGTGGCTGACTTTCGCTACGAAATCCCGTTCACGGACCGGGCAAATTAAGTTTTAAATAAAATGCGAGGCGCCGGTCGTGCGTGAAATAATACCGCCAGCTTTAACGAAAAGCTTGGGCGTTTTTCAAGAAAACAAACAAACTCCAATTCGTTGCTTTCGGTGGAAATAAATTATTTACCGTGTACTTTGATACTTTCGCTGATTGGTCTGCGAGCTTTTCAGTTGCATTTTCATCAAATCTTTACGGCTTTATCGAGACTCTTTTGCAGTTTGGCTCTTTATTTTCGTTCAGATAATCTTAGAGTTGCTTGGATAGGTGACGATTCCAGGAAATTTGTTTGAAGAAATCACAGTTTCTCCTTTATGGGACTTATATTAGGAAATTAATTTTTAATTAATTTTTAAATGTGGTATACAATTTCGAAAGGACGTTGACAATTGTCTACCTTATTCTGCCGTTTGCAGAATAACTCTTCTTTCTTCTCTCACTAATTATTTTACGGAGCAGCATTCGCATTCGAACAAACTATAGTACTTGATTATTCGTCGAAGAATTTACCGATCATTTAATCCAGAAATCATAGACTGTGAACAGATTAAGAAGAACAGAAAGCAGAACAGTGAAACCATTTAAAGAACTTCGAACTATTGTTGTATTCTTTTCAGCTCATTAAAACCATTGAGAAAAGAAATCTTTATAGATTCTGCTCCTCTGTCTCGCAATTACTACAGAGAATATTTATTCGTACAGGAATTCACGCAGAAAATAATTGATTTGAATAAAAAAGATAGAATAAAATAAAATAATAAGGAATAATAATAATAAATAATAAAAATAGTAATAAAATATAATAAATAATAATAAAAATAATAAAGAATAATAATAATAAATAAATAAAGGATATAAAGTGTTTCCCCGTAGTTTATTTTATTTCTCCCGTATTACTTTCTCGAATTATTCGAATAAATAGATGAAATACTGAATTACGAATAATTCGTTATTCGAGTAAGATACTCGACCGAAAGGAATTTCATTCGAGCAATTATCTCGGATAAATATTTATTCGAAACAATCCGTATAACGACCAACTCTCTGTTGTATCTATTTATAAACCGGACAGTGTCAGCTTTTCATTAGGCATCGATTATCATTCAGTCGACGAAGTTTTCCGTGGCGCCGATGCGCTCGTGCACAACAATCGCGTAACGTCGCTGTCACCGTTGATCCCGTCGATTACTGTGCGTTTCGCGACGTTAGTCATCGCGCGACGAGCTCTTAACGCGTGGAGGAGTCATCGTTCACGCGGTCCCTCGTGAAAATCGACGGGATCGAGGCGGGTCGCAATTACCGGGAACGCGGGCCCTCGTGTGTCCCGGGAAAGGAAATAAATTCCGCGAGGAACAGGTTTCAGGATCGGCGAACTCGCCCGCGTCGCTGGCGCGCGACGAAGAATCCATAAATTCGTGCGATTATTCACTCGCGGGCCGTTTGTCAGTCGTATATGTCCGCGGAGGATTTATTTCGCCCGTGTTTACTGTGTCGATCGGTGTTTTATTAAAACGTTTCGATTCCTTCGTGTGTTATGGACTCCCGTGAAAGTGAGAACTCGAAGATCGATTACGGACGCGCGACGGAACGTCTGTACCGATCACTTTTCGCCGGGGAAACCGCCTAATTTAAGACGAAGATATGCGAAGACTGTTGATTTTTGTTAATTTTTCATAGAGGTCTAGTGATTTAAGTTTAAAATTACTTAAAATATAAAAAAATATAATATAAATGCATTTTATTTTGACAATAATGCCAAACCTTTAAAATGACTAGATTAACTTAAATAAATATCCATTGTTAGTATAAAATTGACGCCTTAGAAAAGCATGCGCCTCTGAAGCGTATGGTTATCTTTTACGTACGTTGTCATATGGTTATCTTTCTAGGGTTAACAAGAATTTAATCGTCGATAGGCTGATACGGAGAAAAAGTAATCATTTTATTGCGAATTTGATGCATTCATGACAGAATCGAGTTGGTCGAATACGAAACAGTGAAAGCATTTAAAGAATTTGAAGGTGCTGTTCTATTATCTCGAATTCGATAGCATAATTAGAGAAAGGAGGAAATGCCTATATAGTTTCTCTATCTTCTTATTTTGCATAAAAATCCACAGTCTGGTAATTACAAAAAATTCGAAGAATTTACGCTCGTTTTATTATTTCATGCAGATACCTTTGGAGACTTCTTAAAAGCATCTTAACACGTTTCTGTTAAAAGTCATTAAAATCAAGACACATCAAAATCGTTTAATTGATCATACCAAAACTGTTAATTTAAAATTTACCGTAGGAAATATCCGTGTAGTTCATTCAACGTATCGTAACAACAATGAATCGGAAAACCTGGACAAAAATTAGTTGAATCAGCTTAATTCAATCGCGATTTCTTAAAGCCATAGAGAATTATCTTCGCGAGTTCTGGCAAAATGAAACGGTGCTTAATGAACGAGATATAGAAAGGTCTCCGTAGAGAGGATCAAATGAAATTAGCGCGCATTTGTGAATGCGTTAACAGTGAGATCCGAGAATTCCGATTACGACCGAGGAAAATGTTTAATTTCGAAGAGATTAATATTGGTAATGGGTCTGGTTTTTCGCGTACCGAGTAATTTTTCTCTCCGGTTCCCGGTATTAAATATTTACGCCGGATGAATGGGAAACAGTCGGGCGGCGGGGAGGAAAACGCTTTTAACAAATTAAAAGTTCTAGTCCCGGTAAAAATGGGCTGATCGACATTCAGCGGCCGCGAGACATTTGTAGCTGCAAACAATCAGGCAAATTGAATTATCCTCCGGCCGGAGGAGGGAAGTTAAGGCGTTCCGCGCCCCCCTCCCCCCTGGTTTATCTCGCGATCCGAACCTATTTCCGGTAATTGCACTCATTAAGCGTGCATTAGTGGGTTCCGTTCGCTCGGGTTGGAAAGCTTTTCCGAGTTTCGCTCTCGCCGGAGATAAGACGAAGTCGCATTCTTTCGCGTCCCGGCCGGGGTGCTCTCGAGCACCGTGCCGGTTCGAGATACAAATTTTCTTCTTTCGTGCAGGGGGAGAGATCCTCTGCCGGTGACTGCGACCATATATTTCTCCCCCGGTTTTACCGTTTTTCCTTTATTTTCGTTTAAACGAGGGAACGGTCTTTTTTTTACGGGAGCACCAGGAATTCCTGCGTATCACTTCAAAGGAACAGAATTCACTTCACCGGCGTGGCAGGTCTTTCCTTCATATTTTCTTGGCTGCCGGAAGACAAGAGAGGCAAACGGTATTACCGGATTGCCGACGTTCAAGAAATGCTCCGGTCTTTATTTCGTCTTGCGTCTTCGGTGCATGAAAGAAAAATGGAAACGTTCCAGGCCGCCTGCTCCGGACAAATTTATAGATCCTTATGGAAAAGTCCGATTAATGTTAAGGATTTCGAGAGGATATACATTAGGGAACACTAGATTGTGCTACGTATAAGCGGAATAACGCGAATATAATCCTAAGCCGAAAGGCAAGTTTTGTAGCAAAATGAAATAATAGATCTTTGCACGAAATAGACATATTTAAAGATTATGTATACATAAAGATTTGCAAAAGTTCGTTTTATGCATTTGTAAAAAGATTAGCTAATTGAAATTCACAGTAGCAGAAAGATCGACAGAATTTCACAGTATCAACGCATTATTTTTACTCGACAAAAACATTTAGGGAACGTTAGTTTCTTTATCCGAAGCAGAACATTTTTATTTTGCACAAGAATCCGCGGTCTAATTGTGAGAACGTCTCGAGGAGAATTACGTGGAAACGGGAAAATTTCGAACGACAAGAGTTCGCTTCACGTTCGGGCAAGTATGAAATTAATGAAGCAAGAGGCGAGCATGAAATCGGAAAAAGAAGGCACGAAACTCGCGGAACGGAACGAGAGAACGTCGGTGCAATGTTGAGGAGCGGAACAAGGGGATGCAAAATTAAAGAGTACGCGGGAACGTGCATAAACTGGGAAAACAGGGATGAGAGACCGTAGATTCTGGTCGGACGGAAAGCCGGCGGGAAGGCGCCCTTCTCGTCGATCGTTGCCGTTTCGCTGGATCTTCATATCCCGCGAAGAAATTAGCCGAGATCGGCTGCTCGTTTTTCTCGTGGCGCAATTACGAGGGAACCGGCGCAGCTATCGGTGTGAATTCTTCCATACGATCGTCCTCGACGAAGATCTGCTTCCTCCCTCGGGAGAGAGAGATCGCGCCGTCCGGATGGGAGCGTCCTAATTGCGCCAGGTTTCGTTTCGAACCCTCTCCAGCCTCTTTTCTCCTCGTTTTTTTCCCCGCGGCTGCTGTCTTCGACGGGCAAAGCGCCGATGTTAGCCCCTATTTATCATCTTTGTTCGCCGAGCTCCGCGCTCCTAATTGCCGGATCACGAAGCCATCGGGCCGGCTTTTTTCCTACAAAGACGAGCACAAGTTACGTCTTTTAAAGTACGTTCTATTTTTTTAATGGAGAAAAGGGTGTGTAGCGGACTGTATAAAACAGTCCGCATTTTTTCTTCTACCGGGTATCCGAAAGGTTTAGTGGGCTGAATTACATTTTCCCTTTTCGTGACTTAAACGGTGATTCATTTTACGTGTTTGGGTTTCGAGAGAGGAGCTCGCTTGAAAATTGCCTCTTGCATGATCGAATTATGGTCCGTTTTATCGACGGTTGTAAACGCGCCCTTTGACGCAATAGCCTTTTTTAATTAAAATGTTACGTGATTTTTCGAAACATTTCGCGACGAAATTGCTTCTCGTTTCTCGATTAGAGCTTGAAGCGAATGCTGCACTTGCTTTTTAAATCACTTTTTTGTTTTAAATTCTAGTTTCCTCTCGCGTCGTACTAGAAGCTCGTGTATTTGCTGTTACAATTTTCGAAAATGCATAGACGACGAGTTTGTAAGCGATATCGGACTCGCAGACGAGGACGTTATGAAAATAATTGTAAAATATATAGATCTATAAAAGATAAATTCAACAATATAACAACATTTTCTGAATTCTTTATACTATTTAAAAAAATATCTGTTGCAAGCAACGATGTTATTTGTAGGGTAACCTTGTCATATGTTTAACCTTTTATCGTATCATTCTCTTCGGAATTACCATAATTAGAAGTTTCTCGATTCTAATAATTTCTTAGAATCGATGGACAATTTATTTTTATTTTGTGCCTGCATTCACTCGAACGTATAAATATCGACGACAAGAGATTAGAATTTTATCCCGACTGAAAGAAGCGGAATACTTAACAAGTTATTACTAAAAATCTTCGTCGCAAGCCAGACTCGTCGATAAAAATATTTGCAATGGAACATGACATATATATTTACATATGCAGAGCCGTTTAATTAAGAGACCAGCAAGTAAATGCAATCACAGGTGCCCTTCTCGTTTTTTAATTTGTTAATGTTAGCACGTTTCCCGAGCCTTTGTGTTACATTTGTTGCCTGTTGACGACAGATTCCGTGGGATTTTCTCTCTATGCTCGACTTTCGCTCGTCCCATTTCGCGCGAGTAGGCGACAATTATGTGATCATGCTACTCGGCGCGTAATAGGTATCGAGAGAGTTGAGCCGCGAACCTGTTTAATTAACATACTAGCACTTTGGCAAGAAGCTGCCAGCTTCCTGTCTCCCGGTCTGTTGGTCTTGTTGCTTATTAACGACGCTCTTCCACCATTGATTCTCACGCATTAAATACCTTAAAATTAGTGCTATCGTGTCGTATCGCAGCGCGTTCGAGTATTTTTCTTACGTCCGACGCAAAATTGTGAAATTCTATTTGTTTACTCGTCCGCGAACAAACCCCACACGGCCATACACGTGTGCGTGACCATGTTTTAGCGAAAAATCGCGAAAACTTTTCCATCAACGCAACACGGCTCTGCTCGAGAAATGTTCACCGAACAACTATGGATTCCGCTCGTTCGAAAAACACGAATTGTTTCGGCACCGTTTGAATGCGAAACAAATTTCCACCGCCGAATATTCGAGCCGGAAGAACGAGAGGGACGGAGGATCGTTTTTTTTCTCTCGCATGTTTCAATATCGAAGTTCGATATTGGATGTTCGACTCATTAATGTCGAGGAGAGCGACAGAAGACGCGGAGCACGAAAGGGTAATTTCTTTCGGTGAAATAGATGGAATCAATTTGTAGCCGATGCTTGCGAAACGCGCCGCGATGCACGGGCTCGCGAAAAAAGAAGAGAGAGAGAGAGAGAGAGAGAGGGAGAGAGAAAAAATAAATAAATAAAATGGCGGAGAAGCCGGCAAATCAAGGGGCCGTCTCGGATTGTCTCTCGCTTCCTCGGGAAATTCAATATTCCGTCCCTCGCCATTCGATATCTTTCGATCCGTTCGAGCAGCACGGTCCACGGAATGCCGATCGTACTTGCGAAATGAAGTTTAGAATTCCTTCGATACCGTAAATGGGATACGCCTCTCTGGGAAACTTATTTAAGGCGTTTCGGGCCGCACGGCCGGCCATTTTCCTGCCGGAAATCCAAGAATTCGAGCGTTTAACGCCGCACAGCCGAGTGAAATGAGAAACTGGCGACAGAATCAAACACCTTTCGATAGGAATTGGATAAAGCGATGCAGTCTTTTTTCTTACGTTGAAGCTGAAATGTTGCAGAATAAGGGAATCTGGTACGAACATCTTTTTAACTTTGAAAACGCGCGTTGAACTTGAGGTACTCGAACGAAAGAACTTTCCTTACTCCACAACGTTTCCGCTTCAACGTAATAAAAACCGCGTCGCTTTATCTCAATTCCTAGCAAAAGTTCTTTGATTTTGGCACAACTTTTTCATTTAGCCCGTGCTGCGCCGCTCACTCGCGCCGAAAAAAAGTAAAACTCCTGTTTTCTTATCAATCTTCTCTTTTCGAAATCGACGGAGCGAGCGAATTTGCCCGGCGCGACCTGGAAAGCAAAATAAACTCCGGTTTTGCGAATATACGTTGAATATGTTGCTGGGAATAAAACCTGAAGAGTTTGCGAATCAATTCAGAGCTGCGCCAATCTCGAAGCGAGCCGGAACGTTTTGCAAAGCGAAATCATTCAAGTGGAAAATTGAAGTCGCTTTCTGTTTTCTTTCCTTTTTTTTTTGTTTTGCGAATTCGTATCGGTAGCAGACAAAGAATCGTGTAGCCGTTGGAAACACCGTGTTTGAAATATTCGAATGCATTGCAAACATGGCAGTCGAATGTAATCATTTTTATTTCACGCAGACTGTTGATATTATGGTAAAGTGACGCAACTTTCGTATTTATTGTTTATCGTATACCAGTCCAGCGCTATTTCTGTGTTAATAAAATTTCATTTTCAATGTGCAAAGAATATAGGATAAGATCAAGCATGATCCGAGATATCAGAATATTTCACGTCGATTGAAAGACAATATATTTATAAACTGTATTGTCTTAAATACAATGTTCTCGATATTCATATTTTTTTATGGTGCACTTAAGACTAGCCTTTTCAGAATTAAATTTCTCCGAAGAGAATTCAATAAAGTAAAATAAAAATTTAAAATGCAGCAAATTAAAATGCTTTTATTTTGATCAGTTTGATCACTTTGATCACTTATTTTGATCAAACGAAAAATCACCGAAGGAATTGATCGCATAATAAAGTCTGCCAGTGTTACACCGAAAAAGGTATGCTCGTATCTGTTGACTGATCCTCATCGTTGGGATTATCACGTGTCGTTTGCGATAAGGCATCCGATGCAATCGCGTCTCGATCGTGGCACGATCGCTTTCCCAAAGGAGCTCGTGACTCTTTGGAACGATCGGTCTGAGAAGACGTCGGTCGACCGGTTACGGCATCCCGAGGAACGCGCAGCTCGCCCACGCCTCCATTACGCTAATAAAGCTTCTCTAATTAGGAGGGAACAGTATTTCGAGAGTTCCAGCTTCTCCTTCATCGTCCCGCCCGCGGAGAAGTTTCTCTAGCGCGACTTTCACGGCGCTCTCGGTGCCTCGTTAACCGTTTCCCTAATTTTTGTCGCGTTCCATAACGTTCCGTGGAACTGCGCAAGGATTTCACGGTTCTGCGGAACACCGGAAAACGCGCGCTAATTTCCCAGACAAATGAGAGCCGCTTTGTCACGGCAGTTCGGGATCGCGCGAATTCATTCTCGGATTAAACGCGATGATTCGACGACGCGCGAAACCAATTTCACCGGAATCGCGCGATCGGTTTTGGTCTTTTTTTCCCCCTAAGCGAAGCTACGAGAAGAGATCACACAAAATATTCTCACCAAGCGTGCGTTCTGGCACTTTAACAGCCTCTAATCTATAGGAAGATCGCGAAGTTTTAATAAAGTTTAATTGGAACATTAACGGAAACTGGAAAATTAGCTTACTTTCCTTTCGCGTGAATCGGCGATTCGTATTAAATGTAGGAAACAGGAGGGATTTTTATTTGTGACAATGGAAGTGCGAAGTACAAAATTGAAATTAGAAGAATCTACTTCCCGACTCTTCCTTGTCTCTAAAAATATCGACTCAGGACTTTTTTTATTTTTCACGAAGATCCGCAATTCGGTAATCTTAACGCAAAGCTTCGCTGTTCTGAAAATGAACTGAAAAATGAAGCGAGAATCGCGTAAGAAACTCGATAGGCTGAATAAGACAATGCAAGTTTCTCTTAAATTACTATTAATAGAAGGAACTGATGATCAGAATTAGCAATGAGAAATTCAATAGGCTGAACGAAACAATGCGATTTTAAAGAATGAATAAAAGAATAAAAAGAATTATCAATCAGAATTTTAAGCGGCCAGCGTCTCAGAAGTGACGACTACAGTGACTCGCATTAACATTCGGAAATCAATGTAATTCATTCACTGTCCGAATATTTTTGCGACGTTAAATTTTGTCACAATCTTGTTTATCGCTTATTATACAAAAGACCACGTGCAATAAATAAACCAAATTTATGTTTCTACTTACTTTAAGAAGTGCTTTATTATATCAGAAAACAATTGATTCAATAATACTATCATAAACAATAAAAAGGAGCAATAATTCTTGTAACAATATCGTGTCCGAATATTAACCCTTTGCGGACGAAGCCGTTCGACGGGTATTGCGTCACTGTGGACGACAGCTATCGGATATAAAAGAATAATGTTATAAGATATAATTATATTATTATAAGATTATAAATATGTGGAAAACTTTGCTGGTTTCACTGGTGGTGACACAGAAAGACTGACTCGTCAAACTGAGATTCGTTCAGAACCTACGCTTAAATTAATAAATTTATATTAATAATTAACACTATGCCATCCGCAGATCTTAGATATGATTCTTTCGTTTGACGCCGGCATAATAGCGTGGAAATTTTAGATTAAAAAAAAATGTCGAAGATGGCGGTAATATAAATTCCTAAAATTAAGATAAGTCATCCAAGAATTTTCGTACTTAATTCTTAGTTAAATAAGCACAATGCTATAGTTAGTTTGCTGCCTTTTAACACCCAAGAAATGTAGTTCAAATGTTATTTCAGTTTTTTAAAATGACACCAAAGTGGCACCACCGGCATACAACAGATAGTTTTTGCATGGCACGAGCGTGGTGCCACCGGACGGAATAGTGTTAATAAATTAATAAAAAAAGAAACGATAAAAATACTTGGGCGGCTATTTGCCGACACTCGTCCGCAAAGGGTTAATGCGATTAACTGTAGCTGTGATTCTTGTACCTCGGAATAGTCCTGCAATCTTGAACGACACGAAAGTTCAACTTCGACTAAAAGTTTGCGAGCGCAGAGAGGCGAATTACGGTGTCCGATTGCATTCTTCGACCTCTCGCCGCGTCTCCCCTCGTCCGAGATAATTCCGTGGGTGCGAAGGCAGTTCGAGGGAAGCGGGCGGGAGTAAAATTGGCTTCGATGCGCAGGGTGTCGATGACGAAACGACGCGATCCGCCGTTACCCGCGTCCCGTTAATGGTCGCGTGACGCTCGTCGTCCTTGTTCGCGGCGGAAAATTGCGATGCACCGGTTGCACGTGTCACGGAAAGGAGGAACGGCGCGGCGCGCCGGTTTATCGACAGCATTCTCCATAGAAACGCGGAACCCGGAGGCGACGTTCCTCCCGCAGGAACCTCGCAGCTCCTGGGAGATTTCGCGATCGATCCGCACCTACGCCTCGGCTCTTTCCCGAAACCTGGTCGAACAACACGCTCCGAATTGTCGCTTGCCAGCACCTCCTCGACGACTGTCCTTGCAGCTGGCATTCATCGAATCCTTTTGGAAACTCGTGCGGAATTACCGTCGATCTTCGTGCCGATTTCTGGACACTAATTTCGAGAAGTTCGATCGTTTCTTCGCTCGGCGAGCGACTTTATCGCGTCCCATTTTCACCGGACGATTTTATAAAAGCTCGGAACTTTTGGCGCGGCGACTTTTATCGTGTCCAGAAGATCAGCTCTTGGCGAACTTTTCTCGGTGCTTGATAACCTGATTTCGTTCGAGTCGATGGACAGGCGCGCGACTCGATGGGAAGCTGCGGGGAAAATCATTTTCTGGAAGTTAGCGCCGATTTTCTGTCCGTGGTCTCTGGTTCGGCGGAGTCTCGCGCAAGACAACGGTATTTAATGATTTTAACAAGCTCGTTTGCAGTGTGTTCTTCGCTAAAAGGCTTCGTAGTTGCATAAAAGATGCATTATCGAGAAGAAAAAGTTAAAAAATGGCCCACGCGAAATTAGATTTTCTTTCGCATGGAGTACAAAATCACGTGGTAAATTTAGTAGCAGCATATGCGGTGGAATTATTATTATAAATCAGTTGATATAAATTACAAGGCCATTGACAAATTCAAGATCACGCGACCAGAGCACGATCGGGAAAGGCATTCGGTCCGTGGACCTCTGCGACACCGAGTTCCCAGAAGATTCAGGTTGCGATTAGCATTTCCTCGTCCGATCGGTAAATCCGCGCCGACACGCTCCGAAAATCGACGTGCGAACGCGCAAGTCAGCCGGAGAAATTCCGTCGGTGCCCGGTGAATAATACCTGGACAGCCGGTCTCGGTTCGAGCTGGAATTTCCCGTCTGTCTGGAGCCCGGCGTGCGACAGATAGCCGGCCCGCGGAATGGCGGCGCGTGTCGTAATGACTAATTAGTTGGTGCCGTCTCGCGAACTCGGATCCCGTCCGTCTCTCCTCCCTTCGCTCGCTTGTACGTGAGCCGAGCCGGGCCGGGCCGGGCTGAATGTTTCCGCGGGGCCTCGTCTTGCATTTTCTCGCTCTTTCGACACCGTGATTCCCGCGACCCGGATATTTATAGCCGCCTTGAAATTCCGGAAGAGGAAACGCGGACGGAACCGGAATTCCCTGTCGCGGCGACTAATCTTCGGGATGCTGCCTCGCGCGTCGCATGCGAAACTACATTCGTGATATTGACCTTAGAGCACCGTGTGCCGGACCACCGAACATTCGAAAGTCCAAGGCTGTTCTGGTCCAGCGAAATTGCTCGCGATTTTCTCGAAAGAATTCCGCCTCTGTTTTCGATCTGTCGCGGACCGCGTCTCGTTTTTGGGAATTAGCGAACTCTTTCGGAAAGTTGGCATTTTCTGTTCGACTTTCATCGTTCCCGGTTGATTGAATTTTCATCGTCGCACGTCGTAGCGCAGAAACGCTGCAATCGGTGCATCGACGGCAGAGTTTGGTCGATGGTAAACTGGAATGCTTCTTTGTGTTTTGAATCGATATTAATTCATGTAAGATTTAACAGTTTTTAATTATGTCGGAACCTCTGTTTATTATAGTGTCATAGTATTGTCGCGAATCACTCCGTTTCTCGCGCGTCGCGGCATTTTATATATATTTACAATAAAGAATATAAACTATAATACAACTCAATACAATTATATTTCAGATCTTTCAATTTGAAATGTTGCTCGCTCGACGGTCCGATCTCGACTCTTCGATTGTCTATTGGTAACAATCTTCCGTGGCAACCCCTATCTTCCATTATTTTTTTAAGGAGTTGCTCACAACGGGACAGTTTCACATTGCAGCGACTTGATTTGGACAAGTCGCCGTAGCAGTATCATATTCTCTTTCCTCTCTTTCCTATTCTAAGTTTGGATACAAAAGACGACATTCGGATAACAAAGGATCGCCTTTTATCCTTTTTCGGAACGTCTAAAATTGCTCTGTAACTGAGAGCAGAATCGGGCAAAAAGTGATCTGATTAATAATCAACGATTCTATCTCATCAGTTATTATTAGATGGCGGATTTGATGCATTTTTGACAAAAATGACTGGGTCAGAAACTAAATAATAAAGGCACGAGGAGAATTTGGGAATAATTATATATTATGTACGACGCGTTAAAATTAAAAGAGAGAAGACATTTTCATCTGACTCGCGTTGCATAAATTCATTCGTTCGTGTTGAATAAAAATCCGCTGTTATTATAAATTTATTACAGATTAGTTATAATAACTTTCTCACAGATTAGTTATAATTACTTTTATCACAGATCAGTTGTAATCGTTAATCAGATTACTTTTTTCCGAACTTCGACCGAAAGTGTGCTCATTCGTATTACAGTAAATTCCCGCCAATTTTCCTTCAGCTTACAAACAAAAATGGACAATTTGGGAGAAGGAGATACGATCGTTCGACTCTCGCGGCTTATTTTTATAATTGCCGATTGTGAACAAGGCACGAAGAATCGTATCTCCTCTTCCCAAATTGTCCATTTTTGCTTACAAGCCGAAGGAAAATTAGGGAGAATGTACTGTATGCTTATAATATAAACTGATAATTCTACTGATTCCGTCGTCATTGCCTACGTCGGTCGAATTTCACAGTCTCCCCGCGCAGGGTTTCGAATTTCCTAAAAGGAAGGGAAATAAAGTCCGCCGGCTCTATGCACCGAGCAAAGTTCCCAGTCGCTTCTTTAATCTACTTTGTTAAGGAAATGACGGGGCAGTTAGCCTCCGTTACAAAATCGCCCAAATTGGCTGCAGAGAGAAATCACCATTGCCCGGCGCACAGAACGGAAACGTCGAGTTTCTACTCGCTCGTTTCAGTTTCTTCTTTCCTTCTCACCTCGCCGCCAGTTCCAGTAGCAGCCGCCGCCGCCGCCGCCGTATCGATCCTTGCCAGGCCGTAAAAATCTGATCCTGGATGATTAGCCTGGAAACACGGGTTCCTTGCTCGGTGTTGCGGTAAGAGCAACGACGCGACGGCGGGTCAGAAAAATCGCGTTTCTAGGCTGCGAATGTTCGAACGCGTCCTTTTTCCCTCGCCTCCTGCCACGCCGTCGCGTTTCCTTCGCGCGAGGAACAGTTAACGGGCTCCGCGATCCTGTGCGAACGGCTGGTCTAGAAAATTGAACGAGTGCTGGCTTCAAGTATGTAGTACCGAGGAACGGTGTTGCGGCCGGCCGATAACTGGATGCCGCTTTTTCGCGAAACCCCGATATATCGCTTAGCTTCCCGAGAATCAACTGGGGAACGCTCACCTCTTGCGCTGATAACGCTGATACTACCTTCGTTTAGCGTACGGTATAAAGCCAACTAGCGAAAGCTGTGAACGTACATAGAACGGTATTTGCGGTTTTGCGAGGATTTAGCGCGAAGGTGCTGGATGTTCGATGACCTTTTGCCATCTCTCTGACAACTTGAAAATTCCACGCTCGTAGAAAGTCTGATCCTTTTCGGCCAAAAACTGAGTTAAGTGAGATTTTACAGCGTCGTCATCGTTAAAAGTTTTACCACGAAGGGAGTTGTCTAGGGATCGAAATAAGTGGTAATCCGATGGCGCGAGATCAGGGCTATATGGTGGGTGTAAACATCAATTCCCAACCAATATCCATCAATCTTTGCCGAGTGGACAAAGACGTGTGCGGACTAGCATTGTCCTGGTGGAAAATGACACCTTTACGATTGACCAATTCTGATCGCTTTTCCTTGACCGCTGCATTCAATTTGTCCAGTTGCTAACATTCACGGATAATAAAAAATAACATAATAATAATAATAATAATAATTTTATAATATAACATTTACGGATATCATAAAAATGGGAGTGAGAGACATCTATAACTGAAATCGGCAATTATTTAGTTGCCAACCCAATAGTTTCAATCGTGGAACGATGCTACACGCGTTGCTAGACTGCAGGTTTTATGCATTTATGTCAAAGACGAGTAGGTGCAATTTCAGATAGTAAAAAACTGAAGGAATTTTCAAATGTCAGTGTATTATTCGACATTTATTATTTTAATAAACATACGTCTTATTAACACTTAGCTAACCGGACTGGGAGATCTCCCCGTTTTAACCCTTTTAGTGCCGGAGGCCGATATATCGGCCCTCGCTGCACTGACGAAAAGTGCCAGAGCCGATATATCGGCCCGCACCTTGTAGCGTTATAAATAAATAAAATATATATAGTCTATATATTATTAATAGTCTATTAATATGTTATAAATAGTCTAATTTCATTACGAGAGAAAAATTAGCGTCACTGTTTTATGCTCTATTTTGTCCTTAATACACTGCTTTTTGTATTATGTAAATATTGTTTTTCGTTTCGTTTTTATCAGCCTTTTTCCAAATCCTAGTAAAATCGTAAAATTCGGCTGGTTATCTTCGCATAAGCACCTCTTTTTCGCCCGACACTAAAAGGGTTAAATTCAGTCGGTTGACGACCGAATGGACGATGAAAAATTAAAAACGATCGCTTAATTTTATTAAGATTTGCAAGAGGTACGAATGCTGAAGAAGTAATCGATGCAATATAAGTTTGCTTCATAATTTTTGTTTAATCGAATGAAATATTTTAATTTTATGAAAATTCTTGAGGTTTCTAGCGCGCTCGTAGTAGTGTTAATATCAAAGTACGTTGTCTATCTTGTCAATATTGCTTCATTTAGTGCACATTATAAAAAAGATAATAGAATTCAAAAAAGAAAAAAACATAGAAAATATATTTAGAAAGTTAAAAATACAAAAATAAGATAAAAATTAAAAACTAAAGAATTATGAAAAACTGAAATTAAGATTCTCGTTGACACGATAGAAATTTTTATGCTAAGAAGGTTTACTACAACCAAGAATATGAATCTGTGTAACATGTTTCTTAACGTTTGTCGGTAAGTGTATATAACGATAAAAAATCGTTAAAAATCTACATAAATGTATACTCGTCATCTTCATAAGAGCTGCTCCCTGTAAAACAGTTGCTCGCAAGCCCATTGTTAAAAGGACAATTTTATAGAAAACTGCCGGCAGATGAAGCGGTTAAGTATCGTTTTGCGGAAAGAGAGAGCCAGAGCAATGCAGCCGCCCGGGCAACGAGCACTAAAAACCGAGAAGAGGAAGTTTCGGTGGTCGCAAGGACCACCGAGCGAATTTCGAGCGCAGTGCGACGCGACGCGACGCGACGCAGGAATAGCAATCGATTTAGCAGAATTTAGAACAGCCGTGACAAGCTAGTCATCACTGTCATCCCGCGGCGCGATCGCTCCCCGCGCGGCTGACATCGTTTCCATGAACTTTCGAAATCGGCCGCCGTTGTCGAACAGCGATTTTATGGTGGTCGCCGCGCAGCCCGTTCCGGAGGTAACGGGTCCGAGCGTTATTTGGTCCGCCGTGGCGCCGCGCCGTTATTTCGCTTCGCGTAGGTAACTGTCCGCGATTTTTTTCAGTTTCGGATCCGCGCCGATCGCGAGAGGAAAAGAATCACGGTAAGAGGATTAACCGGGGCACACAATGCCGGCCGCGTTTCCCGCATCTCTTCTTCGCCGTCGCGTCGTCGTCGCTGCGAAACAACGGATCGATGCCCGGGCCCCGGTGTTTCGGGCTGCGCGAACAACTTCTCGAAATCCGGTCTTGGATTTCGACGACATCGCCGAACCACCAGTGCTTGCAGCTGTTGCAACGATCCTTGCCTTTATAGGATCGATTCAGGAATTTTTAATCGCTGAACCGTCGTTTTTTCCGGAAGATGCGACTCCCCTTTTCGAATCCTTGGAAGTGTTCTTGCGTCGACGAGGTCGTTTCAGAAATTTTTAATCGCTAAACGATTGCAGATAGACTTTGTATATTTTCATAGTATCTCAATCGAAGTTTGAGGAACGTGTGCGAAAATTTGCAGCCTAAAAGATTGACTTTTACGGAAGATGTGACGACGTTTCCGAGGATTTTTCTGTACGATCAGTGTCCTCAATTTTAAGTTCAGTTTGTGCCTTAAACATTTATTTTTTATTATTTTCCTTATGGATTAACAAATAAAGGGTCCCCGTCCGCTTACGTTATCAAAACATTATCATCAAATAGAAAATAAGATAAGATACAGTACAATGAAAGAAATCAAATTAGCATCTTACATACCAGATTTTCGAAGCGTTATAGTTAACAGTTAGCCGCCTTCGTACTCGATTTGCAAAAGGTACAAGAGAGTAGATCTATTTTGCAACAATTTCATGCATGAATCTGCAGCTTGTAATTGCATGTGTAAATTGTCCAGGTAGCTGCTTCAGGCGCTATCGGAGACAGTTCGGAATGAATTCCGAGCAGAAATTGCCACCGTCTCGCAGACGCTTATCCGTTATGATCCGGATCCGTCGAATGTATCGGCGATTTTGTATGCTAAGTGGCAATTCCCATCTACCTTTTCGCGGCTGGTACGGCCGGTTTCATAGAGTTTCCCAGCAATAACGCATTTATTCCGACGACCACGGGAACCGAACGATTCATGGCGAGGCGGACAGTTAACCAGCCGTGTCTCCGGAATCGGCGCAATAAGACGGGTTTACGGCGTTGCAGATATTACCTATTCTTGCTGCGAGGAGACACACGTGAACTTCCCTATAATGATTGATGGAGTCGGTCGCCCGTGGAACAGAGCGAACCAGAAATTCGAAGCGCATCGTTCCCAGTTAGTTTCGCAATTCTAGGCATGCGGGATTTCGGTGTTCATGACGTAGCTGATACACTTTGATCGCGGTTGCAATGGCGGATCCAGTTCGTTGAAACGTGCTCCAATATTACAGCTGCGTTACCGTTTCGCGATCCCCGGATTCGTCGAATCCGCGTTCCCTGTGTTCCGAGTTGATAGTGTCGGTGTCCGGAGCGTTCGTTGATTTTCTAGTCTCTTTTTTTTTCTATTTTTACCTTTCGGCGCACTCGGCAATGAGAGCGCGCGCAACCGACTGTTTTTTGTGTACGTCGTTGCTGTCGTGTGATCGTGATAGAAAATAATTCGATAATTTAAATATCTGACGGGCGAGATCTAAGATAAATCCGATTGATCAATTAAACATAAATGTAGTTAGTACGATTTCAGTGCCGCAGAAAGTAACATCGTTCATTCCGTTCTTTGTTATATCTTTGTCAAATAAATTCGCAGAAAGCGAATCGAACTGTGCACACCTAACATTAACAATTGAGTCGTTTATTTTGAAAGTGGCATAAGTCACTTTGTTTTTAAGTCGATATATTTAAGGGTTTGCGTTTTAACACGTTTCAAAATATGGATGCTAACTTTCGAGAAGATTTACTTGTATTCGTTATCTCAGGATACTGATATTTTTCTCAGTATAAATAATTTCGTATAAACATTAAAAAATCACCACTTTTCATTACGGTAAAGTGACTTATGCCACCTTCAAAATAAACGGCTCAATTAGTACAAATTAATCCGTGGATTTTTCTTCAATTTTGGAAATAATTTGTACGATTTTTTATTTGCTTCATTTTATATGTAATCGATGAAGTTCATCTAAATGTCAGACGATGTCGAAAGAAAACGAAATTTTATGCACAGCATTTTTCTCCGAGTCGAAGTAAATCGCTGCCTCGAAGCCATTTTCCCTCATTCAAGTGCAAAAGCAGCAGAGTATGATTTTGTTTAGGGGACAACACATTGTGTTTAATATAGTATTCCATGATCTCGTGTCAAAAGCAACGATTAGCAGGTTACAATAGATTAGCTATGAACAGCGCGAATTAATCTAATACATTATTATAATACGCGACCGATAACATGAACATTGACGTGCCAACTGAACAACAAAAGGGTTAAATCATCCGACGCTTCAATCTTTCTCCGCCGAGACAATGGCGATCAATACCGCACGCGTAAACTTCCAGGATTAAACATCAAACGCACAATCCGTTTCGCGGCGCACAATAGTGTTTGGTGGCTGTTGAAACTAGCTCGGGGATGTAGATCCGATGGGTTCGCAGAAGTTTAGCCTCGACTTCTACGAGGCTCGCGAGAAAAGTTCTGTCCCGACGCTTCCTGCTTCGTCGATAATACCACAACTCCACTCTGTCTAAGAACAATTGTACGCAACTGTTCGAAACAGATTAAACAAGTTACACTTCGGACTGCGATTGTGTAACGCCCAACCCCGCAACACGTTTCAACCAGATACATAAAGTCGGTGTGATTTTGATACCGATGATGTTGATTTTTCAGTCTTTCTTTTCGTGATACGGCAGATGTCAATCTCAGTGAAATACTGATATACTATTAATATTATAATATTAATTATACATAAGGTACCCTGATATAAAGATGTATATATTTTAGTATAAAAGAGTACAGTGTAATTGCAGTTGCAAGAAAGGGCATAGTCGGCTACATTGTTTTTCAAACGATATGTCAATTGTTGTAAATTGTAACATCACATTATTTTTTACTTGCAAGCTGTGTCCCATAATTATGTTAACACCTGGAAGAGGGTGATTCCTGAGGTCATTTGAGGTAACTTTTTCCTTAGCGAAAATGCAATCCGCGGCTTTGTTTACGAGATATTAACGAAAAACACTGACCAATGAGAGGCGAGATCAACTGGCGCGCAGCGGCCGAGCCATCGGGAGCAGCCAACGAGCGGGAGAAACCTAGTTCTCCTCATTGGCTCGGCCTCCTCGCGCCCGTTGATCTTGCCTCTCATTGGTCACAGTTTTTTATTAATAACTCGTAAACGAAGCCGCGGATTGAATTTTCGCTAAGGAAAAAGTTACTTCAAATGACCTCAGGAATCACCCCTGTCCAGGTGTTAACATAATTATAGGATACCCTGTACATCATCGCAAACCAAAAGTAAAAAATAATAAAAAGAAAATAATAAGAGTAATAATAATAGATAAAAAATAATGAACCGGGTAAAAGTTTATTCGGACGACGGATGAAAGATAAGACGAACAAAACTTTATTCGACGCTATCGAATAAAAATGTACCTATTACGTAAATAGATTATTATGTGAATAGATTATGTGTTTAAATGTACCTAAAAATTATAATGAAACGGTGAAATCGGAAAATGACGGAGAAATACCGCTAGATTCGCGTGTACTTTACATTCCAGTAGACGTCCCTGATTTCAACGATCACGGAGAACCGCCCGAAGGGCTGCCGAAAAGGGCCAAAGCCATGAAAGAGGTTGTTTAGCGACCCGGGCTTCGTGGTACAGTTGAACAGGGCCCGGGGCATTCGCGGCTGACACTCGCAAATTACCCTGACAGCTCTTTGGCCTGCTCGGGGGTAGGAATCGCCTGGTCGGGCTCAATCTCCTCGCCGAAACTGGCTCGCGCCGAGCTACGGCTTGGTTGCAGTTCCTGCGCATGGACACTCGAATGCAGTTTCTCATAGATAAAGGCTCGTACGCAGTCGGACGGCGATCGTTTCCCTCGCAGCCGGAAGACTGTTCGCGGCACATTCCAGCGCATTGTTCCCGGCCAGCCAGAGGGTAATTTAGAGCGGTCGTTGCTGTTGCTGGCTGGTTGCTTCGCTGCTGGCCGGTTGCATGCTGCCGGCTGGTCTGCCGTTCCCGTTCCTCCGCAAGGCGGCGGCTGCTCGTCTTCTTCGGTAATAGCTGCTCTCCCCTTTCCGCATCTATTGTCGGCCGCTTAATAGCCAACCACGGTCAATTTCTCCGTTAGCTTCTCTTCTACCGGGCCCCGCACGGCTACGGCCCCCAGTTTCTTTTTTTGCCGTGCGCGATGCACCGCCGCGCTATGGAGATCCGATAATTACCGCTGGAATCCGGGATAGAGCAGTTTTCTTCGCCTAAACACTCTTCGGTCGCCGCGGGCGCGAAGCTTGAACGCTTTCCGAGTAACGATTCGCGAGATTCGCGACGGTGGATGGACGTCGTCATCGGTTTGCTGGTTGGAAGGCGCAGGTTTTTTGTTCCGGTGGGCTTTTTCGAATTGTCTGCTAATTAACGTGTGCTGAGGGAACACATGGGTGCTTAAGGGTTTTGATGAAACTTTAACCTGAATGTAGTTGTGCGAATACTTGAAGGATGTCCAGTGTTGTGATCACAACGGGAGAGTTTCCCAAGAAAAGTGAGAGTTCTTGTTGCTCGGAGAATTTATTTAGCAAGACTCGTTCTGGTTTAAACTCCTTTTATTTTTAACAATGCTTTCTGAGCGTGTCGATGATGCGAATAGATCTGAGTAAGCGCACGTTTTGAAGGAATCAGAACTGGTGCTCGTTTTAGAAAAGAGGTGGGGGAGAGGTGGAATTGTAAGGGTTAGTATGACGTGGCGAGGCAAAGATTCAGATTCAAAGATGCGACGAGGACAGAGGTCGAGGATGAGTCAAGGGTGAAATCATAGCTTGCAGAAGACTTTAGGATGTTCGATAAGATGACAATAGAAAGAGCTTGGTATACAATGATAAGTGAAATGATGGCAGGATGACGTTGGTATACACTATAACATCAACAAGTAGTGGAGTAGGATGTAACATTAGCTTTTCTTGGATGTTCTGCAAGATAGAGTTATCGAGAGTGCATTCTTCCAAGTAAGAAACATCTCTGAAATCGAAGTTTTTGTTATAACCAGGTTTTATCAAAACCTGTTATTTTTACGGCAAAAATGCGCAACAATTATTGTCTGTAATTCCGAATCGAAATATCGATTCTTCTAAGAACTTTGCTGGGAAAATGAACTTCGTATTGATCCTGGAAGTTTCACGAAAATCCAGGCAGTTGAACCGCTATTGTCTGGTGATCACCGAAGACGGAGGACTTCCGATTCCCAAATCGTGGTCCTGCCGACGTCGCGGAAGCAGCACCTGCGAAGAATCGATCAGTGGCAGGCGAGGTATTGTGCTCGTCCTCGCTTATGTAACCGAATCTGGAATGTGTATTCCGCATTCCATTAGCGAAGCTGCACCGGCGAAGTTACCTTGGGAATATGATCGAGTTACGGACGCTCCTCGCGGAGTGCCACTCAAAGTTGATGCTTTCTTTTATATTGACCGTGGAACGACTGGCAATCTTGGCGTCCGAGCCTTGGAATCGAAACGCGTATACTTCACGGAGGATTTTTACGAGCGCGTCGAGGTGATAGCACCTATCATTTGGAGTCCTGATTCTACTCATTTGGAGTTCTACTTCGGCATTTTGCGCCGGGGTTCCATGGAAAGCACGCCAGCTTTGATCGCGTGCTTAAACCAGCGGGCACGGTTTTCTTTACCTCCATCTTAGAAAATTCATTTCCACCGTGACACGTTCACTCTCGCGAATGAAATTGCATTGGGTTAGGGGCGTGATCAAATTTTCGTGACGGCGAATTTAAGTCCAGAGTTATGGTTCCTTTAAGCCGTTTGCGTCGTATGACGATCATCGCTGCACAGAGTCAGCTCCGGGGTCATTTAAATGCGACTTCGTCGAGTTTAACCTCTCTCGCTTGAATTTAGCGAACCTCGAATGCAGGAACCTTCGCGCATTTTGGACCGGTGTGACAAACGTCCCACCTTAACTCTAGCTTTCTGGGTGCCGGTTTGAATCGCCGGCTATTTGTACACCGCGGATTCTGCGCATTCGTGACGGAAGTTACTAGGCGAAATTGAAAACAATGAGGACTGTAATAAATGATTGGAGAGGCGATGACATTTCTGTCTGGCTCTTGCTACTCGCGGTGGATGCGGACCATTTCCATTTCGCATTAAAATTACCCGTTTAACTGTTTACCTTAGACACAGTAAGATCTACTTTGATCTACTTTGATCTGAAGGTACAAAAATACACTTGCCGACAAAAGCTGAGAAACTTTACATATTGCTAACATTTGGATGAAATTTGATATATCTATAAATATACGTCTTTTTAGATCAAAAGTACATACCACTGCACTATTGTTTTATTTCGTGCTCACGGCGAATACAAAAAATAATAAAAATAATCCGAATAAAATAGATGAAAAATACGAAAACGAAATACATATAAAAAGCTGAAAAATATAGAAAATAAAATTCATACTCGACGCAATGTAACCATCGTTGACGCGGTACAAATTCTTATCCTGTGTTCCTCAACTTTCGTCGGCGAGTGTACGTGCAGAAAAATTGGTTATCCAGAGATCCATCGGAGAAACCGTCGAGATCCACTAATTTCTCTTTTCTCGTGAACCAACTGCTGCGGCTGTAGAAGCGATTAAGAGGCGAGCCGTGGAAGAAAATTGCTTCGATTCTGTGGGATTCGGCGGTTCGTCAGCGCGCCGATGCTCGCTCGAGAGTGGAAGCTATCCGCGGAATCCGCTCGCAGCTGGATCCGCGTCTCGAAACAGACGAAAGAGCCTTGGAAAGGTCTGGGCAAACCTTGACCGCGCCATGTTGCGACAGGGTCGTTGGTACCGCGAGTGTTTACCCTGTCAGCCATGCACCAGAATAGAACCAGGCCAGTCTCGATTACTGCGAGAGATCTTGTTGCCGAGGAGCCAGCAACAATGCGTAAGTGTACGTGTACCGGCGCGTATGCGCACATGTCTCGCGGAACGGTCTCCCGCTGCCGGCGGTCTCGCGGCGAGCTTCGCGCATTTTTCGGAAATGCCAGACGATAAACCGACCGAGAACAAAAGAAGTTTCAACACTGCTAATTTCTGTGCCGCACTTAACACTTTATCGACCGCTAGCCTATTTATCGGCTTTTCGATTGCCAATGTTTATCGATCGCTAGCCTATTAATCGGCTTTCCGATTGCCAATGTTTATCGCTCGCTAGCCTATTAATCGGCTTTCCGATTGCCAATGTTTATCGATCGCTAGCCTATTAATCGGCTTTCCGATTGCCAATGCTTATCGACCGATAGCCTATTAATCGACTTTTAGCTATCGACGGTTTTCGCTTCTTTACTGTTTTGTTAGTAGCTGACCTCCTGTATGCTGACCTCCCCATATCCTTATGAATTATAATTATAATAATTATTATTATTTATTATTATTTTTAAAGGAATAAGCACAACACAATGAATAGCGAAAATTTAGCCGGTACTGGGAGCAAATGCGCGCGCGACTAAGCCAGTCCTTACTGAGTGGCAGCCTCAATCACGACCGGACGATAAAGTGTTAAACTCCGTTTTGCCGCGGCCGTTCTAGAAATCGCGTCTAGATTCTCTCAATGCGTAGCTTCTTCTTCGATGACCGATTGCCAACTGCAACAAACACGTACTTTGCGTATGTTTGAACGTTCTCATTGGGTGTCGTCACACACGCGCGACGATTCTGCACGATTTCATAGAATAACAGACGAAATTCTACGGTATCTTGTTAATTACATGTACAGTAATTTCTCTCTAATTCGCGCGCAGATCGCGCACGAAAAAGGACAATTTGGGGAAAGGAAATACGATTATTCGAGCCTGCGGCTCGTTTTTATGGTTACCGATCGTCAAAAACTATAATAACGAGACGCGAGGCTCGAATAATCGTGCGCGAATTGTTTTAAATAATAATAATTAATCTATTTAGGTATTTACAATTAGACTGCGGATTTTCTGCATTTATGACAGAAACGAGCATATTCAAGAACAGAAAGAACTGAAAGAAAGATGAAAAGCATTTTTAATAATGTCGATATACTACTAATTCGTCCTACTAAAATGATTGAAGAAAAGACTGCAATTTCTATGTTGCTTCTATCTGTTTGCAACAGTGGCAGACAGTTTTGATTTCGCGCAAAGATCCGCGGTCCGATCGATTGGATTGCTTCGAATTTGATTCGTTAGCTTTATTGGAAATCCGGGTCCCGATGGACCCGGCGGCAGCCTGTCGATGATCCGTTCCGAAATGAAAATAATCAGGGCAAAAAGATCGGCGAGACTTTCGCGAGAAAGGGGACCGCTTAATCGCTCCGGCACACGAAGTGTTTTACATTTACGATATTTTGCACTCCATGGAAGTCGTGAAATCGTTTTCACAGCGGAGATTCATAAATATTTGGACTTCTCGGGAGAGATCAAGGCTGTCGGTGCCGCGACGAGGTGGGAACAGAAATCCTGACGATCGAACGGCTAAGGGAATGCAACTCTTTTCCAGTAGCATAACAGAATCAACCTTTTTGCATTCCCGACATCTCGTGTTTGACGTTGCTGTTAATGCACATATTTCCCGTGTCACGCGTTTAAATAATCGCAACGGTAAACGCTTCGTCTACTCGACTAAATACGTTCTATCAAAGATAATAATAATAATGGTAATAATAATAATAATAATAATAATGATGATAATAATAATGGTAATAATAATAATGATAATAATAACTTTATTTATCGACAGGATAAACCCTTTGTTGCAGCGAGAGAAAGTAATGACAATTTAAATAAAACAAAAATAAAGTTTCACAACGACGGATAAAATACAAAAACTTAATAGTACAATATAAAATATAAAAATTCTATGATAATATAATGATTCTATAACGACTTAATATAATGATAAAATACAAAAACTCGAGAGAAAACGTGAAATATAATTTGATCGTGTGAACGGAGATAAAGACGAACGATGAATAGCATTTATGGCAGTAAGCTTGAAGGAAGTATAAGATGCTCTTCATCGCCTGCAACGAGCATGAGTTTGATCTTTTCTGCACTCTAACACAGACTTCGCAAAAAAACATAAAAACACACGCAAAAGTTTAACAATAACTTTCTAATGAACGTTCTAACAAAAAATCTCAAAGACAAATCCAAGAGTCGATTTTCCCAAGATTTTCCATTCGTCGATTATTAATACTAGATTTATGAAACGCTGAAAGCAGCCAATTCATATTAATTTAAGAAACAACGAGACGTCTGTTCTAATTTTGACCGAGTGCTATTGCGATAATTGCCGCAAACAAATCTATTGAATAAATAGCTCATTAATGTACCTTTGCGATCTGAATGATCGCAAATTAACAAATTAGTGTCCCGCCATATTAACGGGGGTTCCGTAAAGCCAGTGTCAAGATCGCGTAGCAGTTTTCGCGAGAGATTTCCGAGGCGAGCATACTTAATAGAGCGTATTCGAATAGAACTGGCACGGTTCGATTGAACGCGATCTTATCATTGCTAGGCGAAGCGGGCTAATCACGTTCAGCGGTCGGCGATTCGAGCGTTGGATCTGATCGGAAGATCGTTTTATAGAGCAGCACGGGGAGCGGTGGTCAGGGCCGTCGGGACGGCGTCGCAAAGATCGGCGACTCCGGTGGGCGTCGGAGGAAGGCCGATCGCGCATTCCGCCCGTTTCGTGACTCGAATGGTCCGTGGGATTAACCGGCGGGTGTCATTGGATCGAGTACCGGCGATCGTGCTGCCTGGCCGAACGATAAAACACGCGTGGCCGCAACCGATGCAATTCCTCGGTCTCTGTGACGCTGGCGGGGCCGAGTGGCCTGTTTTCAGCTGTCCTCTCTCTCTCTCTCTCTCTCTCTCTCTCTCTCTCTCTCTCTCTCTCTCTCTCTCTCTCTCTCTTCAACGAGAGGATCCGACCGTTATCTATCTGTTTCAAGGTTCCCTCTTCACCATCGGGAAACCGTGACTACGAGACCTTCTCGCACCGACACGTTATTTCGCCAGCTCGATGGATAGTTGGGCACAAGTCTCGAAAGATTTCGAAAAGATCGTTTGCTAGATGCGAAGTCAGCTTGAGCGAGGATATCTCGAAGAAGTGGATTCGCTCGTGTGGGTGACTGCGATGACTTAACAGTCTCTTGAAATCGGAGATTAATCGAGGGTTTCTTTGAACAACTCAGAACGTAGTTCGAGGATTTATTTTTAGGCTGCCGTTCGGATGTGAATTGTTGACCCGCTTTTAGATGCTGCGTAGTTATTAACCCTTTACGTGCCGAATAAAATAGTAAGGTGTAATAGGAGAAGTTCTTCTATTCGTGTACAGAAGATTAGGTCGTTCAGATTATGTTACTTGTACTTACGTTATATTAACCCTTTGCACTCGGAACAGATTTTGCAAACATTGAGATTTCGTTGTACAGAATCGAATGAAAGAAAAATCATTGTGCTGCTAGGAAATTTTATGGGAACTGATATATGAAAGATTTTGTGTTTATAATTATGCATTTTACGTGATCATCTTACAATAATGAACAAAATAATAATTAAAAAAGATGCCGCTTTGACATGAATAACATCGTGTCGCCTTATCAGCGATATCCGAGTGCAAAGGGTTAATATAATAATATAATAATAATAATAATAATACTTCAAAGAATTAAAGGAGCTTAAAGGAGCTTAAAAAATGAATCTACACATCACCGCTCATTTCACAATTGTTAAATCGATGAAGACACCTTCGCGACTAATTATCAAACATATTCACCCGTCCAAAAATTCTGTCGTATTTCAATGAACGCGCTTCTGCAAGAACGTTCGTTGTCGCTGGAAATAGACGATCATGTCGTCCGAGTAGCTCAATCTTTCCAGGACCGAACTCGGCCAATGAGAGTACACGCCGTCGAATGGAGACAATAATTCGTTCCAATTAAAGTCGCTATTCTTCAACCGGGAGAATGGTTGCCGCACGGTCGTTCGGCAGCATGTGGGACGAAGAACAGCCATCGGGTTGTCCAGCGGCGTCCGTTAATTTTTCAGGATTGCGGGCCGGGCCGACCCGGCGCGGCGACGCCCGAAAATATCGCATTCGCGTTAACGAAGAGTAATGAACTGGGTCGATCGTTCATTAATTCTCCCGAAATTCGGCAAATAGCCGGCATCGGACCCTGTTTCCGTGCTCGATTGGCCGGCGGGTCGCGTCAGGCGAAGCGACTATCGATTCCGCGAGCCGCGACTCTATTAGCAGCTTTCTATCGATGCTGTCTCCCCCCCGATATTAACGACTCGGGGTACCGGGCCCGTTGTATCTTGACCGCGGGCAATTTTTCAATTTCGCCTCTCGAGATCTAATTAGCAGGCCGCGTTCGTTGCTTTCCGCTTCTCGCGCGGCGCGTTCGCCGCTCGAGTTGCAACATTTCCTCGGGTCGAGATACATAATATCGCGCTGCCGAGCCTCGTGACCCTGGTAGGTGACCGGCGCGGCATCGTTGTAACGCGCATTCGCACGGAAAAAGGATCGGTTTGCCAAGCGGTATCAGGAATTAAAAACAGAGCCAAACGACTCAATTAGTTAGAAAGCCGTGGCGCGGGTCGTTTTAACGATTGAAACGGGCTCGAGGAGGAATCCATTTTGACAAAAAGGGTATTAGCGAAATTACGGATCTTGGTAATGGGATGAACCCCCCGCTCGCTGTACTTTTGCTTTCTTTTACGAGCGGGCAAATTGGATAATGTTCGGATGATTGGGTCGCCTAACCGGTGATCCTTGAAACCGAAGACCTACAGCATTAAAATACACTGTTCTGTCTTCGCTAATCCAACATATTTCTTTCTGCCGACGTAATTACCTCTCTGTATCTTGTTGAGTTAAAACTGAAAGTATGTCGGAGTAGTAGAACAAGATAGATTCGCGCATTTTCAAGAGTTAAAAGGACTGCCGCGCCGACTCTGCTGCAAAAATAAGGGAAACGTTGCGCGTGCTACTCGTTCCCTGAATCCTTTTTTCTCCCCCCCTCCCATTCGTATGGAATAACAGTTCCGCTCCCGGTCTGGCTTTAAGAACAATGCTCTTGTGACCCATTTCTGTTCATTCTCCGAGCGAGTGGAAATATCACGTAGTTTCGTCGCGACAGAGTCAATCATTTCTAAGGGCATTCAGCGTTCCCGCGTTCCATTTCGAAATCGGCGTTTTTAAGAGAACACACACACACACGCACGCACACGCATGTACGCGCCGACGGGGGCCCGGCTGGCATAATTGAACTGTCGATGCCGCGGCGTCGGTTCCGCAACCGGAGATAAACACGCTTTAGAGCGCGGCTAGGAGTGGCTTGTCCGTGATCGATACGCTCGTTGTATAGGGTCAGCGAACTGGATGTAATCTCGCGGTCGTGGAACCTTTCAGTTCCGGCGTTCAACACCTTCTATTGTGCGCGCGACGATACTCGGGAGGACTCCGAAATGTTATGCACCGAGATACCCGGAACTTGAGAGGCTACTTCAACCCGGAACCAGAACGTTCAGACGGCCTCGCGACTTTTTTACTGGGACACCGCCGAGCTCTTTCATCGTCGCCTCTTTCCTGCACGTTTCTATTCACGTTTCAACGATCTCGGGGAATCTTTTGACAAAGGGAGGATACAAATTGGGCCTGTTAACGAGCAATCAAGCGCAGTCGTGTAAGCGGATCCGAACGAGCGTTTAACTAACTTCATCGAATTTTTTGTCACGAAACTACGAAATTTCTTGGCGTCGCTTATTTCTGTACTTTTTTGTTCATGCTTCAACGATGTTTAGAAATTTTTTGACATAGGAAAGGTCATGATTGGGCCTGTTACGAGCAATCATGCACAGTCGTGCTAGGGGATCCGAACGAGCGTTTTACTCCAGAATGAGATCGTAGATTAACTTTATCGAATTTTTTGTCACGAAACTACGAAATTTCTTGGGATCGCTTATTTCTGTACCTTTTTGTTCATGCTTCAACGATGTTTAGAAATTTTTTGACATAGGAAAGGTCATGATTGGGCCTGTTACGAGCAATCATGCGCAGTCGTGCTAGGGGATCCGAACGAGCGTTTTACTCCAGAATGAGATCGTAGATTAACTTTATCGAATTTTTTGTCACGAAACTACGAAATTTCTTGGCGTCGCTTATTTCTGTACTTTTTTGTTCATGCTTCAACGATGTTCAGAAATTTTTTGACATAGGAAAGGTCATGATTGGGCCTGTTACGAGCAATCAAGCACACTCGTGCAAGAGGATGCAAAAAGAGCATTTTACTCCAAAATGAAACCTGTAGCTGAGGCCATGAAATTTGTTGTTATGAAACTATGAAACATTTTAGCATCACTCTTTTCTGCACTTTTATATTCATGTTTCGGCGATGTCTAGAAACTTTTTGGCGCAGGAGAGATCGATTTGGGGTTCGTTATTGGCAATCAAGTGCAGCGGTGATAGGATATCCAAAGTAACGAGATACTTTACTCCAGAATATCGGACGTATTAAGCTAACTTTACGACTTTTTTCACCGTAAAACTAAAATATCTTTCGTTGTGGCTCTTTCATGTACGTTTTTGTACATGTTTGAACAGTGTATACAAATTTTTAGAGAAACGGGAGGTTAAAATTAAGCTTGCTACGGACTATCGAACGAAGTCGCGAAAAAAAAGTAGCGAACGGGATACTTTATGATTTATGACTTATTATCATATTTATTATTATATCACTATTATTATCAGATTTATCATTATATTACCATGAAACTGTTAAATTATTTCTGCAGATTCAACGTTGTTCACAAATTTCTAGATGTAAAAATTATAGAAATTAATCTTGTTACAATCGATCGAACAGGACAAAAAGCATCGAAAAATAACGAACACGATTCCAGCACGTGTTCGGATACGAAGAATTTTCGTTAAAATGAAAGCTTCGATGCAAACAAAACAACCATTATTCAGACCATCGATCTTCCATTCCTTCGCTAAACTTTTTTAATTTTATCCTCTTTTGATTTCATCTCTCTCTCTCTCTGATTCGCCGTCTGCGAAACTGGAACAAAAACTTGCTGGAACTCCATCGTGACACCGTCTATAGACGTCGAGTGTACTGAAAGTCCACGCCAAGTTTGAGGTCAATCGATCGCGCAGATCTCGAGATATACGTGTCCGCCGTGTCATTGCTAATTAGACAAGAAAATTCTCCTTACATGAAGACGTTGGATAACGAAGTTAAACGGTAATCAAATATTGAAATGAAACTGCTGTCGAAGTGGAGCGCTGTCCGTAATGGCAAAAGTTGCAATGGCGCAACTACCAGCACACGTTCCTCTTCCGTGCAACAAAGCAGTGCGATTAAAGTTCGGCGATATTTCAACAAGCATATTCGATACCTCATCGAGCATACTCGATGATTTTTCCTGGAAACAAAATTCGCTGGCCGATCCGTTCGCCCTGAACGAAATCATGATTTTCCTTTCATACGCGCTCGCACGGATCGCGTTTAATTGGAGAACGAACGCGACAAGTTGCGCGGAATCCCGCATTGTTCTCGGGCCGTCTAACGGCCGGAGTTGGCTAAGTGAAAGTACTCTGTCGGAACAAAAACGTCCGTCGAAACGGAGGAATGTAATCGCGTTCACGTGAGACTAATGGGGGCGAATTAAAAGAAACGATTCGATGCTGCGAGAGAGCGCCTCCATTGTTATTAATTCTGTCGGGAGGCCGCGTAATGAAGAATCTAATGGATATTAATGCATCCAATTTGGGCGGCGCGGCGCTTCGGAATTACGGCGACAAACGAGCCGGCAGAATCGATTTCGAGAAAGTGGCCGGTCGGCCGCGTTTTCTGCCGCAGCTTGCAACGCGTATTCCATTCTGCGTTTCCATTATGCACTCATTTCCCCGTTTTTCTCCTCGCTTTTAACCGTAACGAATTACCTGCGACAACAGATTTAATAACACCGCT
Source organism: Megalopta genalis (assembly GCF_051020955.1). Lineage (NCBI taxonomy): Eukaryota > Metazoa > Arthropoda > Insecta > Hymenoptera > Halictidae > Megalopta > Megalopta genalis. The sequence continues at coordinate 27,794,453 of NC_135013.1, read as the reverse complement.
TAAGCCGCGACTGCCCCGTTAGTCCACCAATTAAATTATTCCGTTCTTTTTTCTCTCGAATCCGCTGCTATGTATACGCCACAACGCAACGCGAGAGTCTCCCAAAAATGCGACACGTCTCGGTTCTTGTCCCGAGCGGAGAATTCGGCAATTATAAATGTGACAGGTCCGACACGGTTTTGCTGTACGATTCGATGCTTAATGAAGCGATGAATCTTTTGTGAACTGTGGAATGTCGAGCTAACAAGAATGGACATCTACGATTGAATCGTGCAGCGAAACATGTCGGAGATTTTCGTTCTTGTTAACTTGACAGTCTATAGTACTCGAGAAATTAATTACATTATTACTCACACGGAACGAAATAAGAATCGCATAGCGAGAGAAATTAGTTCATGGAAGATTCTGGGATGTTTGTTAAAAAGATAACGGAATTACGTTGATATACTATATAACGCTAACAATGGTGAATGATGATCGTAATAATAATGATAATAATAATAATAATAATAATAACAATAAATCTAATTAGGTCTGAAGTATCGGAGTTGGACGTAACAATACGCATCCGCGTTTATTTTCGCGCTCTCCGAAAACGTATTTTCCGCGCGAAGCGAATCCGATACTTTCGTTGTTGTTCCCCGACCGAAGCACGGCACATTTTTCCGCAAATACTTCGCAAAAATTGCAAGGTGGTGGCGCCGCGTCTATGACACACGACTCGCTGACTGCGAGTAATTTTAGAGCGGCGATTACGCGGCCGATACGATGATAAACCGCCGGTGAAATGCAATCGCTGCAAATAGATGTTCGGACGCGTGTCCCGCGAGCCACTCGCGTCGAATTTTTGGCAGTGGTCCTTTCAACGGAACCGGATCTACGCGGACCCCCGCTTCCGCGAACGCGAATTAGCCGCGGCTCGCTCTCTTCGACGTTGCGCGCCCTTTCTAGAAACCGACGGTTTCTCGGAACATAGACGAAATTATGCGCGTTGTGTCGCCGGTGTTGCCCGAAAAACAACGGTAGAACTGTTTCTGTAGCAACGACGCCCCGAGACCTGCCGCGCCAAAATTAGACGCCGAAAACCTTTCGGACACTTCGCTCGAGCTCCAACAATGGACGCGCTGATTCCATTGATCTCAAATTCGCTTCTCATTGAGATCGAGACGGGCATCGGACAACATGCAGTTTATCAAATCTTTTTTCTTACAGTCGCGAATTTCCATCTGGTGAGCGGTCTCCAATAAATTCCACGAATTTCGTTAAATCGTTCGAGGAAATGTTTTTTCTCGAAAATGGGATTATACTTTGTAATTTTTATATAGAAAAATGTCAACGATTCTCGACAATACGGTCATTTTTATAGCGCTTCTTTCTGGTAACGTCCGGCGATCATTTGAAATCAGAAACGTGGAAGGAACATTAAAATGTTCACTTTTTAATGAAAACATCGTCGATCGGAAAGAAAAAAAATGCGTTGTTCTCAAGACACGAGTATAAAATTTAACGAAAATTGTTGTGCAGCAGTTCTTCGGATGTTCTGACCGTGCTAACTAACTTCGATGGAATTCAAGATTTTCGGACATGCCTCGCGAGAACGCAGAGAGAATCGTTAAAAACTGTTCCGGCCGACTTTATGCAACCCGCGGCGGCTTATTCTCATTTGCTTCGCGGAAACGCGACGTGTCGGCGTCGCATAGTAAAATGAGTTCGTGGAACGGGCGTCAGGGGAATCGTTTGGACGATCAGAAAGTCTTGTACAGTACCGAAGTTTAAGCAGAACCGTTTCGTGTCTCGTATCCGCTCCGATGAACGTGTCCGATGATGTCACCTCGATCGTCCTCTCCTACGCCCTCTCCCTCTGCCGCCTCGTTGAATTCCTACGCGCAAATGCGGCCTGACGAAGTGTGTCGAGTCGTTTTTGGCGTACTTCCACCGGGAAAATAGACACGGGGCGCCTCGGTACCCCGAATCACTGCCAGGAGCAGCTCGTTCCGAGCCGGTTGTATCGCAATTTGGGGGCCTGGCTGCTTCGGGTCATCCGAAGGATTCCTTTCCTTTCCTTCCCTCTCCCCCGCGATTTTTATTTTTTTTACGAGAACGTTATCGCGTCCGAATTAGGCGGAGGACGAAGAACTTTGGCCGGGCCTCGCGGATGGTCGTTACGTTGCTACGTTCCTCGAACATATTCTTCCGACGGCGAGTTCATTCGGAAGGAAACGCTCCGCAGCTTTGGCGAATCTAGTTACCCCGGAAGCGAATTACAGTAATTTCTCTGAGAAATGTTCGGAGGTCGGAATTGAAACCGGCGAATCTGAGAATTTGCATCGTTCTCGCGTATCGTAAAACCTTTAGGTTCCTCCTGCTCGTTGCAAAATGTATTCGTTTGATCTATTAACCCTTTGCACTCGACTGGTGACTCTGAGACACCGCTGAAATTGTTACGCCACGTTCCAAGATCATTTTTATAATATCAAAGCTTAGGTACAAAGAATTGTTGAAAGTCTAACTGTTGTATGAGTCGCGAGACTCAATTTTGTGTGCATAAAATGCACTTTGTCACTAAAATGGAAATAATAAATCAAATAAGTCAAGAAAGTTCATTAAAATGTTCCAGTTAATGTGGCTTCGAGTGCAAATGGTTGACTAGAGATTTTCTTCCTAATTTGTATCACTGTAAGCTAAATTGCATTCGCGTCGCATGTGACATCTTCGTTACGTCAGTTTCACTTGGCCAGTCTTTTACGACCTTTCAGACGTTCTAAATTAAAAAATCATCGAGTTAAGAGGTTATCATATGGAATTGTAAGCTAACGCATCGCGGACTAATTGCAAACAGTGATGCGAAAAGCCTCGAAGAATTGTCGTTCCTTGAACCGCAGTGTCGAAACGACATCGCATTTTTGCATCCGCGGAAATAAGCGATTTTTTAAGCGCAGCCGCGCCTCGAATAGTCGCGTTTCCTTTGGAACACCTGCGCGCCGTATAAGTTGATCGATCGTTTCGCAACCGCTTTTGTATCTTTCCGGGCAGAATGAAAGCCTCTTGATGATGGATGGTCATGCGAGTCGCATGATTCTCGCGCGAGCGTCATACGCGAGCACCGGCCGCGGTAATGGCCGCGTTGAAAGAGAGAGTCGGCGAGGATTGCGGGTTCGTTCGCTCGTACATTGTGCATTTGTCTGATCTGTCCCGCGCCATGTCGCGGACGTTGGAAAAAGGACACCGCTGGATGAAACTCGAAAATTGGGGAACACGGTTTTTCTCCCGTGTCGCGCTCTCTCTATCTCTCGAGTGGTTTCGCCGTTGCGTTTGACAACTGGCCGCGGATATTTCATTCCGGCAGCTGCTCCTCCCCTCTTTTTCATTTACATTCTTCATCTCGTTGAAATCCTGCGATGCAGAATGCCTCTCTAGATGCCCGCCAATGGCGGCGGCTGCGAGCCGTTAACGAGTACTCGATGATGGTTTATGCGAGGAGATTTGTTTTCTATCGAATTTCTTCGCTGCTTTTGCTTTTGTCGCGTTGCTTCGTTTTAGAGGAACAGATTCGCATATGGAGTCACGTTTTAGAAATATTTAATGCAGACATTCAAATGCTTCTCTATAATTGTATTGCGGATTTTGTGCATTTGTGACAAAAGTGACTAGGTGTTATTTAAAAACAGTAAATGGTTTAAAGCAGGGGTGTCAAACTCGCGGCCCGAGATGAACATTTTTGATGTCAGGTATCAGGACGTAAACAATAATTAACTTTATATATTATTATATATATAACAATATTAACTTTATATATGTTTATTACAATGTACTAGTCAAAATAAAAATATTTGTTTCTATGAACATTGATTTTTTTTGCGGCCCACCTAAAGTTAAGCATTGTTTATTTATTATTATGGCCCAAGTTAGCTTTCGAGTTTGACACCCCTGGTTTAAAGTCTTTCCAACCAGTCTTATTAGAATCGTTAAAATTTTCAATCTCTCATTTTCGTTTTACAGTTCAGTTCCATCTACTACATTTTTCTCTTGATCTCACATTTTTTAACTGCTACATTTATTAAAACTTACGTAATCGTTATTAGCGGCCGCAAAGACAGCTAATATTCTCTACGTTATAAAAACTCGAAATCAAGTGTTCTTACTTCTCAGATTAACAAAGAAGGAGTCGAAGTTCGACTGAACAAAAATAAGTCTATTCGAAACGTTCCTTTTGTTACAATTTTTCTTACAATTAAATTTACATTTATTTATCACAGCAGACGAACAAATAATTAGTAGCGGTCTCACGGATCGAGAATAGTAGTTAAGGGTTGAACGAACAAAGGGTTGAACTAGAATAGAATGAATTTTCACGATAATCAGTTGGTGAAATAACAAGACGTGGAAGATTCAAGCAAACACATCGTGCGCCAGTGTTTTACTAAATACAGTAAATTCTCTCGAATTGTCCCTCAACTTGTAAACAAAAGTGGACAATTTGGGACACGATTACTGGAGCCTCGCGGCTCGTTTTTATACTCGCCGATTATCAGTATTGGGATTATGAAATGGAAATGAATATGATTCTAATTCTTTTCTTAACCCTTTCGCTACGGGCGGGTTCTCCACCGCGGTACTTCCGCTGAACGGAGCGCCGCGACATCACTGCACGCTACGCGACGCCGAACGTCAGCGGGAGTACCGCGGCGGAGAACCCAAACTGCTTGAATGTTTTCGTACGAAAAAATTTCTCTCCAAAGGGTATTTATAAATAAAGGGTATTCCAGGGTATTTATAACGTCTTAGCATGCGCTCTTTAATTTACAGTATGAGAGGAAATAACATTATGCAATATAATGCATCTTATGGAAGGCCACTATAGTGGCCCATAGTACCTCAGTGGCATCTTATGAAAGGCCACTATAGTGGCCCGTAGTACCTCAGTGGCATCATACGAAAGGCCACTACAGTGGCCCGTAGTACCTCAGTGACATCTTATGGAGGGCCACTATAGTGGCCCGTAGTAGCGAAAGGGTTAAAAAGACTTTATTTTATTCCTTTATTGAGAGAAGGTATATGGGCGAAAACGATCGAGCGACCAAACTCTACTGAGAGTTCGGTAAGAAAAAACGCTTCTTTTATACCCTTCTTGGGTTCGTCTCATCCACCAATCAGAGACGTTTATTTGTCGCGTTTCACATTGTATACGTGACGCTGGGACCCCCAAACAGTCAGGGTACGATGTGTATCTAATGGTAACGGTGATGATGTATCGCGGTATCTACTATATACAGTTTACATCACCGTCGTTGCCCGCTGACGGAACCGGCGAAAATGTAAACCGATATCTTAGTACTAAGTAAACTATAGATTAATTTTTGTTCGAGGCTAAAATTTCAACAATCAGCAACTATAAACGATCGAACAATCGTATCTCCTCTTCCGAAATTGTCCACTTTTGTGTAGAAGCTGAGGGACAATTGGGGAGAATTTACTGTATTTAGTAAAACACTGGCGCACGATGTGTTTGCTTGAATCTTCCACGTCTTGTTATTTCACCAACTGATTATCGTGAAAATTCGTTCTATTCTAGTTCAACCCTTTGTTCGTTCAACCCTTAACTACTATTCTCGATCCGTGAGACCGCTACTAATTATTTGTTCGTCGCTATGCCGGCACAGTTGATGCTACATTCGATCCGAAAATGTTTCCATGCATCGAGCATCGAAGATAATTCACGAGTACACAACGTGTTTGGCGAGCATTTAGCGGGATCCCCTCGGTTTGCTCCTCGAATCTCTGTTGTCTAATCTCGGTTAATCTGATCCCGGCGTTCAACGAATAATCGGTTTAGGTTGCCGGCGCTCGCGGGATGAGACACGTGTGGGTTTTATCGGCACGGCTAGGAAGTCTCCGGCGGCGAGGCGGCGCACACGTTTTCCTCGGATCGGGCAAGATCGCGGCGCTACAATGTCAACATGATTGCTGCCCACGGTGTCCAGGGGATCAGACGTCCGCGTTTATCGGAAGGTTACCCGTATATCTTGTCAGTCTGCCCACTCACCTGCCGTCCACGAGCCGGCCACCTGCCCTTCTCCTGTCCGGTTTGAGTAAGGTAACGGTTCATCCAGCTGAAGGTGGTTCGCCACGCGGAAAGAAGATAAAACGAATGCCGCTGGAGAGAGTGAAACGCGCGCTGGATATTTTTGCGCGACATTAGATTCTTCCCATTCCCGGCTACCGCGACGCTCCGGATTCAAAGCGGAAACGATTTTTCACGGACGACTCTTCTATCTTCTGGCTAGGTTCTTTTTTTCTTCGCGAACGTTGCATACCTCTGATACGGGCGTAAGTGAAATTAGAGTTTATTTTTGGACAAGGTTATATGGTTTGGCAGATTCATGTTAGGCGTATAAGTTTCAGTTCTTCTGTTTTAAGAGTTCAACTTTTGTTTCTGAAAATATACAGGTGGCTTTATCCTCTCAACGCCCAAATATTTAATATTAATATAATATTAATAATAATATTAAAATATAATATATCATATTAATAATAATATTAAAATATAATATATAATATTAATAATAATATTAAAATATAATATATAATATTAACCGTTTGGCTGCTGACGTATTTTTTCATAATAAGAAGAGCGCGATAGCGCTCCTTAGCAGTCAAACGGTTAATAATAATATTGAAATATGATATATAATATTAATAATAATATTAATATGTAATATCAATAATAATATTAATATATAATATTTAATAATAATATTAATATGTATACGCGTCACTCCGGAACAGTAAATCGTCAAAAGAAAATTCACATCATTCTTTTTCCTCGTGGTAGAAACTCTTACGAATGCATGAAAGATGAATCACAGTTTCAAATTCGATCAAGTTTAAACGATTAACACTGTTCTTTATTAATTCAGTTGTGACATACGTATAGGGGGTTAATCGTTGAAATAATCCCCGTTGCTTTCGACGACCTATCGGACAGCTGACGAGCACCATTGTTAAAAAAGCTGGTTTGTAGCATTGTTAAAAAATCGATGAAACCGCCGATACAGTTTCGAATGCTTTCGTCGAAATGTATACGTACGGTAAATAATCGAATAATCGTATCTCTTCTTCCCAAAATTGTCCATTTTTCTGCGCAATCTGAGCGCGAATTAGGGAGAATTCGCTGTATTCGCTGGGAAACGACGATCGAGACAGATGAAAATCGTAGTACCACTGAAAGATATTCGTACAGCCAATAATTGAAGGCGTCGACGAAATAACCGAGTTCCGAGTCTCTAATTATGCTGTACAATTGATAGCCGCTAACGCGAACGGTCTTGTCCGTTTTCGTTCACGGTGGATCACGGTATGATAATAAGTTTCCGGGCATTATCTAGTACTCGAGCGATCGATTGCGGATTTCCTGCGGCGAACGGAAAATTAACGTCGCGATTTCACGTTCTATTTAATTGCCTCGTTAGCTCGTCAGCAAAAATTGATCAGCCGCTTTCAGCGTCGCTGTCCGGCGTGACAACTTTCTTCGTCGAAGTTCCACTGACAATCGCGCGGAAAGTTGGCGAAAAGGTGAGCCTATCTCTTTGGCTCGATGATTCTCCGATCGACTAATGACTGGACTGGAAAAAATTTGGCAAAACCACGATGAAATATGAGCTCTCTCGCGTCGAGAAATGCGCCGATTAAATTACCGTTCGCCGGCTACTTTCCTCGATCATTTGTTATCCCCTTTCGCAATCGTGCAAAAGAAACTATAGCTCGTATCATTTTTGGAGAGTGTAAAATCTGCTAAAAATGCCCGATTCTTCGCGAATCTGATCATTGTAATTGTGATTTATTTCCGACGATATACCGAACCAACGGCGGTTCGGTATATCGCACGGTCATTTCGCCGCCGCATCGGGCTAGCCGAGAAGCATTGTTTTCTGTTAAAACGAGTTAGCGCGATGGCTTATGTCCAGCCATTTAAGAAAGTCGTTCCACCAAAGCCAATAATTGCGCGCCGAGCTGATTCACGAGATCGATCGGCGAGCTTCGTAAACACCGCGGCGCACAGAGGATCGTGCACGGAGGCCACGAGGCGGCGCGAATGTGTGTCATCAAAAATTTATACAAAAGATCTCTTAACGCCGGTGCAGAGCCTCGTTGACCTTCTTCCGCTTTCTCGCGAGGCTGTTTCAGAATTACACGAGGGGGATGGGTGGATGGGTGGTCGTCGTCTCCGCTCCGGCCCGTGTTACGCGAGTAAAGTCCCACCTCCCGAAGACGCGCCGCGATGATTCTTTTATGACAACTCATCCCCGCCTATCGCCTTCGAGTGGCCGCTTCGCAGGCAAGAAGCCTGGTTAATATTTCAGGGGCCTGCGACGATAGCCGAAACCATGTGGCCGCGATCAGCTGCGAGCCTGCGTCATTTATTCAGCTAACGATGCATACGCTAACGAGCAAGAACTGGTAAACTGATTTTGGGAACGGTGGGACGCTTCTTGCGCGACGGTGTTCTCCTGAAATCGCGACACCCTCGGGGGTCACCTTTGAAGATTTCACCTTCAGAACTTTCTTCTAATTAATGGCTCCGCGTTAATAGTTCAATGAAAGTATAATCTTAAATCCGTTCTTTAACCCTAGAAAGATAACCATATGACAACGTACGTAAAAGATAACCATACGCTTCAGAGGCGCATGCTTTTCTAAGGCGTCAATTTTATACTAACAATGGATATTTATTTAAGTTAATCTAGTCATTTTAAAGGTTTGGCATTATTGTACAAATAAAATGCATTTATATTATATTTTTTTATATTTTAAGTAATTTTAAACTTAAATCACTAGACCTCTATGAAAAATTAACAAAAATCAACAGTCTTCGCAGGCGCCTCTGCGACGTAGGTTATCTTTCTCGGGTTAAATCATCGTGTTTCGTTCGAGTTCGATTCATTGAAGTTTATTCTATTCTATTCTATTTTATTTTATTTTCTTGCTTTATTGTACCAATTTTATTATGATCGTGCGACATGGGATGCACGATTTTACGGACGCTAATAAAATCGGGACGGCACGATTGAATAGCGTAAATATTAATTCTCGAATCAAAGTAAATAACTGCGTCGGACATATAATATGGTCCATCGGTTAATCGGCTTTGTGTTCTAAGGTTCTAAACTTTTTGGTGCCAGATGAAGGTATCTTGTTTGCTCTGTTCGAGATCCACCGTTGATTTCATACTGTTTTACTGCTTTATATTATTACTTGTTACCGTGTCCAATCGAACAAATAATAATAGCGTATCGATATCATCGAAGACTGTTTGAACAGCTGCGAACAAACAGCGGAAGTTGTGTCATACTTAGACGAAAGCAAATTGTTTGGCGAAGTTACATAGTAACTTGAGAAGCCTATGTTAAGAAAATAATGCGAAAATGTAATGCAAAAAGCTAGCGTATACAGGGTGTCCCAGGTTTTAATGTTCAAACTTTGTCAGTATATTCTATGGCACGAAGTATGAAAAAAATGTTATGTAAACATAGGTCACATAGAGCTTTATTAAGAAGTTGTAACAAAGATTCAGAATAGGAATAGTAATCAACTAAAAAAAAATAAAAATAAAAAATAAAAAAGAATCTTCGATCGATGTCAGTCATGTATTGTCAACAATGGTTATTAATACGTTTCGAAATGTATTAATAAACACAGCTTACGTAAACACACGTCATGTGCTGATCTATTCGAGCCAATGCTCGCAGTAACAGCAAGTCGATTACTATTCTTATTCTGAATTTTTGTTATAACTTCTTAACCCTAGAAAGATAACCATATGACAACGTACGTAAAAGATAACCATACGCTTCAGAGGCGCATGCTTTTCTAAGGCGTCAATTTTATACTAACAATGGATATTTATTTAAGTTAATCTAGTCATTTTAAAGGTTTGGCATTATTGTCAAAATAAAATGCATTTATATTATATTTTTTTATATTTTAAGTAATTTTAAACTTAAATCACTAGACCTCTATGAAAAATTAACAAAAATCAACAGTCTTCGCAGGCGGCTCTGCGACGTAGGTTATCTTTCTCGGGTTAATAAAGCTCTATACGACCTATGTTTACATAACACGTTTTTCTTACTTTGTGCCATAGTATACACTAACAAAGTTTGAACATTAAAACCTGGGACACCCTGTATATTACGTACACGTAACTCTAGAAACGTTGTCCCACAAGTGGCAGCTAATTGCTGTTAAGCAGATGCGACATTAAATAAATCGAATTAAAAGGACAAAAAAATAATAGCGCGGCTCCGATTCTCGTTCGGCTGCAAAAGGGAAGACAAGTTCTGGAACAGCGTGGTACTAAATCCCGGTGCTCAGGATGAAAGATGAATCGACCCGATCGAAATCACTGCGCAGCTTTTAAAACCGCTGTTCGCCGTGTCGATATCACGAAGGTGATTTCATTAGCCAGAAAAGGGGACGAGGAGAGGCGACTATCGGAGGGTCTGTCAATGAAATATTGCCATCGATAGACTCTGTCTCCGACGTCGTTCGTTCTTCATCGAAGTTCTCCGCTTTTCCACTTCGGGCTTCTTCGCCACTACGGGCTTTTTCCCGGCTCTGTTCCGCGGCGTGGCTACTACTCGTGGGAAGATCTGCTTTCGAGACACGTAGCCATGCGTGTCGTAACGATCAGGAGGGAGATAGCGTACCGACAGAGTGATGGCAGCGAGGAGGTGGAGGAGGTGGAGGCGGGGACAGTATTTTCTCTTGATCGATGAAGAGCCTTTGCCACCTGATTGCTTCTCTCGCTGCAACGCGAGCGAAGCTTTTCTAAATAACCTTTGCTTCAAGCTTAGCCGACGTGCTTGTCTGCTACTCGCGCAGATTGCAATTTATTTTTTAATTCTTCGCTCGTTCAACGACACACGTGCTCGACGTTTTCTTCTGTCTTTTCTTTCTGCAACCTCTGCTATCGCGGTTCCGGCAGATTAAAAACTCGCGTTTTTCCATGCGATTTCTCGTCCCGATCAATCGCGCGCCTGCTTTTTGCAGCTGCATTAAACTTTCAACGCCTTCGCCTCGCAGATAAATAGGCTCTTGATAAAATTTACAGCGGGATACAATAGTCAAGGGTCTACTAAACACGCGACCCTTTAGACCTAGTGCCCTTACGAGCCGCTCTCCAGGGAACCCTTACCCCCCCCCCCCCCCCCCATAAACAGTGTAGAGATGAGTTTGTGACGTAACGACCCACAAAAGTCATCGCGGTATTTTATTCAGCCATATTTGCCCGACCCGTTTTATTTATTTATTTATGTAATACACGGGAGTAACCCTTTGGAGTATATACTTTGGAGTATTATCAGAATCGTTCGTTTTTTATATACCTTTTATATACTTTAAGTAAAAGGTATTTATTTTACTATTATTATATTTATATTATTTATTTTTATTTACTTTAGGTAAAAGGTATTTATTTTATCATTATATTTATATTATTTATTTTTATTTACTTTAGACAAAAGGTATTTATTTTACTATTATATTTATATTATTTATTTTCATTTACTTTAGGTAAAAGGCATTTATTTTACTATCATTATATTTATATTATTTATTTTTATTTACTTCAGATAAAAGGTATTTATTTTGCTATTATTATATTTATATTATTTATTTGTATTTACTGTAGATAAAAGCTAATTAGTTCGGTATAAGGCGAATCATATAGAAAACAATTTCTTGTAGAAATCAATAAGATCGACATCTGGCACTTTAACTAAACAATTGTTCTATTATCCGAACATTTATGCCACTCTAACGGGTAATCGGGGTTTTACTGAACCAGACGTTACAATAAATTCTCACTGCAAAGGGATGAAAATGTTGTACAATACAAAAATTGACAAATTGATTTTTGTCCGTAAATCAACGCTGTCCGGACTACCGCGCGCTGGCAAGAAACATTTTTCAGGTCTAATTTCAGGCGATTCCCGGAGCGGAGGTGCTTGTTATTCGCGAACGAATCAACGGAGTGGCGGTTGGCGTCGACGCGTCGGTAATTGGTTCACTTGAGCCGTTTCGACGGAAGGAAATCGAGGCGGCGGGTGTTGCGATTCACTCGGCGCAGCCTCCGTTTCGCACCTACTTTTCTCGCAAAACACTCTCCAGAGCGTCGTTGAGCAGAGAACGCCGGGAACTTGGGAACGCCTCGTCCGCCGCGCGCAACAGACCCTTTGTTGTTCGCATTTGCATCGCCTCTAAATGCAGCGGCGCACTCGAAACGAACCGTTTCCGCCGTTGCACGCGCCGAGGAGGCCCGCGCGACGTGACTTTTTCGCGATTCCTCCGGCCCCGTTTCGCTCCCCCCTCCCCCCTCCGTCGTCCAGTTTCCATTTTCGAGCTTGTTCGACAACGTTATCGGCACAATTCGACACCGTGGATCCAGTTTCCATGTCGATGCTCGGTTATCCGATGGCAGATCTTCTCTCCCCCCTCCTCTCCCCCTCTCTCTTTCTTTCCTCTCTCGGGGAACGGTCCCTAACCTTGGTCCCGTTCTGGAAAGCTCTTGGCATCGATTTACTGTTTCTTCTTGGCGCCACTTCGTTTCGACTGGATTAATAGCCCGACACGTTAATTCGCTCCTCGCTCCTCTGCCCGGAATCTCGCAGTTTTTTGCTCCCTCTTATGCTGCGACCACTCTTGGAAATTTCACTTTTTCACGTCTTCGCAGCCTTAGCGAGATTAATGGCGCCTCTCCGCGGAAGCACGTGTTCTTTTTTTCGAGTGAGAGAGAGAGAGAGAGAGAGAGAGAGAGAGAGAGAGATTCGAAGCTCCTTAACTCACGCTCGCTGTCTAGATGATTGCTGTGCGTTTATCTAACGGTGTGAACAGTTTCAGATACAGTTAATCAGCAGTGTCCGTACGAATAGCTTGCGCTTATTTAATCGATATAACTCGATAGTAAAATGTACAAATCGTATTTAGAAGGATACAGATGCCTTGAAATGTTCGTTGCGCTCGGCGACGCTATCAATCATGGAGACTATTAAATCGACGTAGATAAACACTAGTTCGTTTTATTCCGAACCATCGAATGATTGATCGATTATATTTCGCACTAAAATCCTCATCTTAATTATTTCTTCAAAAAACCAAGTCTTTTCTCCATCGTTTGGTTTCCTTCTTTCTTTACCATTTCCTTTCGAAAGCAATTAATGATCCGTCGATCTTTTTCATTTTAATCAAATTCAAGCTTTTCATTGGTATATTTGAATAAGTAGCATTAATTCTTCGGTTTTATTCATCGACCACAACTGGGAAACTAGAGAATTCAGTTGCAAAATGTTACCGGTTTAATTGACATGATGAAAATGTTGCCGAACAGTTTTTATAAATTGTGCATCAAGTGGTTCGTCATGTTGGCACCAATTCAAAATAATGATAATACTCTTTTTTATGTCAACAATAAAACCCTTCGCTGCATAGCGTAAAAAGTAAGATATAAAATGATATATGAGCCGTTTATTTTGAAAGTGGCATAAGTCACTTTGTTTTTAAGTCGATATATTTAAGGGTTTGCGTTTTAACACGTTTAAAAATATGGATGCTAACTTTCGAGAAGGTTTACTTGTATTTGTTATCTCAGCATACTGATATTTTTCTCAGTATAAATAATTTCGTATAAACATTAAAAAATCACCACTTATGCCACTTTCAAAATAAACGGCTCATATAAAGAATCAAATAAATAAAAAAACAAGAAAGAAGTAATACAATTGTATGATGTATGAATGTGACAATTTTCGTGCTGCAGTACGAGCGAAGCGTTTAAAAAAAGCAGAGGAATGCTTAATTTCGTGATCACACAAAACACAAAAAATATCCTTGGACGAAAATCATTGACAAAATCGATTCGCCGCTGTTCCTATTAGAATAAATATCCATGTAAGTCTGCATTACCGGAGTGCCGTAATTTCGATCGAGCATCTTAAGAGCCTCGATGGTCTCCGCGTTACATAAATATTCCATTTGTTCGGGAACAGCCCTCGGTAATCGGCCGCATCAAACTCCATTACGTTCCCAGCGTTCCTCGGTCGAGTCGAAACGGAAAGGTGGCTTCGCATCCTTCCTCTCCCCGCCGATGGGAAATGGTGTATTGCGTCGTCCCATTTAGACAATGAAGCATTTACAGCGAGATCTGCAGACCTCGTTATTCAACGCGACCGTGTCAGTCGCGCATTGTGCTTCGCGAAATTCCCTGCGCGCCGGCTCATGCAGCCCCGATGCATTGTCTCCGATCGTATCGCGCGTAGGATCGATGCGCGCCGCCTTCCACGACGATTGATATTTTCGCGGTGTCCTATTCGGACCGCCGCTGGCTTCTACCAACGACGTCCAATCCTCTCGCCCGGCTCTCGAACGGCGAGCGCCGCCAAAGTTCCGCAACGAAATTTTCGTACGGCAATTTCATTCGGCGGACTTTTCGGTCGTTCAAAAGTTGCGACAGAGCTCGGCCGTTCGCCGTTCGCTCGACCATTAAAGCGTACCACCGCGTAATGATTCTGCCGCGTAATCTTCTCACGTCTTAATGCAGTTCTGATGCTACTATATTCCGGAACCAGCCCCCCGAAAAGTGTTCTTTCTTTCACGGATAGGCTGTTGCTAATGCGTCGGCGGATTTGGCCGGCCTCCAGGGATTTGTCGATCCCTCGAAGATTCACCGATCTACGCTCACTTTAACCATCCCGGCGGGCGGTAGAGTCGGAGATCGTCGGGAAAGGTATCGGGCCGAGTTTATTAGGGGCGTTTTATCTCGGCGACAGCTCCTTTAAATCGGCTTCTTTGTTAAATCGGCGAGGATTCGATAAACTTTGCCTCGTTATTGCTAGGATCGATTGTTTATATTGGAAATGGGTAGATAAATAAAAGTAAAACGCAGTGAATTAAACTTATCCCTTTTAGTTTATTAATTTGATGTACGAGGAAGGACCGTCTTTACTCTCCTGATTGCTCCAGGAGACTGAAGACTATTCACAAAGACGAAACCAAAAACGTCACCTAAAGACAAAGAGCACTCTGTTCTATATACATATGAAATCATTGTTTATCTAATGGTACTCTGGCGAGACTCTCGGCGTCGATTCGTTTTTGTAACTTATATGCTAGAAAGAAAAACTTCTAAGTATTCAAAAGAGAGAAAATAATCCACTAGTTTATTATGTGCGATAAGTATCGTTCAGAATCGTAGCATAGAAAAATAGCAAATATTATGTCGACGCAATGACAATTAAGCGTATCAAAAAATATCTCATAGGATCGTTCCTACAATCTCAGCGACCGTGAAATGAAATAACAGAAATCGGTCGGTCAGACCGGTTTGGCAGTTCGTTGATTCAACGCCATCGCGTTTCTACAAAATCGCGTAGCAATCGTGCGAAATTCTATTGCAGCTAATGTCACAGCACACCTCGCGAATTTGTGCAGTCCGCAAAGCATAAAAAGTCGCCGTGGACAGTAACTAATGGCGTCGATGCGTCCGCAAAGAAAGAAATTGCGAGCACAGCGGGGGGGGGGGGGGACAGCTGGACCAAAGCCGCGAAAATTGGAGAATCGGGGATTTGCCGACCAATTGGCTGGTCGTTGGCCAGGTCCGATCGGAAAAAGCCGCGGGCCGGGTTTCGACTTCCGGCGGAAGTGGAGGCCTCTTTCCACGCCCCGGCTCGGCTCGGCTCGGCTCGGCGCCGTTCGGCGTCGCTCGGCTTGGCTCCGGCACCGCAAACGCGGCCGCGAGTGTCGAGGACACGAGGCTTCCCTCTCGCTCTCTCCAGAAGCCGAGCTCCCTGGTTCTTCTTTTTTAACCCTGAAAACGTGCCAAGACGGAGAACATCTCGAGCCGCGCCGAGTAGCGTGCAGAAAGAGGCGCGAGGGCGGCGGCGGCGCGCGGGACGTCGGACAAGAAGTTGCCACGGGGAAAGAAAAAGATGAGGAACGAGCCGAGGGACCTTGGCACTGCCGGGGACTACGATGAATGACAAACAGCGGCGAAGTGGGGTCGTTAGGATGAAGTTTTGGGGCAACGCTTTCTTTCCTCGGGCTCGGAAGCCCGGCGGCGGGAGGGGGAGGAAGGTGCCCGCGGATGGCTTCGGCTGACTTCCGGCGTCGAGATGAGACTTTGATCGAGTTATTGCTACTCCCGATTCTGCACCAGGGAGACGCCGCGGCCGTCTTCGATCCAACTGCAGCGCTAGCAATCAGCAGTCCACCGTGTCAACCTTTGCGCTATGACAATCGGTTAGGCTAAGAACGACTTTGTATGGAATCTACTAAACGTGTCTCTTGTCCCTTTCAAGTCGATACAAAATTTGATTCTTCTGTTATCAGAGTCAAGGAACGAACTAGGTCAGTTTACAAAATTGTAAGAATATTAGAATCGTTTAAGGATATTATTAGGTTATTTTCAAGTTATTGCAATTATTAAGAGAGGGGCGACATTTTCTTCTGAACTACATTCTTTATTATTACCTCGGATCATTTTTATTTTGCATAAAAATTGACAATTTAATTATTAAGTACGAAGAAGTGCTGATAACTGTAAAAAACGTAGTGCGAGAGGTTAAATAACCGAGGTCTCAGTGTATTGCCGAATTTAGTATTTTTACTGTTGAGTCAAATATAGAAGGCGGAAAATTTAAGATTTTATTTCAAGACTCTTTAGCTGGAGACTATAGTTGAATAATTTATTTGAAGATTTTACTTGAAGGCTTTACTCGAAGACTTTAGTTAAATAATTTACTTGAATAATTTATTTGGATAATTTACTTGAATAATTTACTTGAATAATTTACTTGAAAATTTTACTTGAAGACTTTACTCAAAGACTTCACTTGAAAACTTTAGTCGAATACTATACTTGAAGACTTTACCAGATGACATCTGCGGAAGTTTTTATAATCTAGAAATTGAGTACAAGAATAATATACTGCGTGTTCGCTATGTTTCTCGTTTAATTTCTACGCGAAACTTCAACGGACAAATAAGTAAGTGCAACAGCTTCCCGTGAACGAACATACGAGTCTCGCGACTCGCATGCATTCCGTTTAAAGATTACAGTAATATCGACTACATCCAACGCATTAATGCGAGCAACGTTTAGCCGACTGCCAACCGATTCTTCCCCTCGAATGCTTCGCGGAAAGCTATTCCCGTATTCCAATTACATACTTATGTTAACACACATACACGTACGCACACGCAAACGCGCGGACGCGCGCGTTCCCGATCGAGTCAATCAAATTATCCATCAACGATGCATTTTCCTTAATGCCCTAACCACTTCAGCGAACGATCGATAGCTTCCAGACGGCCTGAGGATCCATCAAATGGAGCAAAGATTTCCCGAGCAGATCTCGGCAAAACTTGAGAGCGATTGCGGATCCGATGCTGGCCGAGATTTTCGACGAAAAATCGTCCGACGATTTCGTATCTTCACACGACGGCCAATAACTTTTTGCTCGGACAAATCGTTCGCTGCCGAGCCTTTTAACTATCCGAAAGTGTACAAATTGATAATTCAGTTCGACCAGCGATTTATTTATGGTTTCGTTGTATGCGGCATTGTGCAAATCTCCAATGAAATGTTGCAGATTTTTTAGAATATAAGTTGCATTTTTGCAGTTCTTTGTGTCTTCAATTCATATTTTTTACCGATGACTGCGGGAGAAGAAACGGGATTCATTGGAAGTAATACAATATTGATAGTCTTCCATCATTCTATTGTTTTAAATTGCAGCTACTCTGCAATCTCGTTATAAAATCCGCAGTC
This sequence comes from Megalopta genalis, assembly GCF_051020955.1. Taxonomy (NCBI): domain Eukaryota; kingdom Metazoa; phylum Arthropoda; class Insecta; order Hymenoptera; family Halictidae; genus Megalopta; species Megalopta genalis. The sequence continues at coordinate 27,776,632 of NC_135013.1, read as the reverse complement.
TCGTTGCAACAAGATTGACTCGTTGTAGAAAGTATAGCATCGCATGTAACATAAAATGAAGTCGCAGAAACTCCAAGGTCAGTTTTATCTTAGTAAATAAAGTGCGACAGAATCTCAATTATAACAGATTTTTAATAGCAATTTAAATTGTAGTTAATTTTAAATAAGGAGAAAATTAAATTTCAATGGAAAAATTAATTGTAACAGACTTTTAATAGAAACTAAACAATTTTAAGTAGAAGTGAGGTCAATTAGAATATATTTCTAATATAAAATTGAATTTCAATGAATTTTTATTATAAATTTAAGTTATAATTGATAATCGAAGTAATAGAAATTTAAATAATAATAGATTCTTACAGAAATTCGAATAGGAACTTTAAATTGTAATAAAGCTTTCGATTACTAAGTTCTCAAACAATTTTTCTATACTTCAATTAAGTATAATTATACTTCCAAAACTTCTCTCTCTCTCTCTAAATCCACTTTAAAAAATCGAGAATACCCCGATGTCTCCCTTTCGATTGAATCTAAAAAAGAACCGCGTCCACAATGAAAATCTACAATTGTATCTAGGGAACAACCGTGCGAACCATAACATATTCGAAGAACTTTTCGCACAATCAACACTGTAGAAGCAATTACAACGATTCCAATGGCCCAGTGGTTTCGCCACGATCTACGACGAGCGTACCGCGCTCGTTTCTCCAATTTAAATTCCGAAATTGGCCAGGCTGACCAACGAGCCTCGTTTCCTCGTTCACATTCCACGGGACATGTGAGTCAGCCTTAAGTCCGACCCGTTTACATAGCATCACGATCCACGCCTCCGCTTGCTTGCGGCACGCGCGTAGACCGGACACGGCTCCGGGAAAACGAGCGAGAGCGTCCCTATGCGACCCGCTGCTGCGACTGCAGCTTGCACCGGCGATGCCGATACACACAGGGTGTCCCAAAAATGTCTCGCAATCCGAAAGTAGCGGGTTCCACAGGTCATTTGAAGCAACTTCTTCCTTTACAAAAATTTTCTCCGAGACACCGTTAACGAGTTATTAGCGAAAAACAGTGACCAATGAGAGATGAGCTCGGCTGGCGCGAGGCGACCGAGCCAATGAGCGGAACTGGGCTTCGTGCGCTGGTTGGCTGAGCCGCCTCGCGTCAGCCGCATTCGATTCTTATTGGTCACTGTTTTTCGTTAATAGTTCGTTAACGGTGCCTCGGAGAACATTTTTGTAAAGGAAGAAGTTGCTTCAAATGGCCCGAGGAACCCGCCATTTCCGGGTTGCGAGACATTTTTGGGACACCCTGTATTCGCCCTGGAAACTTGCAGTTTGCGCACGCGAGACGCCGCCGATTAACGGAGGATTAAACGCGAGCGTGTTCCGGAGGGCCGCGAGCGACAAACGAGCAGCCACCGCATGGAGTGTTTAAGTTGAGAACGTAGTTGTTCAATTCGGCGCTGCGTTGTTCGACACGCTCCCACGGAATTCAGACGTTCGGGATCCGCTGTTAACGCTTTGCGCGACGTGTCTGCATGCGTTGTCCGGATTCTGCGACTGTAAATGCGGGACAAATACTGTGCATCGTGTCTCGAAAGTTCGATGACAACGTGAATTCTTTCTGGGAATTTATTCTTGTATTTTTTAATTGTTTTTATTGTATCTTTTGAACGTCCTATTAATTCACATAAATTCGTGATCTGAACGATTTATTTTAAAAGTAAAATATTTTTTATATTATATATTATATTATATTTTTTTTCATTTTTATATTATATTGTTTACTTTTTATTTTATATTATAGTTATATTATATATTTTATATTATATTAAAAAATATTTTCTGAGATCTTTTTGGCCCCTGAATTATGACACTTGGTGAGAAAATGATCTGTTGAAGTTTAAAAATGCTAGTGATTTTATCTCATTTACAAACATGATTGTATCTCGTTATCGTAGAAATATTGTTAAATGTTTCCGACTGAAAGACGATGCCTTAATTAGATGAATAATGACGAGCTTTATGTGTTGCTTCTCTTCAAGTGTGACAATGCATAGCATTGTCCGATTGCTTCCAAATTCGGCGAACATCGTTTAAAAGAATGAAACATCGAGAAATGAGGACCACTCCGATGAACATTGAATATTGATGCGAGAATGCAATTTTGTTCAATACGTATTAACAGAACGGAAGACAGTGGAGCGTTTAACATAGCAATGCGAGCTGCATTTTCGAGAAATGAAATATTACAAATTGAATACGGTAGTGATTTCGATGGAATTACGCTGAAATTTGTTTGGCAAATCATCTGCAACCGGTAAATTCTGTGTATCCGTATTTTTGTCAGGCGAGTTAAAATGAGGGGACGTCGATCAAAGAGTTCGAATGGAAGCGCGCCGGAGCCCTTTAATTTCGCGAATCTTCCCGGAAGATTATTTATCGGGTTTCGGAAAATTCGCGATCGAGCTCCCGGCGGCTTTAATTATAAATCCATTAACGAGACAGGTTAATCGAGCGTGCCGCGCGGGAAATATGATTCCGATGAACGCGAAAACGTCACGCCGCGAATATTCCCGACAAAAGCTCGGATAATTCGTCTTGCCATCTGAAGAGATTAATTGGCGACAGGTTGTTTCGCGGGACGGCCGCATAAATCGCCCCGGCAGATCCGCTGAATAGGATCGCGATCGACCCGAAAATCGCGCGGCCCGACGAGAAATTACGGGCCTCGTTATATGCAATCTGCTGAGTGCAAATGTGCCGTTATTTCGACCGCGCCGATATTTCTGTTACTTCGGATACGAAAGAAACTGCGGACTATCCTAGGAATTCGTTCGATACGTGCAAAACATGGCACACATACTTCATCGCATCTAGAGAGAAGCGTAATGCAGCAGAGTTGAGCATTGCTCAAACAAAATTTTGTTCGAACAACGTTTCGAATTTCAAATGAAATTTAAATATTTTTATAATAACAATTAAATGATAATAAAATAAATAAAGTAATAAATAAAATAAATATTAATTTATTTTATATATATATATATATATATATATATATATATATATATATATATATATATAATTATAAATTCGAAGCGTTATTCGAATAATATTTTAATCGAAGAATTTATTCGAAACGTCATTCCTACAACATTTGATTCGTGGAAAAATATATATTATTATAAGATAAATAAAAATTTAAATATTTCAAATAAATTCTACGAATAAAATGTAATCGGAATGACGTTTCGAATAAATTCTTCGAATCAAATTTCATTCGGATAATATACCGAATAAATTCTTAAAATATTATTCGAATAACGCTAATGCTGCGAATAAAATTCGGTTCAAATAATATTTCGAATAAAATCTCCCAATAAAATTTGATCCGTTATTCGACTGAAACACGTTCAACTATGGTAAGAAGGTAACGTTTGCGTTCGTTCGTTTCGATGTAGAATTTTCCATGGTACAGCCGCGTACACTAAATTATTGGGGAAAAGTATCGCAGTTCTTCGACGATGTTTCGAAAAGAACTGGAAAATTTAAGCGACGCTCGCGGTCCGGCGCAGTTCGGTTAATCCTCGGCCGATTTGTCAGGACAAAGGAGGAGGCCAGGGCGCGCGGAACGTTGCGTTTAGGTTTTATCGGGAGTCTTAAAGAACGGAACGTAACGGCGAGACGTGTCGTACGTTATTATTTCTCGGCCGCGGGAACAGGGGATTCCTTCGGGCGTCGGGAATGCGTGACGAAACGAAAATACCGAAGTGTGCACGGAACAAGATAAAGTGTGTCCGGCCCGGCGAAAATAGAATCCGCGAAAGCGCGGCCCGAGCAGCCGAACGCGAATATTTTTGCGGGCGGAGACGTTCTTTCGGATTTCGCTCGGATCCCTCTCGGACGGGTCTCGTTTAATACTCGAGCGAGGAGAATGATTAGGCGGGACGGGATCGGCCCGTACACGGCAACTCGACGCTATTTTTACGAGGGCGGCTGCTCGCGATGGATATCCAACGGGAAATTACATCGAACTGTCTTTCAAGAAAATCAGTTTCGCCGACCAGTTTTTGCAAGCTCAAGCTGAATGAACGTTTATTTCTGTTAGCCTGAATTTTATTATCGGGTTAGTAGGGTAAAGATTATTTTGAACCTCGGTAAAGTTGTTTGTTTTATCGCGATTGGCCGACGGTATCGTCGATATTCCAATCTTTATTAGACTGCAGACTTTCGTGAGGATTTACGGATTTATTTCTTTTCGTTCGAATCGCGTTTTTTAGTTTGAAAAACTGACGGGAGACCAAGTTTAATTTCCCTGCATCACCGTCATCGGAATGGACGTAGAAAAATTCGTTCTTTTTGCTATGATTTATCGTGTATTTAGCAACAGAAAAATATGATACGATCTTTGGTTACAAATTACATCCTCCTGTTATTCATTCCCACTGTTTCCTTATTAACAGAGAAAGGAAATAAGAAAATTCTGCTTATTTACACAAGAATGGCATTGTTCGGCAGACTGCGAAGCTCCGCGGAATTTCAGATTTTTCGGAATTACCGCGAGACGACCGGCACCGATTAAGAATTCCTTTGGTCGATTCGACTTCCATTGAGCCGAGGATAAAGTCTTGAATAAGACAGTGTTCGCGAAGCAAGCATAAGTGGCATGGTGTGCTCGATGGATGCGCGTCTGTCGAGTGAAATACCAGCGGTTAGCGGTTACGGCGAGCTTAAAGCTCGGTTCGCATGTGCTCGGGCGTCACCGTCGATTCCTTTTCAACCGCAGAAAAATTCTCTGGGAACGAGGATCACGCGCACGCGGTTGTTCTGCTAACTGGCCGAGCCTGCTAACTATTTAATGCCTCTTCGATTACGTAAGTCGGAACAATTCTCATGAATAACCCGAGGAAAATGAACGTGACTCACCTCGCGTGTTGCTAACCATTTCCCAGATTAATCATAGATTCTCTCGTCCTTTACCGTAGTCTTTACAAAAGTGGTACAGCTTGTTTGCAACGTATATATCGGATAGTTCTATCTTTTCTCATTTCTGTTCCGTAAAACAATCAAAATCGTACATCCTAGCTTAAGAAGTCACTGTAAAAAATGTTCAATTCTCAGTTCTGTTCTGAATTCAGACGTGACAAAAATGATTTTTGTCACATTTTGTCAAATGTTTTCTGACACGTTTCATTGCGTTCGTTAAGTCATTCTAACAATCGTGTTCGAATGATTTATGAAAAATTGGATAATAGAGCGTGCAAGTAGAAAGTGCAAGACACATCTTTCATTGTTTAATTATTTTATTGAGGTGACAATAATGCAGTAGAATTTTCAAATTCTTCCAATCTTTCCACTGCACTGTATTCGATCCGCTCATTTTTACGCATAAAAAACCCCGCAGTATAGTTGTAACAGTTTAACAAGTTGAATATCGTGTGAACTTCACGCGTTTCACACAAGTATCACTTCGTTCGCGGAAAGAATGATTATTTGTAATCGTTAGAGCGTGGATCCTTAGTCGGAATGAAAAGCGAGATCAAAATTGCTTTCATTAATTTCGCAGAATAGAACTCGTAAAAATTGCTTCCATTAATTTCAAACAATAACAGTCATAAGAACTGCTTCCATTAATTTCAAGTAAGAGTCGTAAAACCGTCATTATATTTCTTTAATAACTTCGATAAAAATGAAACGAACGCATCGTTGCTCTTGAATTGTTTTAGTCCTTTAGTCTTTTCACGGTTTTGTACTGTATCTACTCACTTTGAACAGAAACGCATAAAAATCTGCAACGGTAAGCATTATTTCTGGACGAAAGAATTTATGTGCGACAGTATATCGATAACATGTTAAATCCATCGTGTGCGGAACAGTAGAAATTGATATACGTACGCGCAGCAAAGGAACGAGGTATCTTGTCCGATGACAATAGCGAACTAACCATCCGCGAGCCGTTTCTCTCGAACGGTCGACGTGCTTTCGATGTTTAAATAATTCGATGATGTCGGACCTTTGAGGCGGACATCAAAGCGGCGCGGCGCGACGCGTCGGTGCAGCTCGTCATTAAACGAGCGTCGCCGTTTACGCAATGAGAAATCCCATTGACAGATATTCCCATTGAAGTCGTCCCAGTTACACCGGACAATAGTTACATAAAACCGGCGATAAACGTAACGGGTCGTGCTGATTTGGCGATCTGCCACGGCATCGACGTTTCTGCCGGTCATCCCCGTCCCTTCTATTTACCAATGAACGCTGTCGAACAATTACCGCGGACGAGTTTAATCGAATGATACGAAACGAGAGAGCAAGGAGACGCCGGCGAAACAAAAAAATCGCCGAGCCAAAACAAAACGTATCGTTGCTCCTGCAAAATTGCGTTTCGGACGAAATTGAATTCGTCGCCGATCGCGCGTCATTATACACGTATATTTCATGATCTCGCAGTGTCAACCAATAAAACATGATCTCGCGTGACGGGTACGGTACACGCGTACGCGCATTGTTCGAGCAGGCGGAAGAATTGTCACCCACGTAGCAGCCGTGCTCGTTTGTCTTCGTGACTTTCTGCTTGAAAATTTGTAAATTTATGTATATAATTCGAATAAATGCGACAGCTTCCGGAAAATAAATACATGCTCGAGTGATCGCGCGCGCGTGTGGAGCTTGTCACGCTGTTTGTTGGTCAAATATTGCACGGCCGAATTTTCATTATTTCCCCGCGAAATCGACGCAACGTTCGCGTCCACCGAATACACGGAAACGAATCCCTCTCCCGGCGCGCGAAATGAATTCGCTCTCGAAAAATCAGATCGGGGACCGACCGGCGCGGTTTCGTTTGACATTTAGCGAACGTTGTCGCGTCTCGCGAACGCGAAAACCAGTTGAATCTAATAAACGGGGCTGTACGGAAAACGGTCGGTAGCGGGCCGGGAAAAGCACCGGCGTACATGTGTTTGAATATAAGAGCGAACACACAAATAAAACCGCGGCGCGGGGCCGGTGGAACAGCGTCGCGGGAAAAGGGCTGTCACGAATGTTTGCTCGAACTTCGCTTTCGTGCCGGTCTGCCATATTTAATTCGCTTCTCGAGCCAGCCCGCCGCTGGAAATCCTCCCCGGGGGCAGTTGTGTTCCGCGAGGAACCGGCGAGCTTCCAAAGAAAACTTTGTTTCCTTCCCTTTTCGCTTGATAATTAATCTATCCGAAAGGGAGAAGCGGTTTTCCCGTAAGCAGACTGCGACTGCGAGACCGAAGTTGCCGTCTCTTCGTCCGCGAGTAATTCACTCCTCATGTTCCGCGAACATGCTCGCAGAGAATCGTTCTGTTCGCCGCGCCGCAGCACGACTTGCCACCGGCCGGATGCGTTCCGGCGACCTATATCTGCTCGAAAACTGCTCCCGAATCCTCCAACGAGATCACGAAGGTCGACCGGTGTCGCGTGTTTTTCGAAATTCTATTCACCCGCTTGCCTCGCTCGAAGCTTTCAAGCTATCGAGGTTAAAATGTTGCTTTGGTTTCGCCATCTTAATTAAAGATTTCGGGAAAAGTCGACGATGCATCGTGAAACATCGAGACAAATCGATAAGTATAGCGAGTGTTTTATCATCCGAACATTCACGTTATTCTGCTTAATTCGGACAATCGCTGTATTTAGACTGCAGATTTGATGCATTTGTGGCGACCTATTCAAACGATTAAAGATCAAGATATTATCACAAAATTCGTGTTCGTCGCAACGAAAGTAAAACATTCTCATTCTCCACGAAGATCTAGCAATCAATCGCTGTTCTTAATACGTTATCGTTAGTGCAGATTTTTATGCAAAACGAGTCGCCTGCATTAATTGCAAGATATAGACGCTGCATAGCCTTTTCTTTCGATTCTATCGAGCTGAAAATAATGCAATAGTATTTTCGAAGTCTTCAAATGTTTTCGCAACTTGCAAATGAAATGTTTTGACAAGTACGATATAGGTAAAAGAAACTATACTTAATTCGTCGAAAATTCGTGAAAAATATTCCAGAGCGAATCAATGGTGTTCGAAAATTGCTGTACAAGCAGAAAATGTGGGGCTCCTGAGGTCATTTGAAGTATCTTTTTCCTCAGCGAAAATGCAATCCGCGGCTTCGTTTGCGAGTTATTAACGAAAAAGCAGTGACCAATGAGCTGCGAGCTCGCTTAGCGCTAGGCAGTCGAGCCAACGAGCGGTCGAAGCCCAGTTCCCCTCATTGGCTGCTCCCGTTGGCTCGGCCGCCTCCCGCCAGCCGATCTCGCCTCTCATTGGTCACCGTTTTTCGTTAATAACTCGCAAACGAAACCGCGGATTGCATTTTCGCCAAGGAAAAAGTTACTTGAAATGCCCTCAGGAACCCGTCATTTCTCGCTCGTGCCATAATGTTGGGACACCCTGTGGATTGAACCGATGCAACTGTGCAGCGGATAGACAGTTTCGGCCGCTCTAAAAACCCCGTTCGTCGCGGATGCGCTCCGTTTCGGATGTAATTTCCATTGACGGTCGTCGCGTGACCGGCGTAACGCGTTCATCAGCTTTATAAGCAACGCGCGAAAAAATCAGGCCGCGTTTTATCGGAGGATCCCGGGCGGGCGGAGTCCGGCCGTTCGGCCTCGCCGCGGGCCCGGTTTCCGTCAACATTGGAAATTAATCGTTATTTGTACGTCCGTTCGACAGGCGTCGTCGCCGAGCAAACATTCGCGTACGTGCGTTTCCCCTCTAACACCGGATTTCCTTTCGAGATTAGTCGGCTCGCGCCGCTTCGGATGCTCCGAGCGTTTGCGGTCCGACGTGATCTTAAGCGGCGCGGCGACGGCCGAGATATACTTTGTCTCCGAGCTATTCTCGCTGCCGCGGGTTCGGCTTTGATGCGCGTCTCGATCCCGAGCTCTTTGCAGCCTGTCTTCTGCGGGAGAGACTCGCGTCGGTCGCTCGAACTTTATGATGGACCGTTCGTAGAGGGCCGTTGAAACGGCGCTGTCGAATCATTCCGAACAGAGGTGCTCGGTCTATGAACGGGGAAACTTGGTTCGCGGATGATTCCGGACAGAGGATCTCGGTTTCTAAGCGATCCTGGGCGAGAGAACTAGCTCGGAACGAGGATCCCCGGAGTTCTCGGGTTCTTCTTGACGCTGGATGGGACGCATCCTGGTGTCTGGATAATTGTCAGCGAAGGTTATCTATAGGGAAACTTGGCCTGTGGATCATCTTACCGGCAGGACATCGATCTCTGATTTTCCACGAAGTAGCTGGTCCTCTGAGATATGTCCTTTGGAGAACCTTTGGTTCTCCGCTAGACAGGGTATTCTGGCCTCTAAATTATCGCGGTTTCTGAAGAAGACTTAGTAGAGGAACTTGGCCTGTGCATGATTTCAGAAACCGGGCTGGTAAATCCTTCATGGAGAAACATGGCCTTTTAGAGATGATCCTTAAAGAATTTTTGTGTTCTGTATACGGTAATTGTCTCCCTAATTGACGCTCGGATTGTGCACAAAAATGGACAATTTGGGAAGAGGAGATACGATTATTGGAGCCTTGCGGCTCGTTTTTATATTTATTGACAATTCGTGATTATAAAAATGAAGCGAAAGGCTCGAATAATCGTATCTCCTCTTCTCAAATTATTTATTTCTGTGGACAATCTGAGCGTCAATTAGAGAGGCATTACTGCAATGAGTAACTTAGACAGAGACTAGCAGAGACTAAAAGCATCTTAGTCTCTGAATAAGTCTAAACAAAGCAGGTTGGTTGCTGAAGGGTTTTTAATTCGTATACTTTCGTATAGAGAAATTAGATCTCTGAATGATGTTACTTAGGGAATCGTGTCATAAACAATTCTGGATACAAAATCGAGGTCTTGAAGTAATTTATTAATGTATTTATTTACTTATTTATTTACGGATAGAAATCCTTCAGCGTACAATGGCCGATCATAAATTAATTACAGGTAGTTAGGGCATTTCTAACGTTTCATCCGAAAGTGGTCTCGGAACAGAATAGATCGATCGATTTACAATATTTCTTAACACGCGATCCTAGCACCCGGTTCATAAACAATCTCGAACACGGTGTCTTAATTGTATGTAATTATTCTTAATAACAGAGACATATGGGCTCCGAATGACGCTCTAATCCTAACGACGCCGTAATCTTAACGACGCCGCGTTCATCGATCATTTGACCGGTCTCTAATAGATCATCGAGCCTCGAGGGAGTCTTACCTTGCAGATTCCCGTACTTTGCGCTCAGTTTTAATTCACCGACGCGCGATGATTGCAACGAAAACAATATAACGACGCGACCTCGGAGTCCTCCGGCGCTTCCTCTTCCATCTGTCAGATAATCATTCAACTCGTCAGGTGCACGAAGCCTGCGAACTGCGAAGACTTGCCGCAACAACGGTCACGGATCCACCGTGGGAGAGTAGAAAGTGTTCCATTGAAATCCTTTCCGTGTTATTAACGGAGACCCCGCGTTGAAAACGAGTCTCGTCTTCTCGCGGCTCGGCGTTCGACGTGGTTCCTCGCGAACTTCAAGAATTCGGTCGATGAAACGTCTCATCGAAATGAAAAATAAACAGGATCGCTGTATTCTTATCGACGAAGTTAAAATGCAATCAAATTGTATAATTAGAATATTTAGAGAAGATTATTTATAATATACTGAATATATATTATTATATTATTATATTATTATTATTGTTGTTATTATTATTATTATTATTATTATATGTTATTTATTTATAATATACTGAAATGGTGAAATAATGTTATTAAACAAAATGGATCTGCGACAAAATATTAAGATTGAACTTTCTCATAATTTAAGTCTCGTGTATTAATGACGAAATATTAACGAGACATAATAATACGATATATAATATATATAATATATAATCTTAATAATATATATAATATATAATATAATCTTAATAATATATATAATATATAATATAATCTTATAATATATATAATCTTTGATTGTAAAATATATCCTATTAATAAGCGTAATTATTAGGAAAAAAATGATTCGTGTATTTTCAATCGGTAAGAAATGGCGAATCATTTTGCAGAATAAGTGACGCGATACACCTGAATCGGGCACCTTGTGCGAAGCAAAAGATAAAAAAATAGCACCGTGTCCAAATATTAATGAAACTAACTGTAACTTTTGATAATTTCACTGCGAGTTTTACTTTGAAATTCGAGCGTACTTCTACTGACGAAACGCGCGTGTGGTTCCAGCGATATCAGCCGTATCTGATACAGAGTAAAGTGCTGCTAATTAGAACAGATTGCGATAGGTACATTAATACGGATTAGCCTGTACCAACTCGGACCAATCACCGTGTTTTTCCATCATCCGATAATAATCAGATCGGGCATGTGCGGACACGAAAAAGCGAGTCAAAGGAATCGTTCCGACGGTGGCTGGTCGAGGGTGCTCCAGTTTTCAGGAATCAGCTAATTTGCTGCCGGTTTCAGAAATTGGCTAATTCGGCCCGTTGCAGGCGTATCGACCCATTTCACCTTTCCGTTCCGCGCCGGCTTTTTCTTTCTCAGCGCGCCGTGATTGCGCCACGTGCGCCGAGCAAAAGCCGCTTCGTATAGCCGCGCGCGTGGGCGCGAGAACGACGCGGAAAATGATTTCGCGCGGCGTTCCCGTCGCAAATAGAATTATAGATACGCGTTGCCGATGGCCGATTAGGCGACCGGGACACCGACGGAAGAAAGGCCGGCCAGGTACGCCTCTGTGTGCGGGAATAATGGCCGCGCGCGTGCGATTATCATGAATAAGAGAAAAGGTCGAGGCGCCCGTAATAACAGCCGGGACGACCAGCGCCGGGTTTTCTAATAACCCGATCTCGCTTGGAAAAGTCGACGGGCGAAATCTGGTCCCGCGGAACCGGCTCTCCTTTTCCTCGGAGAAAACACCGGAGATAATCTAATTTTTCAAACCCCCGATCGACGATTGAAATTCCGCGGCGGCGAATGAAAAATGCGCATATCGATGCGTCCCGGCCACCGAGAAATTTCATTCGCGACGGGAAACCCGGGATATAATGCCACGATCCCATAGTTTCACATTTTGCCGCGGTCCTGTTCTTTTCACTTTGCGGAGCAATCGGTAAAACACATTGTGGAGCACTTCGGCGAGGTGAAAGCGTTACGCTGACGCGATGGAAAAACGGTTTTATTAGCGTAGCGGTGTTTATGCAAGTTCACGTTTTCGCGGATTGATCGGTGAAGCGTGAAAGGTTCTTCACGGTATAAATTGAACGATAGATGTGTAATGGATGTAACGGGATCTGTAGAAGAAGACTCGGCGGCGCGGTCGGTTTGGATTTTTATGCTGTAAATATTGGGTTGGCAACTAAGTAACTGCCGATTTGTTCAATGAAATAAAATTTGTTTTTTACTTGGAACGAAGTTTAATCTGTAATGTATTTTCTATTTTGTTCGATGACCTTTTGCCATCTCTCTGACAACTTGAAAATTCCACGCTCGTAGAAAGTCTGATCCTTTTCGGCCAAAAACTGAGTTAAGTGAGATTTTACAGCGTCATCATCGTTAAAAGTTTTACCACGAAGGGAGTTGTCCAGGGATCGAAATAAGTGGTAATCCGATGGCGCGAGATCAGGTCTATATGGTGGGTGTAACATCAATTCCCAACCAATATCCATCAATTTTTGTCGAGTGGACAAAGACGTGTACGGCCTAGCATTGTCCTGCTGGAAAATGACACCTTTACGATTGACCAATTCTGGTCGCTTTTCCTTGACCGCTACATTCAATTTGTCCAGTTGAAAAAATAACATAATAATGATAATAATAATAATAATAATAATAATAATTTTATAATATAACATTTACGGATATCATAAAAATGGGAGTGAGAGACATCTATAACTGAAATCGGCAATTACTTAGTTTGCAACCCAATAGACGACGGATTTTATGGGAAAAATTAAGAATATACAGTATTTATTTCTACTAAAGATAGTCAAAATGACTTGTTTGGCATTTCTTCCAATAGTTATTTATTTTCAGTAAATTTTTAAAGTTTTGTACGATTTTGTCTAAAATATGTAAATAATTAATTGTGTAAAGCTGTTTTCTTTTTCTAATCTTTTCGTCTTAAAAGAGTACATTTCCAAACATAATTTTCGGATCTTGAAAAAAATCGCAAAAATATCCGGAGAACTCGTCTTTTCAATATAAAAGTAGCACAAATTTTTCAATAATTTTCACAGAATAATTGTAGGCAAACAATAACTGTACGACTAATGCGCGCAAACGTGGACAAAGAATTTTCAGGGCACAGAAAAATGTCCGCGAACTCCACGATTAAATCACGTTATCGATTGGTCTGCCACGTGTCTCGGTTCATCGAAGCGACAGTGATCCGTGTGTTGCGCTGCTGGTGACGGATTTGACGCGACGGTACGTCATCCGTCGTCAAGGTGTTAACTATATCACGGAACGGTTGGGAACGGACATGCTTGTTTGACGGTATGTATCGGCGGAATAACGCGCGAGACGGCGCGCTCGCTTTGAGCGGCGCTTAAATTAAGATGTTTACCATTGGAAGTTGTCGCTGAAAGGCGAACTTTTCCGGTCGACTCGGCTATTTATTATAAGCGTCCACATTAACCGCGACTAAAAAAGCTTGTTCCGCGTGTGTTCCCCCCGTTGGGTACCGCGAACCGGAAACCGTCGCTTATTTACGGCTCACACGGGCCTTTTAATGTCCTGCGTAGCGAACATAACGTTGCCGCGTGTCGCGAAATTCCCGGCGTCAGGCTTTTCTATTAAACACAGTAAATTCTATCTTATTTTTTTAACTGCTCCCAGACGTCCAGTAAAAACGCCGTAACTTCTGTCAAACTTGAAAACCTCGTGCGTGGCTGGAATTTATTTTTGAAGGTAAATAATCGCGCTGACGCGTTCGCAGCATGCAGCAGTTTCTGGAAAAGCTTAGGAACCGAGGGAATTACTTGCTTCAAAAACGATTAATATAATGTGTATCTTTCTAGTTTAACAGGATACAGTAGTATGAATAACTATATTAGAAATAATAGAACATAAAAATATACAAATACAGCTTTTTCTTGTTTCCTGTTTAAATATGGGAAAAATGTAAAGGTTACTTTGAAGTTATAATTACTGCTCCTTTAGCTGAGCCATACCGTATACTTAACAAAAATTAACAAAATATGATAATTGCATATTTCTATATTAGAAATAATACAAAATGGAAATATACAAATATACATTTTATTAACTTTTCATTCAGATATCAGCAACGATGTAAAAGTTACTTCAAATCTGTAATTATGTGCACCACCGTACCTTAAAGATATCCTAATTAGGCAAAGATTTTCTTCATCACCGAATGAACTCTTCGATCAAAATGCCATTAACACGTTCGTTGCGAATCTGCGCAAGCCACGAGCGCGCGGAGACGCGGAGCTGAAAAATCAGCGTCGTCTAGAAGCGTTCTTACCGAACTCTCTAATTAATTATAAGGGGGAACGGGAGAAGCGGGGATTAAAATTTGTCTCCGCCATTTCGCGATCACATTTCCAGCGAAACTTTTAGAGTTTTTTTTTCCGCGCATTAGTAAACACAAACGCGGCGAAGTGTGGCTCGGTTCTTGCGCCCGCCTTCGCGTTTCTTCGAGTAGATACAATATTCGCAACCCTTTCGTACGGCAGTCGGTTTCGCCTAGCCAGTTTTAATCCGAGTCACGTTTCGATCCTACGGGATTATATGAATGTTTCATCTTTACATCGAGGCACGGCCATGTAACCATGTTATCCGAAAGAACAAGCTGGAACGCCGGTGCTCGGCATCCATGTCCCATGGAACATCGTTGCTCCTCTATTTGCACGATCCAAATGGCGTCGGTTGTTCCCGATTTCGTCTGTTCCTGGTTCATGGATTATAAATCTGTCTTCGAGGTGTCTGCGGTATGTCGGGCAACGATAACGTGTTTCAACACATTTACCAGTTTCGTGGGTTTAAAAAGATCGGGAATTGCGGCATCGGTTTCCTCGAGTCTCCTCATGTTTCGTTCGAATAACGAATCAAATTTTATCAATAGATTTTATTCGAAGTAGTATTTGAACGAAATTTTATTCGTAGCATTTACTCGAAACGTTATTCGAATCAGATTTTAATGGAAAAATTTATTCGGATAATATTTTAACCCTAGAAAGATAACCATATGACAACGTACGTAAAAGATAACCATACGCTTCAGAGGCGCATGCTTTTCTAAGGCGTCAATTTTATACTAACAATGGATATTTATTTAAGTTAATCTAGTCATTTTAAAGGTTTGGCATTATTGTCAAAATAAAATGCATTTATATTATATTTTTTTATATTTTAAGTAATTTTAAACTTAAATCACTAGACCTCTATGAAAAATTAGATAGCAATATGTTTATTTCGCAGGCGCCTCTGCGACGTAGGTTATCTTTCTCGGGTTAATCGATGAATTTATTCGATATATTATCCGAGTGAAACTTGAATTTATTCGAAATATTATTCGAATAAAATTGTATTCGAAAGACCAGTCGAATAAAATTTTATTTGAAATTCGAAACGCTGTTCGAATAAAATTTTATTTGAAATTCGAGACGCTGTTTGAATAAAATTTCATTTGAAATTCGAAACATTATTCGAATATAATTTTATTCGAACTGTTTAAATTTTAGCCTCGAACAAAAATTAATCTATAGTTTACTTAGTACTAAGATACTAAGATATCGGTTTACATTTTCGTCGGTTCCGTCAGCGGGCAACGACGGTGATGTAAACTGTATATAATAGATACCGCGATACATCATCACCGGTACCATTAGATACACATCGTGCCCTGACTGTTTGGGGATCCCAGCGTCACGTATACAATGTGAAACGCGACAAATAAAACGTCTCTGATTGGTGGACGAGACGAACCCAAAAAGGGTATAAAAGAAGCGTTTTTTCTTACCGGACTCTCAGTAGAGTTTGGTCGCTCGATCGTTTTCGCCCATATACCTTCTCTCAATAAAGGAATAAAATATAAAGTCCTTTTAAGCAAAGAATTAGAATCATATTCATTTTCATTCCATAATCCCAACACGAACAATGCTCAACTCTGCTCCTTACACTGCTCCTTCCCTCTAGCTATGATCAAGTATGTGTATCACATTTTCTACGTATCAATCGAATTTCTAGAAAAGTCGGTACAGTCAATTTTCCCTAATTTTCCTTCAGCTTGTAAATCAAAATGGGCAATTTTGGAAGAGAAGATATGATTATTCGAGCCTCGCATCTCGTTTTTATAATCGTATCGTAGGGCGTATCCCCTCTTCCCATTTTTGTTAACACTAAACCTACTGCGATCAAAGTGACCGCTTTCTTATTTTGCAATTCTGCAAAGTTTCGAGACTTTTTCGTGAGAAACGCTTGAATGGGTTATATTATTGGAGAAAGTTTTATAATAAAAACTTCACAAATTCTAAATAAATTCGGTCTTCTCACTTTTGTGAAGCAGTGCATGCCAGTTAGTATTACTGCTGGATAGGTTTAGTGTTAACACGTTCCGTGCCGAGCTTTTTTTACTCGAATCTTCACACTTTGATATTTTACTAAAACTTGATGTATTTCGTGCGATTATTAATTCTCGTACACATAACAACGTAACAAAAACTTATCAACGCCCATTCTTGCGGTGGAAATTGATTCTTCGGTTCTAAATTTCTTGGAAACAATTTGTTCAGTTCACTAAGTAAACATGCAAGCGTGTACCATCGATGGTACACGTGGCACGGAACGTGTTAACCCTTAAATGCATATTGTTGCCAATTGTCTACATTCCAGTTCCACTTAATTTGATCGAAAAACCTGAGTATGTGCGTTTCCGAACACACGTTGATAACAATAGACAATATAGACCATGTGTGAAATAAAAGACTTGACATTACTTTTGGCGAGTAAGTTATATGTTTTTTGACATTTGAATTTGGTGGGTGATAACCTTCAATGTGTTACTTGGAGAGATATTTTCTTTTCTCGAGTTTCACGGACTGAGTGCATCAAAGGTTACTTCGTGTCACAACAAAAATCGCAATTGCTTTGCTGCATTTCATTTATAAATAATATGAAAATTCCTATACCGATAGATAATATAAATACATGACCATTTGTTTACGTCTACAATAATTTTAGTAATAAACGCATATCGTCGCCAAAAGTCTACATACAACTTTTTTTCGAAATAAACACTCAATATTATTACCTAGATTTTTTTATTTATTTTTTACGTAACCTATGACTACATTCCTACGAAAAACGATTGTTTAAAATTCAAAACAAAATATCATGCATTTAAGGGTTAAAAATCTGAAGAAGAATTAGGAAGAATTTACTGTAGATGAATTGAGAGCCGTTTATTTTGAAAGTGGCATAAGTCACTTTACCGTAATGAAAAGTGGTGATGTTTTAATGTTTATACGAAATTATTTATACTGAGAAAAATATCAGTATCCTGAGATAACGAATACAAGTAAATCTTCTCGAAAGTTAGCATCCATATTTTTAAACGTGTTAAAACGCAAACCCTTAAATATATCGAATTAAAAACAAAGTGACTTTTTGACCACTTCCAAAATAAACGGCTCAATTAGTGTCACTGGCGCAATTTTGCGTGAACAGGGAAGCGTAGCAATGGCGGATCGGGGGCCGCTCATTGTGATCGCAGCCGTAGAAACAATAGCTTATCGAGACGACGATAAAGAGGATCGGGGAATCTCTACACGAACAGCGGAGCCGTGCGTGTGCAGGGAACTCGAGCGTGGCAATGGCGGATCGCGTTGCCCGTTGTGAACGCAGCCGTACAACGAGCACCGTTATTCCCCACCTGGCCGACCCTAGCACGGTGTAAACGTACTCGAACGGGCGCGTACTACGCGTAGTATATTACGCGGCGTGCAATGCGTTTACCTTGGCGCGCAGCGGCGGGCTCTGTTACCTGTGTTACCTGTGTGCCGCGGCAGTAGTCACGCAACAGCGGGGGAAACGTGTGACCGAATCGTTGCAACGCGACCGACACGCCGCGGTGCCGCGCGTTCCCTTTCGACGGGCGAGGAGCACTCGCTCGGCACCGCTCGACGCCGCTCGCGGAAATCACGCGCCGGTCCCCGGAATCCGTCGGATCCGCGGCGAATCGCTCGGGGGACCGGATTGCTCGAATAATTTAATATCGAGGCACGAAACCCGGCTATCCCGGCGTCGCGAATGAAATTCGACTCCTCGAATATTTGATATCAGACCCTCGGATCCGCCCGACAACTCCCGGCCAGAGATTGTTCACGAATTGAATGTTCCGAGCGCACACCGATCCGCGCGCTTTGTGCGCGTTGCGGTCGGCGCGAGCACGCCACGCTGCGCCAGCCGTCGTCGCTTGAATATTCTTTTGTGCACGCTGTACAGGGGTGGTGGTGGTGGTCCCCGCGGTACAAAATGCCACTCGTCCGAATGCGAGCTTCTCTGTCGCGCCGTTCGGTCGAGATCGTTGCCGAAAATCCTCGAGACAGGACACCGAGCGTGTCATTAACGGCTCGAAGTCAGGTTTGCGGTTGATCGGCACGGTTATGCGTGCCTCGGGTAATGCAGCAGCTTTACGGATTGCTTCGTTCTTCATCGGGATGCCTTCTGAACACGCGTTTACGTTAACACTTTATCGTCCGGTCGTGGTTGAGGCTGCCACTCAGTAAGGACTGGCTTAGTCGCGCGCGCATTTGCTCCCAGTACCGGCTAAATTTTCGCTATTCATTGTGTTGTGCTTATTCCTTTAAAAATAATAATAAATAATAATTATTATTATAATTATAATTCATAAGGATATGGGGAGGTCAGCATACAGGAGGTCAGTTACTAACAAAACAGTAAAGAAGCGAAAACCGTCGATAGCTAAAAGTCGATTAATAGGCTATCGGTCGATAAGCATTGGCAATCGGAAAGCCGATTAATAGGCTAGCGATCGATAAACATTGGCAATCGAAAAGCCGATAAATAGGCTAGCGGTCGATAAAGTGTTAAGCTGTCTTCTTTCCCCGAGGGGTGAAATTTTTGCATCGCGCGATAGAAAAATAAAAGGGAAAGCATTCGAGTAATCGTCCGGTGAAAACTGGTTCCTCGAGCATCGCCGAAAAAGTTCGAGTCATTTTCGTTCGATTCGATGAAAGTTAGCATGCTTCGCGAGCTGTTCGATGATTAACCTTTTAGGCACGACGCGCCACTATAGTGGCTTCCGCGGATGTCATCTTTTAGAACGACGCGCCACTATAGTGGCTTTCGCGGATGTCATCTTTCAGAACGACGCGCCACTATAGTGGCTTGCTCTCTAGTAGCTCACTCGCTCATCGTTTGAATCAAATAATCGTCTTCATATGCATTGTTTCACACTTCTTTTGTCTTCACATCGATTTACAACAGTCTGCAGGGTGTCCCAAAAATGTCTCGCAATCCGGATAATGGCGGGTTCCTCGGATCATTTGAAGCAACTTCTTCCTTTACAAAAATGTCCTCCGAGGCACCGTTCACGAGTTATTAACGAAAAAGAGTGACCAATAAGAATCGAGTACGACTGACGCGAGGCGGCCCAGTCAACCAGCGCACGAAGCCCAGTTCCGCTCATTGGCTCGATCGCCTCGCGCCAGCTGAGCTCGCCTCTCATTGGTCACTGTTTTTCGTTAATAGCTCGTTAACGGTGCCTCGGAGAACATTTTTGTAAAGGAAAAAGTTGCTTCAAATGGCCCGAGGAACCCGCCACTTTCGGATTGCGAGACATTTTTGGGACACACATACAGACAGAATATACAGTATCAGACCCTGTACAGTACATATCAGACCCTGCCGTCCAGAGAAATAGCCTCGCGCAGAATTCAGCCGTACCTAAAAGGTTAAACGCGAGTCATCGCTGTGCAGACAAAAGAAAGAATGCGGAGAACGCGCGAACGGCCGGAAACATTGGAGCGGTATCGCGCCGGTTACAACACCTGGGAGGTTCCGCAGCAGCACAACAAGTTTACCGTAGTAACAGAACAAGCAAGCACCTCGGGCCGGCTCGGCAAGCATTCGCGGAGACGAGTAGCGTCGGCTCCGACACCTGCAGGCCGACCAGACTGACCGAGTGGTCTAAAAGCAAAAAGCTGCGGAACAGGAATCGGGGAGGCGAAGAATGGAGCCACCGGGACCGTTCGTTTGGATCGTCTCGCTCGTCCCGCTCGGATCGGGTCAACGAGTATGCTTAATGGTCGTCGCTGACTCACTCCGGATTCATAAACACACACGTACACGCACACGCACGCATACAGACGCGTAATGCTTGTTCTTCGTCGTAGAAGCTCCGCGCCGCGCCGCTCGAAAATCACGGCCGCGGTCGAACGCGCGCGATGAGAACCGCTTGGTATCGATGACTCCGAAAGCATCCGGCGTTCGGTCGCGGACGCAATTATTTGCATATTTATCGACACCAAACACACGCGTCCGATAAAGCCAG
This sequence comes from Megalopta genalis, assembly GCF_051020955.1. Classification (NCBI taxonomy): domain Eukaryota; kingdom Metazoa; phylum Arthropoda; class Insecta; order Hymenoptera; family Halictidae; genus Megalopta; species Megalopta genalis. The sequence continues at coordinate 27,756,059 of NC_135013.1, read as the reverse complement.
CCAGCGATATCGGAGAGTGTCGCGCCGCGTCCGCGCGCTGAAAGACGGGGAAACGTGTCTGCTCCGATTTGAAAAGCGTGTCTTTTTCGCAAAAAAGACACCCGTGCTCCGATTTGTCCTTGATTTTCGAGCTGTTTTCGTTGATTCGACGCCGTGCTCGGCCTCGCTAATTCCCGATCGATATATCTCGCCGTCCGAAAACAAGATCGGACGAAGTTTTCCAATTTCGTTCGCGCCGCGTTCTTTCGCGCGCATACGAAGCTGCTCGAAATCGGGGACAACGATCGTTCACGGTAATTTTCTTCTATTTTTCGTTGACAAATCGAGGATTTGATTTGGCCGAACGACGATGCGCTATCGCGATGGCTATCGAAGGAATTAGGTCGCGGAATATTCTGGGGAACCAACGGAGTTGTTCTTATCAGCTCGAACGAATTTGGAACGAAATCTAATAACGAAAGTCTCTCGTGTTATCCAGCGATGTGTCTAGGCTGTTGATTTCGTGCATTTATGACAGAAATGAGTAGAGCTGCGATTTAAGAGAATGAAAGAATCGAAGCAATCGAAGGCCACCGATGCGCTACGATATTTCTATCTTGATAAAAAATTAATGGAAGAATAAAACGTCCGTGTAGCCCGCAACTCTCGCGATCGATGCAGAAAATTGTTACTTGCATAACGATCCGCAGTCTACTAATTACACCGCGCAACGTTTTACTTCCTCTTTGTTCTCCTCGGTTCTCCTTGCCACCTAATTTATTCATTCTCTCATCGACGAGCCCGCGTTGCGACGGTGTGTCTTACATAATACTTAATAAACAATCGTCCGAGAATCCCGCCAATTAGTAGACTTTGTTTATAGCCGATTCATTTACAACGGATGTGAGATTCGACGATCCGATCGCAAGGATCTGCGTGAACGCGAATAAAATTACCGATGAGCTCGATTCTTTAAAATTATAATTCTATATAGATTCTATAATATATCTATAATATATTATATATAGTAATCTATAATATATTATATATAGATATTATAGATTCTTTAAAATTAATTTTGTTATGCGTCGTCGATTTTCTACGGTTCTGAATTTTTAGGCTATACATGTAGAAGGTGCCCCGTAATTATGTTAATACCTGGAAATGGCTGGTTCCTGAGGTTATTTGAAATAACTTTTTCCTTAGAGAAAATACAATCCGTGGCTTCGTTTACGAGTTATTAACGAAAAAACAGTGACCAATTAGATGCGAGCTCAGTTGGCGCGTGGGGGCCGAGCCAATGAGGGGAACTGGGCTTCGTCGGCTCGTTGGCTGCTCTCGTTGGCTCGGCCGCCTCCCGTCAGCTGATCTCGCATCTCATTGGTCACTGTTTTTCGTTAATAACTCGTAAACGAAGCAGTGGATTGCATTTTCGCTGAGGACAAAGTTGCCTCAAATGACGTCAAGAATCATCCCCTTCCAGATGTTAACATAATTATGAGACACTCTGTATAATTTTGCTCTGATAAAATTTAAGGCGTTTACACTCTGACAGCACGAGCAAGAAGAACGACATTGATGCATTAGGTTTCGCATGAGTATTTCGCGGTATTGCCTTGTTTGTTTCGCCTAATTACGTCTAGGTAACGCGATTAGTGTAGATGAGAAGTATCTACATTTCAACGAAATCGCGAACAAACTAATCGAAAATTGCGATAATAGAATCGAGTGCTGCAGAAGATCCAAAGGAGGACATTTGCCTGATACAGCAAGTTCTCCCTAATTGACGCTTATATTGTGAACAAAAATGGACAATTTGAGAAAGGAACATACGATTAAATTCTAAGTTCCAGCAAGGCTTGGAACAATCGTATCTCCTCTCCCAGAATTGTCCATTTTTGTGTACAATCTGAGCGTCAATCAGGGAGAATTTACTGTATTACGTTTGACGCACAAATATTATCCAAATATTATATTGAAATAAAAATATCAAAATACTACGTTTCTTTTTAAAAAACAAAAATTGAAAATGGTTGACCTTTCACAATAGATTTGCGTCGCTGAAAATCGAACGTGTTCAGGAAGGAATAATAAAGATCCCCCGATCCAGTGGTGTAAACGCGAATGGAGGTTGAATTGAAGATAAATTCTGCAAACAGATGATAATGGCGTTGAAGAAGAACGATGTTCGCTCGCGCGACCCACTTTAAATTCCATTTTCGCAGTCGAAAGACTGTTTCTCCAGCCGCGGGCGGATCTCTGGTTCGCGGCTGGCATCCTCGAATGGCATCGAGTTGAGCGCCGCTGGTTCATTCTCTTATTACATCGTCGGCAACACCGCCGCCGACGGCGACGACGTCGTCGGCCGCGAATGAAACGTGTTTCAGCTTCGAGACTTTTTCGCTGGCTCTTTGAGGGCCACTCGAGCGCGCCGTTTCATTAAGTTCCGCGGGTGTCGGCTCGCGTGTCATCGAGACAATATCGGGACAAAGGCGATCGAGCTCGAAGCTCTTTGTGCCCGGGAGCTTCTTGGGGCAACATGACCGAGCATGGTCCATCGAGAATTCTTTCTTTTATGCTCGATCTCGTTGGAAGTTGAACGATGTCTTCTCGCAGCGGAACGTTGATAAATGCGCGATCTCTGGACCGAAATCGCTGACCCGCTTCGATAAGAGGTCGTTCAGGGAACGGGTTGCAGGACGAGGGAATTTCAGCAGAATTTCGAAAATATTTCAGCCTCGCGGAGATAGTGATTTTTAGACGTTTCGTTGCGTTTCTGCATCGAGCGTGTTGCTTCGCAATTGGATTTATGTTTCGAATGAATAAGAACGAGCTAAGTGTTATTGTTAATTTCTTATTGAATATTTATAATACAGAATATCTTTACAGTTCTTATTCTGTAAAATCGAGATAAGAACATATATATAAGATAGAGAGACATATATATAAGAACAAACTGAATGTTATTGTTAATTTATTATTGAATATTTATAATACAGAATATCTTTACAGTTTTTATTCTGTAAAATCGAGATAAGAACATATATATATATATATATATATATATATATATATATATATATATATATAAGATAGAGAGACATATATATAAGAACGAACTAAGTGTTATTGTTAATTTATTATTGAATATTTATAATACAGAATATCTTCTCGCAGTTTTTATTCTGTAAAATCGAGATATTCTGTATTATAAATATTCAATAATAAATTAACAATAACACTTAGCTCGTTCTTATTCATTCGAAACATAAATCCAATTGCGAAGGAAAAATATCTTCTCGCAGTTTTTATTCTGCAAAATCGAGATATTTTTCCTTGTAACAGGAAATGATTCTGCAGTGCATGAAATATTAATGAAATCAATCTTCATTTGATTTGAGTATCATGGTTGAACATTAGTGTTTCGTAATGTTGAATGAAACGTTTTCAGACGAAATCTACGAGACTGAGAAGATCGAAGAAATGATAACCGTGACAAGCGCTTCAACTTCAGAAACAGACAGAAACAGCCGGTCGGAAGCTAATTAATTAAGCACTCGCGGCGTTAAGACACGGTAGCTAATTTAAATGGAAGAGACGGCGATAAGTAATTGTAGCTGAAGCGAGAAGCAGAAGCGACAAATTTCCTCGAAAATTTCTACTTAAAAAAATAAGTTTCTTGTCCGCCCTTGATTAGGTTCTCGGCGAACAAGATTTCATAGCTCGAAGGACATTCTCTAGTCTCCCAGGGCTCGAATCAATTTCAAATCCGATCACCGCGAAACTAGATTCCAGTAATTACCGGAAATCTGATTCGCTTCGACGGCATCCTGTCCGAGGATTGCTACATCCAGATCTCTCTTCCACATTTTCTGACAGCCTTCCCGTATTGTGTCCCACGCGAAATTTCCCCAAGCGAGGGAAGAAAGAGCAAACACTCCCTTAATTAAAATCCTTCTCATTTTCTAAAAATACTGCCCGGTATTCCGGGCGCATTATGCACGGAGTTTGAAGGTCTCAACGGCCGATATGCCTCCGCGAATATTTCGTTAAATACGCGACGGAATATTCGATGCCGTTGTTAATCATCGAGCTGCGGATTTCACGCAATTATGAGAGAAACGGCCGAATAAATACGGCATCGGCTTCTAACCCTTTGCAGTCGAAGCTATTTCAACAGAAAATATAAAATCATTTTTCCGACTTACAGTATTTCTATTTTATATGAGAAAATGCATTTTATGCATATATGAAAATTGACTCTTGGGACTCGCGCAACAGTTACTTAACAATTTTTCAAATGTAAACTTTGTTAATGTCAAAATTATCCTAAAAGGCGATATAACAAATATTAGTGGTGCCTCAGAGTCGCCATTCGACTGCAAAGGGTTAAGACTATATTGTCTCATTTCGATCGACGCGGATCATTTGTATATCGCGCGAAGATTATTTATTATTTTGGTTGAAGCTGGCCAGAGATCAAATATTTAGTTTCCATGAATGATGTCTGCGGGAGATAAAGTCACCGGTCGCTATCTTCAGGCCAGTTTCCGCGATTTATTCACGTCCATTTCAACTCGGTCAACCCATGGAGGCGGAGGAATGGGTTACTGCAGTGTCGTATATGGTTTGCACGTTTACGGGAATAACCCAAGGCGACATCAACTCGCAATCTCGCCATAGGACTGCGCGAGATTTATGATACATCGTTGCAATCGAACTGCAGCTTACACTCCGAGTCTTTCGTTCCTAGCAGCAAATGGAAATAATCAAATGTAACGCAACATGCAACACGCGCTGAAAACGTGTCCATGTCGCAAAGGATTAAACGAAGTCCGAACAATGGCAACATCGAGAGGATTTAATTTATCATTGTCAATGAATTTATGAACATTATCGAATCTCCTTATAAGATTATAAGTGGTCCTTACATATAAACACACTATACGATAATAAAAATTAAATAAGAGAAAATAAAATAAATTAAATTAAATTCAAAATAATGAAATATGATAAAATGAAATGAAATGAATACAATAAAAGAAGAGAATAAGATAAAGTGAGGTGAAGTAAAAATAAATGAAATAAGACAAAATCAAATACGATAACTTACATGACGAGATTAAACATTCATTTGTTACATTTGCTAAGCGAACAATCAAATATTCACCGCCGAAATGCAGCGGGAAAATACACATTTCGCGCAATGATCCCGCCATATTTCGCGTATTATCAAAATCCAACGATACGCAATCGAAATATGATTAACCCCGCGTTCCCTAATGGCGAATCAAACTCGCGTTTCCGGCCCGGATCGGCGCGGCAATTAATGCCATTAATTATCCCCTCGATTCTCTCTACTGGCGCGTAAATTCCGCGGCGTCCCCGCGGCCGTAAAAATATTACGGGAATAAAAAAAAAAAATCCAGCCTCGCATAAATCCCCCGATGCGCGACCGCGTTCCGCGGCCGAGCATATTTTTCTCGTAACGTTTGCGCCGGGAGCCGTGCATAAAACAAGCGCGTCGGACGCCTCTGAAAAATGGAGAGAGAGAGAGAGAGAGAGAGAGAGAGAGAGAGAGAGAAAGAAAAAAAAGGAGGCGCACCGCAGCCACCTTCCAGCACGTAAGGACATTCGGTCGCGAGAGGGCGGTCACGGAGAGAGGGGTGCAATTAGGGATTAACGAGCATTTAGCCCCGCTGGAAAGGCGAATAATGGAGATTCGATCCCCAGCCGCAGCGAACCGCGCGAAAGGCGGACGGCTACACACCAAGGGCTGGCTTTATGGTTTCTCGTGCTTTGTGCCGCGAAATGCTGTCTGCTTCTGGGCGCATTCCGGTCGCTGGGCATGCCCGCGCGCGGTCCTCGCTGTGTTTACCATCCGCGTATTTGTTTCCAGCTCCTCGTCGGAGGAAATTATACGTGATCGATCCGCAGCCGCGGCGGCCGCCCGCGAATCCTCGTCGTGCTGACGTTGATCAAAAGTTGCACCGGCTGCAGCGACGATGCGGCTACGGTGCGCTCGCGGATGCCACTTGCAACGAATGTCACCGCGGTTTAAGGTCAGTTTATACGATCCGCTCGGACGCGGAGCGTTTCGGTTCAGAAAAATATTCTCGCGGATTTTTAACCGCGCGCGCTCGAAGCCGTCGGAACTTCAAATCGAAAATAGTTTTGCCGACTTGTTTTTTGTTTTGCTCGTACAACGATCACAATTTTGAACGTCAGGTTTACGGAACCCGACAAAATGGCGGGTCGCTGTGTGTGATTTTTTAATTTACTATTATTCAGATTTTAAAGATATTCGCGTTATTTATTAGTTAGTTATATAGTTATTTATTAGTTAGTTATATAGTTATTTATTAGTTAGTTATATAGTTATTTATTATTTACTTATATAGCTATTTATTAGTTAGTTAGATAGTTAGTTATTAGTTAGTTATACAGTTATTTATTAATTATTTATAGGTAAAGTTATTTATTCAATGTATGCGTCACTCGCGGCAAATATTGCAATAACGCTCGCTCAAAATCGGGATCAATTTCTTATTATTACTTTTACAAATAAACTAATGCAAATTTAAATTGATTTTCTGTTATTTATACAAATTTGACGACGGAGGAATCACATTGGAGCGTGGTTTAACGAAATTTTTAGCGGCCTCTCAGTGTCATCGTTCGGGTGCAAAGGGTTAAATGCGGCTATTTATACGTAGCGTCACGATTCGGTTTAGACACGGCAGGCTTCAGACAAATGTCGTCCAACATTCTCGGCAAGAACGTTTTTACCGAAGTGATACGTGACCGAACGTGCGATGTGTAACATTAGTTCAGGCAAAATCTTCTTCGGACGTGCAAACAGTAATTTATTATAACGCGCGAGAAACTCGTTGGATCGGCTTAAATAAATCCCCTTGTTACTCTGTTTTCTTCATAGTTACACAATCGTTAAAACTGTTTCGATTGTAATAATTTCTTACAAGAACGCATCTTCGGCAATAACAAAGTTAAAAAGAAATAATTTTACTCATTGTACATAGTAAACACGTCTCTCTACATTTAAACGCAATTCGAGTCGTTCGGTCCGGTTTCGAAAAACGTTGTCACGTTCGAACAAACGTTCGTCTACATTTTCCCAGCGGTTGCTCGCCGGAAAAACCGCGAAGCGTTCCTTCACAAATATTTTTCACATTTGCCCGCATATTTTTACGTATTTACCGTGCGAAAATCTCGCGCGCATTTTGCATATTCATCGCGCGTAAACATCCGCCGTCCGATAATAACAAATCAGGCTTGAAACGTTACATTTCCGCGGCCCCCTAAAAAAAATAACCGCAAAGGCGCATCCACCAGGCTTCGGAGGACAAGGGTCGCCATCCTAAATGCGATTAAAATCCGGGCGGCATGCATCGGAGACGTCCTCCGCCGCGGCGGCGGCGGCGGCTGCGGCGTTTCGTCCTCCTTTCATTTCGACTCTGTCTGCGCTCGATTTCACCTGAAACGGTGGTGCTTCGTCGGTGGCTGCGATTTAACCCATCGCGAGGGTGATGAAATATGATAAAATAAATTGAAATAAATACAATAAAAGAAGAGAATAAGATAAGGGGAGGTGAAGTAAAATAAATGAAATAAGACAAAATCAAATACGATAACTTACATGACGAGATTAAACATTCATTTGTTACATTTGCTAAGCGAACAATCAAATATTCACCGCCGAAATGCATCGGGAAAATACACATTTCGCGCAATGATTTTCCCCCCTTTAATCGCGAGCGTGTCTTAAGGCGGACCGGAACACCGAGCACACCTGTGTGCCACCTGGCCCGGCAGCCGCGCCTGGAATGTGTTTAGGGGTTCAAGTTGACAACCCGCGGCCAGGTAATTGGGGAACGGAAAACAGTGTGGCGTCTCCATAGCAACGCCCCAGCATCCCTTGCGCGGCGAGCCCTCGCCGAGAGGGCTGTACTCGCGGAGCCATGTCCAGGGCAACGTTGCCCTAACCGCGCTGCAACCCTCGCTTTATCTTTGCACTTTTTCGCTCGTTCCCGGAGAGCCCGACTGTGCCCGGCCCCGAAAACGTCTGGATGTCGTTATTCCATTAGATGTCTTCTGCCGTGGATCCCGCCCTCGATCGCCGAGATTATCCTTGGCCAGGGATTCGGCTTGTCTCGCGCCCTTTCAATTATGTCGCCCTCGTTCGCCAGTGATTCCGGGTCCTCGTGACAAACGTTTACTCGACTGCGAAAGTTAACCCTTTGCACTCGAAGCTGCTTTAACTGTGAATAGAAAATCATTTTTCTAATTTATAGTATTTTTATTTTATACGACAAAATGCATTTTACGCGTGTGAAATTGACTCTTGGGATCCGCGCGACAGTTACACTGACCCTTTGCACTCGAAGCTGCTTTAACTGTGAATATGAAATCATTTTTCTAACTTGTAGTATTTTTTTATTTTATACGACAAAATGCATTTTACGCGTGTGAAATTGACTCTTGGGATCCACGCAACAGTTACATTAACCCTTTGCACTCGAAGCTGCTTTAACTGTGAATATATAATCATTTTTCTAACTTGTACTATTTTTTTATTTTATACGACAAAATGCATTTTACGCGTGTGAAATTGACTCTTGGGATCCGCGCGACAGTTACACTAACCCTTTGCACTCGAAGCTGCTCTAACTGTGAATAGAAAATCATTTTTTTAACTTATAGTTTTTTTTATTTTATACGACAAAATGCATTTTACGCGTGTGAAATTGACTCTTGGGATCCACGCAACAGTTACACTGACCCTTTGCGCTCGAAGCTGCTTTAACTGTGAATATAAAATCATTTTTCTAACTTGTAGTATTTTTTTATTTTATACGACAAAATGCATTTTACGCGTGTGAAATTGACTCTTGGGATCCGCGCGACAGTTACACTGACCCTTTGCACTCGAAGCTGCTCTAACTGTGAATAGAAAATCATTTTTCTAACTTATAGTTTTTTTTTATTTTATACGACAAAATGCATTTTACGCGTATGAAATTGACTCTTGGGATGCGCGCAACAGTTACACTATTCGCAATTTTTTAAATCTAAACTTTGTTAATATAAGAATTATCTTAAAACGTGATGTAACGAATTTTAGTGGTGCCTCGGAGTCACCGCTCGAGTGCAAAGGGTTAACCAGGCGATTGGTCCTCCGAATCTTCCCGGTTTTAAGAGGACAAGGTTCGAAGCGATTGTATTTGCCCAGATTCGGATTTTTGTCGATTGTTTTGTCGGTGTTTGGAGAAGGGAAATATTGCTTGCAGCTTTTAGACGAGTTTTTTGGACAGGTTTTTGAACAGAGTTGGGTGGTGCTCGAATTACATTTCGAATAGATTCTGAGAATAAAATTTTATTCGGAAGATATTTCGAATGAATCTTCGAATAACTTCTGTCAGCTCGAATGAACGCTATAAATTTCAACTTTTACATTCTTTCAATATATTTTTATGAAAGTATTACGAACGAATTCAGGAGATTTTTCTGATGCAAATGAGTCCAAACTCGATTGTAATCGAACATTTTTTCGTTGTGAAAAAATTCTAATATTCTTGTAGATTCATTCTGAACATTACTCGAGTAAAATTTTCTCTTCGAAGGATTTGTTCGAAATATCTCTCGAATGAAATCTTATTCGAGAAATGTCCAATTCTGACGTAGAATAGCGATGCGATTAATTTTTCTTAATACAGACGATGCTTTGCATTTTTCTGCAGTCGATGCATGCAATTCTGGAATCTGTATGTTGTATATGGAATCAACGTTTAGAGTGAGATACTTCTCAATTCGATACTTCAAACGATCATTTTAAACCTCGATAAAGTAAACGTTTGAAGAAATTGAATATCGGTGGGTTCAACCCTTAATTTACTTCTTAAGAGATTAAGTGATCAAATTGCTTTCTTAGAAATACATTGGATACATATTGTATATTTATACATAATAAATATAAGAATATATATATTCTTATTATTTTTATTTATTCATTTATACATTTAAACATATTTATATATATATATATATATATATATATATATATATATATATATATATATATATGTGTAATATATAAATAATATAATATAATATATAAATAAATATTTATAAATAAGTAAATAAGTAAATAAGTAAATATGAACATATAATATATGTAAATGTATAAATATATAGATTTCAAAACAAAACCGAAGAAAACCCAGTAATTAAAGCAAGAAAAACCAAAAAGTTGAGCTCGCCCCGCAAGTGTTCATTACCGGAACCGTCTAAAAGCCTTGTAACGAAAGCTCCGCGAACTATCGAATATCCAAAAATTGCATGGTTTCAATGGATCACTTCTGTGGACGGTCGTCAACTATTACCGAATAAGTTGAAGCGATAACTATGCGGAATCGTGAAACAATTCCGGCGAGCCGATGCAGCGGAGCGAACGCGTTCGTCTGGCTCTGGTCGCCGATTATGGAAGCGCTCGGCACGGTTCAAGATCCCTCGAACAATAACGTTTGTCCATTGTTGCGTCGGGCATGCCTGTTGCGTCAAAGCGTTTCCAATGGCCGAACGGCTCTTATGCCTCGCCGGACGGCGACATATTGCCGTGGTTCGAGTGACATTCGGGTTCATGTGCTCGCTCCGGTAATATCGAAGCCGCAGCCTGGTTAAGCGTCGCGTCACCGGGCCGCCCCCCTGTCCCTATCGTTCTAACAACAATAATTAATCTCCGCCTACGTGGACCGACGACAAAGCACCGGGAACCAGCGGTTCCGCTCGGAAATCGTCGCATCGGCGGCCTCGTTAGTCGGAACGACGAAAATTTCGAGCGGCCACGCCCGGCACTCCGAGCGCAGTCTGATTGAGTTCTTAGTCGATTGCGTGGGATTTCGATTGCTGGCACGCCCTCGACCCCGCTCGTTTCATCTTTTTTCTTCGTTTAATCAATGTCGCGGCTCTTCCCATTCCGCTCTCGAATACACGCGCATAGCTGTTCACGATGAAGTTTCCAGTCGGGGCTTCCGCACGGTCGACTTCTTCTAAATTGTGCCCGTGATCGTTCTTGCGGACAGTTGTCCTTCCTTTTTTTTTCTTTTTTAGCGAAGTGGAGGCTGGACGACTCGTCATTTTCTGTGGCAGTTATACATAGAGACGTTCGGCTGAGTTTCGTGCAAAATCCGCGAAGTTGTGCATTATCGTTTGACTGCGGATTTTATGCGTTCGTATAAAAAGTGAGCAGGTAAAGATACAATGGAAGCAACATTAGGAACGGTTAACATGTATGGCATATTATCCACAACTTACTAAAATTATTAACGGAGGAAATCATTTTTTATTTAACTCGAGTTTTATAAATTTATGTAAAAAATGAGCGGATGAAACACGTAATAGAAGAAACACTGGAAACATTTAACATCACCGACATCCTATTTACAACGTGCTAAAATTGTTAACAGAAGAAATCATTTTCTATTTAACCCTTTGAACTCGAGTGGCGACTGTAAGGCACCATTGAAAATTGTTATTATCATGTTTCGAAGTAATTCTAACGTCATCAAATTTGTTTGTATTAGAAAAACTGTAAAATGTGTAGTTATTGCATGCGTCAAAAAATTCAATTTCATTTGTATAAGATGCACTGGGTTCTATAAAATGGAAATGCTACAGGTTAGAAAAAGTATTTCGAATTTCGAAATTTTTATCGTTTTTTATCTTTACTCGGCATGAAAATCCGTAGCTGTAATCACTAATTGCTAAACTATTACTGGAACATCAAACAAGGATTGAATTACTGCTTTCAACCCCACGCACCCCATACATCACACACATCCCATAAACATCCCCCTATTCCCCGAAAAAAATGGATTGGCTGAATTTAACTCCCCGAAGCATCCCTGCCGCCCCTAACCAGCATAGTACCCCTAAAAGCTCCGGCTAATACACAAAATACTGAGTCAATGCTTGCATGAGCAGTTCGCGAGGGTGGATAAAGACGCATTGACGACGTTGCGTCAGCCAAAACTACCCTAAGTCGTCTGCTCATCGTTTAACTATACCTCTTCCTTAACGCAACAATTATTTGGACAACGTTTAGAGTATACTCAGCGAGAAAGCGTACGAGGCGTCCTCCTGTTCGCAGGAAAAATTGCTTGCATTTAGCTCCGCGGAGCTTAGCCACCCTCATTAGCCAGTATCATCCCCCGCGGAATCTAATTAGTTGCACAGAGGATCATAAAGCAACAGTTACTGAAGCGGTATACGAGGATTTTTTGCGAGGAATGAAATATTTCAATCGTCCGAGTTAACAAATGGAAATTATTTAAACTACGTATGCACGTGATTATGTGTACAATGTTTTACGTACGTGTCGTCTTCGTTTTCGTGAAACTTGTTGCTTCTCCAAATGTTCATATTAATATTATACTGAATATTAAGGTATAATATATTATACTGTATATTAAAGTATAATATATTATGCTGAACATTTAAAGTATGTAATATATTATGCTGAATATTAGAGTATACATATAATATATTATACTGAATATTAAAGTGTAATATATTGTACTAAAAATTGAGGTATAATGTATTGTACTGAACATTAAAGTGCAATATATTATACTAAATATTAAAGTATAATATATTGTACTGAATATTAAAGGATATAATATATTATACTAAATATTAAAGTGTGATATATTATACTAAATATTAAAGTATAATATATTGTACTGAATATTAAAGTGTAATATATTGTACTAAATATTAAAGTGTAGTATATTGTACTGAATATTAAAGTGTAATATATTATACTAAATATTAAAATATAATATATTACACCGAATATTAAAGTATATTAAAGTATATAATATATTACACTGAATATCAAAACGTAATATATTATATATTAAATATTAAAGTATAATATATTACACTGCATATTAAAGAATAACACATTAAACAGAATATTAAAACCTACTATACTGAATATCACATTAAAAATGTAAAAGCAACATCCCACCACGATTGCAATAACGTCAGCCTGTACTCCTGCAATTAGCGAAGCATAAGACCGCTGTCCCGTTCACCGCTCGCAACACATTGACAGAATTTAGCTCGGCAGAGTTTAGCAACCCTCTTTAGCCGGCATCATCTCCGAGAAGCAACCCCGAAATTTGGCCGCGGGATCGCCTCCTAATGCGGATCTGGTTTGTTGACACGTCGAACGAAATCCTCGCGGACGCGTTCATGACGGCGGATTTCGCCGGATCCATGGATCCTCTCGGGCCGGCGCGGCATCGGGCCCGGATTAAACGTTTCGCAAAGCACGACAACAACGATGGCCCGTGGCCTCCCCTGATTTGCATAACGGCCGGCGCAGGCCAGGAACCACGAGGCGGTTGGCCAGCTAGCTGCGTAACAAGTACCGGTAGTTCGTTATCGATCGATCGACTCCGCTGCCATGTGACACGCGTCCGTCCCAAGGATTAAATTGCCGTGTGATTCGATAACGCGTTCAAGAACTCTCGAGGCGAACTATCGAGGTGATCGATAACGTTGGCCGGCTGAATACGCGGCGGGAGCCTTTGTCCCGTCTTTAGCCGGGACAACTCACTTAGGCGTTCGCCTGCTCGAAAAACACTTGGCTCGCTTTAATTCGCTGACTGCCGGTTTCCGCGCTTCCCGGCGACAGCCGATCGCCGCCAAGATCGATCGGGGGATCTCTCTGTACGAAAATCATCCTCGAAGTTATGCTCTTCGATTTCTTCCGTAGCCACGATGGCACCTCTTTGCAGTTTCGAATTTATCTCATCTGCTAATCTGCCACTTTTCAGGATATTTCGAAATATTTGGAAGATCGCGAGCCTTTCAACTGTTAACCTTTTGAGCTCTGAATACTCCGGCCGAAACGGTTCGTAGGGACGGAGCGCGGCTATCGCTGACCATCGCTGGGTGCGGAATACTTTTTTGCCACACTGAAGTGACTATTCAAGGCGCAAACAGTAATAAATTATAGTGATTCTTTTGCGGAAGGTTAAATAATTAATCTTCTGATTCAATGTCTGATGATAGTGATTCACTATATTCTATTTCACTGTCGTCCCTTGTGAAATATTCCTCAAGATTTGACATTTTGTAGGGTGTCACGAATAAAACAAAAAAAATCGAACAAGTTATATTCCGCACTATCGTTGTTGACGCGAGCGAGACCGTGAGGTTCTTACATTCACGAGACCATACTGCTGACTGAGTCGTTTTGAGTGCTTTGAGTCGGGAAAAGGTGACAGTGCAGGTAATTATTTTGAAATCTAATTGGTTAGAGAGTGGGACATAAAATGGGATTTCCGTTTCGAAAATTCCCGGGGATTTTTATGACCCTAATATTGCCCAACCGCTACCTAAGGAAGGCAAATTACTAACGAGTGGCCCTGTATTAATTTTACAGGAAAATAACTGCATATTGATTGAAAAAATCGACAAAAGCATATATGCGCCCTTAGTCCAGGCCGATGACTTAGAGAAAACACATAAATGCGACCTTAGGCTACACGGATGACTTTCGCCAAACGCATATATGCGTCCATAGAGCTCTAAGGGTTAAGCAAAGCACTTCAAAATGACTTTACTAACATATTAGATTTTTTATTAATTAAGTTTCCCTATTTTTGGATGGCCAAAAATGTTAATTAGGACAATCAACGAGGGCAGTGTTCCGCAACACAGATTGCAAAGTCGCATTCGCGAATATCATCAACTTGTACTCATCGCAGTAGCAAGTTATGAAAATCATTCTCGAAATTATGCTCTTCGATTTCTTCCATAGCCACGATGGCACCTACTCGCAGTTTTGAATTTATCTCATCTGCTAATCTGCCACTTTTCAGGATATTTTGACATATTTGGAAGATCGCGAGCCTTTCAACTGTTAAGCGAAGCACTTCAAAATGACTTTACTAACTTATTAGATGTTTTATTAATTAAGTTTCCCTATCTTTGTATGGCCAAAAATGTTAATTAGGACAATTACTAAGGGCAATGTTCCGCAATACAGATTGCAAAGCCGCACACGCGAATATCATCGACTTGTACTCATCGCAGTAGCAAGTTATGAAAATCATTCTCGAAATTATGCTCTTCGATTTCTTCCATAGCCACGATGGCACCTACTCGCAGTTTTGAATTTATCTCATCTGCTAATCTGCCACTTTTCAGGATATTTTGAAATATTTGCAAGATCGCGAGCCTTTCAATTGTTAAGCAAAGCACTTCAAAATGACTTTACTAACTTATTAGATGTTTTATTAATTAAGTTTCCCTATCTTTGGATGGCCAAAAATGTTAATTAGGACAATCAACGAGGGCAGTGTTCCGCAACACAGATTGCAAAGTCGCACACGCGAATATCGTCGACTCGTACAGCGCAGTAGCAAGTTCTGAAATAAAAGGAAGGAAGCACCTTGTGATCCGCAAAAGGCGAGGGGAATTTTCTATTCACGCGAGCGAACAGCGACGGAGAGGATCGCGAGTAAGCAGGCACACTTTGAGGATCCGTGTGGACGGTTCCAACGAAATAAGTTGCATAAGGTCGATCGATGTCAACCGATAGCTGCCGGATTCTAGGAAGACAGAGGAGCCTGCAGGGCGCGTTGTCGCTCGAGTCACAGTTCTGGGAGCAGAAGAGACCGCGGAAACGATGCACCGGTATTCCGCGCACCGTCTCGAGAGCGTCAAGAGTTTTCTCGAGACTCAATGCCATCGGAGATGGCTCAGCGGGCGGGCTGTTGGCACGGGATTCGCGGGGAAGGCATTCCTTGGCAAGCGTCGCCAAGATCGTGGGTCAAAATTACTCGAAGAACGCTCGATCGATCGAGCATGCGATATATACATACATACATACATACATTTCGAATCGTTCGTCGACGAACGAGCTGTGACGTCGAGCGAACCTAGATACCGCTCCAGCAGCGATAGTCTTTGTCCCCGATGAGTTCTACGTAGCCGACGCTGCCTCTCCTCAAAGGAATGGCATCGTTATTTTCGACATTTGTTTGTTAGTCTATCCGAAAATCGATAGCGGTACGAGAGAGTAAATATAGAAACCGAGAATCGTTCGAGCGTGCTATCGTGAAACAATGACGAGGCACGTGGTCTTTCAAGATTAAGTATACCAGCGAACAATGTTCGAAACGCTGCTTGAGCTCTCGCAACAACTATATACCAAGTTAAATATTTCATTTATAATCCACTAGATACGAACGTTAATCGTTTCTTTTAAATCGAAACGAAATAAGATTTTTCTGCTGTAACAATCCACGATTGAAGGCGAATGAAGACGTATAAGAAACAAAAATTGCTGTGCCTTTGGTTCGTTTTCGGGCATAATTAAACGTATTAATATTATTTTCCTTTTATTTTTCAACAGAAATATGTTCACATAAAGTCAATCATGCCCGGAAACGAATTAAAGGCACAGCAATTGGCGACCCCGCAGTAACAGGTTCAACTACCCTATTTAGACGAATTATAAAAGACGAAGAAATGCTAATTAAAACGAAGACGATTCGTCCATTTTCTTCTTCCAAATATTATGAAATGCTTGATCGCCGCTCGTGTCGTAAAATGGAACTCTTGAAATCGTCTCATTGCTTAAACATTGCATCGTTGTCTTAGAATCGTCCGCGATTATCTCTGAGCAAGGTGTGAGGGTCGTCCGACATTGCAGAATCGATTGATTACACATTCATACAACTTTTCTTTCCTCGACATTTTCATTTAGCAGAAAGACTCGCAGCGATGCCTGAAAAGCACTAAAAATGTAAAGGAAGCTGCACAGAGAAAGAGAAAGCGTGCCCGAAGAGACGCAAATAAATCGAACAAAACCAGCGGAAAAGAACAAGTCGGAGAGAACAGAGAGAACAAAGGATCCCGTAAACAAACCGATGAAGTTAAACGGTGTACATAGAAGGTTCAAACGCATCGCGAATCCGCCGAGCAAAGCTTTTTCAACGATAAATAAAAAGAGACGATGCTTGCGTTTAAGGCAGATTCGCGGGTTGCGAGCGATTGTTTGAACGCCGAATGGTGTACGAGACGATCCTCGCCGTGCAAGATGGATCGTGGCCGATCGAAAATGCTCGGGACGAAGATTCGCCGAGGAAAGGGAAGGAAAGGGATATATATCGGTGGTCCGATACCGAAGCGGAATAATTGACGCGACAAAGAGCTTCCGGTATCTGGGAGGCCTATTCACACGCGTCAAAGCCCGTCGAGAGCCGTTGCACCGATGTGCATCGTCTACCGGTACCGCGGACAATGGCAATATTAACGCGACGATGGAGAGTGCAGTTCCCATTGTTCTACACGACGATGCATCTTAACGTGACCCGCCCATTATCGCGTCAAGCCGCTGAAAAAACGGGCGGGCAAATCGGCGCTGACGGGACCGCGGGTCGTCTGCGTTTCGATTTTAGCGAAACGGCAACGAGACACGTCTCGTTGTTTAACGCTAGGTTTACGGGCCACTAAAAGCAGCCGAATGTTGCTTCGTAAAAATAACGAGCGTTCAGAGTGTGCCATTTTTAACTCTTTTCCATCTTAATCTCTCTTGTAAACTGCGTCCCGTGGAAAATACTGTTTCGAACGAAAGCTGTTCGGTACAACGAAGTCTGGTAATAACTGATTTTCTGCTGTTTTTCTTTTTTACTGTCAAAATAATGATCGCACGTTTGAATAAAAGTGGAGAAAAGTCGAAATAAATTCAGATTTTTATTCTTGAAAAATTTAAATCTACTGTTAACCCCTTGCCGTATTTTGACGAGTCCGACTCGTCATGAAAATTTCTGATAATAATTAATTGAGTATAGATGTTATTCTGTCCTTTGAAATTGGAATAAAATTCTAATCTAAGAAATTATTGCAATTGAAAAATTTCTAATTACAGTAACTGCGAAGAAGACGGTATGTCAAGGGGTTAACCAATCCACGTGCCATCGGGCAACATATTGCTATTTAATATAAGAGAAAATGTAATTTTTTCTTATGGTTCATTTTAATCAGTTAAGTTTTTTTCGCGCAGTGTTAATCGACGTAATAGTGTACGAAGAACGATGCTCTATTCTGCTATATTATTAAAAATTAATATTGGAAAAATAGAAATGTGTACCCTATTGTACACGCAAGGGTTAATTTGTCGCGTTAATGATGGAATTATTGGCGACCATGTGTTTTACGGAATTCAAACGGATGCTACATAAATACGTCGATATAAATAAATTTCACGAAGCAGAAATACGACATATAATGTGTTAAATTACAAAAGTTGAACAGGTTTGTAAAAAATATTTCAAGAGAAGAGGACAACGTTATTAGTACTCTTCCTACAAATTAATGCATTTGTATGTTGCTTCTTACGAATTCAGTCAACTGTTAATACAAAACCGAGTTCGTTCCACTGAAAACCTACTGCATTCCAATAGAACGTGTTGAATAATACTGAACAACATTCGAAATACATTATAAATACGATTCTGTTTCGCTTCGAAAGCAGCGAATAACGTCGAATCAATGGAATAAATGGAACTCGTTCTACGTAAAAATTGTCTGCTTCGATTTCAGAAGATATTAATTTATCATCCCCAATCGTAATAATTCGAGTAAGTTTCCCTAAACGTCCAAGATTCGCAATCCACGATTTATAGATCGCCGACCCGAATGCGAAGTTCCGAATGCGACGTCAGTCTCCGAGGAATCGCTGCGTCAGGTAGCGTTCATCCCCAATGGCATTCCGATTGGAGTGGTCTAGGTCAACAGTCATAAAATTCATTATCAATTAACGCGAAGGGCAACGGCGCGTACTAGCCCTCCGTTAATCATTCCGAATTAGCCGTTGAAGGAGCTTTCGCAGCTAGGAGTTGCGGCAGTCGGACTAAATCCACCCTAGAGCGTCGTGCCAAGAATTCGGGTTGGAAGATCCTCGAAAAGTGTCCCGGAGGGATGCTCAAGGCCGATAATCGTCGCTCCCGACGAAACTGCCCTACCGCACGTTATCATCCGTTATTCCCTGCTGGGGCCGTCACTCCCCCCTCCCCCCTCCCGAAATTGCCGTTCGACAACGCCCTCCGCGTCGGGCCTTTCTTCTTCTCCTCGCAAGAACGACACACACGATCTCCTCTCGTTCGGCGCTGACGGATGCTGATGCGCCTCTCTTTCGCCTCGGGGGTGCATCCGATGTTTATCAAAATACGTCTGCAGTCGACGGGACGCCGGGCGGAGAGACGTTCTTTCGCCGGGTTTTGTATCGAGTCGCGGCTGAAACCGTTCCTTGAGGGCCGCTCATAAGCTGCGTCTATCTGCTCGAGGGTAAACGCGTTATTCAACCTCGAGGGGCGTGTGACGTTCTTTTCCGCCCGTTTGACAGCCACTTAGCTTCTTTTCCTGAATGGTCGCTCTCTCTCTCTCTCTCTCTCTCTCTCTCTCTCTCGCTCGCTCGCTCGCTCGCTCGCTCGCGTTGTTATTTGCGAACCGAGTCGACGGTCCTTCCAGAATAAATAATTTTATACATCGAGCGTCACTTTGCCGGTTAGCCACGTTCGGGTGACATAATTCATCATCCATCGAGGTTATTTTGGTTATTTAAAATAGTATAGATATTCAAAGAATTTAAAAATCTCGTTGTATCGTTTTCAATCTAATAAAATTGTTAGGAAGAGAATGCACTTTTTGTTTAATTTCTGTTTCTTGCAATTGATGCAGACAATCTTTATTTCGCAAAAAAATCCGCGGACTATTTGTTACTTTCGCACATTTTTCAAACGCAGGATAAGTATATATTAACAAATATTTATATTATTTATATTATTTATTATACTATTTATTATACTTTATTATACAAATATTTATTATATTTATATAATAATAATATTTATTATTAAAATACTTGTACGGTATTTCGTGCAGGCGGAATTTTGTAGTTGATACGCCGAATTTGTTTCTCGTCGTGTTTCTTAGTAGAACAATCTATGAACATTGAACGGTCTAATCAAAACATATTCGCTTAAATCACATCACCAATATTTAATAGAAACCAGAACAGGAAAAATTGAAATATCGTCAACAGACATATTCTTTCTGTGTCTCCACGAAATTGAGATTGCCATATATTAATTTAACGATCACCGAACTGCGGATTTTTATGCAAAATGAAAATAATCTGAATTAATCGCAGAAGTAAGTCCGATAAAAATGTCTCTCCTCTTTTAATAATTTTAACCAGTTGTACATATTATAAAAAAACATTCCCAAATTCTTCTAACATCTTCGCAATTTTGCTTTACAATTTTGCCAATGAAATTAGCTTAGCTACCGCTGCACAATTCACAATATCTCGTACATTATAATTCCGCTTATCACTCCGACTAGCTAAAGTCGACGGAGTCATTTCGAGAGACTCGTGTCCCTCGATTAGAACAATCGTGGCCCCCGAGATCGCTATTAGTCAGTCGGATAATGCCGATAGATCGCCGGCATTGGCGTCGTGTTCCGAGTCGCCGTGGCAGATCCGTACGGCGAAACACGAGAGCCATTAAATATCTATGGGGCCACGGTGTCGGGTATTGATTTTATGGTGACATCGACATGGCCGTCTAACAATGAGTTAAGAGGCGGCAACGGAGCCGTGGAAGCTCGCCGGACGCGCTCGATACGCGTTTTCTATCCGTTTCCACGGCCGGCGAATATTTCGCCGGGGATGGACGGGATAACCTCTCGGCGAATAAGTTCCACTTCCGGCCGGAATGGACGCCATCGTTCACGGTGTTAACGTCATATTCCATACTCATCTCTGTTGCGTGGCCCGCCGGGATTTGTCCCGACGACGACTGCAAAATTCTATAAACCGTCGCGGGCTGGAAAAAAGAGGAGAGACGCGCTGTCAGAGCGGCGACTGATTTTTCCGGCGTCCTCGGGGGAATCTGAACAATCCGATCGTCCGATAACCGTGGAGAAGCTTTGGGTAACCCCGATTTCAAATGGAAGTTTGCACGAACGAAATCCTCTCTCTCTTTCAGGCTTTCTTTGAAATAATTCGTTTGATATCCGAGTTCGTCGGCGCGTTCGCTTTCGCGAGCGACTTTCACGAAGCTCTTGTCTTCGTGAAAATCCGCCCGCGAACATCGGTAAACGATATTTCCGGTGGCATGGCGTTGCTCCACCGGAAGGGCTGATCGATCGCGAGAGGGTGGTAACCGGCGAGGGTGGTTTCATCCCTCGTCGGTACGGCAGGTGTCCGGTGGTTCCGCGGGAATCGTATCCCAAGTCGATAACTCGAGTGCACGACGAGAGCTTCCCTCGCGTTACCAGCTGCGCTCCCGTTGAAAATAGCAATGGTAATTTTACGAGCGGGCGCGATCGGTCGATGATAATGCAATGTTTATTGGCGGACGGTTCGCGCGATCCTAACCGTTCTTCCGTTTCTCTGTTACAGCGAAGAAACAGAATGGGGCGGCTCTACGGACGAACAGTTTGGGCTCGGGCGCGAGAACACCGCCCCTCGAGAGGAAAAGCAAGTTCTCGGCCCTCGGTAGACTCTTCAAGCCGTGGAAGTGGAAACGGAAAAAGAAATCGGACAAGTTCGAGGCCGCCTCCTTGTGTGAGTATAATACGAGACCCCGTTCTCTCTCGGATTCCATGCGAGGATCCGATGGAACGTTTTACCGATTAAACCGCGGCTATTTTCCCTCGCGATTGCAGCGCTCGAGAGGAAAATCTCGGTACGAGCTAGCAGGGACGAGCTGGTACAGAAAGGGATCCTGCTGCCAGTGATAAGGTCCACGTCGTTTCCGGAAAACGGTGAGTGCTTCATGCCCCCTTATCAGATGGTGCCGCACCTTGTGACCCGCCAACGATAAGCACCTTGCGAAGTCGAGTCGCGGATAAGCTAGAGATCCTCCGTTCGGCGAACGACTGCCGAAAGCTTTGATCAATCTCTCGGGGAAAGCATTTGCTCGAATGTGTCGATGGATGGGAGCCGGTAACGAGGGAATTGTTTAGGGTGCGAGTTAATTCGTGGTCCTCTGAGTTAATCGACGGTGATTTTAATTTAAATCCGAATTTTTTAATTGCTACATTTGGCTTTGCGACTTCAGACGCTACGAAACGATAGAAACATCATTTTTATTGGCACGATATAATTACATAAATTGAATATATGAAATATAATAAATAATATAGAATATAATAAAAATAAATATAATATATAAAAGCAAAATAAAAAATAATAAAAATAATCTTGTGATTTATTCGTCGGATCTAGATTATCATTGATCTATTGGACTGGTCGTTGGTTTAATTATTTATTATTATTTATTATTATTTAATTATATATATATATATATTATTTATTATTATTTATTATTTATTATTATTTATTAATTAAATGCGCCAACGTCCCTTTAGATTACAAAATATAATATAAACGATGAGTTAGTTGGTGCATAGCATAAATTGCCTCGGAAAATTTGAGAATGACAGAAAAAATGTATGTCGTTGCTATAAAAATAATTCTGTTGACGCAGTTATATCGATCGGTACGATAAGTCTCCTCTCTCGAGATACGATCATCTCAAAAAACACTTAAAACGACGAGAAATAACATCGACGATTTGATCCATCGGATCCGCCATTTTATTTTCGCGAGTGGATTCGTCGGTCACCTACAAGATGGAGTAAACGTGCAGAGGGCGGACGAGATTATTTATAGAACTAAAATACGTTCTGCTAATTAAACAGCTGGCTAGAGAGAAAGCGAAAGAGAGGACGTCGAATTAATTCGTTCACCTGAAGTCGTTTCATTTTTGGTATTGCGAACTATTTGCGGCTCGACTTAATAAAGGTCGAAGTTGGCAATCGACGCGGACATTTATGGAATGCTTCGCGTCCGGATTTGCGACGCTAGAGATTTGCTCCGAGAATAATCGGGCCGCGAGTACAATCCGATAACAGTGACGGCGACAATTCCCTTTTTTTTTTTAAATTTCGAAAGGTTAAATCGCTTTTTCTGTCCCGCCGGGAATGGTAATCGGCGAATGGTAATTGGAGTAATGGTAACTGGGATATGTAGAAATATATATTTTCGACGCTTGAAACAATCTCGCTTTCCTAGAACTTTCTTTCCGTTTCCGTTCGATGGTACGGCGGTGGGTCCTCTAATTATTTTTGGGAAAGGCTACTCACACATTTAGATCGTAATCAGCTATCTACAAACTTTCGCTTGAAGCTTTGGAATCGTTTCTTCGTGGCGGAGTGAACGAAACCGTTCGCGATTTCGGTAATTTGAGATTTTCGCATACCTCAAACTATAGAATCGTTGTGATAATTTTAATCGAAACGAACCACTTTTCTGTACATGTTTCTCTGTCTCACACGCACCTGTGTATAGAAGTTTTCCACACCGAACTCGTTCTTCACGTGCACCCGCGGCTTACAGACCGCGGACTTTGTGCATTCGCAATAGTTGCAATTATTCCAGAGAGCACTTTTTAACGAAACACGTTGCAACGAACACTGAACATTTCATTCCGTTTTTACCAATCGTACACCACCGACACACGCAAACATATCCGCAGACCAGTTGGTCCACACCTACCTAATTTCAACTTAATCACTCCGCAATCCAAGAACACCAGCTCAGAATTAACAGAGATAATCGTCACATTTTATTAATCGACACGTTCACTGCCAAACGTTTTACCAGCTCTCACTGCTAGAGTTATCAACTACGATAGCGGCACAGTATTTTCGAACCATTTTGCAATATATTACGAATTTGTGTTCGCACACTTTCATCTCTCTCATTCATCACGACAAGGAAAAACGCCGCGCAGGTGCGTTCAGCAACACAAGTCGCTTCCAAGTTAACGAGAAGAAGAGAAATCCTACGTTCTCGCGTCTGTTGCTCGAAGAGCCATTGTTTTATCCGTCGTTCGTTGTGTCAGTCAACGTGTCCGATTAAAGTATCCGCACTTCGAAAATCGGCAGAGGTTCCGCGTGCAACGTCGGCAGACTTCCATCAGGGTTTTCCGGCCTCGCTCGACGAGTTCCCGGCCCTCGGATGTGTAAATTTCCGTGTACGCGTGGAATTGGCCCATCCCGGCTGATCAGGAAATAAGGGGCAACGGTCCCCGAATCGAAACGAAACGAAGGGCAAGGGCAAAGGGGCGCCGCGACGCTTTGAGCATCGAAGAATGTAATTGGGTTCCGCGGTGATTAGCCTGCAGACACGAGCTTGATTTCCGGAACCGCGGTGCCTGCAGACGAGAACTACCGTCGCGAGGCATCGTCGTCGATCCTCCAATGGAATGAAACACCGAGATGCATCGGGGATTTTCGCTATTCTCTCGAAGGCTTACGGTGGAAACGTAATTCTTACTAAAACGGAGACGGTTCATGCGATTACAGCGCGATCAAGCCACACAGAGTTCGATCCGACGACTCGACCTTTGGCCCCATTGTCCGCCACGATTTAGCAGTGCAACAATTGACGAATTGCAACGGCACAATAGTTTTACCGTGAGACGATAACGCGGCCGGCGCTGTTACCGACGAGACGGATAAGCGTACTGCGGATGTTTATGCGTATTCTGGCACCGAAGGGTGCAGTTTCTCTCGTCGGAGACGCGACGAGAGGATCCGCCTGAGCCTCGAAGAACCCGAAACCTTGGAGAACAATATTCGTTCGCTCGGCTTTGTCCGGCCGAGTCACGCTGTAATCGCATAAAATCCACGATCTAACGGCGAGGCATGCGGAGGAACCAACCGGAGTTGTTCTTCGTTGGAGGTGGTCGAGAGCATTAATAAAAATGATTAGAACACTCTGCGCCGAGTATTAATACTTACCGTCCACGGGACGATCGATGTACTTACACTTTTAACAATCTGCGCAGCCGCGGCCACGCATTAATACAAAGAACGGTGCGAGAATCGGAAGCTACTCTCTTTTTCCTGGTGGAGACATTTTCTAATGGGTTCCTGCTTCTTCCTCGAACTGCTCCTATAGAGAAATCCGCACGGTCCGGAAAGTTTGGACGATCTCGTCGAGGTTTTTATACGCGCTGTGCAGAACGACGCCCGCAATCAATCATCGACGCAGCAGCAGCAGCGTCGTCCGAGAATAGAACGAACTTTCCGTGCCGCTCCGTGAAATCCCAGTTTCCTCTTAACGCTAAACGACAAGCTCGGGGAGAGCCAATCCATTATATACGATCTCCCTCGGATTTTCTGCGAACTAAACAAATGGTCTACAATAACCCGCGCTAAATACGCGCGCAGCGTAAAAAGGGACCGTTTCGCGCGATGCCACCTGCGTCGCGACACGCGTATGCTGCACACAGACCGTTCGACGCGATAAGAAAAAAGAGTATCGCGATATCCTATCAGAGCCGTCTGAGCGATTCGTTTCCATCGAATTACGCGTGCGATCCGTACTAATCGCACGCGAGTCGCGGGTACGAGCAGCCTCGCGCGAAACGGTCTCAACCCTTTCGGTACGAGCGCGTTGTCCGCCGTGACACTCCCACTGTACGGGGTGCCGCGCCGAAAATGCGCACATGACGCAGGGTCGGTCCACTTTTGTACGAAGATTTTCTTAAGCGTTAAGTAATGACTGCGCTTAATCCGTTTCTGAATCTTTCTTTAAATGTTTCCTGCAAACATTCTGTAAAGGGCCTACAGAAATATGGCTTACACGGATGCCAGATGTATTCGGCACTCGTCCATATTGGTCATCGGATGGATGCCGGATATATCCGGCGCTCGTACCGAAAGGGTTAAGCGCGGCGTAAGATCGGTCCTTATTAATCAGCGCTATCGGAGCCATCGTTGGGTAAAAATTTCGCCGGGTGCTCGTGGACAGCCGGTGGCGGGCACACGGTAGTAGAACGTGGAATGTGCAATTACGGAAGCGGGCCGAAAGTGTTCCTCTTTCGGCGGCACGTGGAACGCAGCTCATTGATTAATAGCTGGCGCCCAGCAGCGGATCTTCCGTCAAAGAACTTCGGTGTGTATCCAGTCCCGAAACTGTTCGGCAGCTTCTACCCATTATTCATACACCGGTTTTGCGTTCGGTTAGGGACGGGGCATGGGTGTCGGGGGTTGGTTCTCTCGGCGCTCCGACACCTCTGATTAATAGTTCGCCGGTAGAACACACGCAGAACACACAGAAAGAGCGAGCGAGCGAGAGAGAGAGAGAGTGAGAGGGAGAGGGAGGGAGAGCGAGTGAGCGAGAGTGAAAGATAGAGAGATAGAGATAGAGAAGCGTCGTTCGGAGGGTGCGGCCAAACCGAGTCGAGT
Organism: Megalopta genalis; assembly: GCF_051020955.1. Classification (NCBI taxonomy): domain Eukaryota; kingdom Metazoa; phylum Arthropoda; class Insecta; order Hymenoptera; family Halictidae; genus Megalopta; species Megalopta genalis. Next base: position 27,729,710 of record NC_135013.1, on the reverse strand, counting down.
CGCAGGTATCTCGTCAGGTTCTCGTTGGCCTCGCAGTTCAGTTACGGAAAGTAAACAGATACACGAAACGCCACTCGAAAGATCCGCGGCGAACGCCGGGGATTATAGGGGATCCGGCCCGAGGCAGAGAGACACACGCCAGCCAGCCGATTATCCGGCCGGGACTCGCAAAACAATGTAGAGACACTCTCCGCCGACAGTAGAACAGTCCCGGACATCTGTCTACGTGGATTAATACCCGAGCTGACCCGCGTTGGCCGGTTTCAGAGACACCCGGCGACTCGACGGACGGCCAAAAACCGCCGACGCCGCAACAGCCGCCCCAACACCAGCACCAACAACAGCAGCAGCAGCAGCAACAACAACAACAACAGCAACAACAGCAGCAGCAGCAACAACAACAACAACAGCCGGCCGGCGGAGGGGTTGGCGCCGGTGGGTGCAACCCCGCAGCAACACCCGCGTCCGCCGGCACGGTGCAGCAATCCCAACAATCCCAGCAAGCACCGTCCGCCACGCCGACACCGACGACAGCCAATCCGCATTCTACAGGACCGACCAGCAATCAACCCTCGCCGCATCTATCGCCCCTTTATCCAGGGATCCCGCAACCCGCCCAACCCAACGGCAGCACGCAAGGTAAGATGCTAACATCGATACGATAGAGCCTGTACACGGTAGACCCGCGCTGCGATAAGGCCGGCTAGCCTGCAGCTGGATCCCAGGCGATTGGGACTAGGACCTCTCTCCGTGCCCGGCTTTCCGGATAGGGGATATAGGTGTCTCGTAGCGAGTCGATCCTATAGGTCTCGATCGAGCTGTTTCACGTGCCTTTTAGTCAGCATCTTCTTTCGCACGCTCGTGATAGGCCTTTTCGAAAGGTAGGTCCAGTCGACATGTTGCAAGAATGTTGTTCCGATGACACGGTCTTTATCACCGTTCGTTGCGATCGCATTCCGACGTTTCAGATCAAAGCGTAGCATTCAATTTCGCCCGATAGCAGTGGCAGCTGGATGTAGTCGGACTAGATATCGCAGTGTCTCGTAGTCCGGCGAGTCGATCCTATAAGTCTCGATCGAGCTGTTTCACGTGTCTTTTACTCAGGATCTTCTCTCGCACACTCGAAGCTAGGTCCAGTCGACATGCTGCAGGAATGTTGTTCCGATGACACGGTCTTTATCACCGTTCGTTTGCGATCGCATTCCGACGTTTCAGATCAAAGCGTAGCGTTCAATTTCGCCCGATAGCAGTGGCAGCTGGATGTAGCCGGACTAGATATCGACTCTGAGATGTTATGAAGAAACCATTACGTTAGAACGATTTCAAGGTTCGGAGATCACGATTGGACTTAAATCGTGGTCATTGTGTATCCCGGCCGCTGTCGTCTTTTATTTCGCGACGGTTAGTTTAGCCCTCGCGTATTACGTACAGGGTCGTTCTGACCCAGTTCTCTGGCTGTTGACATATTTATTCATTTATTCATCCATTCATATAATCATGCGCACGTGAATGTAATTCCTCTTCATACATATGTAATTCCTGCTCGAAGCCAGCACACAAGCATTCGTCCGAGCAAACTTTATAAATGACACACGTTTTGTGCACTCGTCCAGAAAGGGCTATACACATACGCGCGCGCACATACACAGACACACGTACAGACATCCTCGTGATGCTACCTCGAACGATGATTGCGACAATGGAGATGATCCTCAACTTGGTTCTCATTCTTCAAATTATAGAGAATGCTCTTCATTGTCCACCTCGTATCGGGACGAGCTTCGTAAATTACGTTTCAATCCTTTGTCCTCGATCGGTGACTCGGAGACAATGTGTTTACGATTATTATTATACCGCGTTCGAAAATCATTTTTACGTTGCCCAATTGTTTATATTCGGCTCTGTTGTTCTACTTGCTCCCGTGATTCTAATTGTTTCGTTTGGAAGATCATCGAAGCGTTCCACAGTAATGACTCCCTAATTGACGCTCGGATTGTCTACAAAATTGGACAATTTGGGAGGAGGAGATACGATTATTCGAGCCTCGCAACTCGTCTGTATAGTCGTTGACAATCGAGAACCATGAAAAACGAGCCACAAGGCTCGAACAATCGTATCTACTCTTCCCAAATTGTCCATTTTTCTGGACAATCTGAGCGTCAATTAGAGAGACATTACTGTACCTTTTTTATATACTTAACACGTTCCCTGCCGCGTGGGGCGTATACGCCCCACGCTGAACTTTCCGTTCAAGCCATTTGGTATTATCATTGTAAAATGAAGAATTTTTTAAAAATTCATTATGCAGTCAATTATGGACATCTTAATACTATTGCTGACGCCCTCATTTAATCGTGGGGCGTATACGCCCCACGCGGCGTGATGGGCAATTTTTCTTTACTGTAACTTGTTTTAACTGCATTTCTCTTATTCCGATCAGTCATTTATTCGCGTGTCGTTGACACAATACTTACTGCTTCACTGAAGCTGGGATTGATTTATAGTTCTATAGTACTGTAAAAGTTGTAACATTCTGCGATAGTTGTGTGGATAAACCACACTTATGTTTGCCATGTTTTAACAAAGTTCATCGTAACATCCCTTTGTAATCGCATACAAACTTGAATTTAACTAAAATGTTATATTTTAAACTAATATAGGCATGATAAAAAAAATTATATGTGAGGATGCAACTCGCTTGGCATAATAATGATCAGCCAGGTATTTGTTAAAGTAATTCCTAGAAAAATAAATTTATTGGTTTGCTGTGTTATGCATGTTAAACTATACAACCTTTCCTTGATAATTATGATTTGTGTACTATTTTAATTATTGTAAAACATACGCCAGAAACAAAATAATACAAATGTAAAGCGTGGGGCGCATACGCCCCACGCGGCTTGAACGGAAAGTCTTCAAAAAACGGTCTGGCAGGGAACGTGTTAAGAATCGTTGTATTCGGAGAATAATTTCTTACACGTAGAATAATAATAGAATAATAGTATAAAATAAAGTATATAAAAATATTTTTACAAAGTATAAACAAATATAATCAACATAAAAGAATAGAAAAATTGAATATGTTTCATACCATAAATATATATAGTAAATTATCCTCGAAAACACGTCGATGGCACAGCAATTGGTCACCGCACAGTGACTGGCTTCGCTGCCCAATAAATCGGAAAAACAATCTCGGATTTAGAATTGAAATAACTTCGATCGCAAAGGATTAATATTTTCCTTGTATCGAACTAGTTTTCCTGCCGCTTTCACGGTTGCGCATATAAGTTTATATTACATATAGAAATTCCCAGTCGTGTATCCGTAAGCTGCCACAAAGTTCGGTAGAATCTCGATATTGAAGCGTGCGGGACCGCCGCCCGGCCGAATCGAACATCGTCGTTAAATTTTACGACCATGCGCGCAGTGTAGACGATGTTGTTCGGAAAGAGGCGAGGGAAGACTTACGAGGAAATTATAGCCGCGCCGTTGGAGTATCTAATAGCGTTGCGCACAATGGCGCGAGCACAGGCGTTGACCTAATTACCGGAAATCACGTGTTGGAGGCAGCGCTAACGGGCCACCGGGTATGACAGCGGTATGTCGTGCTATGCGACGACCGCTTAAATTTCACATGGCATCCCCGTGTCTCTGTTACTCGGACCGCGATGCGCCATTCCGTCAACGTTGAATCATTTCCGTGCAATTAATAACAAACGTCAGTCACGCTCGCCTTCTTCGACGGCGCATTCGACCGGCGCGCCCGTTGCATTTCGGCGCATCGGATCGGCGTCGCCGTCACCGAGATCCGTCGCATTCGCGGAAATTCGGGAATCGGGGACGACCGTCGAATAAACGATAAATCCATGGAGGCATACTAAGATCGAACGTTTGAAATTGTTTTATGAATGTAAGAAGGCTTTACCGTGCTCGGGTTTCCAGAGCTTTCGTAATTTTATCGACACTCGGCTGGCAGCGACCGCAGGCCGGAAAAGAACGGACTTCGAAACCGGGAGACTACAGTCTCGGTTGCCTGATCGAAGGTTACCATTCGTTAGATTAAATAGTAATTATTGTTCCGTGAAATGGACGGTTTTCATTTTTACAAAAATGACAAACGAATCGAGATATATTCAGTGTATTAATAAAATTATTTTGTGCAATGGATTTGTTTCATATTCTGACAAAAATGAGACGTAAATCGAGATATATTCAGTGTATTAGTGAAATGATTATTCTGAATAATAGACGTTTTTTATCTGTACAAAAATGACCAATCAGTCGAGATTCATTTCATATATTAATAAAATTATTATTCTGTAAAATGATTTCTTTCTTATCTTTACAAAAACGACGAATAAAGCGAGATATATTTAGTACATTAATGAAATTATTATCTTTCAAAATGTATTTTCTTTTATTTTTACGAAAAATGACAAATAAGTCGAGGTTATATTTGATCAGCCTTTCTCTTTTAAGTTTCTAAATCGAACACGGCATCTCGTAAATCAAATTGAAAACATATATGATCGAGTTTACCGCAAAAAGTCTAACACCTGACGGAACATTGCGCTACAAATGTGCTTTGTGCTCGCCGGAGATATGTTTACAAACTAAACGATCATGAATGAATAATTAGTGTTGAGCTCCTGGTCTCGGAAGAATCTTTTTTCAACAGTCTCCCGTTTCCCCGAGCTCTCTAGGTAGCAAGCCTAATCCCCATTTGAAAGAAGAAGCTGCTTCACAAACTTCCATCGCGATTCAGCCCTTGCCAGCCCCTCCCCCCTCGGTCACCCTCGCGCAGTCAAAATTCTTCGGCAACCGTCACACGATATCCCGGCCCGGTGTCGAGTTCGCAAATCCACTAGCTCGAAGCTCAACCCTCGACCTTTCGGCCCCTTTTCACCCCTTTTTCACCCCTTCCTCGTGCCCGGTATCTCGACCATCGTCCAGAAGCAGGGTTATCGGGTTTCTTCTGCGGTTCAAAGCGAAGCCGTAAAACCACATATATCATGCGGACCGGTAACGCGATATCCTAAGACGGATTCGACAAGTAACAACCCCGATTTCCCGGTTTTCAAAGCCCCGTTGTGCTTGGATCGTGTCCTGCCAACATCTTCGTGCCGTTGCATCCGAACAATCCACCGGGAAGCCGAGCAAATTATCTCCAACGACGAAGATTTAATGAACACCGAACGAATTTTCAGAGACACTCGCGAATTCTTTTGTTATCGGTTCGAAGAATGTTTCGAATCGTGACTGGAACTACGATTCATTTATCTGGGATTCCAAACGAAATACTTGCTGATTTTTATACTGGAAAGTACGACGTCTTGCTGAATAAAATAATTTTTAGGAGTTTAATTGGGAGTTTATCCATCAGTCATGACTCAATGGACTCTTGGAAATCGAAGATCAGCGGTTGATGATTTCGTGGGAAATGTTTTTAACAGCTATAGCAATTTCATTCCGATGAAATTCTCATTCTCATTTCATAGTAATTTATCGACTGAAATCTTTGGAACGTGGAATTTTAACACAATTTGTCGATTTCAAGCGTGCAGCATAATTTTGCAAATTGTTGTCCTGGCATCTTCCACGCAGTTGTTGCGACGTTAAAAAATGTACGATGATTAAGAAGACTCCGTCGAAATCCTGCTAACAGTTTTGCTCGCAGCAAACAAGGTTTACGCGAACTATGGAAACGAACGCGATCGCGGCCGAATTTTATTTCCGGCCCCCGAGTTCGATAAATCCGCGAAGCAAGCTTTTGCCGCTTGATATCGTTTTTTGGATCGCGCGGAACTCGGGGCGCGAATTTCGTTGTTTCGGACAACCTGTTGCTGGCCTCGAATTCATTCGCCGTGATTCGCGCGAATTCCGCGAGCCAGATCGACTCCCGCGGACAGCTTTTGTAACCATTTCGATCGCGGTCTCGCTGGCGACGACGTCCGTCCGGGTTGTTATGTAAAAATGCATCGTCGAGCGACGTCATGGCCGCCGAATTACGCGACACGAACGTGTGTTCTCCTCGTCGAATAATCCCGATCGAGACTCGCCGACTCACCGTTCGCTCGTTTATACAGCGAGGAGCGCCACGAACGGGACCGCACGCCCAGCAGCGAATTTGCATGTCTGTCCTTTGAACTTTATGCTTCGCATTTATTTTTACTTTCGGACCCTGTGTACACGCGGCAGGCTTGCATGACCAGTGTACACCTTGTGCGATTAGGCTGCGCCGTCGCGTTCGTTTCTATTTATTTTGTCACGTGATTGCGAGATCTGGAAGTGAGAGAAAAGGCTTCTGGTTGTGATTTATGTTGATTTTGTCGGTTGCCATTTGACGGAGTCGTTTATCAACGCAATTACCATACTGCGGATTTTGTGCATTTACGTTAGAAACGGGTAGGTGAAATTTGGTAGGTCGAAAATGAGCCGTTTATTTTGAAAGTGGCATAAGTCACTTTGTTTTTAAGTCGATATATTTAAGGGTTTCAAGCGTTTTTCTCTTATTTAAGCGTTTTAACACGTTTAAAAATATGGATGCTAACTTTCGAGAAGATTTACTTGTATTTGTTATCTCAGGATACTGATATTTTTCTCAGTATAAATAATTTCGTATAAACATTCAAAAATCACCACTTTTCATTACGGTAAAGTGACTTATGCCACTTTCAAAGTAAACGGCTCAAATGTTGAAAGAATTTAAGGTCATCCATGCGATATTTTCAATCGATTGAAATTATCGAAGAAAGAAATTTTTATTTCACTCATCTTTGTTGCGATTGATGCAGATAAATTTTATTTCGCATTAAGATCCGCAGTCCAGTAATTCTTGTTAATTCTGGTCTCTTCGATCCCTTAGAACACGACTTTCTTGCGATTAGATCGTGCACTTTATATTTTAACGCGATCCAGAGATTTAGGCATGAAAGAACAGATGCTTGGTTGTGATTCATTTTGACTTTTTCACTTCTTTGTTATGCAAAGTTACTCGTTAAGATACCGAACTCTCTGTTCAACCATATTTTTCCAAATTCATCTTCGAGGTCGCCATTTGTTGGGATTATGCTGTGCAGTTTATCTTCCGATGCAATTCAGAGATTCTGAAGTAAGAGAAAAAGCTTTCAGCGATGATTTACGTCGACGCTATCACTTCTTTCTCCCGCAAGAACGATTCGCTAACGCAAAGAACTTTGTTTTCGCCCTTTTGCGTTCGTGGATTAATCTCTGACAAAGCGATTTGCATAAATAATCAACGAGCTCTTTGCAATGAATCTGGGAAAAGAATGAAAACAATTCTCCGAAAGTTATCCGCCAGAAAAATTCAGTGTATTCTTTTTAAGGTAACCGTAACTCGATAAATCTTTCTCACGAAGAATCTGTCAATCGTTCGACTCTTAAAACACGCTGAAATTACACGCTAACAATCGTATCGGGCAGAAAAGAATGATCTTCGATCGCGAACGCTGCGTGCCGACGCGAACGTTTCGCTGACATCGCGCTGTTTCATCGTTCCGGAATGGAAAACATTGAAATTATGCCGACCATAACGGCGCATGGTCGAAACGATTACGCGGTTTCATCGTCAAATGATTCTCGAAAACCAAAACACCGCACTGCGCCGCCTCCAAATATTGAAATTCAATTAAACACGCTCCGCGCCTCCTCTCGCCGGGTTCCCGGTTATTTATGTCGATGGCCTACCCGATCGCGTTTCCCCGTGTAAACGTTCGAATTTATTTCTACCCTGTACTTTTTTTTCCTTTTTTTTTTCGCTCGCGGCTCCCGCTCGGCCAGCAATATTTCACGAGCGTGTTTTTACTAATTCATCGCGGCGACTCGGCCCGCGTAATACCGGCCGCGACGAAATACGGTTTCGAAACCGGTTTTCGGTCGTGTCTCGATTTACTTCGTCCGTCGAATGTCGCGTTATCCGTTCGCCCGCTGTATCGAATCCGGCATTGTGTATCGATATCTGCTCTGATAAATATTTGCGGAGTCCGTCCGAAGCTGCGCAGACGGTTTTTGTTAAAAATGTATGTGCACGCGGATTTCTTTCAATCTTCTACGGACGGATTTCATCCTCGGTTGTCCACAAAGAATCGAGAGATTGAAATATATATGTATATTTTTTCCTCTTTTTTTTTGCGATCGGAAATATTTCTCTGAAGGGATCCGGAAGAGTTCGAATTGAATAGAATATTTTTTTCTACGGTGAAAATGTCGACAGATTTTCCAGTGAAACAGGAATCTTTGTAACCCTCGATTTTTGCCTCGAACGAAAATTGCGTTTCTGTTTATGGTTATTATGCGAACAGAAATATTAATTTGCAGACAATTTTACGCTTTTCGCAACTGCGAAGAAATCGACGATTCCTCATCGTCTAAAATAACAAATTAATTCTCGTTTAAGCAGTCTGCCTGTCGACGTATCTGCTGTTCGTTTAACACAAGCGTTGTTAAATTGAATAATTTCCCTTTTTTTTTTGCGATCGGAAATATTTCTCTGAAGGGATCCGGAAGAGTTCGAATTGAATAGAATATTTTTTTCTACGGTGAAAATGTCGTCAGATTTTCCAGTGAAACAGGAATCTTTGTAACCCTCGATTTTTGCCTCGAACAAAAATTGCGTTTCCATTTATGATTATTATGTGAATAGAAATATTAATTTGCAGATAATTTTACACTTTTCGCAACTGCGAAGAAATCGACGATTCCTCATCGTCTAAAATAACAAATTAATTCTCGTTTAAGCAGTCTGCGCGTCGACGTATCTGCTGTTCGTTTAACACAAGCGTTGTTAAATTGAACAATTTCCCTTTTTTTTTTTGCGATCGGAAATATTTCTCTGAAGGGATCCGGAAGAGTTCGAATTGAATAGAATATTGTTTTCTACGGTGAAAATGTCGACAGATTTTCCAGTGAAACAGGAATCTTTGTAACCCTCGATTTTTGCCTCGAACAAAAATTGCGTTTCCATTTATGATTATTATGTGAACAGAAATATTAATTTGCAGATAATTTTACACTTTTCGCAACTGCGAAGAAATCGACGATTCCTCATCGTCTAAAGCAGGGGTGTCAAACTCGCGGCCCGAGATGAACATTTTTGCGGCCCAGTCAATATATCCGACGCAAAGTAAAAATAAAATAGAAATGTGAATTAGAAATTTTGAAAGTAGTCTCGGCCAATAAAATTTCTCCAGAAATAGGAAAGACAGTATCAAAGAAGAGAGATGTCAAGTATCAGGACGTAAACAATAATTTAACTTTATATATGTTTATTACAATGTACTAGTCAAAATAAAAATATTTGTTTCTATGAACATTGATTTCTTTTTGCGGCCCACCTAAAGTGAAGCATTGTTTATTTGGCCCAAGTTAGCTTTTGAGTTTGACACCCCTGATCTAAAGTAACAAATTAATTTTCGTTTAAGCAGTCTGCGCGTCGACGTATCTGCTGTTCGTTTAACACAAGCGTTGTTAAATTGAACAATTAAAAATGAAGTGTCAACGGAGAAGCGAAGAGTGTTTATTTTACGATAACAATCGTTCGACGTTCATCAGAATACGGAAAAATGATGGTCACGTTGCGAGGATATTAAGCGGAATATTCAGGGCGGAAAGATAATGGAGATGCACTACCACGAAGGCTGCGTGTTTCATCCTAAACGGATGGGTCTCCGGCTCTGTATAAATACATAAAGACCAGCACTCTAGCAATTGTACGTATGTACGAAACGTGCAATTTTTCATATTGCACTTACGGCAATATGAAGCACTAATCGAATCCCCGAAAGCTCGAGAATTATTCCGAGGGGCAAGCTGCGACGACCCGAAACCTCGAACCATCGCAAGATTACATCTAAATGATTACACATCGCCGCCCCTTTAGACACCGTCCGCCCCATCCCAAGGGTGCGCGGGGGTTGAACGTCCTCTAGTAAACGTGAACAGAAACTATGACGGTATTAATAGCGGCATCGTCTTTGGTGCGCCGTAAATGATCAAAAATGCATCACCGCAACGCGATCGAAAAACTGTCTTTTTAATTGCAGAAAACATGCGCAGACAATTTTCTCGAATATATTTACAAATAATTTGTACTTCGGACCGTTTTCAATTTGTTTACCGTGCCAAACAATCGAGGGATCAACTTGAATATAACGAATTTTTTCATCTCTTCGACTGGGAATTCTTTCAACAATAAACGAGATAATAACTTTAGCCGCCTAATGCGACCGAACGAGGTTAAACATCGATTAAGCTAATAATATGTTATTACGAGTACGAAAAGAGGTTTAGCAGTCGAAAGCTGCGCGTGTTAATCGACGATAAATTGCGAACTTCTGCGGAAAATGAAGATCTCCCGGTATCCGTTTACAAGAAACAAGAGCCGCTTAAAAACGGCTTCCTCTCTCACTGTAATAATGCAATTTTATTATTTTAATATCTCCGATCGTTCTCTCCGCTGTCTCAATCCGCGGTTACTCCCGTTCATGACAATTATAAAATCCAGCGTATCAATCTTCTTGCGAAACTATGATTAAATTCATTATCTCCGATGGATCGCAACCTCGGCATTATCACGCACGGTAAAAAATGCAGCAGAAAACAATGGTGCCGGTGATAGAGCACACGAACGGAACAGGTACGTGAGAAAACATCGGAGGACGTATCTGAGACGGTTGTATGTGCATAAACATGGCGAAACGATTACTGTATTTGCTTGGAGCTCGTCGAAAGAGGAGGAAAGCAATGGTATGATTACGAGGAAAAAAAATTCATGGGCCCATACGGTGGCGGAAGGAGAAGAGTTTGGCCCGGTGACCGGCGGCGCTCGATTCGAATTCAATTAACCGGCCGGAAATTGATCGTTGTGCCGAGGGCGGCGACGCGAGCTAATTATTTAAATTAATCGGGGAGATGCGCGCGGGAGAAGCGCGATCGCACGAATTTCTGGATCCTCGGAATTTTCGTCGCCGGGAACGGCATAAGGTTTCAACGGCGGGCCTACGTCAATATCGACCCGGGTTTTCCGACGCGCGCCCTTTCGTCCTCGCCCCTTCGCTGCACCGCTTGCAGCCCCGCGCGCCGCTGCACCGGCGTGTGCACGCGCCAGCCAGAAAACAACGTGCCGGCACGTTGAAATATGCACGGGTACGTGACGCGCGAGAACGCTTCGCCCGCGAATTCGCTGGATCTCTGACACGTTGTTGCATCCTGCCCGGCGAAATGCACCCGGCGGTGCATCTTTTAAGCTCCCTTTCGAAATGCAAACACCAGAGATGGATGAATCTATTTCGGTTAATTACGCACGATACGGTTCCGCCACGTTGAAATCCGGGATCTTGGAAATGTGTTGCGGAAATCCTGCGCCATTTTCAGGAGCAGAAATCCGTTGTGACGATGCGCTGTTTTATGCATTCTCCGGAGATTTGTAAGGTGTTAATTCGTAATTGCAGTTCGAGTATAATTACGAAGTACCGACCAAGTAATTCGATTGTATTGATTACGAGTTATACGATGTAACCGAATGAAAATTATGAATTGAAAGTAATAAACGGATAGATAATGATAGATAATGAAAATACGCAGGAAAGGCAAGAAATTAGTACACGAGAGAAACGCGTAAAAATGTCCCTGAAGAAACTACTTCAAAGTTCTAGACTGTAATTTGAAGAACTGTATTTCACTTAGATTCTATTTGAATTAAATTGTATTCGAATTACGTTGCATTAGAATCACACGCATGACTAAAATAATTAGCAATTGAATTAACTGGAAGGTTTGAATTATGTAATTGAATTGCAATGTAGGTGAATTACTATACAATTGAATTGCAATGTAGGTGAATTACTATACAATTGAATTACAACGTAGTTGAATTACTGTGCAATTGAATTACTATATAATTGAATTACTATATAATTGAATTACTATATAATTAAATTACTACGTGATTGAATTACTATATAATTGAATTACAATGCAGTCGAGTCGCAACGTAATTAAAATACAACGTATTTAATTGCGAGATTGAATTACAATGTAATTGAATTGGCGCAACTCCGTGATCATTGGCCGCGATGGAAACGTTGGGAATTCTACAAAACAAATGCTCCTTTCATTCATGATTTGCTGAATTTAATTTATTCATTTCAATCGATATTTTTTTTTGCAGCTCGAATTATCGGAAATTCTGTTCCACTGCTTTTGTTCCACCGAAATAATGAGAATCGTCGACGGGGAACCGGGTAAACGCGTCGCGGAATTGGAAAACAAACATGGACGGAGGCCGTGCATTGACGCACCGATTATTGAGCGAAGTGTACTCGGATTCTCCGGTTCCGCGACTTCGTGCCGCTGAAATTATCTTCGGCTGTTCTTGCGTCAGTAATGATGCAATTTTAATCGCGTTAACGGCCTGGTGCCGTTAATACAACATCGACGAGACACCGTCTTCTGAAGTTGGTCGCATCCATTAGCGGAGCCGTTCTATCTTTGACGAATGCCATTTTGGTACCGTTAAGTGTCCCAAAGGGTTGCGAAAGTCTCCTTGCTTATTATTAATGTGTTGTACATAATTCTTAGGAACGTATTTATGTACCTGGAACTTCATTGAGAAATCATTCTCTCGTTCGCGCCAATATTAACGAAGCGCCATTGCATTTTATCACAATTTTGTGATTTACGTATATATATAGCACGTCATACTTAATAACTTATTAATAACTTAATCATATCGTACTTTATGTGAAAGAGAAATCGTCTTTTCTTCCGTTAATAATTGTTTCACGTAGAAAACGTCGAACTAATTCCGTGAACAAAATTATTTAAAATTGTAACACGTGGCATGTGTTAATTAGAGAATTTATAGCTTCTCATTGACGACATTTTGATCATATTTTATAAAAGAATATTTATATATTTTTATTATTATTATTATTTATATATTTATATATTTTTATTATATTATATTATATTATATTTTTATTTATTATATTTATATATTTGATTATTATTATTTATATATTTATAATACGGTAAATACAATGAATACAACTATGTATGCCAGCAAGGCTTTCGAAAACTGTTCCACTTCGTTCCGGTCGATCCGAGAAAATCGTGCTCCATATAGCGAACTCTCCGGTGGTTTCCCGGAGCTTAGTGCACACTATGCACGCTGGAACACTTCTAGCTTTAAGACAGATGAATTATTCGGTAGCCAACGGCGCGATCCCGAACAATGTCTCGGTAACGCGAACGCCCGTTTGGCCGAAGACGACAAATGATCCGTTCGAACCACGTAATAAACACGTTCGACGGTTAGTAGAATCGTCTCGTGACCCGGGAGCGACCGTGCTCCCTTGGTCGGTTCCGAACAATCTCCTTAACCCCGAGACTTATCAGCTACACACGCCTACATCGTGTTGAATTAATGGTGACCCTGATACTCCCCGACGCCGAAGTTTCTGTCTCCATTATCCGCGCGGAGGTAAAAGCGGAATTTACACGCGACCACCGAGCTCGTCCCCCGGGGAGTCTGTGCACACTATTTTCTGTTTGAAACATCCTGTTCACTGGCCAGATCTCGCCAAACTAGGATCTACAAGAACACGTTGGAATTATTTAACATTTTTAGTTGCGCTGCGAATGCCGAGCTTTCTTTGATGAATTTATTCATTTGAGAACGAATTTTTCTCCTTAAACCTTTGTCGTAGCGTTGTAAAATTGTTTTTTTGTTCACAAAACGGTATAAACTTTCTAAAACTGGATCAAACCACTTGAATTTCTTTTCTTATGATAAAGGGAAGAGTCTATTAGACAGTGATTAAAATGCTTGTTCCAATTTTGCTAGAAAGACGAACGAAGATTTAAATTTCGTTGCACACTCGAGGGAGGAAGTTAGCAAACGAGAGTACTTCATTTTGTTTGTCATTCCACGTAATAGCAACATTGAAAAAAGCATTTTAGTTATTTTCTGGTAGACTGTTCCCTCCATCGTTTAACTTAATTTCATTTCATTTCATTTATTTATATATACGGGTAAACACCAATTGTTACAACACAGAACAAAGACACGCCAAGACCGACAGAGAATCAGCGAATCAGCAGTTAAATAGTTTACGTAAACTCATTTTGAATTCTCTGCCATTGGCAGCAAATATGTCCACCTTTATCCTTGTAAAATTTAAACGAAAACTCAAGTTGCTCGGGGTCTGGTTTTAAAAAAATTACGAATACTTACAGGACTCACCGCACGATCTCACCAAAAATAAATCATCGTCGCGCGAGGTAATCAGCGGGCAAAGAAACGAGATCTCGTTCCCGCCTTCGAGGAGATCATCTCTCTGACATTTCCAAATCCGACATAATCGGACAACGATCTTGGAGCACGTTGTGTATGAGAGTTGGAGAGACATGCAACGTCGTTCGAGCCCCTCGATCGCCCGTTTTCCATTCGAGCTGGGTACGAACGACTGGGAAACGGAAATATGAAAAAGGGAAAACGCAGGAAGAGTTGTGGAGTGGTAGAGCACGAGAGAGAGGGGGAGAGAGAGAGAGAGAGAGAGAGAGAGAGAGAGAGAGAGAGAGAGGGAGAGAGAGAGAGAGAGAGGGCTGGTAGGCTGTTCAGCTGGCGATGCACGCAGAGAAGCGTATCGATCGCCGTTGGCTCCGGTGGTTCTTGCCACGAAACAGACGAGGAGCATACACTAACCCAACCCCCGAGTCTGTACGACGTTTTATCCTCTGTTTGCACCCTTTCCGTCCCACAGCCTCCATCACGGCCGCTTAATTCACCCCCGGCCCACCTCTGCGAGCCGTCTTCTCCGTGTTTAGCCAGGAAGCGGAGCCGAAAAGGGCCCGGCGCGGCGGATCCGGTCTCCGGCGACGGATCGATGCCCGGCGAAAAAGATCCGATGCACGCGCGGCAACCTTCGTGCACCTTGTTTGCCGACTCGCTGTGATAGCGAGACCTGGCTGTGTGGAGATCGCCGTCATTCATCCTCGAACGACGCGTAAAGCCAGATTCACACCAGACCGTCACCGCGCGATTAAATCCCGATCAGTCACGATCAGTCAGGATCAGTCACGAATGTCGCGCTACAGGATTTTACGAAGACATTCGCACTCAACGATCGGAAACGATCGGATGCCACGGGCTCTTTCACGATTCGTTTGTTCAGGGAAAAAGACAACGTTGTTCTCCAAATAATTTTATACATAATTGTAATTAATCCTATAATTATGTTAATTAATCCAGAAAGGGATGATTCCTGAGGTCATTTGAAGAAACTTTTTCCTCAGCGAAAATGCAATCCGCGGCTTTGTTTACGAGTTATTAATGAAAAACAGTGGCCAATGAGAGGCGAGCTCGGCTGGCGCAAGACGGCCCAGTTCCGCCGATTGGCTCGGCCGCTTAGCGTTAGGTGAGCTCGCCTCTCATTGGGCAATGTTTTTCGTTAATAACTCGTAAACGAAGCCGCGGATTGTATTTTCGCTGAGGAAAAAGTTACTTCAAATTACCTCAGGTATCCCCCCCCCCATTTCTGGGTGTTAACGTAATTATGGAATACCTTGTATTGTTACGATCTTTCGTAATACTAACAATGGATCTATTGAGTCCTAAATGCGACTCATTTATTTGCATCGTTTTATTAGAGAAACGAGATTGAATTTATTCAAATTTCGTACGATATCGATTATGATATATGCTCGAATAATGAAGTTTTTATGAAATGATTTCTCATAGAAACATTTTTATTATCTCAGTAATCGTAGAAGGAAAAATTAGAAGCCAGTAATTTTGACTGGTTTGATAACTCCAGTGTTTTACTCTATTATTTAACATATTTATTATTTTAAAATTGTTAAAATTATGAAAAGTACTCTGTTTAGGAAATGATCGAATGAATTTCTTAGTTTAAGCACACATTACATAGTAGAAATAGCATAACGCCTAAATAAATGCAAACACATGCCAGACATCTTTAATGCTCGGCTTTAATCACGTTGCCAGAATAAATTTTTACTGATTCGTACAGTGAATCGTGTCGCTCATGAATCCTTATAGATTGAATTGTTTACCTATAAAACGTATTCTCATAACAACCAAGAATTCGAATAAGAATTACTGTATTGTTTTACAGGAAAAAAAGGGATTTTGGATGAATCCTGTTTCGAATTCGATCGCATTTGAATCGCCAGAAAAGAGAAGCTTTCACGTTGTAGACGTAGAATATTGAAAATAGAATAAAATGAGTAGGGTGAAATGAGATTCGAGCTTAAAAGCTGTAGTTTTGCGAGCTTTAAAAATGTTAAGAGCACGCAGAAAGTTTGGCCGGAATTTCTGGAAAACCGAAGAACGCCTCGAGAGTTCTGCAATACCAGGCTGCAACTTGTGCCAAGTGTCGTTTCAAACGCGATTTTCACACCCTGTCGCTTTCTTAGTTAGCTTCCGGCCAGAGACCCTACGGGCTGATCTTGCTGACGGATTCAACTAGGGATTGCAACCCTTTCATATTAGAAATATGAAATATTCAAAGAGAGCTTCAACTTTCTATATCGAATACTTCGAGAACGAATAGCCTTTGATATTTGTTACAATCAACTGCTAAGAATTTCTGATAAAAATGCTGTAAGCAATGAATTGTCATTCACGATTGTTGTCCCGCGAGAGATGCAAAATGCAGAATTTTTTTTCGAAAAGATTCGACGTCTCTTGCCTGCAGGAATTTTTCTCACGAGCATTTCTTTTCGCAAGATGATTACCTGAATTCTCAATGAACAAATGAATGCTGCAATTTAGGTCAAGAACGCCCGAAAAAGAAATCCTTTAAAGAGGCATCCTCGACGCTCGAGGTAAACATTTGAAGCAACCGAGTTGTCCTCTTAATTCGGCAAAATTCAGAGCTTTTCGGCCAAATGAAAATTGTCGAATTGCTTTTCAAACATCGTCGATTCCTCGATTGTCGTCGGCCATCTTGTCGCACCGCTCAAATCGTCGAGATCGCGAGCAATTCTTGTGGAATCAATTCGCGACTGATTCTAAACGGATTCACGCGACGATAATGAAATTTAAAAATCAAATAGGCAACTATAGCCGCCTTTGGGGTGCAAGTAGCACTCAGCGGCGAGTGACTATAATCTATTTAGTTCGTACGTCGAGTGAGAGCTCGGCGTTGGGCAACTATAATCGCCTTTAGCATCGGTTTAATGAAGCAGTTCCACTGAAATTTGATTGGAAATAAATACGGCCGAGCCGTGATCATCTGCTCGCAGGAATGTCACGATCTCCTTCCGTCATCGAAGCACTGATTTTTGTTCGCGGAACTGCAACTCGTTGGATCTCGCGTCGCGAATCTCGCGTTCCGAAACTTGTCACAAACGAGTATCCTTTTAACAAAGAGTTATTATCCGGTGCCGCGAAGCTCTCGAAACTCGCAATTAAAACCCGAGGGGGTCACAATCTCGTAAAGCAACGCGGTAACGCGTACGGGACCGAAAACACTTCAATCACCGTGGTAATTAGTTGCTATAATTGAGCCGGGCTCGACGAACCATTTCGCGCGTCACTGCGTAACATTTCACTAATTATTCGAATTTCGTTCTAGAGACGGAACGAAAAAAGAAACAAATAAAAAAAAAAATGGTTTCATGTCACGCTCTACTTCCGTCGACCGGCGAATTGAATCGCGCGGGATCGATCATCGGCCATGGAGAGCATCGACAGAGTATCTCGGACTTTCGTTCGACGATTAAACCATTATGAATGCCCGTGGGACGTGGAAAACGAGCTGCGAATTGTCTCAAGCGATGCGTTAGACTTCGGTGCTTTTGTCTTTGATTTATTGTCTCGTGTCTGTACGATTCCGCACGTCGGTGTTATTGTTTCCTCGTTTCGGTAGCGAAAGTTTCAGACGGTGGAGCAATTTTTATCTAACACCGTAATATAAATTGTCCGTGTTATTTATAACCGTGTGAATAATTTTTCGAAGAAAATGTTATTCGTGCCGGTTGAAACCACGGAGATATTTTATGTTGCGTGTTCCGGGTAATTTACGCCGGTTAATTAATGCGAACGAATGGAGAGGAATTTAATGATGTGCGGAGAGAACATCGCTCGCGCGTTTCTTGTTTCTGAGAACGTTTGTTTTCCGCGAATGTGTAGAACGCGATGATCGCGGGAGAACGAGCAGTGCTTTTTAACGGATTCGATTTTAAAGTTTCACGTTCGAATTCGTCCCGTTCTTCGATTAAATACCGAAAATTCGCGACGGCAGGGATGGTGCACGATCGATCAAATTCTTGTCTCCGTGATCCACGGAGGACCGACCGACCGACCACCCGATGCTCGATGACCCGAATTTCGCGACGACGGGAAAGAAGCCAATGGCACCTGCAGCGACGGTGTTAAAGAACGGCGAAGAAGTCGCCAAAGTTTCGCGGAGTCGGGCCGAAAAAAGGTTCCCGCCGGAAACTTTGTACCGTCAGGATCCTTATTTCTACCCTTTTTGCTTCCGAGTCGAGCGTTCTGGAAGTTCCGATGCTTTTAAGCGTGCTCTTTCCGGTCAAATCGTCGAAAACACGCGTAATTTCCGTGGCTTTTTTCCGTGGGGAAACTATTCGCATCACGATGAGAGAATTTTCGGGAAACGTCGGTGAATCGAGTGGAAGCGAATGAAAATCCTTGGTTGGAACTTTTGCGAAAATTTGAGCAAAGTCAGTGTTGAGTTCCTTTCAATCTGCATTAAATTCTTTTCAGTCGAATAAATTTTTCGGCGATTAATTCGGTAAGGCAGAAATTGAATAAGGACGTCTGTGTGTACCTGTAATATACCTTATGGTATATTATTACATAATGTGTAGTATATGTTTTCTCTCATAGCTATTTTCATTTACTAATCCTTTGTTGCTAGATTTTTCATTTTTTACATTTCATTTATTTAGAGAGCATCAGCTGTCCGTAAACTAGAATAACAATGATGAAAATAATACATATTATAATATAATATAATATAATATAATATAATATAATATAATATAATATAATATAATAATAACATAATAAAAATAATATAATAAATTTAATAAATATAATATATAATAAACATATATAATAAATAATGTTTATAACATAGCCGTGACAATTGCATTCGTCCGTGCCAGATTACTCTGCCCGTTAATAGTGTAATCGTCGAGTGCTATCATCTGTGTATCAATTGTATTTGGAGTTTTGTATAGCAAATAATCGTGCGAATATAGCTGTAACTGGGACGCATGGATTTCGATGTATCTTCAGCAGCGTAATTAATGTATATTCCTCTGTACATCGTTCCTGTAACGATAACGCAAACATTGTGGCACAATAACGAGCAAATAATTCGACGACGGAGTATTGATTAATTTAAATGAATGCAGCGAGAATATTAAATCGTCGACGCGCGCTCGCGGGAGCTTGTTTAACGTTTAATTAATGTACCACACACCCTTTTCGGCAAGAAAAATCCGTTGAAGTAGTTCGGAACAAGTTCAATTAGGAGAAATGTGGAGCGCGCTTCATTATCCGGGGTTGTCTTAGGGTTGATGACAGTGGAAAGGCGCGGGACGACGTTATTTATTGATCAAGTTGCACGGTTCGTTCGGACCGTTTAAGTACTTTATCGCGGAAACCGGGGATATTTTAGTCTAATTTGAAGACGACCTAAATTTCTCCGCCCGGCAACTGGGTCGCGGTGTGATACTAGAAATATCCGCGGGATACACGACCTACCGGAACGTGTGTTTAAACAGCTTATAATATTGCTAATTATGTGAATAAATGTTTCAAGTCCAAACGTCCATGCGGCGTGCTCGAATTTCATCGCCGTTTATCTAAGCGCGATAATACGTTAATCCTTTATCCTCTGAATAGAAATTCAACCGGATTGTTTTTGAGCATAATATTAATTTTCCAAGCGTTCCAGCTTAGGTACCAGTCTGCGCTAGCGATTTATTTCTATGCCATGTGTGTGGTGTGCCGGCTAACATCGTTCGTTGAAATATCAAAACTCTTAACCTCCGTCGAACAATAAAATTAACAGAAATGCGATGCGACGAGTTCACAAATGGTACAACTGTTGACAAAATTGACGAGCTAGCATTCCATTCAAAAAATTACACTGAAACGTCGAAAGCTGTTTTTGTTTTAACAAAACCACGGTCTCTTTCTCTCTCTCTCTCTCTCTCTCTCTCTCTCTCTCTCTCTCACTCTCTCTCTGTACAATTTCCAGTGATACCAAAATATTTTGAACTCGTATTCAACGCGCTCTAATAATGTTTGGTACATATTTCGAACATAAAATGAACAAAATGCTCGGCGAGCGATGAAAAGTTTCTCTGATAAAGTTGGCTCTGTTGTCACAATGAAAATGGTGTTCAATCAACAAGGTAACGCGGTAATAAAAAGGAACTATGAATTCCGCACGCTTCCAATGGAATTTCGAATGAAACGGAGAATGAATAGTCGAATAATTCGGAGCCGCGCCGAGCCAAAGTTCACCGGAACCGCGCGAGCTTAATAATAATTGAACCGTTCTTTCTCTAGTCGTTTAAAATAGATCTCGTTGCCGGCGCTACATTATTAAAAGCTGTACGTGTAGCGGAAGCTCCCGCGGAAACAATTATAGCCGGCTCCTAAATCAATTCCTTTTATTCGTGTCAGCGCGCGAGCAATATATATCCGCTGCCGCGTCCCTCACGATTTTATTTCAGCGCAGATTTCGCGCGATGAATCCTTCACTCTTTTAATGCACAACGTTCCCGCGGATCCGGCGGAGTTCGTTGCGAATTAAACGGTTACGAGTTCGTTGCGAATTAAATGCGCCGCTACGCCGTTCGCAATTACACGTTATCGCCGGCGGTTCTGAAAATCGTCGCATAAATATTTCGCGAATTAATTTCCGGCGAAGTCCGGACGCCGGGGCGAAACTTTTCAATGATTCAATCGGAAACGTATCCTATCGGGGGAGGCCGGTAATATTAATTTATACGCGCGCCGGCGGGATGAAAAGTTGATTTTTCGCTGGCGATCGAACGAAAATTAAAACGGTGACCAATGCAACATTGTTCCCGCTTGAACGAGTAAACGCGAGGTAATTAGGGGAGCAATTAAACTTCGGTAATTTTGCTTGGCACAACTATCTGTAAAATCAATCTTCGTGCACGTCAGCGCGAGCAAAATAGCCGGTCGCCGTCGAGTACCCTAGAATTTTATTTAAATCCGAAGTTCGCGCAATCGATACTTCGCCCTTCGAGCCCCGAAAGGGCTCGCTGTTGAAAAATTCCGATGTTCCATTCGGCCGACCGTTGCACAAGTTCCCAGACGATCCGACAACCGAGCGACGCGAACCAACTTTTTCCACGCTCGCCAACATTGTTGAACCTCTCCGCGTTCCATCTTCGAGCGGGGCTCGTCGTAAACCTCGACGATACGACCCGCAACCCCGTATTTTCCAACGACGTCGGCGATGCATCCTGAACGCCGTTGCGTTATAAACAACGCTCAACCATGTCATTTTATTACATAGGCTGTTAATAAGGGTGACGCGGCTCCGCGTAAAAATATCCCGCGAAAGATACTAGGGCGATTTTCACCTATTTTGCTCTCTCTCTAATAAAGTCAAAATAATATTTATTCAGCTGGCGAACGTCGTTGCACGAGATTTAACGAAACAGCAAATAATGATGTGCAAATAAAACATTTTCATCGCGTGCACGACTGATAAGTTGCTACTTTACTTAATTGCATCAATGAACATGCGTCAGTGCGTCACGTAGCAAACATTGCTGTAACATTCCTCAAATTTCCGACAGAAACTCATTTGGCAAATGAGAGCATTTTTTTCGTGACCTTTTTTTCAATTCGCAAAAAGTCCGTCCCTTTATTTACCCAGTATTAACCCTTAGAGCTCTATGGACGCATACATGCGTTTGGCGAAAGTCATCCGTGTAGCCTAAGGCCGCATTTATGTGTTTTCTCTAAGTCATTGGCCTGGACTAAGAGCGCATATATGCGTTTGTCGATTTTTTCAATCGATATGCAGTTATTTTCGTGTAAAATTAATACAGGGGCACTCGTTAGTAATTTGCCTTCCTTAGGAAATCTCATTTTATGTGTCCCACTCTCTAACCAATTAGATTTCAAAATAATTACCTGCACTGTCACCTTTTCGCGACTCAAAGCACTCAAAACGACTCAGTCAGCAGTATAGTCTCGTGAATGTAAGAACCTCACGGTCTCGCTCGCGTCAACAACGATAGTGCGGAATATAACTTGTTCGATTTTTTTTGTTTTATTCGTGACACCCTACAAAATGTCAAATCTTGAGGAATATTTCACAAGGGACGACAGTGAAATAGAATATAGTGAATCACTATCATCAGACGTTGAATCAGAAGATTAATTATTTAACCTTCCGCAAAAGAATCACTATAATTTATTACTGTTTGCGCCTTGAATAGTCACTTCAGTGTGGCAAAAAAGTATTCCGCCCCCAGGGATGGTCAGCGATAGCCGCGCTACGTCCCTACGAACCGTTTCGGCCAGTAGTATTCAGAGCTCAAAAGGTTACATAAAACTCGCCGATACCACCGCAATATTTTTTAGCACAAGAATCGAGCACAGACCTGTATATTAAATTGTAAATCGCTTCGGATCAGTTTCATCTCCACTTAACTCTTTTTATGCAATAATCGTGCAGTGAACAGGTGAATAACAAACTTACGTTACTTCCGACGTAAAAGTATACTTAAAAAGTTTCGAATACGCGGATACGAAGTTTCCCCGAACGCTGTAGATGATGAATAAAAAAAAACGGTGTAACCCCATCGAAAGGTGTAACTCGATCGAAAGGTGTAGCTCTGATTGCAACGGACCGTTTTCGGGCTTCAAATTGAAGGAGCGAAGCTGGCAAAAAATGGTTTCGGCGAATCGGTGGCCCTCGATTGTCCAGTATTTTAGTCCGGCATGGGACACGCGGCGTTCCTCTCGCTTAAATCGTGGCGACGCTAACACGTCGAGAATAATTCCGCTCGAATCGCTGCATCGCGTCGTTTCAATTGTCGCGGGCACACAACACGGCCGCGACAATTATAGAGTTCGCGGCAGCTCTTTTTTCTTTTTTTTAACGATCGCTCACCTGGACCGCGCGGCCACCGGGAAACCGCGCTGCCAGCAGCAATTAAAATTTCCGTCGGTATTACAGGCCGAAACAATTAACGGCGTTGCGTTCCCCAGTCCGCGTCCCTCCCGGCGGACGCAATTAGAAACGGAATTGACACGGATACCGCGGTGCTGGACCAGATTCGCGACACTTAGAATCTCCGGGTCGATTTCACCGTTCTTGTCGTGCTCTTTAGAGGAAGCCCGGATCATGTGGAACAGAGCTGGACATTATTCGAACAATATTTCGAATTAATTCATCGACTAAAATTTAGTCGAACAATATTTCGAATAAATTGATCTTATGAAATTTTATTCGAACAATATTTCAGATAGAATTTATCGATCAAATTTAGTCGAAGAATATTTGATATAAATTTATATAATGGAATTTTATTCGAACGATATTTCAAATAAATTCTACGAACAAAATTTAGTCGAACAATATTTCGAATAAATTCTACGAGTAAAATTTAGTCGAACAATATTTCGAATAAATTGATCCTATGAAATTTTATTCGAACAATATTTCAGGTAGAACTCATCGATAAAATTTAGTCGAAGAATATTTGGTATAAATTTATATAATGGAATTTTATTCGAACAATATTTCAAATAAATTCTACGAATAAAATTTAGTCGAACAATATTTCGAATAAAATTTAGTCGAACAATGTTTCGAATTTTGTCGAATAAAATTTCAAATAAATTTATCGAATATCTCGATATATCAACAATATTTCGAATAGATTTATCGAATGAGATTTGATTCGAACAATATTTCGAATAAATTCTACGAATAAAATTGTATCGATTATTCGAATGAAATATGTCAAACTCCTCGCATTGACCACCCGATTTTGGAAGATTGCGAAAATTAGCAAAACTACAAGATTATTTTCACTTCATTTTCATTTTATTTTAATGTTTCGAAATTATACACGTAAAAGAAATACAGGAATCGAGAATATTGAGCATGTAGAACATTTCTGACAAAAAGAATTGAAGCAATTTCGCCTCTGTTATAAGAAAACGAATGTTACATTTTTACGGGCCGTTTTATAAAATCGCGGCTATTTCGTGATTTCACTTCCTGCTGAAATAACGGCGTCGTTACAATTATAATTACACTTTTATGCTTTTTCTTGAAACGCCGGTCGAGAGATTTTTATACGACCATCCTGCTCCCGTGCTTTTTGTTGACTTCAACAGGACCGGAGGTAAAATTTCTTCTATTCAGGTTAATGTGACCGAAGAATAACTGTTACATGCTCATTTTCGTTCGTTGCCGAATGTGAAAGGACGACGTGTAACTTAACGCTGACGGGGCGCGTGCGAAACGTTCGTAGAAGAACTGTGAAACGAGATTATTTCATATTTTAGAAAGAGGATCCGTCAATTATTCGCGACGCGTCTTTTAAGTGAAACAGCGTATCGGCTCTGCTCAACTCAAGAATCATTAATAAAGAGCCACCGAATGTCTCGCCGCGACTGTTTACTTTCAGGCAATGTTAAATAGCTATGAATACGAAAGGATCGTCTATAGAATAGCCGCGAACCGTTTAAAATTAAATATGCATCCCCGGAAACCAGAAGGTTTATATACATACCGCGCACGTGTTGCGAAATTAAACTTACATTCAGGTCAGCTTCACCGTTTTTATGCGAATGTTCAAGTGAGGATATTCGTTCTGCTTTCAGCGGTGATATTCGTGTTAACTACAGAAAAATTCGCAGTTTAATGAAAGGAAGAGAGAGAGTGACTCCGGAGAGAGATTCTGTTCGCGTCCAGAAGACAATCTCGCAGATTGGATTTAGCCGGGAGCCGACGAATGAAAGACAGCGGGGCGAGGAAAGGGATTTGTTAAATTTATTTGGTGCTTGTTTTATGGAATTCCGGGAGGCGTTAGTTGTGAACCAAGGGGCTCCGTGTGCAGGGTCTCGTCCCTCCCCGGTGTCTGGGAAGATTTCGCTGTCTGCTGCACAAGCTTTGTCGCAGTTAATTGCAGCTTTTCTAATTGAGAGTTTAATGACGCCGCGAGGTTATCCCTCTCCCCCCTCCCGCGGGATCCTTTGATGTCGCCCACGTTGCGTGCCCTTTTCTTCTCCCCTCCCGGGGACGTTTTCGTGATCCTGCACCCCCCGCGGATATGGTGTTCCGTGCAGGCGCGTTTTCACTGGCATCCGCCTATTCGGATCTTTGGAATGCATTCTACCTGAAAAACACGAATGCATCGCGCTTACTTCTTCCGAACGTTCAAGCAATGCGAACATTCTTTTCTTGCCGTTATTAAAGCGCTCGTCCCTTTTATTTGTAGCTCGTGGATTTAACAGCGAATTTTCTTGCGGATTTCCATTCTCGTACGTCAACAGCGCATACAAATTGCAATAGGCCAAGAATTTCATTCGTCGACCAAAGCCAAGCAAATTACATTCGATTGTTATCGGACTTGTGGATCTTTGTACGAAATAAAAAGAGGAGCTGCGTTTATTTCGTTCGTTATTCATTTCGATGAGTTGAACATAGCGCAGCAGTATATTTAAATATTTAAATATTTAGATATTTTCTGTTGTATTTCTTATATTATAATATTTAAATATTCTGATATATCCTGTTGTACATTTTCCTGTGTTTTACATGTCCTCGCAAGCTGTAAATGCTAAAAACTATACAAAAGTGTGTTCCTAGTCTCGTTCTCGGTATTTAATACTTACACGATTAGGTTACGATTCTCGAAGAAGCTACATAAATATTGTCGAATTACCAGTTAATTGTTAACACGTT
Organism: Megalopta genalis; assembly: GCF_051020955.1. Taxonomy (NCBI): domain Eukaryota; kingdom Metazoa; phylum Arthropoda; class Insecta; order Hymenoptera; family Halictidae; genus Megalopta; species Megalopta genalis. Next base: position 27,703,713 of record NC_135013.1, on the reverse strand, counting down.
CCGTGCCGAGCTTTTTTTACTCGAATCTTCACACTTTGATATTTTACTAAAACTTGATGTATTACGTGCAATTATTAATTCTCGTACACATAACAACGTAACAAAAACTTATCAACGCCCATTCTTGCGGTGGAAATTGATTCTTCGGTTCTAAATTTCTTGTAAACAATTTGTTCAGTTCACTAAGTAAACATGCAAGCGTGTACCATCGATGGTACACGTGGCACGGAACGTGTTAAGAGGCAAATTGCAGCTTGATCTTCTTAAGATCAGCCTAATTCTTTCTGCAACGTATAAACTGCAACGTCAAATGACATAGTTCGAGGCTTAAATTATTGCAAGAACATTTCGTGTCGACGATAGCTATTTTTGCCAGAGATGTCGATAAATAATAATGACCAACGTGAGAATGGTTTATGGCGATACACCCGCGGAGTGCCGATATTTAGTCCTCCAACCAGATCGGTCTGCATCAGGCCGCGATTGCCAAGAGGAATTTATAGTCCCCGTGATAATGCTTCGTTCATGTTCGTACAGCGATTAACATACCTGCAATTCAGCAGATTATACGGCGCGCTATTTGCACATTTGTGATAACAAGTCCAAGATAAATGGAACGCCCTGTACGGCCACCGAATCAAACACGCCGGAACGATCGGCGATCCCACACTAGGAGATTCTGTCTGTTTGCTCGGCAAACAAACTAGGATTTACCGCCTGACTACCGGTGGCCATACATTCCAGCGGCTACCAAATATGGTCATTTAAATTCACGTGGTCGCTAACTTTTCCTTCCATCCTGCCCGTCTCGATCCGTGACGCGATAAACGCTGAATTTCCTGTTACGTAAAACGAAAACCGACCGGAGAAGCTTGCCAAAAGTAGAAAGTGCTACTCGCCGACATCAAAAGAACATTCTCTCTCATCGTTCGTTAAGCGTCGTACGTTCGGAATTATTTGAATGCGGTCAAAGAAATGGAAAAATCATTCGTTCGCTGGTATTCCAGGTGCATTGGGAATATATTAGGGGGACCTGAAAGTAATATGTCGTTTCTGCGCATGTCAGTATCCTTTTTTTTTTGCATACTAATTTTTGCATACTAAAAATTTGCATGCTAAATGAAAGAAGGTTGTTGATAATGAGGGTGATTACATCATTGATTGAAAATAAAAACTAGTTAAAAATTCATCTGTTTGAATTTAATGTAAACAAACGACATAACTTTCCGGTCCCCCTAATACTCTATATAGAATATATGTACAGTAATGTCTCTCTAATCGACGCTCAGATTGTCCACAAAAATGGACAATTTGGGAAGAGGAGATACGATTATTCGAGCCTTGCGGTTTGTTTTTATAGTTACGAACTGTCGACAACTGTAAAAATCGAGCTGCGAGGCTCGAATAATCGTGTCTTCTCTTCTCAAATTGTCTATTTTTCTGCACAATCTGAGCGTCAGTTAGGGAGACGTTACTGTATATAGAATATACAGAATATTTTATGCAGAATTTGTGCAGCATAATTTATGAACAGCGGATCTTTCTGCAAGATAAAGATTGTTTATCTCGATTGCGATAAACAGAAATCGAATAAAAATGTATTTCTTCTGTTAATAAGTGTAGTAAGTTAGAAACAATATAATAGAATTTCGAAAATTTTTCGACCGTTTTCCGTGTTCCGTGTCTCGTATACTAATTTTTCTTATAAATGCATAAAATCCATTGTCCGCCTATGAAGTATTGATGAAATAGCGCAATTAATTCCAAAGGATTGAGTGTCGGCTGTGATTTATAACCGGACACTGAGCACTTTTTGTTCGTGATAGCTGAAAATGAAGATTATAGATCGAATATAAATTCAACTGAATATAAATTCAATATAAATTCAGTGGGATATAAATGGAATATGAATACAATTCTCTGATTACCGACATTATTGGAAGAAAACGCGAACTGTCTTCGGATAGCTATTTCTCGGAATTCCATCAATGATTTCTAATTTTGTGCAAAGCTCCGCAGTCCAGCGACAGTATTTATTTCCTTCTAATCTAATCCTAATTATCCTTTCGTGGCCCAAAATGTCTGATTTCATTTGCGATTTAAGAACAGCAATACCTAGCATTGCAAATATAGAAAATCAACGGGTCGGATGTATCAACAATAAGGCTATTTATAACAAAAATAGGCATATACGAATGACAAAACTAGAAATATATGAATCGCTGATCCACATCCCCGTCCAATTTAGAACGCGTCTCCTTTCGCTATAAGTCAAAGGGTTGAACGAAGCGGCCCCACCAGTAGCGAAGCAACAACCACGGAGAAATGCCCTATCGCGCCGAAAAAGGTCATCGCCTCCATCACCTGCGGGTCCTCGAGAGGTCAAAAACTGGCTGGATTTCAGGGGTGTGCCGCGGCAACCGCCAAAACGGGGGGTCAAATCCCGCAGCCCTCATATTTCACGAGCCGTGTCACCGCGATGGAACACGGAACTAATTCCGACAGCCACCCCTCACCCCTTGGTCGGGCCGATTCTGGAAGGAATATCGAATGTCTCCGGGTAGGGGTAGACACCCGGTCAGCAACCTTCGGCTGGTTCGTACCAGGTGCATGTCAGTGGATGGGAGCACAGCCTCGGCAGGTATAAACCACGATGCTCGCAGCCGCAACGGGGTGGAGGAGTGAGAGGATCGCGGGGGTTGTGTCGGAGGCAGGCGGCAGGAGGCAGCAGCAGGAGGAGGAGAAGGAGGGGGAGGAAGGGGGTGGCAGAGTCGGTCTGTCGAGGGGGTCGCGGTCGGTCGAAGGGGGGTTTGGGAGGGAGGCGAACGCGCAAAGGTGGCGTCGGCGTCGCGACGCCCGGAGAGAGTCAGTCACCAGCGGACCTCAACGCGCCGCGTAGCCTCGCTCGCCTGCTCGGCACGAAAAACCGGAGAAACAGTCGTCTATTCGCCTGAATCCGCTCGCGGATTCGGAATCGGATTCGGATTCGGGGCTGAAGTAGCCGGGACCGGAAGCGTTCTACGAGCGTCACCGCGCCGATCTTCCGTCCGATCGGCGCCACGGGGAGATCGAACCTTCCCCGAGTCGCCGTCCCTCGTGGGGGAGACTCGAAGTGCTCCGTGAAGGCGATTTAACCTCTTTCACAAGGTGTTTAGACCGGGACCGGTGCACAGGCCGCGTTTACACTCCGAACTGCGCTGCGATCGAAAGGTGCTAGATTTACCTAGATTCGACTAGGAAAGTATGCTGTAGAGGGAACTCGCTTTCCTACAGGTTCTTCTCCCTGTTTGGCTCCAAATCTAGCACCCTTCGTGGCGACGCTGACCCCAAAGCGTGACTCCCAAACTCGAGTGCCGATCCCCCGTTTCCACTCCGTCGCCGCGCGTTCACGTGTCCTCTTCGACCTGGTGCGTTCTTCCCTCCCGGTTTCGGACGGTCGTGTGCGATCAGTGGGTTCCTCGAGGTTTCCGATGGTGGTAGAGGACGCGGTGGTAGGGGAACACGGCAGCCGCTCCTGGATACCAAGACGCTTTTCAGCAGGAAATTGGGTCATCCGGCTTCGCTGGTCCCGATATCCGCGTGCGATCCAATCGCGGACATTTTCGGCCGCCGCTCGATACCACTTTTCACGGCAATGTTTTCCGGCAGAGTCCCTTGACCGACCGCCATGCGTCGACCCGGGTATCCGCGTGACCCGGCGACCCACGTACCAGCGGAGCTGGGGTCACTGGGTACCCCGCCCGGATACCACCAACAATTCTTCTTCTTCTTCTTCTTCTTCCACTTCTTCTTCTTCTTTGTTCTCTTTTGTACGACTTGCCGCTTCCTTGCACCCGCATTCGACCCCCACCCCTCTCTCTATCTGTATATCTTTCTCTCGTCCATTAGTATCAGGACACCCGCGAGGGACGTTCGGCCATTTTTAGATAATTACTTTGCGCTATGACTCGTACGATAGATGAGATTAACACTCGACTGTCGCGTGTCGCTTTTAACCGAGTGGAATTATTCGTCCTGGCTAAAACGTGAATTTTTGCGCTAATACAATGTAATTGTGGAGCCGGTTACCTCGGATTGGCCGATTGCTTTGTCTTTGATTTGTTTTGTGTTCATCGAATAAGGCGTGTTCAATGCCTTTTTTCGCCCGAAAACGAACAAAATAGACGAGTTGAAAGATCGAATCTGTCTCATTCGATGAATGTTCAGTTAATTATTCCAAGAACAATGCAATGGCGCAGCAATCGGTCGCCCACACTAACCGGCTCCACTATTCATTGTACCAAAGTTCAAAATGTTCGAAACGTGAGAAGCTTTGACTATCATACATTGAGTAATGTCTCAATTATTATTGCATTCGATCGATTGCTTCGATCGCGCGGAATTGTTGAGATTGTTGGATTGGCTGTCGAAGTGTTGCATCTGCCTCGAACTTTTTTAATGTTCGAACGTCTTGTATTCCGAATTCGAGAAGCTCGGTGAGCAAGTTTTCCAGAAAGTTGCCGTCGAGAAATGCACCTTTTTGCCGACAATGTTGCTGCGCGATAAAGAATTTCAATGCACCGCGTACCGTTCTTTCGAGTAGAACGAATACTCGACGCATTCGAATTGATCTGTAGAAGTTAACTAGATCAAACACACGAAGGAAGAACCACTGACAAGACACTTGTTTGAACAGGCTATACGGAATAGACGGGCACGATGATGCGGATGACGTCTATACACGTTTAAGCACATATTTTCGCCATTGAAATATTAAAAAGCAGCTCGAGTCGCATAATATCGACTTGATATCAGCTTTTCCCGTCAACTCACCCAAGGTGTCTTAACACTTACGGACAGAGGTGTACATCGCGTATGCGTCTGTAAACGTATGCACGGCAAAATCGTTATAGGAGCGCCGATATTATCGACGCTAATTCGCTACGTTTCCTAGATTGAGGCGAACAATAACGAAGCGCCTATAATCCAAAAATGTTCGTTGATTCCTGCGAACTGTCGAGCTAAAATTATGCAAAATTCAAGGTTTCCTCTCCTGGTTTCCCCAAAACCCCCTCGGTTTCGCATTTCGCCCAATTTCAATTCCAAATCGCAACGCTATTGTCTCCGGACAAGAATTTCGCCGCGCGAACAAACTGCAGACAGCGACAGCGCGACCATTATCCGTTCGCGATATCATTTAGATTTCCATCGTTAAATCTCGATGGTGCTCGAATCGTAGCATAACCGTCGGAAAGCGGCACCGATAAATACGAGCAGCAACCGGTGAAACGAATCTGGCTCTCTGCAGCTTGAAAGCGGAAGAAAGTTCGCCACGGCAAAAGGGGAGCTCGTCCAATCTGTCCGAATCTTGTCCAACAGCTAAAAGCAGTCGCGAAGTCTTTGTGCGGGCTCCATTGAGCGAGTTGTTCCGCTTTGATATTTCGCATGCAGCCTACGGTATATAGTGTATTGACCTTCCCCAGGCCGAGCGACATACGCCGGAATTGATCCGCGGCGCGGCGCGCCGCGTCGTTTCGCGCCCGACCGAGGAGCCGTCTCTCTGTTCGCCGAATCCACTTTGCGACGATGATGTCCCGTCGATAATCGAATCGACAGCCTCCGCCTGCCCGTGTTTTCCGTCGCGGGGCCGGACGGGGAAAGAGGGTTCCGGCCGGCGCGTGTCCCGATCTATCGCGTAAAAGTTTCGAGGCCGCTCAGCCGTGAACGGATAGATACTCTTCTTCTGGAACGCGAGGCAGGGCCGTCGCTTCTTGTGCGGGGGGCTCGCGAGCCGTTCGCATAAAGGACACGTCGCGCGATTCAATTCGACGCGATATATATGTATGTATATCGGGAACGATCGAAGATCGGTGACGCTCCGTGCGTCTCGCGAAGCCCATTTAAACTTCCGGCCCGATATTCCAGCGACGTCTTATCGGCGTCACTTGGAAACGCTCCAAAATCATTTGCCCCGCCGCTGCCGGAACGCTAAATGATACCCCCTATCGGCCACCCTTTCCTACGTCGTTTCACACTTCCCTGAACGCGTCTGCCTTTCCAATTTTCGGAAATTGCGACTCCGGCTTCCTGGCCGCGGACGGCCGTTTATTCGGACCGTATGCGCTTCGGTTCGAAGAAATTCGCGGACGGCACGCTGGCAACCGGTTAGACAGCGCCCTGGGAATTCGCTTTCCGTGACTTAAATTAATTCACCGTTGCTCCGAGGTTTAAGGTTGAAGTATAGCAGCTCGTCGAATTCGTCTCGATCGTACCGACTAGATTATTATCGCGTCAAAAATACGTGCCAACGTTTAAAATGCATTTAAGCATTTTTCAAGGTTCTTCGGAGATAATGTACATTTGCACAGCTGGTATCGTTTTAAGCAGCAGGAAAGTAATGATAATTGAAAAATATCGAAGGCGCGGTTGCGAGAGCGATGCCTTATGAAACGACGACCCTGCCTTTTGGAACAACAGTATCGAGTCGAAATCGAAGTCGAGTAGCAGCCGAAACGTTGCACGAATCCTGCGCCGCTGGCAACAATTGCATATCCGTTGGTCGTCGGCTTATTAAATCGATTCGAATCGGCGCGCGTTACCCCGTACTTCAAAACACTCGTCCGCAGACAACGTACCGCCGATAATCGAAGCCTCGCAACAGCCACGATTTATTCATCGCGCGAATCGCGGTCAGTCGCGGCAGCCGCGTGCCGCAAGGTTTCAATTTACAACATGAATTCCGGGGCGACCGCGGCGCGAACCGTTGTAAAACGTTAAAACGACGACGGCCGTCCGCGTGTCGCCGGTTCACGAGCCCGCGGAAGGTTAAAAAGGAAGGAAGCTGATTCGATAAATTTCCTCGGAACATCGACGGCTCCTCTTTCTTCAGCCGCTTCACCTGCGGCATCACTGTCCTCCTTCCCTTCGGGTACTTCGACGGGGACGCCTTTGCCTTTCAAAGTCACTTCGTCCGCGAAACAGGAAACTTTTTCCTCTGTCTCAACCGTTTCGGAGATCATGGCGTTCCCTCTGTGTCTGCTTCCTTCCTTCCTTCCTTCGGGAAGATCAAGATCTTCTTCTGTCTCGGCTTGCTTCAAAAAGATCGGGATCTTCTTTCCGGCTTTCGTTTCGACCAGAATTCGTCTCTCTTTCCATTAGCTTCGAAGAATCTCTTGAGCCGAACATTCGCTTCGAAGGATCTTAAAGAATCAGAATTTGTTGCGCTTCCTTCCCAGTTGCCTTCGAGAAGATTGTTCGGCTTTCTTTGATTGTATAAGATTCGGGCTGCTTTTTGCTAGGTTTCTTTCTTGCTCAGGCATAGTGAAAGATATCTCTTCGAGTTCAGGTATCGCGGCAGGTTTATGTAAATCACAGGAATTTTCTTCTTCGATCGACTCCGCGTTCTTTTCACATTCAAGCGATTTTCCGAAGCCATTAAGGTCCTCCTTTTTCTATCCCCGGCTTTTCTTCCGTCGCAGATTCTTAAAGGGACCATCAGAATCTTTCTTCTGAACTGATATTCTTAAAAGAGTCAGTCTCTTTCTCTTCCGAACCGGTTTTCTACGGTCATCAGCGTTTTCTTCTTTCGCAGACCCTTCAAAGAACCATCAGATCGTTCTGCCAAAAACATCGGTTTCTTTCTTTAATCATCTTTCCACGGTCATCAGCATCTTTCTCTCTCAGATTCTTTACAGAAGCAACGAAATGTTCCCTCTATGTTGTCATTCTCAAAACATTGATTTCTTTTTTGAGCCACATTTCCAGATTCGTCAGCATTTCCCCCTTCTTCGGATACTTTGAAGAACCATCAGATTGTTCCTCCCAAACTTTCATTCTTATAACGTCATTCTCAGTTTTGAACCATCTTTGAACCATCTTTCGAGACTCCTTAGCAATTTGTCTGTTTTTAAGGAACGTTACGGAACGATTAGATTGTTCTTCCTAAGCTGTCGTTCTGCACCATCTTTCCAGATTTATCAGCGTTTTTCTCTTGTCAGATCCTTTTCAGTACCATCAGAATATTCCACCTAAATCTGTATTCTCATAACATCAGCCTTTTGTCTAAACCATTTTGCCAGATTCGTCAGCATGTTCCTCTTCTTCAGACACTTTACAGAACTATCAGAATGGTCCTCATAAACCTCCATCCTCAAAGCATCAGTCACCGTTTTGAAACATCTTTCGAGACTCGTTAGCAATTTTTCTATTTTTCAGAAACGTTAAGGAACGATTAGATTGTTCTTCCTAAGCTGTCATTCGCGAGATCTTAGCCTCTTTCCTGCACCATCTTTTCAGATTTATCAGCGTTTTCCTCTTGTCAGATCCTCTTCAGTAAACCATCTTGCCCAGATTCGTCAGCATCTTCCTCTTCTTCAGACACAGTACCATCAGAATGTTCCTCATAAACCTCCATCCTCGAAGCATCAGTCACCGTTTTAAACTATCTCTCGCGACTCGCAAGCATCTTCCTCTTCTACAGATCCTTCGCAGAACCATCTCGCTGTCCATAAAAAGGGAGTCTCCTTTTTCTCTGCCGTTTTCCCAGAGCAAGCCGGGTCCTCTCCTCGACGTAATATCAGCTGTTAGCCCGGTTCCCAGGCACTCGTCGCGCAACATTCGATCCTCTTTCTCCCCGGGCCTCGTTCTCGATGTAGCCGCGCGATCGCCGCCGTTTAATCCGACAATTAATCGGTCCCAGAGAATAATTGGTTATCGGAAGGCTCGGCGGAGAGTAGGCCGAGCCGTTTCCGATAGACTCGCGGCGCTTATCCGAGCCGATGGTGGCCGCTGCTGCGACTCGTCGATAAGCCATTGTTTACACGGCGGGGCGATATCGGAGCACGAGGACCCGCGAGGACGCGTGCTGCCAATCGAACGCCGCCGATTAATCTTTCGCCTCCCCCGCAGACCCGGCGACTCGGAAGGAAATTCGATTTCCCGCGCGTCACGGAAACACCGCGCCGCGCTGATCCTCTTCGGCCGTGGATCGATCTTCGGAATTCGGAGCGCGGTTAGGGCGGGCGCAGGGGGGAGCAACCGGAGTGTCCTCGGGCGCGTCGCGAGCGGAATATCAGAGTTCGACGAGAGGAAGTGTGCCGAAGACACAGTGCCGGAAACGTTCGAGCTCCACGGAATCCTGCAGACAGGTTCCGCGACTGCGATCGAGAATAATCGAGAGAAAAAGTGCGGTGGTTCCTGGGAGGGCCTGGAACGCAGCCTGGAAGGTTGCAAGGAATAACTCGTCCTTCGCCCGTTGGTCAGGTTGAACCTGTTGAAGAGCTTTCGGTGAAGGTCCGGTGCTCTTCCGGGTAGAGTTTACCAGTGAGCAAAGTCGAAGTGAGACCCGGGATGCGAGTCAGTGACAGTGAGACACCTTCGAGAGCCCCCGGCCAGAGGAAACTCTGAACCGGAGAGCCTGATTCCGTTGGAACAAGGAGGCACCGCGGGTTCCCGAAGAGCAAGCGCACTGGCCGGCAGCCTGGCCGAGTTTCGACGAAGAAGCCGTATCTCGAGCGTACAACCTGTTAACATCGCGCCGCGCATAAGATATCCTCGAGGATCAAAGAGCGTTCCTATCGGACCGGTTTGATCGCGCGCGCGAGAACAGGCACTTTCGCTGACGGAAGAGGATCTCGAGAGCGGGCCGAGCCGCATGCGGGGACGCCGGGTGCAGCAGCCAGGTGCGGGGCGAGTAACCAGTGGACGACGCGGCCGTACAGAGAGTCACTGACCTCTCACTCAATCACAGTCCAAAGTGTGATGTTTGATGCTGCAGTGGTGTTTTATGCGGCGACGTCGAAAAGGTGTGCATCCGCGGCCCTCCGCCCACGTACACACGTACACAATTTTCTTCGCATACATACGTGCCTACATACGCGCATACATACACGGACAGACGTAGACACACGCACACACACACACACATCGTTCCGCCCCACTAACCTAATTTTCCACGCCGCTCTTCACCGGACTGCAGTCGCAGTCGCAGCATCCCCGCCCACTGACCCACGAGCTCGCTCCGCGTTTTCCAGCTTCATTCACCCGGGATCTGTCGCGATTTCCGCAACCGTTGCGATTTGGCAACGAAACGGCCGGCTACGGGCCCGAAACGGGTCACCGCCGCGAACCCGAGGCGGCGTTTCGCGAGCCTCGGCTCTACGGGGTGTCGATTTTAACCGGCTCCGTCGCCGGAACCGAGCAACAAAAGTTGCGTTGCGCGTGCTCCGCTCGTGGTTTCAGCGGTCGGACGCGTTTGCTCGGAAGACGTTGTCGTTGAGATACTTATCAATTGTTCATCTAATTCGACTTACGTCGAGTAGGAACAGGAAATGTGTAACTTGGAAAGAAGTTGTAACGAAGGTTGTAACGTAATCGAAGTTGGAGAAACCGCAGGATTGTTTGGTCAGGTGGTAGCAGAGTTGTGCGACTTTTATGTCGAATAATAGATGACATGTTAGAAGTTCAATTAGTATTTCATTTGCAACGAATTGTTGAATATTTCTTTATTCAAATGTCGTTTGATAGACCAAATCATTTATTTATATATAATAATATTTAATATATTACATATAATAATATAATATTATAATATATATAATAATATGTTATATTATATTATAGTAATATATTATATTATATTATATTATAATAATATATGTAATAATATATTATATTATATTATATTATAATAATATATGTAATAATATATTATATTATAATTTCACGAATAATTTATTTCTTATTTCTTATTTGCAAATAAAATGTTACTTTTTGTTTGGATTTTAGGGAAAGACAAATATAATGATGCGACGTATTCAGTTAAAAAGGACACCCTGTAGATACACGAGGGCAGTCCAATGCCACGGAAACAGAAAATTGCTATTCTCTCGCGGATTCTGCTAAACAGCAAGTCGTACTTGTTGCGGATTACCGAGTCGAACGAACTCGGGTGCTTCATTTTCGTTGGACTAGTTTGATGCTCGGTTTGGCTTGCGTTTCGACATATGCGTTCCGTCACTTCTGATTCGCGCGTGTTCGCGTGCATTTTTCCTTCGCGTAGAAGTATTTCGGCGTTAATTTTGGGGTATGCTTACGGTTCCGAAATTTTGTGCGAGAATTCTCCCACGCGAACTTCTATATATATATAAAATTTTTCCCTAAAATCCAAACAAAAAGTAACATTTTATTTGCAAATAAGAAATAAGAAATAAATTATTCGTGAAATTATAATATAATATATTATTACATATAATATAATATAATATAATATAATATAATATAATATAATATAATATAATATAATATAATATATTATTATATATATTATTATGATATAATATAATATATTATTATATATATTATTATGATATAATATAATATATTATTATATATATTATTATGATATAATATAATATATATAGAAAAGATTATCTATTCTTTCGAACTTTATTCTGCTTCGGCAACGCAAGATCGTTAAATTTCACTTGCATTTTAACGTGAGAATAAATAAAGTTTATAAGAACGAAGGCACGAAACGTAGATGACGTATACAATAAGTAAACAATCTCCTTTTGTCAGGTATTCTGCAGGAATAGCAGTGGATTTGGTAACGCGAAAATACGAATTTGCATAAGCCCCCTTAGGCCAAACATTTGCGGTGGCGTGGCAAAACAACGTGATCCTCTCGTCCAAAGAATTTCGATTTCAACGCTAATCGAGGCCTGGAGAGTAAAATCCACATCATCGAGGACAACTGCGACTGCGTGGAGCAATTGTTCTCGAAAATATGTTAAAAAAGAAAAATTGGTATTTTCCACAATATACATAATTTTCTAGAGCCATGTTACGAAGAAAAATTCTACTTTATCCTGAATAATCCCCGACTAACAAGAGTTTGCATAAACATTCACTGTTTAATTATAGCTCCCCATGTTGTGCACGATGTGCGCCACTGATCTATAAGGGGTCACCTTGCACCCTCTCAAATAGAAAACATTCGTCTCGCATTATCCGTCCAACAACAAATAGGCCTCCTAATTAATTCTTTCCTATTGAGTACAAAATTCGATAGAATCTGTTAGGTGTAGAAATGAATTCGGCGGCCTTTTTGAAACAAATTTAGTATTTATTTATATAGTAATCATTAGACTGCGGATCTTTATGCAAAATAAAAATCCCAAGTATTTTTCTTTCTTTAATCATTTGCAATAAGTTCTAATTAATAAGTCAACGTTTTTAGTTTGTTTTAATCTTTCCACGCTTTTAATTTATACCTACTCATTTTTTCTATAATAATTTTGCCATAAATCCGCGGTCTAGTAATTATCTGTTCGTTATTTTTCAAAGTACAGTAAATTCTCCCTAATTGACCGTCAACTCGTACACAAAAATGGACAATTCGGGAAGAGGAGACAGGATTATTCGAGTCTCGCGGCTCGTTTTTATAGTTGTCGGCAGGTTGGCGACTATAAAAACGAGCCGCAAGCTGAGGGTCAATTAGGGAGAATTTATTGCAGCCTCCCTTATTTTCGATGACTCCGGCCCATCTTCCAGACAAGTGCCAAATTCCTTGACGCAAACGATCGATGCGATCGATGCGATGAATACCTTGTCGATCCTTGCTTTCTTAAAATTATATTTACACTGAAATCGTAGTTATAAATAATTGAATATCAAGGCACCAAGTTCCTTTCAACCCCAAATTCTAGCGCGGCAAGCTCGAAAATCGCGACCACCACTCTTATAATTAGCAGATCGCATCGCCAGTTTCCAAGGAGGGTAATCCTAATCGGAGGATCGATTAGGTTCCTCCGATTTCCGGCGGTCTCCGGAACCGTTCGAGAGGGAGAAGCCGATCGGATTAAACTAAACTAAACTAAACTCGACGGTGTGCGGCAAAGAGAGGCCGCGTGGCCCTCGAATATTCTGTAGGGTCGGCAACCGGGTTAACGGGTTTCATTAATTAGCCAGGCTCGAATCGAATAAATCGTCGGCCGGTTTAATCGACGTTAGGAGACGGGCCTCGTCGACCGGCTGGGAGCCGGCTCGATCGATTTCCATCTCGAGAGCTTATCGAAAGGAGGGTGTGCGGAATGGGGTGCTTCATTCCCCCCCTCCCCCCTGCTTCCTTCGCCCCTGCATCCTCCTACTCGTTCGCCATCCGGTGAAGTGTCAGCACGAGTGCGGTGTCGTAGGCACGGGAAACCGATGCAGCCAATGGTCCTGAACGAGACCACTTAGGCAGACGGGTCACCCTCGAAACCCGACGGATCCGCCGCGACCCCTCCGTTAACGCGTGTTGTGTCGATTAATATTAAACGGGTCGGGCCGGGCCGGGCCGGGATCGCACCGGCCGTGTCCATCCGATTCCGACTCGTTTCGATGCACCGGAACCACCCCAATCGTTCCGGTCGGTCCGCAGACGCGATTGCAATTGGTACCCAACCCTCGCGATCCGGTTTCATGGCTCAGTTCTTCGGCGTTCAGGGGTTGCGTGAAAATTGATCTTTATTCGTTCAGTGTTTTCTTAAGGGGTGAAATCGCGCCGAGGCGTTACAAAATAGGTATACTTTGGGAATTTTTTGATCGGTGATTACTGAATAAAAGATTTAGTCTTTACAATTTTTTAAGAGTAAACGTCGTAGAAAGAACGTTTTGATTAAGAAGATCAAAAAAGGAATCAATTTTTCGAACCGTTAGGGTGGTGTCCCTTCTTAAGTTTTTTTCCCAAAACCCCACAGATAATTTCGCTAATTCAGTATCAAAAGATTGATGTATCTTTTATCTTACGTTGAAAACTTTTAAGTCTTTTACATGATTCATTGTAACAATTATATAATTAATTGAATTTGAATGAAAAAATTTAGTACGTATTATTCGATAAACGTAAAGTTAATTACGTTAGAAACTAAACTGGAGGCACAGCAATAGGCTTCACTACCCTAGCTAACACTCTCCCTCTCTCCCTCGAAACTTACGCAGTAAATCGCATACTCGAAGTGCACTAGGATCGCATGCTAAGCACGTATACACGAGGTTATGCACTTTCGATGATTGCAGCGGTTCTCCATTCTTCATTCGAAATGCGATAAATCGGCGGGAATAAAATGTACGACGAATTCTCGGAGCTCGTTCTGTAGGGGAGACTTCCCCCTAGAACGTGGTTCCAAAACGATTTCCCGAAGAAATTTTTCTAAACTCGGTAGAGCCGTTTGAAAGTTCAAGAAATGAAAGGACTGAGACTCGGACAGTTAATAAAAGCATAAACTGATGGTCGGAATTGGGCAAAAAGTATTCCGATTAATAAAATATAATACATTCTATCTCAGCATTTATGTTTCATTTATACGAAGCTAGATGCACATCATAGCACATTCAAGTTTTCAACAATTTATCAAATTCAAGTACATTTAAAAATGTAAATAGTTCTGCGAATTATGGGATGGCAATTATTAAAGTTAATTCAGTGTAGTCACTGGAGAACAAAGGGATGATCTCACGTACTTTGAGCTGCTTATGCAGCTAAAAGAGTGTCTAAAAGGAACCAAAAAACTCGTATAATAGTAACTCGGTGTTATAAAACTACACCGTGAATTTTAATGCAAAATCAAAATTCTCTACCTCGATTGCAACAGGCAAAATTTATTCTCATTCTTAACAGTCAGCTTAACGATCATAAAAATCAGCAATGCAACAATGTCGTTAAATTTATAAATAGATTAACCCGAGAAAGATAACCTACGTCGCAGAGGCGCCTGCGAAATAAACATATTGCTATCTAATTTTTCATAGAGGTCTAGTGATTTAAGTTTAAAATTACTTAAAATATAAAAAAATATAATATAAATGCATTTTATTTTGACAATAATGCCAAACCTTTAAAATGACTAGATTAACTTAAATAAATATCCATTGTTAGTATAAAATTGACGCCTTAGAAAAGCATGCGCCTCTGAAGCGTATGGTTATCTTTTACGTACGTTGTCATATGGTTATCTTTCTAGGGTTAATAAACAAATTAATCGCGTTTAATCTGTTGCATTCGGTCAACACACTTTTGTCGCGAATGCACAAAATCCGCGGTGCAGTCGTAACAGCGCATCGGGCCGTCGTGCGAAGTCGGTGCTCCACTATTCCATCAGAAATCGTGATCTCTCTCGGTCGGCTGCTACGAGACACAACGTTCGGAGCGTGTTCCTCCATCGATTTTCCCGAACGTAGTCCACTTAACGACCTACTCCCCGGACTCGGAGATTAGGTGAAAGGTTAAACCGGTGTTTGCTAATGCCATTGAGATCGTAGCCGCGCGGACTACAAAGCGGTCGACAAGTGGCACAGAAATGACAAAGGCGGCTCGGAAGACGTCCTGCGGACGGTGCTCTCTCACGTCGGACGACATCCTTTGCTCGTTAATTTAATTTCTAGTAATTAGAGGACCGGCGTCGAGGACGGTGCCGACTTTTATCGCGCCGTCGGCGACCCAATTTCACCGTCTTGCGATCCACGTTTCTGTTTCGCATTTTCGCGAACGTTCCTGGCACCGCCTGCCTTCGATTTTCCCGGTCTCTCTCTCTCTCTCTCTCTCTCTCTCTCTCTCTCTCTCTCTCGTACCTTACCTTTGATTTAAAAAATCGTATTACCGTATCGAACGTATCTCTCTTTCGTACCGGCGACGAGTATAATTCAATTTCCGTGGGCGGATCTGTGCCGTGGGGAAACATTTGCAGACACGTCCTCGCGTTATGGAAATCGCGGAATGGCGGTGCCCGACGTTACCATTTACGAAATTTAATGCGATCGTTTCATTGGATTAGGCACGGCTTGTTTGAACGGACGAGTATGTGGACCTTGGGATTATTAAAAGATAGGAGCCGCTCGGATTCAATCAATAAAAGCACATTTGAAGCAGCTAATTTGTCGGCCGGAAAGCCGTACAATATTTGAGTGGATTAGAGTCGCGGCGGCGTATGTCACGTTTGTCCCGTCGTGAGAAACAAGCAGTTTCATTGTTTAATAACACGAGTATCGTTTATCTAATTTATTGTTAAGACAGTATAAATTAATTTGTAGTAATTGTATTGATTTGTTTCACTTGTCTTCTTAACATTTTCGCACGCGCGTATCGATTACATTTTAAAACATGAGACATTTTCGAAAATGTCACTTACGGCGATGATTCTAGCCCACTCATTTGATGATTAATATATTAAATTGAACGTTAAGTACAGTGTCAGTCGTCGGTGACTGGTGATATACGATTTAAAAGATTATATTCTTCCGTAGAAATAAATCTTAAATAATTCGGAGATCATAAAAGAATGGATCTAAATATTATAACAATTTTAATTATATTATAATATAATTAATATAATATAATATAATTTATTTTTATTTTTTATTATATAATATAATATAATATAATATAATATATATTATAATATATAAAATGTGATTATTATATTAACAATTTTAATCAGAGTTAAACGGAAAAGAAACAGAACAGATCTGGCGCTGAACGTGTTAAACAGGACCTATAGAACGCGTTGCTCTAAAATTTTATCAGTTTAATTGTCCATGGTCCGTGAATCCACAGTAACGAAAATTTCGTTCCGAAGATGAAATAAGAAATAATCGGCGAGGAAGCGCGAGTTCCATTGGCTACAAGCTCGTAGTCTCGTAGATATTGGTAAAATGATAGAAGGACATTCTCCTGTATACCCGGTACATTCGAGGTAGATCGGATAATTAGTTCTACCGGGTCCGCCAGTCGGAGGGATTAGAATCGCGTTTAAATTAAATTGGCCTGGTTCGGCAAGAGACGCGGAATCGAAGCGACAGCAAATTTGATTACGCCGACTGAGAAAATTTCAAGAATCTTCGTCACGATCTCCCGACGATCTGTATCCACGGTAAACCAATCAGCTTCGTTCCGCAGCTAATTTCCACCGTCTCCTTCTTATTCCGCGAATTAAAAGAGCATCGCGCGGCAAGAGAGCGCGATCGACGCGTTCCTGAAAGGCACTTTATCGCATCCACGGGGCCCGGAAATTTCTTGTCCTGGATGGAAGCATCTCCATCACCGCGCGTCTCCCCCTCTTCGAGGAAAGGAATACCCGAGATATTTCTCGGTTCTTGTAGCAGCCTAGTCGAAGGGGGAATGGGGGAGAGGGAGATCAACGTAACCGAGTCCCATGTGTTTCCCCGGGAACTACACTCTCTGATCCTCCTCGCGGAGGAGACTTTCGAGACTGTCTGAGATCCAGAGGGTGGGTCCTTTCATGGCTTCTAGACCTCACCCTCGGAAAGGTATGCATTACCGTCGAGTACTGGCATGGAGTAGCTCGCTGCCGGTGCCGTAAGGGTTGCAGGAGGCGGCCGCAAACAACCGCAATCACGACAAAAGAGTTTGTCGTGGATGCTGTTCAGAAACACTTGCCTCCTTCGAGCTGCCTTGCCCGCTCCTTCCTTCCTTCCTTCCTTAAACCCTTCACGCTCACCCTTGCTCGAGTGTTTGCAACATTTTCTCTGTGAAATGCATTTTTTATGCTGTCCGCGCATCAGCGTGTTCGTAACGAAGGTTTGAAGCAACGGAAGCTTTGTTCCGGATAAAGACAATTGGAGGTGTTGATTATTTTCGTTTCCTTTGTTGGGAAGCTTTGAGCTAATGTTAGTGGCGATACTATTGTTGTTATCGATCCGATTTGGCAGAATTTTATTCGGATGACGGAAAAATGATGAAGAGGAATGAATGAAGTTTTATTCGACGCTGTCGGCATCGGCAGTTTTATAATTCTATAAGCATTTGAAATTGAACCGATCGTTAATGCATTACGTAATGTTAATGTATTATTGTTCGAATAATTTTGCAATCTTTGTTCGAGTAATGTATTCGAATAGTTTTAGAATCTGTATTCGACTAATCATATTCGAATAATAAATTATTATAATATAATTATGAATTATATATAATTATATATAATTATATAATAATAATAAATATATAATTATAAAATTATATATAATTATATATAATTATATAATAATAATAATAATATATAATTATAAAATTATTATTATTATTCATTATTATATAATAATGAATTATTATTGTCTTAATGACAGTTGAATTAGAATTACAGTAATTTCTCCCTAATTCGCAATCAGAAGTGGCTGCTAATTGCGCAGAAAAGTGGACAATTTGGGAAGATTTTTATAGTTTTTATTGTCTTTTATAGTATACATAACCTTGACAATCGATCACTATAAAAAACGAGCCGCGAAGCTCGAATAATCGTAACCCCTCTTCCCAAATTGTCCATTTTTGTGCGCAATCTGAGCGCGAATTAAGAAGAAATTATCGTATTTCTGTTTCATAAGTCTTGCACGAAGTCTTAAAAAGCCTCCCTAATCGGAAGATCAGCCAACAATTTCACCTCCAGCATTAATTTCTGGCGCTTCGATGCTAATCGACGATTAACTCGAGTCGAACGACGAATTAGCGTATTTCGCCAAGTCCGGCGCGGACACAGGATCGTCCTGCCATCGAACCGCAACCGGAGATCGCCCTGTGTTCGACGCCGGAAATTGTTCACCGAGAGATGCGATTTAATAGTTAACAAAGGCGGACACGGTAAAGTTCGAGTCTGCCATGGTCGCTGTCGATCGCATCGTTTCCGCTCGTTAATCTCCTTCGCGCGGACTCCCGCCCGTCGGTGGTTGCCGTCGAATTTTCGTTTGTTTGAAATCCAGCCGACGGCCGCGATGTTCATAAACTGCGGGGGTTAATTAATATTCCGATCGGGCCGGGGCCCCGAATCGAATCACCGTTTTACATGGCGCATCGATTAAACTCGATTATTGAATACCGCTCGTCGGTATCCCCGGCCGAACGGACTGCGCTCGATTATTAAAATCGCTGGCAGAATTTCAAGATTTCATTCTCGTTCGATCCGGCCGCGTCTGCGATGTTCGTTGCCTCGCGACGATTGTTCACGGCGAGTTCGATACGCCGTCTACGTTCGCCGGACTGCAAGTTCCGCGCGGTGTATCCGCGGATCCGATTGAATTTCTACGCTAATGGCGCGCCACCGACGCGTGTATTCTATCCGAGCGAATTTGATATTGGTCCGTTAGCTCCGACGATGTTCACGTTTTTTCATTTAGAGACACACCGGTGCCCGGGCGTCCTTTATAACGGGCGGCTATAAAGTAATTTAATGCCGGCGATTTATACGCATTACGGACTGTCCGTGGCTATCGGTTCTTCATTAATTCAATTCCAAATTAGTCCCGACCTCGTTCGGGATTAGATTTAAAAGCCGCGCCATTAGAGCGCGAACCAATTGCGTTCATTTATACCACCGTTTCGCTGCTTCATAAATATTAATCCTTCGCTCCTGTTTCAACGATGATTGTACAAATCAGCGCCGGACGAAACGAGGCATCAGAAATTGATTCCGGTGTTAAATAAAAATGAGACAAGCGCTTTGACTTTTTGTTTTTTCTTTCGAAAGCGCTCGATTAAAAGATATGGGCAGCCAATTTTTTCGAGCTTCGACATAGTTTTCTCACCCTTCGTTCAACCTGTTAAAGTTGTTAAACGAAGATAGAAATCCACGTGTGACTCCTGTATCTTGCAACCGGTGCAGAACATTTTAATTTTCCGCTAATTATTACTGTACGAAGCAACCTGTAATCAAACTAATTTATCCATTCTTTCGTGAACTGGCAGATCCGTGAACGTGTGTTAATTGTTCAAGTAAATGTAGGCACGGAATGATTATTATATTTTCTTGTTCTTTCGAGAAACGATCGGATCTCCGCCTCGACATTTATTTCTTTTCTTTTTTCTGTTTAAAGTGCTTAATTAAAAGATACGTGCGGCCGATTTCTTCGAGCCTCGACATAGTTTCCTCGCTTTGATCGATCCTGGTCGCGGGTCGCGCCCAATTAGAACAGAAAAATTACAGTTTCAATTCGCGCCCCTCGCGCGCATTACGGTTTTCCTTATTTTTCTTGGCGAGCCGCTCCGTTGGCTCTCAACGAACGCGTTAATTACGTTAACACGCCACGGCGTGCTGTGCCGGTGCTATACAACGCCCGTCCACGGAGCCATGGGTGTCTCGTTCCTCCTCGCTGCCATGGTTTTTCCGTTTCCGCGCGCCTCGCCGACCCTTTGTTCGGCTTCCGCGCACTCGTCTGGGAACAGTCTCGGAACGCCGGAATGTAAACCAACGCCGCTCGTTGTCTTTCATGCGCCCACCCACCCCTAACCGTCCCCAGCCGCCCACCCCGCGACTTCGTTCGCCGCCCTTCGGAACGCGAAAATGGAGACGCGAAGCCAGAGATCCGCCGCGGCTCTCTGGCTCGAGGACGACTACGCGATTCGAGAGTCGCGAGGTTTTCGGTGTCTCGCCTGTTCCACTTGAAAACATTTTCTTCCTTAACACAAGAATACCCCCATTACGCTAGAATACCCCCATAACGCACAGTCAAAATGACTGCTTTCTGATTTCTTCCTTTGCAATTCACCGATGCTATGAAAATGTTTCTGTCAGAAATTTTTATATGGACTTCTTCGTTCAAGTATACATTTTAATAAAAATCGTAGAAAGTTTAAATGAATCAAATCTTGCCACTATTATAAAACAGCATACGTTAGTCGCGTTTAGGGCGCGGTAGTTCTAATGTCAAGTGTCTAATCGCTGCGTTTTTCGGAAAATGAAGATTTTCTGCGCCAATTGCACGGACAAATTTTCGAGACGATTATTAGCGATCCAAAAATCTCGCGCAAAAAGTATCGGCCACAATAATTGAGAAATGCGCATCTGTTTCATCGGAACATCGCCGCGCGATTTCGTTTCTGGCTGTTGAGACGCGACTCGATGAACGGATTTCAGTCCGGCGACACTCGAACCCAGACGATAATAATTTCCCCGCATCCAGCATCTAGTTTTCCGTCGTCGAAATTCCCCGACGGTTTCCAAAAATCTGCGCCTCCCTCTAATGGAAGCCGCTCGGTAATTCCGTATTCGGGTCGACCTCGCTCCAACAATTTCCAAATAACATTCTCTTAACCGCGGGGTGGGGGGAGGGAGGGGGTGATGCGCTTGTTTCGAGCGCAGGGAGCAAGTAAATACCACGTAACAATCTCCAAAGGGAAGGGAAATTCTCGCGATGCAGGTACTCCGGTTGAAAACACGTCCGTCCGGACGGAAACCGCGGGTTCTCGAGAACCTACCCGTTCTTCCTGCACCCTGTACTCCAGAGAAGAAAAGGTGGGAGTCATTACAGCCGCGTACCATTCGCTCGCGGTCGTCTCTCCCCGGCTCTCGCCTTCTCTTCATCTTTCTCTCTCTCTCTCTCTCTCTCGCGGCGTGTCCCTGGCGTTCCAGAAACGCGTGCTTTCCATTCTTCGGCTCGATAGCGTAGCCAGTAGCTAGCGTCGACCTGTTGTCGAAGGCCAAGCACAAAGCTCTCCCTGCCTGCCGGCGTTTCCGGGTCAGAGTTCAACGTACGTGGCCGCACGGGCTCGCTCGGGCTTGCGCGGGCTGCGACTACCCACGGAGAACACCTGCGATTCCGACCGGACAGAGTCGTTTCGTTCACCGTTTCGCGGTGTCGGTCAATTTTCGTCGCGATCTTTGCCGCTGTTTCTGCTAGGGCTCCTCAATTTACGCGAATTCCCGTGGACTTGTTTCACACGAACGAAAATTGCTCGAAAATGCTACTTGTTATCGTGGCCGAAATACCGCGATAAGTTCCAAATATTTGTAATTTATTTACACATATTTATACACTATATTAACTTTCCGATAACCTGTCCAACTTAAACTAAAATATTAATGCACATAAATTCTATTAAACATTTACTTTAAAACATTTACTAAAATCCAATGATTTTTGTAGTATAAAAACGGTATTTTGTTCGACCGAAAGCTAACTGTTCAAGGCTACGATCATATTTATGTAAATATATGAATTCGATTTCGCGTCTTAATCATTTTAACAAATTACTTTGAGCAGCGCATCCGAATATATCGCCGAGCCATTTCGCCCGGCAATTCCGTTCGAATTAACGATTCGCGACGGCGGCGGCGATACGCCTGCGTATCCGCGGCCCCGCGGATCTCGCGATAGATCAAAGACCGGCGCGGGCCCGGAAAAGAAAAAAAAAATGGGACGAGTATGAAAACGCGCGTCGCGCGATCCGACGCGGTTTCGACGCGTGTCGCGTCGCGTCGCCGCGTATAATGGACGGCGCGACTCTCCGGTTCTTTTTTCGTTCCGGCTCGCGCCGCTCGGCCCGGTTTTCCTTTGTTCAAAGCCGTGATTCCCTGAACCGAACTCGCCCCGGGGAAAATGGAGTGCGCTTTAGCCGGAGGGAAAAAGTGTTTTCGCCTCTTGAACGCACCGGGGACCGAGCGCGTTCCCGGCATCGGATAGCGGCTTTCCGACGACGCGATTCCGCTGCTTCAGCACGCTGGTTCCGCGTTTACGAGAGCGCCGCGCCGCGCCGGATTCGCGGCCGAGATCATCCTGCGGCGAAAGGACACGTCCACGGGAACCGCCGAATTTCGCTGCGCTGCGTGCCGAGCAGCTTTTTTTTTATGGATTCGCGCTGTTTTCGAACGGACGAGAGGCGGGCGCTCCAGTTCGACGCGTCGCCGTTCTGTTCCGTTTTGCGTTGTCCTGCTTGGTGGACTGCTTTCGGAGCTCGTTTGTCGAGAATCGGTGAAAGAATCATTGTCAGAGAATTGGCGGAGCTGTATAGAAGCAAAACAACGCGATTTTGTTTAAAGAATATTGTTTCAGCCGAATGTGCGCGCGGAACGCGCGGCTGGGGAAATATCGATTTTTGAAATAATAAATGGACTGTAAACATGTTTATCCTCTCGCGTAACGCAGAATTTGGCAGATAAACTTCTTTCGAAAAAACAGGTACATAGGGATATTACGTGGTTAACACTAGATTTACGGAGCCCGTCAAAATGGCGGGTCGCTAATTTCTTAATTTGCGATTATTCATACCGTAAAGATACATTTATGAGTTATTTATTCAATTTATACTGTTTCTTACGGCAAACGTTGCAATAATACTTGTTAAAAATCAGAATGAATGTCTTCTTGTTACTTTTATAAACTAATATAAAACAGCTGTTTTTTGTGCTCCGTGAATCTAGCGTTAAATTTATATGAAATGCTATTTCCGTATGTGTGACTGATATTCCAAAAAAGTTGTATTAGATTTGCAATTATTGTGTAGTGTTACTATCAATCCTGGTCCGCCGTATGAAAATCGCGATCATCGGATCGCTTGCGCCTGGTTAGCGGAACTGTTTTCCACGTCGGTGCCGCGAACGATTATCAGGACAAACGGTTTATTCGTTGAGATCCTCGAACGCGAATCACGTCGGGCATAGGACAACGATCCCCGGCACGCCCTTATTCATCGATTATTTTGTTTTCCACCGAAGAGCGACGGATATTCCCGTATTTCAATTTTAATTGCGGCTAAGAGCGCTCGACTTTTGTGTTCATTTCGAATCGGAGCCTCCACTCGGGCCGTTCAATCGAACGAAAAACTCTGATTCAACTGCAGCCGCGGCGGTCCTCCTCTCTTCTCTGGCCGCGGCCATGTTTAGAGAGCCGACGTGTCCACAAACGGAGAGAAAAAGCTATTTTCCTCCGATTCGGCGTGTCTCCTTTGCCAGAGGTTTTTGCCTCCTTTCAATGGGGCTCGATGAGTCGGCCGTACGTAACTCGCCGATGAATAGAAACTTCTCCGACGCGACCTGTCGACGCGAATGTGGATCGTGCGAGCTCAGCTCTCTCTCTCTCTCTCTCTCTCTCTCTCTCTCTCTCTCTCTCTCTCTCTCTCTCTCTCTCTCTCTCTCTTTCTCCTTCGTCCCGGTAACTCGATCATGGATGTCCTTTGAAGCGCCGACAACTCGCGCGAACGCTTGCGATAATCACTCGAAATGCGGACGACGATTGCTATCGAAAATTGGCATCGTTGCACTCGAATTTTAAACGCAAGTAATATAAATTTCTAGACAATTTGTACGGGTATTGTAAAAATACCTTTATTTTTAATGGAATGGAATTATGAAACGCGTATGGAAAATTCGATTTAAAGTGAAGGAAGAGGTAAACGGATTCGATTGAGATCTGCTTGAGTTGTCTGCGTTTCGTCTGCAAGAAAATCCACGATTTGCTGGAACAGCATTATTGCATTTGTGCTCTTTTTAATCCGACACAAAACGTCTTTATGGGAAGAACCTCCGTGCAAAATGAAAACTTCTGCGACAACCGCAGGAAGCGGTAGTTGAATGAAAACGTATTTTCTGCCGGAATAGCTTTGACAAACTGATTGCGTTTCCTGTACTTTGCTCAACTGTTTTGTCGATAAATGCATCAAATACGGAATCTAATTACCGAATGTGAAAATTACTCAAAAGAATAAAGTAGCGAGATTTCATTTTAGAAAGAAACTAGTTTAAAGGCGCCGAAGAGAATCTCGTCCGACGAAATTTCCGCCGAATTACACCGCGAACAATGCTAAACCTAGTATAACTTGTCCATGTTTACAGCACAATGTTTCTTTTCATTTTTACAGCTAATCTGTTCGAACGTTTCGCACCGTTCCGCATCGATCGGCCCGTCATATAATTTCAGCCACCCTATAAATTGCGGCGCGGGCAAGCAATCGAGAATTTCGTCGGAACAATCGGACAGTGAAATCGGTTTTTAATGGGTTCGCGGTTTCGCTCGCGCGAATCGATACGGCGAATCAATTGATTTGGCAGAACGCCTGCCAGACGACGATAACGCCGCGCCGTTGCGCCCCGTCTTTGATGTAAAGTGGCCGGTCGGATGAATGACGTTAATCTTGTTGCGAGATTGAGTTATGCTCTGTTCCTTTCGCTCGCCGATGATGGCGCCTTTGATCACCGAATGATAAGTCGGTAGCGATCGAACCGCTCATAAATTCCGCTTTTACGAGACACCGAGCGACGAATCGCGTCGTCTGCTCCAGCGAATTTTTCACCGTGGCCACGGCGATGTTAAATTCGCTCGAGCACTTTACCGGCTGGCCGGCTTCGATCTGCCGGCAATAATCTGCTACGATCTACCGCGGGACACGCGAGTTTCTCGTTCCGCGGACGATTAGGTCGTTTAATCGCCTTTCAAACATGACGTCGCGTCGTGGACAGTTTATTGCCGACTAGACTCCCGTGCGTGAAACGTTCCTCTGCTATAATTCACCGGTGACTAAACGCTGCTACCGCATCGGATACTTAATTCCGCGGAAGACTTAGAAAGCTTCCTCTGTTCAGCGGCGTTTCTGTTTCCTCGTACGCTTCGTAGCTTCTGATGAAGCGCGATTCACGCGCTATCAACTCTAAAATACCCACGATATCATCAAAGTCGTTTAATTTAATGAAACCGAAATTAAAAAGTTGTAAATTCACTCCTTTGTATTCTATAAATTCTAGCAATATTCAGTTCGTTCGATATATTGCGATAGAAATGAACTTGAAAACATAGTTAAAAATTAGCGTCATTTGCAATACATTAATAAATATTAAAAAACATTTTAATGCGTTCTTACACTTGTCAGAAATTTGTTGTCTTCGAAATTTCGTGGCAGCACACGAGAGAATGTGTTCGGAACGATTTTATTAACATAATGATTTTATTTTGATTTTATCTTAGATTTTATTAACAGAGTTATGTTTCGAGTTCGTTTTTTGCTAGATTACTTGCACTCGAGTGCAAAAAATAATTATCAAATTTGCTGGTGTTTAAATACTGTTGACCGATTTTACATTTTTCTTCCTTAAAAACTGTTGAAATCAGATAAATTCTTTCGGAGTAAACGATTGAATAAATTTCTTAATTCATGCATACGTTGTACTAAAATGAGGAGAGATTTGCATAAGTTCAGTCATGACATTCTTTAGAGCTCGATAAATTTAATCTCAAAAGTGAAACTGTCGTATGAGTCACGAGACCCAATTTTTTGTACATATAAAATATAATAAGTAAGGTGAAAGGGAAATTCTTTAGGTCGGAAAAAACTATTTCGTAATTAAAGTTCAAATGTTTGAATTCACTTAGGAGTTGATCAGAGTTGATTAACTAATGTTGATATTCAAATATTAATATTAGATATTAACAGTTAAAATGTTAATGTTAATTTCGAGTTAAAAGGTTATTATTAACTTAGAGTCAAAAGGTTAATACTAATTATTTATACTTATATATACTTATATATACTCCGAGTTAAAGTTTTAATTTAATTTAATCATTGATTTTATAACACTCGAAATATTCGCATCAAATTGCATCGGCTCGCAGCAATCATTTCGCGCGTGTCGCTTCAACGCCTGAAACATTGCTTCAGACAGTTTTCAATCCTGTTCACACTCGTTGATTGGCTTGGAAGCGAGTGAAAATTTCCAAAGAATTAATATCGTTAGTTACTAATCACGGCAGCTTTTCAGCAATGGACGCATTCGACCAATTTACGGTAACTTCCCTTTAGAAATAAATGCAAGAAGGTCGTGTCTTTGTGCAGCGAGGCTCGGGCGAGATTCAAAGTCGGATCAGCCGGAGTTTGTTCCTTTCAGGACGAAAGTTTTCTTGCCGTAGCCGGCCTTAGAATGCCGGCAGACTCGGAGCAAAGATATCATGCTGAATATTTAGTAAATATGAATGCTCGGCGTTCCTGGCCGTAGCCGAACGCCATTTTTCGCGGGATCAATATTTCAGCTTTCGAGGTAAATGCGAGATAAACAGTGAAACAGTTCCATTTTTACGGTGCGTTATAGAATCATTTCCTGCAGAATCTCTCTCTTCCTCTCTCTCTCTCTCTCTCTCTCTCTCTCTCTCTCTCTCTCTCTCTCTCTCTCTCCCGTTTGATTCCTTTTTTCCTCTGTCAAATTATTAACGGCAGAGCAGCTCGGGAATCGCGAAAGAAATCGCGAGGCAAGAGGTTAAAGAAAATTCCTGGAATATATCTCGGGGAAACCCTCTGACCTTAACCACGTAAATCGAACCAGTCGCACGGAGAACCGCGTTCCCACGATGTAAATCACCTCCAACCCCCGTTTCCTTTCTCGGAACTCCTTCACGAGGAATGAACCGGACGCCCTCGCGTTGCATATCGAATGGTTTCGCGCGGGGGTGCCGGCGCCGCACGAATTTTATGAGAACTCATGCTCGTTCCTTTGTCGTTTCAACCCCTTCGGGTAATCTGTTCGCTGCGGAAGTTTTCGCGGGTCTGCGTTTTCCGGCAACCAAATAAGGCTCCGTTTCCTTTACAGAAGAAGATCGTACGGCGCCGTTTTTCATTCTTCTGCTGCAACCTGTGTCTCTGTAGAACGTCAAATCGAGGAGATGTACACTGTTATTGTTAACCCCTTAACGCGCAGAAACGTATTAACACGGGCGTGCAAAACCGGCCAAAATGTGCAGACCCGTATATATACGGTCGGCGTCGCAACTTATGTTATGTTACCTATATTAATTGAAAAACAGTACGATGGGTACAAAATTCGATCTGCAATGCGATTCAATATTCACTATAATTATTTATCCACTATTTTTATTGAATTTTTAGTAATTTTTGCATTTTTTTTACATATTTATTGAAATTAAGGTCCAAATATGTATTTTCTTAGATAAAAAAAATTGATTTTTTTTGGTCGGTTCTTTTTTATTAAATTATGCATTAAGGGGTTAATCAGTCAGCTGTTTCCGACGAGTATATTCGTCAGGAAGAAATGACGATGTTTCGTGTTGCGAGTACACTCGTCACGAGTCAAAATGTGTTGTTTAAATTGCAACTTTAGCGAGAACTAAAATATTGTTGCGAATCACTCCGTTTCTCTCGCGTCGCGGCATTTTATTTACAATAAAGAATATTAACTATAATGCAACTCAATACAATTATATTTCAGATCTTTCAATTTGAAGTGTTGCTCAATTTGAAATGTTGCAGCGACTTGATTTGGACAAGTCGCCGTAACCATATATTCGTTAATATTAAGATGTTTCGAATATCTGGTGGCCGAGACGGAATAAAACGAATAAATAAGAAAATATAAATAATTATCATGAAAAAACTGTGTAGAGTGTCTAGGTCGTCGCTTACATGTTGTGAAACATTTCTGGTACAAATTGGTTAACGAGTTAATTATTTTGTTTGTCCTTTTCGACGATTATTGTTTTACGTTACTAGGAATGAATTTTTCTGTTAATTACTTTGTTTTGCGTAATGTACTTATATATATAAGAATTCTATTATAACTGAGGATATGCTCAGTAGCAGTTGGGATAATAAATGTTCGATCATGAGCTCGAATATCTGAGGTAGAATATTCGTTCGTTCGTATGAACAAGACACGAATGAACGAGATTCTACCGTGATTCGGAGCAAAATAATCGATGAAGCAAAGAGAATGCTCCTGCTAGAATTTAGTGTTCCGAAGCGAATCCGCGATAGACCTCCCGAAAACTTATTTTATTGAACTTGATCGAGCCGCGTCCGCTGTAGACCCAAGATCCGCAATCTGCTAATGAGAAAGTCGCGAATCCTCGACTCGTACTACTGAAAGGTAGCCCGAAGGAACAGAAATCCGTGAAGCTTTCATGTTAGCCTGTTTGCTCTATCCTCGCGCTGGTGCTTCGTCTTCTCGAAATGGGAATTTTGCACTCGAGTCTGGAACCATTTGGAAGTTTTAACTAACAATCCTGCCGATCTCGGGAAAACGCTGGGAATGAAATTATTTGACTTCTTTTTTTGGATAGGTTCGATTCCTGAATAGAGTACGAACAATTTTTCAGTGCTTTCATCACAGTTTACAGTTTCCAATTGTATATGACTGATCATGTGGAAAATAATGTATTTTCAGTTTCGAACGATTTTTTTAAACGCAATTTTCGCGCGAGCATAAATGACCGAGAATAGACTGAGAATTCTTATGCAGAATAAAAATCGTTTACATGAATTTGGAGAAGCTTGGATTAAATGTGATTGTGCGTTAATGATTCTATTGTGTCGAGCATGAGAGACTGCGGATCTTTATGCAATATAAAAATTTCTTGCATCGACTCTAAGAGACAGGTGCCAGATATGCATTTAATTTTTCCTTTAATAATTTTAACGTGTTAACAGCAGCACATTGATACTCTTCAATTATTTTAATTTGCCCATTGTCTTAAATTGTTCCCACTCGTTTTTATCTTAAATGCATAAAACCCGCAGTATAAGTATAATTTAAATATTTTTACTGTTTGGTATCTTGCCTGCTCATATTTTCCATAAACTCAAAAAATTTAATCTAGTTATCAACAACAATGATTAAGAGTCAAAACCTATTTTTAAAAAATTGTCAAAAGTGTAACTGTTGCATGATTCAGAAGATTCAAATTCGTATGCATAAAATGCGCTACGTCATAGAATTGAAATACCGTAGATTATATAAATTATGATAGTAATGTGCTATTGAGTTATTATAATGTTCAGTATAATATTTGAATTTTAACTGAGGTACTAAAAATTGTGTTATTACAATATATGTCCTGCTATAATTTTTTTACTCTATCACGATGCTAATTACTAGACTACAGATTTGTATCTAAAATGAAAATTGTCTGCACTGGTTGCAAGAAATAGAAAAACTATCTATTAAGTCCATCCTTCAATCACCTTAATAGATTAAAAGTAAAACATTGCCGTTTTCAAACGCCTTTGATCTTTCTTCTATTTGAAAACGCAACCATCCAATTTTGTCATAAATGCGTAAAATCCGCAGTGCACCGATCACAATAGACGAAATGAATTCCATGAAATTGCATTGATCTCGGTGCAACCACTTCGAAGCGCAGCTATCGCTTGAACGCCTGTGACAATGGTTTCGGACAGTTTTTTATCTTCTTCACACTCGTTGATTGGATTGGAAGCGCTTTAATAGCGATTACAGTTTCGCTTTTTTTTCTTCCCCGCGTCGAGCCTAGCTCTGTTATCCGGCAGACAGTTTATAAGGGTTTTAACGTTACTTCCGACGCTAATGCAATTTCCACGGGCTATCCATTAGCGGACTCAAAATTTCAACCCTTTTGTGCCGGCTGCCGCTCGTTCTCGTCAAGATGCAATCTCGATGCGGTTTAATCTCGTTTATGCATTAGGCGGAACAGTCTGCGCCACGTGGAGAGGCGGCTCGGCGCGGATTTTTGCTCTCTGTCTCTCGCGACGCTCGAGGAGTGCACACTCGAGCGCGCGTCTGTTTCGGAACTGCAGCCGTTTGCGAACTTCTTTCCGTATTTTTCCATGCTAATCTATCAACTGCGCCGCGGATTGTTTAACTTGCCAGCGCGAGTCTCGTGCCGCCAACTCGAACGCGATATCGCGGCATTCGGGAGCATATTTTATTTATCACTTGGGCGCGCACCATTTTTATGAGAATTCTCGTGCACGCGGACTATGAAATAACGACTGGCAAAAATACTCGCGGGAACGTCACGATCATGACAAATGTGCAACTGTTGGCTGTGATTTTATGAGTGTTTTATGGGCATGTTAACGACCAGTTTTCTGGCAACAACGAATTAACGAATATTGCGTCATTATGTTATTTCGTGGAGGTAAGATTGTAACTGTATTGCGGATTTTAGGCAGTTGTGACAAGGATTGATAGGTGAAATACGAAACCGCGAGGACTTTAGAGGGATCGAACAACATTTCTAGTTTCTATTGATCGAATTTTTTAAAAGAAGGAATATATTTCTCGTGATCTTCTTCCGCTATCTCTTGAAAAAGCTCACGCTGTTTAGTCCAATTTTTAAATCAGGAAGTAAATTAAATGTGGAAAATAAATAAATAGTAGAAACAAATAAATCATGAATTAAAAATTTATTATTCTACGTGCCTAATGTGTGAAAAAAGTCGAAAGAAAGAAATTTTCTGCAAAATGTTGTAGAAAATGCTACACGACGAGATTTAAGAAAGAATGAATCTAATTAATTAAATCGCTTAAGCTTTTATCGACTGTTTATGCACAGAAAGATTAATGTTGTTCCACGCACGAATAATAATTTTCGTCCCCGAATTCTCCTTAACTGGACGCGATGCGCGACATTCCATTGAAACGAGAAGCGTAGGAGATTCCCTCGCTCGGAGCTGCATCTCCATATCGCATCTATGACTTGCAGCGTGCAGGTCGCCGTTGCGTAACCGTCTAGCCCGGTCTCGCGGATATCGAGTTGATAAAACGCGTCGAGATGCCTCTGGATATTGCGTTGCAAGGGCCGATGAGTCTCGAGGAGGCCTGCGAACGGAGGGTTTCGAAATTGCGTGCCGTGGACCGGTTCCCAGGGTTGCAGCGCATAAATTGCAGCTCGTTCACGGTCCCGCGGACCCGCCGCGATCGATCCGCAGCCAGACGCGATATTCGCCGATTCTCGATCATTTGTCACGTGCAGCGCCGCGTCCTGTAATTTTTCCACCCATCGTTGGCCACGGGATTTGTCCAAATGGTCGGCGCAACGGGCACGCGGTTTCTCGGACGAAATCGTTTCAATTCATTGCTGCCATTTGCATATTACGATTCTCCTGGCGATTTTGGTGCATGCATGCATTTTTTGATGCATGTTCTAAACATCGTTCGAGAACGTTGCAGACAATTCTCTTGGAATCTTGCCTAAGATTATCATCGACGACGAAGGAATTCAGAATTTTAATGATTATGATGATTTTCAATGATTGGTTCTGAAATTAATGACTGCGGAATCTGAAGTTAAAAAGGAAAGTTCGATAGATTGATGCATAAAGTAATTATGTCGAAATATTTATTTATTTTATGTATTTGGAAATCGTTCAAATAATATTCCGTCAAAAAGAAAGACGAAGGAGACAATGTTTATGGAAAATATCAAACTTAAATAATAATTAATAAAGTAACTTAAACTAACTTAAATAATTCGCGTTGCATTCATCTTTATCTCTTATTTTGTGCGGAACATTGATTAAACGCATTATTATGCGTCACCCTAAAAAGATAAAAAAAAACGAGAACAATAAAGAAACAGTATAATTGTGAAAATGTCAGTAATACAGCAGGAAATTTTGTCGATGACAGTTGAACGGTTTCACAGAACGTGAACATAGTCTTGTCGAGAGAAATGCACAGGGGACGTGTAGAGTTTCTCATTGAAAATGATATCATATCATTTTCAAAGCGCTCGTCGTCGGAGTAATTTTCTGAAAAAAGTTTTGCGATCCAATTACATTCGCGTACCATTAATTCCGAACGAATTAACTTCGGCTGCTCCTGTTCACTGGTTATAGAACGTCGAGTGATATTCAAATTAAAATATCTGCAGATTTAATGGTTTTTGGCCATAATCCAACTGATTATACTCGATAATACAAAAAGAAATGGTTGTCTGGCGAACGGGAGAGAATCGATTTCGATTGGCGAGAGAGAGAGAGAGAGAGAGAGAGGGAGAGAGAGAGAGAGAGAATTGTTCTTTCCATCGCGTATTATCGGCGTGCAAAAAAGAGCTGTTAAAACAAAGCATTCAAAAACTTAATTAGAATTTATTGTCTCGCGGACAGAATTGAATTTCATAAACGAAATCAATTGTGTAGTCGCGGTAGAGAGAGAGAGAGAGAGAGAGAGAGAGAGAGAGAGAGAGAGAATCTTTTGGATCTGTTCATCGGTATAAGTGGAATGCTGTGTCAAACAATGTATTATAGACAATCTGTTTGTAATAGATATTACTATTTACTAGTAGACTATTTTTAATAGCATTTATTAACAGTCCATATTTAATAGTATTTATTAAACAGTATTTATCATTAAAATGGAATTTCATTCAAAAGATTTTGAAGACATTTTAGCTTGATTTTGAAAATCATTAATGATGTAGTTCGTTATATGTACATACTTGGGCGGATATAATGGTTTCTTGACCTAACACAAAAATATTTAATGCACATATAGAAGGTAATTATTCATGAATACAATAATTGCCAAACCGCGAATCTCTATGCAAATTCCAATTGACATAGACTATTCCATAAATATCAGGATGACGATCAACATAAATTTTTCAACCAGAGAAAATTACTTACGGTAAAATAAAAAATAAAAATACCAGTGTTTGTTATCACTAGATTGCAGATTTTATGCATTTATGGCAGAAATGAATAGATCAAATGAAAAACAGTAAAAACTCTTCAACAATTCGAAGCTACTGTTATATTATTTTCAACTCGGTAAAATTGTTATGAAAAAAATGAAATCCTACATATATTCTGTATTTTACAATACCCTTCTATTATTTTGCACAAATATCTGTAATCTAGTTATCAACAACGTTTCTCATACTTTAATGTGTAAATGCATAAAAATCCACAGTACATCTGGACCAATACTAACGGCATATTACGGCAAAAGTACCATTTTATTTGAACAGCATATCACACGCCGTTCGAACAGTGCGGTGAACATTTTTCTCCCGAACTCCGGTCCGGCTCTGTCTACCGGGTGTCGCGATAGAATCAACGGTCGCCAGAAAATTAATTGAACGTCGCGGCGGAAAATGGGGGAAAAAATATTCGGGGTTGAAGGAAAGAAAAACACGGAAAGGGGCGTTTCGTGTTCGTTCGTCCGTTCCGAGGGCCGCAATGACGGCAATTTGCCAGTTTCCGTGAAACGCCGACGTCGCCGGGCGTCCAGGTCCTACGTCGACGTGAAACCGATGGGGAAAAAAACGGGAATAGCACGCGCGCCGAGGAAGAAAAAAAGAAGCCGGTCCCGGTTTTATTCGCCGATTAATTGGCGCTCGTTCCAAACTTCGCGAGCCGAACGGAATAATTGGGCACCCTCGTTTTCGCGTCCGCGTACGAAACAGAAACGGGGAGCCTGACGGAAGGCGTCAAGGCGTATATTTAACACTAAACTTAGCGTGCTGGTCGACATGACCGGTTTCACAATTTTCGACCGCGGATCTTTGCGCGAAATAAAAATCGCCCTCGTTAACGCGAGAGGAAATACCTTTTTTCCTTTAATAATTTCAGAGAGTTGAAAATAGTACAGCAGATATATATTCCGAAGTTCTCTGGAATATTCTCATATCGTTTTACATTTTATCTTCCCACTTCTATCATAACTGCACGAAAGTCGCAGTCTAATTATGATGAAAATGAGGAAAAGTCTAAATAAATTCACAGTCGCGTTATTCTAATACCGGAATACGCGTTTGTCGGTTTTAGTGCTGTGGAAGTTTTTTTTTAGAAATCTTAATTGTCGGTTGCTTTTATGAATGTTATTTATTTAGCTGAGATACACACTTTCTTGTGAATCGTTTTATGCGTCGTATTTTCGTGAATATTCTGTACACACGTTACGGGTTCTTACCGTATGATATGAATGCATTTCCGGAGTCGTGTCTGGCGTCATGAATTATTCGATGTGCAAGATTACAGTATTTTATATTTATATAAAAAAAATAATAATACCAAAATATTTTTGTACTAGTGGTGCATAAAATACTTTGTAAATATCTCTATTTTCTTACATATATAAAATAAATATATATAATATATAATAAATAAATACTGCATAAAATAACTATATAAGAAAATAGAGATATTTACAAAGTATTATATTTAATACAAAAGTATTTTATTTTACGTAACAGTTTGTCGCGAGGTATTATTTTATTTCAATTTATTTAATTTATTCTTAGTCAGATGCATCGACAGCTTTCGAAAAATTGCAGAAATATTTTTGAAACGCGACAGATTCTGTAGTTTCATGGTGAAAGCATGCTAAATTTAGCAGAAAGAGAGAGGTGTCGTGTTGTAACCAGGGATACAGATCCTCCAATTGGACCGCAAAGCAACTAGTTTATCAAATAGGGTCTCATAACTTGTGTAATTTCCGAATTGATCGTCAACCGCCGCGCAACGGCGAAGCCAATTGGTAGAATAATAGGATCCCGATGTGCTCGATGACGTTCGCCGATGTGTTAGTGTTACGACCCAATTAAGAATTATTGGATTTCAACAAGTGGAAAGAAAAAATGCGCCTTCTCTCGCACACAGAGTCGCGCTTGCCATTCTGACCCGGTTTTCAGCGGGGTGCTAAGCGTTAATAAACATCGCGACACGCTTCCTTTTTTTCCTGCACTTTTTTTCGCTCTTTTCCTCTTCTCTTTTTTTTTCTTCGTTTTATTTTTCCTTCAACCCCCCGGCACTCGCAGACGTTCATGCATTTGTTCCGCGGCGCTGAAACGAAACTCATTTGCCGCGCGTGTCGTTGAATACAGGATTTCGCGGCAGCCGGGAAAAATTAATTCAATCTTGTCGAAATTTGTTTCCCGTTTCTCGGCGGCGACGTTCCTTTCAATCCCTTTGCCCCGTGTTGAATGAAACGGATTACCGGCGGCCGGGCAAAATAAGCGGAGAATTGGTACAATATTTCCTTTTCTTCTCGAGCCGGCCGCGATAAATTCGTTTTCGACTGCCGAATGCGCAGGGACGCGTCGCGTTCTTTCAATTTTGTTTGGTCGCTGTGCAATTCGAAGCCGGGATAATTACCGGCGAGACACGGCGAATTGTCGTGTACGAATCTCGAACGATTTAATGAATAATTCGTACGACATCTGTCACAACGACTGTACTTTTGAACGAATAAACGCTCTGAATCGATGACGAGAGCTGAGCAACGGAGGAGCAAAACTCTGCGCAGCTCGATTACGAATGATTGATGTTCAAGATAAAATGATAATCCAGGCCGGGCATTCATTACATACGGACGTGTCCGCGCATGGCTGACTGTTTCTACTCGACTGCGTTCCGCACTTCCCATTTGTTTCACTGTCTTTTTGCTTTGCGGGTGTTTATCGTAATCCTGACATCATTGCAAACATTTATATCACATAAAAATATTACAGAGTATGAAATAAAAATTACAGTTTTATTTATATCTGTGACTTGAACACAGTTTCTCAAATATTTAGACCAAAACGCGTGGACATTCAACGAAAGAAATTTCCAGCAAAATCAATACAGTAATGTCACTCAAATTGTGCCCAAAAATGGACAATTTGGGAAGAGAAGATACGATTGTTCGAGTCTTACGGCTCGTTTTTATAATTGTTAACAATCGGTAACTATAAAAACTAACTGCAAGGCTCGAATAATCGTATTCCCTCTTCGCAAATTGTCCACTTTTGTGCACAATCCGAGCGTCAATTAGGGAGACTTTACTGTATATACAGAGCGTCCCGAAAATGTCTCGCAATCCGGAAATGGGAGGTTCCTGATGTCATTTGAAGCAACTTTTTCCTTTGCGAAAATTTTCTCCGAGGCTTCGTTTACGAGTTATTAATCAAAAACACTGACCAATGAGAGGCGAGCTCGGCTGACGCGAGGCGACCGAGCCAGTGAGTGGAACTAGGCTCTGCGCGCTGGTTGGCTGGGCCGCTTCGCGTCGGCCGTGCTCGATTCTTATTGGTCACTGTTTTTCGTTAATAACTCGTTAACGGTGCCTCGGAGAAAATTTTTGTAAAGGAAGAAGTTGCTTCAAATGATCCGAGGAACCCGCCACTTTCGGATTGCGAGACATTTTTGGGACACCCTGTAGATCAAAGACATGCGCGGCAAACATATTCGCAAGTTTGACGCCCTGCTAAAAGCCCGAAAATCGGCGCGTGTCCCACGAACAACGTTCCTAATGAATGTAATCATTGTATAATCACGGACGAAAATTGCCGACCGAAAACCGCGACCCGATTCCGGCATCGATTTCCAATATCGGGCCATTACTCGGCTAGCGAAAAATGGATTTCATTAGGACTGACATTGCCAACCGGTCCAACGGACACGGGATACCAAGGAGAATCCTGTTTGTCCATGGTCCACGTACGATATTCAAGGAGTCGGCCGTCGCATCGTCCGCGGAAAAGTTTCCCAGATTTGTCCGTCGGCTATTCATCATTCCGTCGCTCTCCCCATTTTCCCAATTCGATCTCTCCTCCGCACGCTTCCCATCGATTATCGATTAGATTCTCTTTTGTCCGAGGCTGCAGCGCCGGATGTAAATTCTTTCGACGAGTGCCTCGTGACTCGACGGTAGTCGCCCTGCGACGACGCGTTCCCTGAGAGAACTTATATTCACCGAGCTGTTCTTGTTAACATTCTTGCCGGCACTCGCGGAATGCAATTAACTTTGCTTCGGAACCTTCTCCCGGACAAAGTACGTCTCGCCAAGGGCGTGCCACCGCTTCGACGGGCAATTTTTTGGCCTCGCTCGAAACCGATTAGCTCTGAATAACGACAATTACAGTCGTGGAATATTGTAGTTTCGTTGCGTGCTGAGGGTATAACGGGTTGGGCCTTCGTCAAAAAGCTTCGCCGGGTTCGCCGTTGGAATACCGTAATTTGTGCAACATTGAAATATAAAGGAACAATTAATTCGCGCCACGAAAAATGCGGTGTATAGAACTTGAACTATTTTGTTATTAATATTTTGTTGTTAATAAAAATCCCGAGGAGAACGTTTGATTAAATTGTATCGATTTTATTTCGTGTGAAATAATTAAAATTGTAGCCGCGAGTGAAGAATTTATCGAGCGCTTGAAAAATCGTTGCTAATTTTTACGGAGCTATTAAATCGTCAGGTTTGAATTGGATCTGTTGAATTTTCGTAGGTGATCGTAATTATTGAAAGTATTTTTATAAAAATTTTAATCGTCGATAATGTAAAATCGTGGGTCTGGACTTTGCTTTCGATTGGAAATTAACCGGACTGAACAAGAAGACGTTTTGACGGATATTTCACGCGAGATTGCAAATCGAATTCATGTATTCGCGTAATTTAATAATAGTCTCGTTAGTTTTACGTTCTTGTTAATTTTCCACGGGATTAGATTCACTATCGAGGCTGTTAGAGTTAATATAACGAATGAATATACATGAGAGAACAAGTGGAAATGTGGAGCAGCATTTTTTCATACGGAGCTTCATTTTCGAATGAATCGCTGATGAACATTCCTCCGACGCGCGCGTATCCGTGCTAGCTGCGAGTAGAAACGGTAATTAACGATCAGATCGTTAGCCAAGTTCTATTCAATAGAGCTCGCGCACCTCGTCGAAGCTCCAGCTGAATTTTCTGAATAGCAAAACCAACCACGATAAGATTTTACCTCGTGTTTCCCATTTACATTACGCTTCTCGTTTGTAAACTTCGATTTACCTATCCGTCTTACATATTTACCTGAATTTTATCTTTGAAACTTGTTCGTCATTAGTTTACGGAATCTTGTATCTACGAACTTGTCAAACACACGAATGTATTAAAACCTAATGGTTTATTTTTACTGAAACAAGTCTGTTAATTAATTTCTGTAATTTTTGTAATCTCGACATGCATAAAAAGTCCACGAAAAATTAGGATTTCTATAACGATCTACCTACAATTTATTCTACGGTTTGGAATAAGTGTGCCAATTACTGTGCCCATCGCGACGTTCAAAGTTTTCGACAAATTGAATAGATTCTTTTAACTTTCTTAAAATATTTAAATATTATTATCTTAAATATATTATCTTAAAACTTTATATGATCTTAAAACTTTCGTAAAATATTTAAATTATATTCTACTATGTTTTATACATGTACGAATTGTTTCATAATTGAAATATACAAAGAACACGAAATATTTAACAAACCGAACAAAACCGTTTTCGAGTCAGTTACTGTGCCCTGAAAATGATGAAAAGTTGATTTCTGTTTGTCAGTTACTCAGCCTTCTCTAATCACTGTGTGTCAATTTCTGTACACTGATCTAGTTACTGTACGTTAATTTCTGTGCACTGATCTAATTACCGTGTGCCAATTTCAATTACACTGATCTAATTACTGTACTTCAATTACTGTGATCGGTTCCAGGTAAATAATTCTACAACAAAAATGTGAGAACGTGAAATATTCCGTACTCAATTATTTAGCATGATTTATTCTACATGTATGTTTCGATACTTACTATGCTATTTAAAAAAAAATAAAATCAAGAAAATCAATCAAATCAAATCAATGAATTAAAAATTAAAAATAAAATCAATGAACAATAATGAAATATTTTTAAATACAAGTAAAATTATCATAAGGCAGAGTGATCAGAAGGTGGCACGGTAATTGGCACAGTAATTGGCACACTTACCCTACGTGAAAACCTCTTAACCGAAATTTTCAATTTGCTCGATGATCGCGAAGGAAAGCCAGCGTTTACGGCAAAAAGTAGGTCACTCCGGCAATCACAGCGCGAAAATCAAAGGTCAACACCCACCGTGCCGCTCGATATAGATCTATATTTTTTGTTTTATAGAAGGTCGTACCGTGAAAGGGCGATCCCTCGGAAAAAAGATAAAACACCGCAATAGACGTCAAAGTGTCGCCGGCACGTACGCCAATTTTCATGACGATCGCTCATTGTCACAGAAGAATGAAAATAATATCCAGCAGACCTTTCGTAAATCTCGCCGGTGGGGGCAGGTCCAGCGAAAGGGTAGGATTCATGGCGGGAAAGTTCCGGCCGGTGCCATAATTTCTAAGCCCGGCCGGGGGGCTCGGTCCCAGTAGTGAAAACGTAACTCAGCGGCGACAGGGCTAGTGGAATAGGTCCGCGCCAGGTCAGACAGCCAGGAGAGCGCGCTCCAACGATTATTTCGACGAACATCCCCCGATCATCGCCGCGGTCGATTCAACGGCCGCCACTCGATCCGTCACTCTTCCCCGTCGCAATGGCGATCATTTTTTTTCTTTTTTTTTTTACTGCCGATTTCACGGCGCGCGTGATTTTGACAAGGATTATCTCTCGATGACGCGGGGGGCCCGACGTGTTCCGCCGAGCAGAAAATTCCGGATAAACCGCAGACGTTCGTTAACACTGGAACCATCGGATCCTAAATTCCATTTTTCTGATTTCTTCTTTAACAAGTAATGGAATTGTGCAAATATTTTCCCGTGAACTTTCGACCGAATTTCTTTGCCGAAGCGTATGCTGTAATAAAAGTCACGTGTAGCCTGATTAGATGTAATCTTGTCGTTGTTACGTAGCAATGTGTGTCGGTCACGTTTTGATCTTCGTGGTTCTAGCGTTAACGTTCTTTCGCGATATAATCGGTATTTCAACGCTTGGATTTATTAGTAATTAACGCTTTTGAGTGTATTTGTGTAAATATTTCTGTCGAGTGTACACTGTTGGGTGTATTATCTCAATTGTGACAAAAAAGGAGACACTTCTTGGTCAATGTTCCATTTTATATTATATTTTGTAATATAATTCCATTCCATTTTATACTATAATCATCATTAACGCTAGAACTACCGAACCCTAAACGCGACTATTGTATATTATTTTATAAGAATGACAAGACTGGATTTATTTAAATTTCGTACGATCTCTGTTACAATAAAAAACTTTAATAAAAAAAGTTCATATAAATATTTCTCAGAAATATCTTCAGAATATCGAGAATTGTAAAAGAAAAAATTTAGAACATATTAACATATATTTCTGTATAATAATAACAAGATTGAATTTACTTGCGCCGCGCACGATTTCTATCATAATATATGCTTGATCGAAGAGAAGATTGTCCAGAAATTATTCGCAGAAACACTTTTAAAACGTCGGGGCGTATAAAAGAAAAGATCAAGAACCAGTCATCCTGACTGGTCTTTGATGTTAATTCAATAGCAGTTCCCCGCGCGAAACGAAATTGCTCTCAGGGACGAGTATTAACATCAAAGTCGCAGAAATCGCATCAAACTCGATACAACGCCGAGGACAATTTCCGCGACGTGTCTGACCATGGCCGATCCGTGCCACTGGCGGCGGTACATATTTCAAAAACTCGAACGATCCTCGGTCGGACGTTAAAACGAACCGATGGTCATGGCACGGCACTGTCAATACGGAGCAATTAATACCGTCAGCATTCTCTCTAAGTAGAATCAGTGGGTCACGGCCGCACGCGACGCCAGATTTCCGACGGTTCGCTCGCGACGAAATTTTTTTCCCGGCGACCGGCTCGTCCTACGTGAAAATGTCACTGCACATTTTCCATCCGCGTCAGCGTGCAGAATGATTCGCCGGATGTCGCATCCTCGGGAAACGCGGCGTTTCCCTGGAAATTGCTTCGGCGTCCCCGGGTCAAGTGTTTTTCAGGGAGAAGCTCGCCGCTCGCCGCTCGCCGGTTCGAGGCAATTTTCGGCGCTGTCGTGTCGCGGGGGTATAAATTACGGGGGATTAATTAACAGCGTGTAAACGGGGACCGGTCACGTATCTGGTCTCTCTTGTACACGCGTGCCCCGATCCCGCCATTGATCCGTTTCCCTCGCCGCGCGCCGCGCCAGCCCGCGGAACGAACCGTGACGAATCATTCTAAGCAGAAATGGTTGCCGGTAATGAAGATAATTAACCGGCGCTCGTACGGACCGTGGGATAGCGTAAAACACGAGCGACTCGACGCTTAATCCCGACCCCATGTACGCTCGTTGGTATCTTGTTTGCCCGACGCGTCTCTAATCGACGCCGCGCCGTTTCTGTCCCCTCTCCCCGTGCACGCCGAGCCAGCCGTGTTTCACCTCTGCTCGCGTTTAATCCGCCGCCTGCCATTCGCGGGATTGTAATCGTGTGCAGATAATACGCCGTCATTTTCTGCTCAGTTTTTTGCACGCTGCGACAGCCTCGAAGTAGCGACTTTTCGAGTTCACCGTGCCGCGCGCCGAGCGCGGACTTTTTTGCTTCCGTCGCCGGTGTAGTCTTTTGAAATCGGTTCCAGTTCGCTGATAATAATTTATATCTTACGCTGAAAGACAACGGAATGTATTGTCGCAATTTTAGTAAGATATTCGGGATAGATAAATAAGTGAGAATTTTTGAAGAAATGTACGGATAAATAAATAATATAATAATATATAAATAATAAATGTGCGAGAGAGAGAGAGAGAGTCGGTGCGAGCTTCGAAAATTTTCATTTCGTCTTCGTACGCGAATATGTCACTTGAAAATATTCCAGTATTTTCGGTGAAATCGCGGACTGTGTCAAAAGAGTAATTATTCGATATTTGAATCGATGATGAAGTATTTTTGTCCTGACCCTTCTTCTTTGGGGGTAACAGTTATTAATAACATCGGCAGATGTAACAATTTCCTTTAAATGTTTGTTCTCCGGTACTTTGAAAGCTTTCGGTCGTCCGACTGTTTATTCCATCGGCTGGGAAGCCGTTCCATCTCTAAAATCCAATAAAAATAACGCAGCTGTTGTGTGTGTGTGTTCCAGCGATATTACTTTATTGTTTTTGCCTCGCAACGCGAACGACGGTACGGCGAAATAATTTTCGTCTCATGAATTGCCATGCTCTTTCCTGTTTTTCTCGACCACGCGCGCTTCACAATTCAATCAACAAATATTCGTTACATCGTATCAACATTCTAGATTTCAATAACACAATCGAAATACTCTGTAATTCCATTTTACAATTTAACATACTCGTTAGAACTAGCTGTTAGATTGTTTAGTGTTTAACTTTTAGCGCTGATAGAGCACACTTTTAACTCTCTTGTGTTTTTTCTACCAAATCGAAGGAAACGACGTAGAGTCGGTGCACCAAGTGTTCGCACATCTTTCAAAACCGAATAACTTTTCTATAATTGAGTCAAGCTGTCTGAATATTTTTAGGAATATTAGAGGGATTGACTATACTAGACAATGGCTGATAAATTGTTTCCATTAATTGGTTGGAATGACAAGCAGCATAAAAAATGAGAGTTTTCTAACTTTTTTATTTAACATCGTTTTTTAATTCTTTTTATCACGACAACCAACTGTGATTTCTGCAAATAATTTGTTAGCCATTGTAAAATAAACTAGTCGCTTTAACATACAAACAAAATTTAGACCGCTAGATCCAATTTTAATCTTAAAAAAGTTTTAAAAGGTGTACGAAAACTTTGTGCACCGACTGCAGGTTCCTCCGATTTTCAGCAGGATCGCATAAAATTGTGAAATCCTCGTTTGCGAATAAAAACGTGGCTAACATTAGCTTCTTGAAGAATGTTTTTGCTATCGAGCAAACGGTGTGCTTCGGCAACGACGCGACTCGGTAGCATTCGGCTACTATTTTTTTCCCTCGATTAACCTAAACCGCCCAATGCCGAACGAATTAGAACAAGGATGCAGCTGCAACAACGTAACAACACCGTGGCACACGCAACCGAGCATCGACATTGTCCACGCTCGGTCGATTCCGTGAACTGTAATTCCCCCTTTTTTTTTCTCTTCTCGTCGCGTGATCACACAACTCGGTTGATGCTTATCATTCGTCGACTCGGATATCGATTGAAATGACTGCCGTAACGCGCGAATGCTCGGATCGAAAGTTCTGGCGAAAGTCGCTCGGGGTTTCGACGACGTGACAACTTTTTCGCCGGCGTCGATGATGATGCTCGTCGAACGTGTAACATTATATTATATTTTATCGGCGCAGTCCTATCCGACTGCGATACGATCGCGATAAGAAAGTAGCGTCGCTCAGATGTTCGCTTCTGAAATTACTTTACCAGCTATCTATTTCTGCGAATCCTAGAATTCTGCATGCGTTAAATAACAGAACGTAGACTCGCGCTCGTTTATAGGCGGATTTCGATTGTCTCGAATTAATTTATATTTAAAAATTGATACGCGGGGACAGAGGAGGAAAAAATTACATCCGATCGAACGCTTGTAAAACCGGCTCCTGTTTAGGAATTTTTAATGCCTAATTGACTGAGCAAAAATTGTCATAACTTTCACAATATTTGAACTACGCTTTGAAAGGGATATCAAAAAATTGTCAGCTCAGAAAATTTATTTTCTCGGCCAAATATGAGAACTTCTTCACGATCCTTTCTGGTTGAACAGCGAATCGATCGCTGAAAAGAATCTTTGATTCTGTCGTTAATTGCAAGGATCGTTGCCGTGTATTCAAGTCATTTTTCTCGAAACGTCGACAATGCTCCTGGCACGAAAGTACACGCGGAAAATCGATTTTTGACCGGGTACGGAGCCTTCTAACAAAAGCCATTGTTTTTTTTTTCGCTGCGAGTCGGAGCTTATTGTTTCGACATCCGAACGGGGAGCGTTTAAAGGCAGGCAGTCTCTCCGCGTGCCTCGCAGTCGATTCCGAACTCGCCGCTATCGATTCCCGGTTGCTCCACAGGCCATAGTTCGAGCGCGAACCGTAACGGTGCAGTTCTGGCCGGCATGGCAGCGAGAGAACGTGTGCTGCCCGGCTTCCGAACGCGAGACGATTATTAAATGTTGTAACAGTTTTACTGCGATCGATTCGCCCCGGTGAATAATGAATCCCCCGTTGCACTTTCACGTGCTGCGAGTGCAGCGGCACGTCCGCGATCCGTTTCAATCGTGCCGGATCTACACGCTCGCGCTTCCCTAATCGTCGCTGTTTAATAATTCATGCGGCCCGAACGAAACTTCTAGCGCGATTGATGCGACACGTCTTGGTGTCTTTGAGCCCGCCGTTACTTTGTCGAAAACCGATCCGGACACCGCGTCCGATCGACGCGAATATTATTTCGGGTTTTTCTTTTTTCGTTCTTCCGGCGGTAACCGTAGCCGGTTGGTCGTTTAATATAAGTAATTTTTAATCAAAGAACTTTGATTAACGACGAACTGCTTGGTCGGCTCACGTTTGAGTTATTTCACAAAGTAA
Source organism: Megalopta genalis (assembly GCF_051020955.1). NCBI lineage: Eukaryota > Metazoa > Arthropoda > Insecta > Hymenoptera > Halictidae > Megalopta > Megalopta genalis. The sequence continues at coordinate 27,658,937 of NC_135013.1, read as the reverse complement.
GTAAGAGTACGATGTGTTCAAACAGAGCTCTACTGGCGCAATTACGGCCAGAAAGTCCATGAAAATGATCGAGAACGTCGTCTAGAACGGTGAATACGAAATGAGGTTCGCTTCGATATCGAGGACGAAGTTCTCGCTGTAAAAGTCTTCTTTCGATCAACAAACCTAGGGGAAGCGATTATAATCATTTTATCGAGAAAACGCTGTCGCTTCGCGATTTACAGTAATGTCTCCCTTACTGACGCTCAGATTGTCCACTAAAATGGATAATTTGGGAAGAGGAGATACGATTATTCGAGGCTTGCGGCTCGTTTTTATAATTGTGGATAATTTATAACTGTAAAAATAAATCGCAAGGCTCGAATAATCGTATCTACTCTTCCCAAATTGTCCATTTTCGTGCGCAATCTGGGCGTCAATTAGAGAGACATTACTGTACATCGTTTCTGTCAGTAAAAGGAATTACCAAAATCGTCGGCTGATTTTGCAAAACTGATGGAACAACTACTGGAATATCAACGACATAATCGAATGCGAGAACAATTATACAAAGTGTCCCAAAAATGTTTCGCAATCCGGAAATGGCGGGTTCCTCAGATCATTTGAAGCAACTTCTTCCTTTACAAAAATTTTCTCCGAGGCACCGTTAACGAGTTATTAACGAAAAACAGTGACCAATAAGAATCGAGCACGGCTGACGCGAGGCGTCCCAGCCAACCAGCGCACGAAGCCCAGTTCCGCACATTGGCTCGGTCGCCTCGCGCCAGCCGAGCTCGCCCCTCATTGGTCACTGTTTTTCGTTAATAACTCGTTAACGGAGCCTCGGAGAAAATTTTTGTAAAGAAAAAATTTGCTTCAAATGACCCGAGGAATCCGCCACTTTCGGATTGCGAGGCATTTTTGGGACGCCCTGTATATTCTATTTTCAATTTTCTCTCCGTTGCGCGCCGGTTTACAATGCCTGCTATAATAATACGCGAGGCATGGCTTCGGTAATATTTAAAAAGTACGCGAAGCGGGTCCCAAAGGTATCGCAGCTCAGCCATTATCGTTAGAAGTACAGCATACTCGAGAATCGACGCATTGTTTATCCACCAGCATTATCTTCGATCGTGCACACACACACGCACACACCCATACACACAGGCAGAGGCACGCGCGTCGGTGAGACTCGCGTAACTGGTTTGTCGTATCAGCGAACGCAGCACTTAGTCATCCCATAAATCGGCTGCAGCTTGATATTGACCTATTAAATCATGCCGGCCTTGTTCTGGGACAGATAAAAGTTCCTGGAGAGCCGGAAACGAGGACAACAACAGACGGAGAGAAAAAAAAAATAAAACTTGTGCACCCGCGAAAGAGAAATTGCTCGATACGCCCTGGGACCCAGGGATACTTGAAATTAATGGCTTCGCTCCTGAATCGCGCTGTCTGGGGAATCGTTCCCGCACCCTCGCAAGATTGGCTTTGTCCTTTTCGAGAAATGGCAAACTGAAAATTCCATTTTAACCCAGTTTTTTCTCGTTCGTCCTAATCTCCGTTCAATGATCCCTGAATCTTCACGCGAAAAAACGAGGCAATCCATGCTGGTCCCGATTGGAAATCTGCTAAAATCTGCTTAGATCTGCCGATCTAAGTTTCGTGTCGTACTTGATTTTACCTAATTATATCGCTTTTGCATCGTTACGAGTGTTATTGTATTGGTGTTCGATTGGACATTTATGCGAGCAGTGAATAAGAAACGTCGATGTCTAGATAAACGTGTTTTCACGTTTCCAATTCTCGACCACGAGAAATAGAGAATTCGAATTTTGTTACGCATTAAATAGTACGTCGATCGCTCGCATAAAGAGAGCCGTTTATAGCAACAATAACACGTAATCTTTCTGCTTAGCTCTTGAAAGCGAGATCGAGTTGCAACGCCGCTCTCATTCGGATTCCCATGCTGTAACGAACACAAAGAGTTTTCTCAGATCTTTCTAAAGAAGTTCGTAGCCTGAACTGTAACATGGGCATAGTTATTACGCATCATGCACACAGAGAGTCGGTCGTGCGCGTGTACGATTGATTATCTCGCAATCTATGAACAACTTATCTGCGGAGTTTTATCTTGCTGGCGAGACTAGAAAGGTAAACAATGCTGTAACGAAAAACAGTATTCTATTTAACGCTATGAAATGATTGTTAACGCGATAAAATGATAAAGAGTTTAACGCGTTGCCTCGCAAACGCAATTTTGTATTGTTCTCGAGATTATTTGATAGTGTATCTCTTGAAAAAGCTTTATTCATTGAAGTTCGAGTGGTTACTTCGAATGCTAACATTGCGAGAGAATAATAACCGCTGCTAGGAATTTTTCCACCAAGCAATTATCATAAAAAAAACTTGTCTGTACCTTCAATGGTTCCCGAGATAATCGACTGTATACACTTACACCACGCAACTTGTATATCAACAAAACGATGGCCGCCGGCATAGGCGGTTACTGACCGCTGAAATTCACGCAATGCCACAGTAACATCAGCGGTCGTTACACTGCCAACCCTCGAATAACGAGACAGGGTTCACTTTGATCCAACGTAGCAAACATGCCATCAAACTTCGTATTATCAAAACTATTCGGACTATTATTACCACGGAATTATTACACTTATCATTATTATATTATTATTATTATTATTATTATTATTATTATTATTATTATTATTATTACACTTATCATTATTATTATTATTATTATTAACATGCCATCAAACCTTGTATTATCAAAACTATTCGGACTATTATTAACAAATTATCTATTACCACGGGATTATTACACTCTCTTATCATCATCATCATCATCATTATTATTATTATTATTATTATTACACTTATCATATTATTATTATTATTATTATTATTATTATTATTATTATTATTATTATTATTATTATTATTATTATTATTATTATTGTTATTATTATTATTATTATTACTTCTTTGCAATTCTTAATTATTATCACTTCTTAATTATTTGCGAATTTTTATGCACATTCAGAAGAACGGAATTTTTAGAATCTTTCTCTTAAACTTTAAACGCCACGATAGTCATACGTGCGAAACATATGAGAGCGATATCTTTCGAGCAAACTTGAAAATCAATTTTCATTGCAATTTATTGCATGAAGCCAAACTTTGATTGGATCTGCGAGGTGTAAGAGGGTCGCCGAAGCAATTACCGTGCTAACAAGTTCACTGACAAGCTATCGCTTCAAAAAAACAATCTCAGGAAATCAAAGTCATTTAGTTTTATCGAAGTCGAAAGAGAGAGAGGAAAGTTAAAATTTCACTCGGGTGTGTGTTACGTTCGCTTTCAATCGTTTTGGATCCTGTAAAATCTCATTAAATTATCGTTTGAAAACTGAAACGGGTCTGAGCGATCTGACGTGACATACGTGTTTCGCATAGGAACTGTGACACAGCGGAGGGTCAAGAAAACGCAATAAAAGAAGGATCGATTTTATAAAAGCTCCAGACGTGGCTTTCCCAGTAATTCACTTGGAACGTCATAAAATAAAGATTCTTGCGAGACCTTCTAATAAAAGATCGGAACATGTCGAAGTAATATATTTTACCTTCTTTTTATAGATTCTATATTTTGATATTCTTAAGTGATTTGCTGTTGTTTGTCTTCTACGGTGCTTGCAGATTTAAAGATTTAATATTTAAAGATTCGCAGATTTTAAACTTTTAGTTCTTGTCATAGATGTAACTCTGTTAAGATGTAACTCTCATACAGGTTTCTCTCCAAAGACAATTCTTTATTTTCATACATTTATCTATGCATTAATGCAAGAAATAAAAAACTTTGTCATGTTTCAAGCTATCGTGGCCTTAGTTACACATGAGCCGTTTATTTTGAAAGTGGCATAAGTCACTTTGTTTTTAAGTCGATATATTTAAGGGTTTGCGTTTGAACACGTTTCAAAATATGGATGCTAACTTTCGAGAAGATTTACTTGTATTCGTTATCTCAGCATACTGATATTTTTCTCAGTATAAATAATTTCGTATAAACATTAAAAAATCACCACTTTTCATTACGGTAAAGTGACTTATGCCACTTTCAAAATAAACGGCTCACATAAAGGTAACAGAAAGTCAAGTTTCGTGAATAGTTTGAAGATAACATTGTTTTCTCTGCCTCTCAGAAAATTACATTTTTGGCACTTACATGGTTCTCTACGAAGCCTCCTCGATTCAATGAACGATTTAAATACTTCGGGTCAAAATTGACACATCGACCGCCTTGCGAGAGTTAACCTCGCAGGATCTCGCAACGCCTCGCGAGTCACAATTGTTTACTTCTTTCAACGATGATACCGTCGCTCAAATACGCTCCCCCTTCTTCTTTCGAACGTATCAAAAAATTAAGTTGTCCAATTCCATTACACACTATAATAAACACCGCAGCTCTCCAAACGTTCCGAAAAGATATCACTTTTGGGTCGCGTCTGACCCTGTATCCGCCGTCCGTATCACGACGCCGCTGACCGCGGTTCAAAAAACCTTCCCAAAAATCTGCTATGAAACAGTCTCGATCGACCCAACCGTATCTACCGCCGAATCATCAAGAGCATCCCCCCAACCCTTCGGGTCCCGAATAAAATTATCACTTATAGCGAGGTGTTGGAAACGGAACAGGAGGAAAGCATGGAAACCGCGTTCACTCTCGGCTACCCAGCGCGACCCTGTTCACCCGACCGGCGGGTTCTCGGGGCGGGAACCTTGACCACTCGACAATAAAACCCTCTTTGCCCCGCTCTCCCCAGGGACGACACGAGAACAATCGACTCACCTGGAACGCCGGACGCCAGAGCGTTCCCGTGAACGAACGGCGCGGGCGCGCGTACGTACGCAACGAGATCGAAAGAAAGAGCGGGAGAGAGAGAAAGAGCGCGAGAGAGAGTGAGAGAGAGAGAGAGAAAGAGAGAGAGAAAGGTGCGATATGAGACCGACGACGATTGGACAACGAGTTCCGGCGAACGCGGCCGATCGGCGATCGGCTGATGCCAGCCCGTGGAACTTGTGCACGTCGCACCGTTAGCCTACCGTGACCAAATAGGCGCGTTCAGTTTCGCGCGTGACACCAACCGGTCCCGAACCGGTGCGGACAGTTGGCGGTGTTGTGCGGTGACCGGTGGATCAGTGGATCGGTGATCGGTGCGGTTCGCGATGTGGCCACGCTTCCGGTCCCGGCGATCGACACGATCGTTACTCGACAACGCGTGACGCTCGATCCTCCGCTCGTCCGCTGACTCCTCGCTGCACCGATGATGGGATATATTATGGGCTGCACGTGTTTCAAAGGTACCCTCCTGACTCACCTGTTCCAAGGTTCGTAACTCACTGAAATTTCTTCTATCGAATGGGAGATCGTCGGCAGATTTTTTTCGAGTTCGTTGTTTCACGCGGAAGCTTCGATGCGGAATGAAAAGCGTTCTATTTTTCTATCGCCGGTCGACGATGTCACCGCACGTTGTCCACGCGATCGCGCGCTGCGAAAATTAATTTCCACCGAAACCCTGTCGAATTGCAAGCAATAAGCAAGCCGCGGTGCGTTCGATCGAATCACGTCCACTTGACTCGACGTTTCTCACTTGCGTGCAACCTTCTCAAGGTGGCATATCGTCGAGCTCTTATCGATTTATCTACCGATGCTACTTTAACAGCGTTTTCAAGTTCGTTTTCGAGTTATTCCTTGAAATATTGTGCAAAACCGGTGGCTGTTTCCTTCGCGATTAAATAGTTGTTTGATTGAAGATAGCGTCGAAAGGAAATGCGATCGAAATGCTTTCGGCGAATTGAGGCGAATAGATTCGTATATTTTTATGATCAATATATCCAGCGTTTTATGCGAATTTTATCGTTGTTTTGTACAAATGTTGGCCTTTTTTTCATACAAATTTTATGGTTGTTTCATACACATTTGATCGTTGTTTTGTACAAACTTCGGCCTCGTTTTACACAAATTTTATGGTTCTTTTATACAAATTTTATCGTTGTTTTGTACAAATGTTGGCCTTTTTTTGATACAAATTTTATGCTTGTTTCATACACATTTGATCGTTGTTTTGTACAAATTTCGGCCTCGTTTTACACAAATTTTATGGTTCTTTTATACAAATTCTATCGTTGTTTTGTACAAATTTCGCTCTTGTGTTATACAAATTTTATCGTCGTTTTGTGCAAATTTCACTCTTGTTTTATACAAAATTTTATCGTTACAAAAGCGTGTCTGTAAGAAACGAAAAATTGATAGTACTCTGTGCAGTTTGCTTTCTAACGTATTTCCTTGGAGCACGCGAACGGGTTAAAGTCTCTCAAAATTGGAGCATCGTCGAAACAAAAAGAAAAAAGAGGAGAAGAAAAAACGCCACGAGAGTTTCGTAACAACGGATTCACGCTACAACCTGTAACTGGCGTGGCTCCAGAAGCAATTTCTACACCTTGGCGCTCTGCTAGCGAGACTTGTCCGACAGACCACCGATTTGCATTTTAAATTGGCGACTTGTGCGTCAATCCGTGTAGGGTACACGATCGCAAACAGTTTGTACACTGGGAACAACTGTCGATGTTTTGTGCCGTAAAGCGTTTACACAGCTGTTCCATAGCTTTCCGCAAAAAAAAAAGAAAAGAAAGAACTGTGCCACGGTGTCCTTTCGGCGTCATTCTTTGACGGAACTCGTCACAACAAAAGCGTGAAAACGTGAAGTACACCGCGATATCTGTTCTCTTACAGTCAATTTCCTACAATCTTGATCTGTTCACACAAGATAAGTTCACCGTTTTTTTAGATGATTCACTGCGATAACAAGTTACACTCTGCGCTGTGTGCACAGTTATTTAGAACACAGGGTGAGTCGTTTAACTGTTCCACCTTAATTTCTCTTGTAAACTGTATGTTTGAAAGTGTACGAAACACAGAATATAAAATTAAGAAGGTGATAAAGAATACAAATTAATACAATTATTCTTTGGTTGATTCGTATATATGCGTAAGTGTTTCACATCTTGTCGAACGACCTTCGTAATTTAACAGAGAAGAAAAATAGAGGACGGCGAAAGAAAATGAAGGTGAAACGGTTAAATTGCTTACTTTATATACAGGGTGTCCCAAAAATGTCTCGCAATCCGGAAATGGGAGGTTCCTGAGGTCATTTGAAGCAACTTTTTCCTTTGCGAAAATTTTCTCCGAGGCATCATTAACGAGTTATTAACGAAAAACAGTGACCAATGAGAGGCGAGCTCGGCTGGCGCGAGGCGACCGAGCCAATGAGCGGAACTGGCTGGGCCGCCTCGCGTCAGCCGTACTCGATTCTTATTGGTCACTGTTTCTCGTTAATAACTCGTAAACGAAGCCTCGGAGAAAATTTTCGCAAAGGAAAAAGTTGCTTCAAATGACCTCAGGTACCTCCCATTTCCGGATTGGGAGACATTTTCGGGACAGTCTGTATATCTTATCCATAATTAGTATTGTCAGTTATGAAAGAAGAATGACAATTTTACATTAATCTTATCTTCGATACCCGTTCACGACCGAAGTATCCAGCCCTATTTATTTGCAAATCGCATTCGACAGAGCGCATAATCGGCCGATCTAAAAGTCGATAACAGTTTGATGAACGCGTCGAAAACCATCGACGTTCCTCGAAACATTTCCTCCACAGTGCACCGTAAACTTATAAAATCATCGATCGCCGACCGATTAACTTCTCACGTTTACGATCGCCGTAACGAAATCCGATTTTCCTGAAATCGAGAGCATTCACGTGCGCGCCGTTGCCTCGCGATAAATCGATCTGCTCTGTCGCCTCGGTTTCCCAGCGCGCGATTTAGAGCGTTGCATTTCCGGCCGGTTAGAAATTAGCGGTCGCCGGGAAGAATTAGCGACCGATATCTTGGGTCATGGTGTCCCGTAAATTATCGGCCGATTCTCATTATACCCCGGGATCCGTCGGCCTTCGGGAATGCTAATTAACTGGCTGCCTCCGAAGCCGGCATCGCAGAATTAATCCGCGAGCAGTTTATTCGAAAAGTTCGCGCGGCGAGCATTATTTCACGGGCTCGATTTGAATTTTAAAGCAGCCGGCGGGCCGGCTCTCCCGCAAACTTTCCCCTCGGCCGATCTCTTCTTCGAGCTTGCGAGTTCGTTTTCTCGCGGGCCGACTCCCGATCGATATCGCCTCCGTATCAATTTCGCGAGCGCGCTCGATGCGCCGAGGCTCGCCGAGCTCTAACAATCCTTTCGTTCGTTTTCTCCCTTCCTTCCTTCCTGCCCTCCGATTTCCCCTCATTTGTCTAACGAGCCGAACCGGTTGACTTCGATGTTTCTACAACGATGCCCGCCGAAATTCCTACGTGCGTTATCATCATCGTTCATCGCGGCTTCGGATTCTCGTTTCGTGAATTATCCGTTTTCCGTCGGCTTTCGGCGACGTTTCGGACCCCGACGTTCTCATGATTTGCAGTCGCTATTGAAAATGGACATTTCGTAATTGTAAACAAATTTGATGCGAATCTGTTCGCAAAGTCGTACCGAATGGAAACGTCCTAACTGAATATGCTATCTATTATGTAATTAGATACATATTATTATCGATTAGATACATCGTATCTATCTATCTAATCTAACTGAAATATTTTATTTAACGGAGTTTGATTGGATTTAGGATTAGATTAGAATGGAGAATCATTTTAGTTTCGTTGACAGTGAAAGTGAAAATTTTCAATTTTCCGTCTGCTGTGTTATTCAATGAAACAAATAAGATACGTCGACGCTATCGAGCGAATCAACTCGACAAATTTCGTGCACAGTTTATCTCGAATTTGTTTATTAAACGGAACAAAATTCCCGTCGGTCTAAGCTGATACGAACAAGACAGCTGGCAGACAATGCGATTTTCCCACATTACTTAACTCGCGATACGTCGGTCGTGCTCCGAAAAATTCAGCAGAAATGCTAATCGACGGCGTTCGTATATTTGCACAGACGATAACCGGTTTTGCCAATTAGCATGGTAATTATTCGCGAGACTAGTAAGTTGCGGGACGAGATCGTTATCGGCTTGAAACCAGAAAGCGTGAACCGAGCGCCGGCGCTGCGTACGATTTTCGCGAACGGCTTCGCGAACGGTTTCGCGAACGTTCGCCGCTGTTATCGTGTCCCCGAAAGGGCCGAACTATCGCCGCGTCTAATGTATTATAGCCAGAAGTCTCTTTGATCGCGTGCTTCCCGGAATTCCGCTGTCCGTTTCCGTCCGTTTCTGCCCCCGCCCGAGGAGGCGACGCTGCGTTTGCGTGCCGTTTCGCGCTGGAAACGCGCAACACCCGCTTAGAAAACACCGTTTTCTTGTCCCGGCCCGCCGCGAGCCCACTCCACGTGGCCCTCGTGCTGGCTCCGTTGGTCACGAAGTAGGTAATTAGAGTTTCGCATTAATTTATGCTCGTCGGTTCGAAGGCGACGCGCTCGGCGAACGCGGCCGCGGGGGTCCCACGGATATATCTTGGGGACCGTTTTCTGCTGATTTCGCGCGTTTTCCGCTTCTCCGGCCCCGAACATGTTCAAGAGAAATTCGATGATACGGCGATTAATTCGACAGCGACGAGATGTCCGCGAATTTCGTCCGTGAGTAGATCATTTTTACCGAGATCTGTGAGAATCAATTACGGAACTTCGGATCAGTGTGCGAAATAAAAATTGTCTCGATCGGTTCCAAGAGATCAGAGCGAAATAAGAACGTACTACTGTGATCAAAAAGTAAGGTGAAATTGTCATTTAAAACTCCCGGACATTAGGAAGGCAGGCAATTGTTTTTTTCCTAGGTTGGTAGGACTGTCTATAACAATTGCCAAGCGTCTGTTTGTTAAAAGGTTTAATTATCTCCGAGTTACACGTGTTTTAGTAAACGACCAAAAGTGAATTTTTCGATTTTTACAATGGGTGATTTTGTTGAGCAAAGAACTTGCATCAAATTTTGTTTGCGGAACGAATATTCTTGTGCGGACACGTTGAAAATGTTGCGGAAGGCCTTTGGTGATCAAACTTATATTATAAGTGGTACAACGAGTTCAAAGCGGGCCGAGAACGCGTTGAAGACGAACCGCGCTCTGGACGACCATCAACGTCTACCGACGAGGGCCACGTCCAAAAAAATCGAAGATTTGGTGCTTGAAAATCGTCGACTGACAATGAGAGACCTCGCTGATAGTGTTGGAATATCATTTGGCTCAGTCCAAACCATTTTGAAGGATGTTTTGTGTCTCAAACGCGTCAAGTCTCGATTGGTGCCATGTCATACTGCATTGGTTCTTCGCGACTTTTTTGCCAAAAATTCGACTCATATCGTTCCGCAACCACCGTATTCGCCTGATTTGGCTCCGTGCGACTTCTGGTTATTCAGCAAACTCAAAAAGCCAATGCGGGGACGCCGTTTTGACACGATTGAGGAGATAAAAACCGAATCGAAGAAGGTCTTGAAGGCTATACCGGAAAAAGACTATTCCGACTGTTTCGAGGACTGGAAAAAGCGTCGGAAACAGTGCGTTTTATCGGACGGGGATTACTTTGAAGGGGATGAAATTGATTTGGAAGAATAAATAAAGAATTTGCATTTTATAAACAAATTCACCTTACTTTTTGATCACAGTAGTATCTCTTCGCGCTTTATAATGCAGTTTCGATCGTATAAAAATGCTGCGCCGACCAGCGAAATCGACGATGCCGGATCCACGTCTACCGGTAATTAATTATTTCTGTGTTACGTTGCAGCTTCGCGGTACATTTTTGAACGCGTTCACTTTTGGAAACCGTGGAAAGAAAGTCACAGCGAATCGGTTCGTTGAGCTCTTACGTCATCCGCGGTGCTATGAAATTCAGAATAACGGACTTCCTTGATCAATTATCTTTCGTTTCGAATTCCATGGAAAATCGCATCGAATTCATTTCGTTCGAGTGAATGCGATGCTCGAACTTTGAATTAGAAGAATTTATAAGTGTACGCTATTTCCAACTTATTGGAATGATTGAAAGGGAAGAAAGGGAGAAATATTCTGCCTAATTGTAAACTAAACGCTTATAAACGAAAATATGATTATATGACATAACATTGGCACTTTGAGAAGAGGGGATAATACAAGAACGAGCCGCAAGGCTCGACTAATCGTATCCCCTCTTCCCGAGTTGTCCATTTTCGTTTGCAAACCGAGGGACAATTGCGGAGAATTTGCTGTATCGATTGCTTCCTGATTAGCGTAATCGTGACAGAGAAGATTTACGTTGCACAAAGATCATGAAATTGACGTCAGAACCAAGCTCTTGGAACCTGTGTCCTATTCGACGGTAGCTATAGTACTTCAGGCAGAAGTACACGTTCGAGACGTTGATCGTTCGTGCAGGAATATTTAGCAATTACATTAATATTCGCGAACGCTGGGACTCTAGGCGTCGTCTATGGACGAACGGAAGATAGCATTATCATATAAGATTCACTTATCTGGGCTGCTTATCTCGTTATTAAATTTCTTATCTCGTCGACGTCTAAGACCGCGCTGGCAGGATCATTATTCAAGAGGCGCAGTCGCGCCTAATTTGCTTACAAAGAGAAGCATCGCGGTTAGACTAATCCGTGACTGTTTGCCATGCACGACACGGTAACCACGCTCGAACACATTGACCCACACACGTACACGCGATCGCACCCGCGCACACACACGCGCGCGCGCGCGCGCCGGTTCACGAGCACAAATACACAGTCACGTAAGCACGTAGCCGTTGGTTTGCTATAACTATCTGGTTGCCGCGAGACGAGACGGCGAGCCAATGAAAATCTGCTCGCTTGATTTCATGCTCGTCGATGGATCTATGCAAATTCCTGGAATACAGAGAGAAATCGACCGCACTTTCGACTTGCGATTTTTGTCGGATTACTGAACAAGACTTGTCTGCGATGATGATTTAACGGATACGCCGGGCAGATTAAAAAATTACACGTCTCAATTTTCATCCTCTTATGTTTGCACGGTTTCACTCGAAAGCTGCCATTAGCCCCGCGAAATTCGCGCTGTTCATGGGCAAATAAGAAAGTACCAGACACGCGCGAGTATTAGGATTATTATTATAATATCCGGATGAGGAAGGTATGTCGGGACATTTTTGCGAATTTGGGGAAATATGATTGCAGGGAATTTCTATGAAATTTTTGTACAACGTTCAAATTGCGATGGAGGAATTATTATTGTTTTACGTGGATCACGAATGACAGCGGGTCTGTAAAAATGTTTAAACGCTCTTTTCCGAATTTCAGAATATAGTATGAAATTTATAGAAGACAAATGCAGAAACAAATACAGGTAGAATATCTTCGTCCAGAGGAAACCTGTAGAAATGAAATCTTCGAAGTACGACAAAGTACTCTAAAAAGTATGCATGATCTACCCTGTCACAATTCGTGTGACTGTACAAAATGGATGATCCAACTTAATATAATTTATTATTTATTTATCGTAAGGTATAATAGAGCAATTAGAACATAACACAAAATTCCGATGGACCGTGTTATGCAATTAGTTGCACCAATTCGTACAACGAACTTGGAAGCGGCACGCTCGAAAAAACAGTTCAAACGAGTACCCAATATACAGTAAATTCTCCCGAATTTTCCTTCAGCTTGTAAACAAAGATGGACAATTTGGAAAGAGGAGATGCGATTATTCGAGTCTCGCGACTCATTTCTACAGTTGCCGATCGTCCACAATTATAAAAACGAGCTGCAAGGCTCGTATCTCCTGTTCCCAAATTGTCCATTTTTGCGCACAACTGAGCGTCAGTTAGGGAGACATTACTGTATTCGCACACTTTTCAAAATACAATAACTTTTTTAGAACTAGACTAAACGACTTGAATTCTTGTTTAGGAAGAGGAGGTACGATTATTCGATTGATTATAAAAATCAATCGTAAGGCTGGAATAATCGAATCTCCTCTTCCCAAATCGTGCATTTTTGTTTTCGAGCTGAATGAAAATTAACACTTTATCGACCGCTAGCCTATTTATCGGCTTTTCGATTGCCAATGTTTATCGATCGCTAGCCTATTAATCGGCTTTCCGATTGCCAATGCTTATCGACCGATAGCCTATTAATCGACTTTTAGCTATCGACGGTTTTCGCTTCTTTACTGTTTTGTTAGTAGCTGACCTCCTGTATGCTGACCTCCCCATATCCTTATGAATTATAATTATAATAATAATTATTATTTATTATTATTTTTAAAGGAATAAGCACAACACAATGAATAGCGAAAATTTAGCCGGTACTGGGAGCAAATGCGCGCGCGACTAAGCCAGTCCTTACTGAGTGGCAGCCTCAACCACGACCGGACGATAAAGTGTTAAGGAGAATTTACTGTGACAATTTTCCACGATCTTTACATTCCCGAAGATCCATTGGAACGTCAGATAATTCACAGATAATTCAGCGAATCTCGAAGCGCCCGAAATCAAACAACCGTTCACAAAAGCGAGCGAGATTCTCGCGTCGTTCTTGTTCCGATTCTCGGAGGGCCGCAAGCTCTCGTAAAAGTCGTATCGACGTGTCTGTAATTACGCATTCGGAGAAAGGAAGGCCGTGGCGCGGGCGAGCGAGCGGAGGGAGAGCCGTCTAATTTCATGGCTGCGAACAAAACGTTGGAGACGGAGGTCACAACAGTTGTCGAATCGCGTAACTCGGTCGTTCTTCCGGCGCATCCTTTCCCTCCAGATCCGAGGCCGGCTCGTTACTCGTGATCCCCGACAAAGAGCTGTTTGTCGCGGCCCCGTCCGACACTCATTAACGGAATATTCGCGGCCGATAATTAATTCTCCACCCGGCGCGGCTCGTCGATAACAATCGCCCCGCGCCGGCGGATAATGTCGCGCCGTTAATTGAAATTTTCGAGGGGAGAGAGCCAGCCCTCTCCGTCCCGACGATCCGCGCGCCGGATTCGCGATCCTCCTCCTCGCATTACGCTTTTTAAACGGTTTCCCTACGAGCTCGCCGCCTCTGCCGTCGCAGTTTCTTTCTTCGTCGTCGCGGAGGAAACTCGCGTTACCTTAAGCAGAAGTCGTTTCCATGGAAATAAAACCGGAAAGATCTCGGGTTTCGCGCGGCGCGGCCGAATAATCCCGGAAAATCCTCTTCGTTTTCATGGCCGTTTCCACGATCTCGGTTCTCTAACTCCTTTTCGTTTTCTGTTCCAGGTATGTAACCATTTCTCATTGGAGCCGACGCTCGGACGGCCGATCTGTGAGTAAAAGTAATTTTGTCCCGGGGCGGGTTTCACGATTCGAATAACCGTTTCACCGAGATCGTATTTATTCGAGATCGGTCGCGGGAAAGATTCAGCAGCAGTCGCCGCCGCCGCAGCTGTAACGGCGGAGACGCAACGCTTGCTTTTATTTTATTTGCCGGATTAGAACGTTCGAGTGGAAAAGCTGCGAGGGCGTGTACGAAGCAGCGTGGCGCACCCAACTGATTCAAGTACGCTCTAGTAGCCACGGAATAATTTTGTTCAATTTTTTTTTTTTTTTGAAACATCTGTTCCGATCGATCTCCGACTGCACGTTTAACCGTGAATTCTGTTATTCTGACGAAAACTGCGTTGAAATTTTCTGGAAATGTGTAACAAATCGCTAGACTGCGGATTGTATGAGTTTTTGACAGAGTGCAAAACGGCGACGATGTTAGAGTTACATTGTTCTCGGCTTATTACGATCATTAGAAGAGAAAAGACATTTTCATCTAACTTACGTTCCACAGAATTAACGCTTTGCAGTCGAGTGACGACTCTCAGTCGTCGCTAAAAATTATTCAAAATAATATGTGCATTGTTATATTTGTTAATATTTAAAAAAGTGTTGAAATTGTTGTATTAGTGATAAGACTCAATTTCATACCTGTAAAATGCAGCGAATCATATCAAATTGAAATATATAGGATGCCCGAAAATGTCTCGCAATCAGGAAATGAGAGGTCCCTGAGGTCATTTGAAGCAACTTTTCCCTCAGCGAAAATGCAATCCGCGGCTTTGTTTACGAGTTATTAGCGAAAAACCGTAACCAATGAGAGACGAGCACGGCTGACGCTCCGCCCTCGCGGCCAATGCCGCGTCGCGCTTGCCATCTGACTCAGCGGCAGTGGTCGCGAAGGCGGAGCGTCAGCCGCACGCGGTCTCTGATTGATCACTGTTTTAATCGTTAATAACTCGTAAACGAAGCCGCGGATCGCATTTCCGCTAAGAAAAAAGTTGCTTCAAATGCCCTCAGGAACCCCTATATCCATATTGCGAGACAATTTTGGCACACCCAGTAAATCAGAAAAGCTATTCTGCATTTAGTATTAGAATGGCATCGAGTGCAAAGAGTTAAGTCGGACCGTTTGAAGTTCGCACGAAGATCCGCAGTCTACAAATGACGCGAAGAGTTTCGCGAACGTACGTATTCCTCTCGATATACCGTCCGCATTCGTGTTGCCCGATCTGTGTACGAAAGTAGGCACGCGTCTCCGTGGAACGTTAATTGTTCGGGAACAACTCGAGGAACACCGGCGGAAAAAAAAGTTGAACGACTCCATCAACGTTCGAACAGAATAAAAACTTCGTTAAATTGTTGCCGGCGTCGATAATCATCTCGATCCCGTAAGTTCCCGGCGCCGACACGATGAAAGCGGCGATTAAAGTTGCACGATGCTCGGCTCGCGTCTGGATGTCGCCTCGATGTTAATTTCGAATTAGTCGCAATTCCGCGACAGGACAGAGGGAGAACGAGTCGGCGGCGAGACACGGGATGTCCCGCTATCAAAATATCGGTATCGTTAACCGGGCACGTTAATTACCCTCGTTTATACTTCTCCCGGCGTTCGAACGACGCGTTTACGAGCGCTCGCATCAGCAGGACCGAACACGGTGTCGCAATTAATTATCGCGATGGGAGATAAGATTCTCCGTTGTTCCCAGTCCGGAGAAAGTTTAGATCTCGCGGCTGCCGTGCCTATTTCGCTGGCGACCGGAGGGGAGGAGGGGGGACGGTGTTCTGGAAACGGCTGATTAAGCGGAACAATTGTTAATTGCGCGTTTAACCTTTGTCAATTCGCCTCGACGTCGCCGCCGTTCCCTCGCCACGGTTAAAATGCGCAGGGTCAGCTAGATTGTTGATAGAGACGACCGCTGGAAAACATTTCATTCATTTTCTTCAATTCTCCACTTTGGTCCTCGCGGTTTCTGTGAAAGCAGAAACGCGTCGTCTCCGGCGGACAATTTCTTTCTCCTTCGTCGGTATCTTCAGCGACACTTCGGTTGTTTAATTTTAAAAACGACAGACTGAAACAGGCGTCGGCGTAGCAGACATAGTTTTATTTCGTTGTTGAAATATTCACGATTTCAATGAAATGACGAAGAAAATTCATTCATTTTTTTCAATTCTGTTCTTGGTCCTCGCGGTTTCTATGAAAGCAGAAACGCGTTGTCTCCGGCAGACATTTTCTTTCTCCTTCGTCGGTATCTTCAGCGACACTTCGGTTGTTTAATTTTAAAAACGACAGACTAAAACAGGCGTCGGCGTAGCAGACATAGTTTTATTTCGTTGTTGAAATATTCACGATTTCAATGAAATGATGAAAAGAAAATTCATTCATTTTCTTCAATTCTCCTCTTAGTCCTCGCGGTTTCTGTGAAAGCAGAAACGCGTTGTCTCCGGCAGACATTTTCTTTCTCCTTCGTCGGCATCTTCAACGACGCTTCGGCTGTTTAGTTTTAAAAACGAGAGACTGGAACAGGTGTTGGCTTAACAGACAGTTTTATTTCGTTGTTGAAATGTTCACGATTTCAATGAAATGACGAAGAAAATTCATTCATTTTCTTCAATTCTCCTCTTAGTCCTCGCGGTTTCTGTGAAAGCAGAAACGTGTCGTCTCCGGCAGACATTTTCTTTCTCCTTCGTCGGTATCTTCAGCGACACTTCGGTTGTTTAATTTTAAAAACGACAGACTGAAACAGGCGTCGGCGTAGCAGATATAGTTTTATTTCGTTGTTGAAATATTCACGATTTCAATGAAATGACGAAGAAAATTCATTCATTTTCTTCAATTCTCCTCTTAGTCCTCGCGGTTTCTATGAAAGCAGAAACGCGTCGTCTCCGGCGGACATTTTCTTTCTCCTTCGTCGGTATCTTCAGCGGCGCTTCATCTGTTTAGTTTTAAAAACGAAAGACTGAAACAGGCGTCGACGTAGCAGACATAATTTTATTTCGTTGTTGAAATATTCACGATTTCGATGAAATGACGAAGAAGGGGTAGTTCGTCGCGGAATGGCAGCAAGTTCAACGCGGCAAATTCAAACACATAGAAATAGTTCGAAACCGGTGCTAAATCGTTTCTCGATTAAATAAATCGGATGATGGCAAAAAACTGCAGATCGCAGTGTTTCGTAATTAAACGATAATTCTCCCGGTCATTATCTATCTCTGCCGCGCGAAAATGCACACCGAAAGCCGCAAAATTGCCGGCGCGAACGTGCCAAGTCTCGGTTTCCGTCGCCATATTGGGCGGCTGCGAATCGTTCCGATACTTTCCTCGGCGAAATACGTTTTCCCAGACATATTTCGCGTCGCCGGTGTCTCGCGAGCGTGTGGTCGCGTGGCTCCGATAGGCGCCGCGACAGTAATTCCCCTAAAATTCGATCTAATCACGTAGCGTCCCGTCGCGAGACAGTTTTACGAGGATCGTGAACCTACCCCTCTCAGCCTCGATTACCACCACGAGCTGTTTCTTTTTTCATTTTATGGACCCCACCGCCGACAAATAAAGCGCGCGCGCGCGAGCGCACGGCCGCACGAGGCATTTATGCGCGACGTAAAAATCACGCGGCCATTTACACTCGAGGTCTCGTAAAAGCCTATCTCGCGACATCGATCCGGTCTAGTGTGTTTTTTCCTCGTTCGTTTTGTCCGGCTGCATCGCGGCCATCTGGCGGATGCAGCTTCGAATTTCGTTGCAGTTTCTGTTCCTCCGATCGATGATGGGGGCTTGCACTCGACCGTCGAGTATCCGCCGAGACTAACAACAGCTTTTAAGACCGTTTCGCGATCATTATCCCTCGGTTTTTCTAGTCCACGTCGCCCAACAACGGTTCCATGAAAAGATCCTACGACGTTGCATCGACCGTTTTTTTTACATCGTTGTTTAGGTCAATGGATTATCGTCATTTATTTTCGTTGTATTTCTATTGTCGCATTTTGGAGAAACAGTTCTGTGATCAATTAGAAGGAATATTGTAATAATTAAATAGCTGATTAGAAGGACAATCAAATAGAAGGAATATTATAATAATTAAATAGTTGATTAGAAGGAAAATCAAATAGAAGGAATATTATAATAATTGAATAGCTGATTAGAAGGAAAATTAAATAGAAGGAATATTATAATAATTAAATAGCTGATTAGAAGGAAAATTAAATAGAAGGAATATTATAATAATTGAATAGCTGATTAGAAGGAAAATTAAATAGAAGGAATATTATAATAATTGAATAGCTGATGAGAAGGAAAATCAAATAGAAGGAATATTATAATAATTAAATAGCTGATTAGAAGGAAAATTAAATAGAAGGAATATTATAATAATTGAATAGCTGATTAGAAGGAAAATTAAATAGAAGGAATATTATAATAATTAAATAGTTGATTAGAAGGAAAATCAAATAGAAGGAATATTATAATAATTGAATAGTTGATTAGAAGGAAAATCAAATAGAAGGGGTATTATAATAATTAAATAGCTGATTAGAAGGAAAATCAAATAGAAGAAATATTATAATAATTAAATAACTGATGAGAATCCTAATTAAATTTTTCTTTGCGGAAACGCAAAGTGTTTGCGACGTTAAAGTGGCATGACTGAAAAGGGATGGGAGAAAAAGTTGAAAACGTAGAAGAAAATTCTGTTGGCCGAGGAAAATGAATTGTACGATCTTGAAATGAAATGAAAAGGTTTATCATCAGTCGTAAGAAATGAGAGTCACTGAGATTCTGTTTTTCAATAATTTCTCAATAGGTTCAGGTCTCTTTAGGTGTCTTCTCTGGTGTCGATGTTTTACGTTTCGTCCACTCATTCTTGTCATAAATGCATAACATCCGTGGTTCTAGGTATTGAATAAGAATCGGCGGACGCCAATTATGTCTGTTCATGACCGACTCATTCTACTTATTGTGAATACTAATGTGCGCGCACCTGACGAGTTTTCGAAATCGATTTTCTCATTTGAACAAATTCCGTTTCCTTCGGAAATAAATTTATTAAATAATGGTTTCTACACATTTTGATTGTGAAAAATTGTGCAGATATCCCGAAGTTTACTTAAAACGAGCAGAGGATACATTTTACTTAAAAAGCAAACCATGCTTCTCCACTTCCAATTGTAAATAAATCCAATTAAATTCTATCATTATATATATTTATAATATTAATTAGTCTAGACTCCAATTAGAATATTTTTAGTATTTTTAACTAGCTGCAAATCGAAAAAAAAGGTTTCAGAAAAGTGAAATTTCTTTTCATTTGAGCGAGTCGAAAATATTCTGAACTGCTCGAAGCAATGCCAAGAGAGTTACAGCCAATTTGAACGAACTCGAACGAAATAACGCAATATCAATCGCAGACATAATTGCAAAGTAAATAAAAAATAATTCGATTCGGAGGTTGAGGCCCCATCTTCTCCGATGATTCGCAAACTCGTATCGAATTGCATATACCTAGACACAATTGGTATCCCAGTACCGATGGTCGGTAAAGCATTTTCCCCTAGAACCGTGGTCGCAGTCTGACCGAATGCTGGCGCCATCGCATGCTGGTGAACGTTACCACAGACGAGGCATCAGTACAGGCAAGGTATAAAAGTAGATCTGACACCCAATGCATTATTTTGTCACCCAAAAATGGGGCTTCGAAAACGTAACTATCGTTTTTGTGTCGCTCTCATCGTTGCCAATATTTCAGAAATTTAAGCTTCCTAGTGAGAATCGAGTATTCAGCATAGCTCGTTTGCAGCGCGACACGTTTCGCGATTTTAAAGCGACAAATTTATGCGGCGCGTATGTTCAAACGAAATTAAAAATTGGAAGCTTAAATTTTTGAAATATCGGCAACGATACCGACCGAGACAAGGCCCCTCCGTGGGCCCATTTTTACGTGAAGAATTTACATCGGGCCCACTCTTATATCTCGTCCGTGACGTTACATTGGCGTCGCAATTGGCAAATAATTCTCTGCGCATGGTACGAAGAAAATCACTCGACACCAACGAGCCTTCTGTTCGGCTTGGTGACCGGGATCTGGCAGAAATCTTTATTACCACCGCGCGATCGGGCAGTTTCACTAGATCGAAAAAATCCCCAGAAATGAGAAAAACGGATACCTGCCATCGGTGACATAGTTCTCGCATATATTCTTGTATCTTGTCTGCGATACAAGACAAGTTTGTATCTGTTGAGAGATACAACTAATTAAATTATACTATATATTAATAAATATTAGGTTCGATAGTGTGAAAATATTGATAAATCCCGATTCGTGGCAGAGAAATGAATGATTCGAACGGGGCTAGTTTGCATCGATTTTCGATTAATTCCCGTCCGAATTTTTGAGCTTTTAAAACTTCAAATTAAAGCTCGAGGATCGTACTTTATGATAGGTTAATTCAGATTTCACGAAATATTCGAAATTATGCCAAAACATCGAAAAATCCCGACCACCAACTAGAAAAAAAAAGCTGGATTCGAAGGACTTACTTCGAATCGACTTTGCACAATAATCCTCGATCGAATTTTCAAACTTTCAAAAGCGCTAATTAAAGATGAAAGATAGTACTTTATCACAGTCTAACATAGATTCGAAGGGAAATTCGAAATCGCGTCGAAAAATCGACCGTACGCCCACACGTCCGTTAATCGTCTCTCCTCTGAATTAAACACCGCTCGAAGTTCGCGTCGATAATCCAGGCGACTCGCGAAATCACGTAACATTTATGCACGTTGATTACCTATACAGAGATTACAGTATTCTATCTCGGTCTCGCGAATCGAGTCTCCGAGTTCGAGTCAGCTTGAGCATATAAAGCAGTCGGCAGGGGCTGCGTCGCGTTCAAAGGATCCGTCGACAAAGTTGCCGTTTCCGGGCGTTAGATCGTTATCGAATTAACGAACTCGCGAACCCGATGGTTGCGCCGGATCCTTTGTCGCCGGATGATCGATTCGCTCCACGTGGGATCCCCCAAGGATGTGTCCCGTCGCGATCCAGAACGCGTCTCTTGTTAATAATTCACGGTTTTTGTGTCGGCGCTCTACGTCGGAACGTCGGCGCTCGCTTTAGAACCTCGTCCTAACGAAGTCTCATTATTCTTTGCGTTATTGCCGTCAGAGACGACGCCGGGCAGAGAGAGTTTTCGCGGGAGACTCTCTCTCTCTCGCGTTACCGTGTAAATCAGTGCCGTCGTCCGAAATCCGTGGAAACCCGACCAGACAAACGAACCCCGGACGCTCCGCGAGACAGATTGCAATTAAGTCGGAGTTTGTTCAGCGGGAGCGGCTCTGGCCTCGGCAGCTTTAATTCCGCGGCAGCCGAAAGCCGGCGTTAAATTAAACAAATGTACCGTGAGCCGGATGCTGGGCTGAATGGAGATCGAGCTTCGGCGGTTCCCCGACAAATTTTCGGCCGAGCGCTCGGACAGCTGTTTAATACGTTCCGTATAAAGACGATAGAGGATTTCGCGCCCGGGCTCTGTTCGCCGCGATTAATCTAATTAATTTCCTCCTCTTCGGCTCCGCGGTATATCCTACAGCCGTACCGGAGACCTCTGCAATCCGCTCGAGTTCCTTCGCTGTTAATTAGACTGGTCTTTTCGTGGCTTCCCGATCGAGTGTCAATTGCGGCTGGAACGTGCTCGAAGGTCTGTTACGTTGCTGCGCGCAGGTAATTGCGGCTTCGAGGCGTCAACTTTAACCCCTGGATTTACGGATCACCGCGTCAAAGTGGCGGGTCACTAATTTTTTTCATTCACGACCGTTCGTATCGCAAAGATACATTTATGAGTTATTTAGTCAATTTATATAATAATAATATAAATGTTATATATAAATGTTACAATAACGCTTGTTAAAAGTCAGAATAAATGTCTTGTCACTTTTATAAACTAATATAAAACGGCTGTTTTTCGTGCTCCGTAAATCTAGTTCTAAGATATCAGATGCGAAGCTGATTAAATGGAACGTATTTTTAGACGTTTGTTCGAATTGTTCGAAGTTATTATTCGATGTTGCATTTTTACCTGTTTGCTTCATCGGTGTCGAACGTGAACAAATGAACGCAAAGCTATTTGCACAAATTTATAAAATTGGCTGGATGTGTTACGATGGAAAAATGCAACAAATTCAAGAAACGATTGTTATTTAAAGAGTCACGATTATTTCTGAACCTAGCTAATAATTTACAGTACCAGATTCTCATTGTTTCGTATTTTTCTGTTGCACGATACATTTTACAGTGCAAAATTTCCGTGTACATGAATCTTTGCAAGACCTGCGATGCGATCATCGCAAATTCAACTCGTATTGTGTGTCGCGCGTAAGTACACAAGCAAAACCAATAAATCTTACATGCAGCGTCGTGGAAAAAAACGACGAACCAACCCGGCTTAGTAAATGTCATTCTTATTCCGAAGTTGAAACAGTGTTCCAATAAATGAATTGTGGTTTAAGTCCATTTTCCAAAAGCATCGATCTAGCTATTTTAATATTTACATTTCCGCGTTTCTCTAAAACGCGATAACCCTTGGAAGCACAACAACATTATACTGTCGTGTTATCAGTTATCAATATTGTTAAATTTATTAAAACGAAAAATCCTCGAATATCCGGATTTCTACCAGTTAGCTATAGCGATGACGAGTACACTCGTCGAACACAGAGTAAGTGTCGCTGTTACAATATTGGATAAAAGAGGCGGGTTTATTTTATAAAATTCACAATTTTATTACTGATATTTACTTATTCACTTAACATTAACGTATACTACGTACATAATAAACGAAAAACGCAGGAAAAATCGAATACTTATAAAAGTTAAAGATACTAATATCGCGATTCTTTTCTAATTTTATTTTTATAACAGTGCAAATATCTTCGTGTGGGTTTGGCCTCGAAATATTCGAAATATCTTGAAATTTGAGAATATGTTCTTGTTTTCACTAAAATTACAATTTAAATAGCCAATGGCTATTATTATATTATTAGTATAGCTGTATTATTATTATAATATTATATTATTAGTATAACTGTATTATTATTATTATATTATATTAATAGTATAGCTATATTATTATTATTATATTATATTAATAGTATAGCTGTATTATTATTATAATATTATGTTATTAGTATAGCTATGTTATTATTATTATATTATATTATTAGTATAGCTGTACTATTATTATGATATTATGTTATTAGTATAGCTATATTATTATTATTATTATATTATATTATTAGTATAACTGTATTATTATTATGATATTATGTTATTAGTATAGCTATATTATTATTATAATATTATATTATTAGAGTAGCTGTATTATTATTATAATATTATATTATTAATATAGCTGTATTGTTATAATAATATTATATTATTAATATACTCGTCGTGACACAAAATTCTGCCACGTCTCCACGACGACTATACTCGTCAAACACGACTAACTGGTTAAACTAAACATCGTCAAAAGCCGCTTTCGAAATAAACGGCTCAAATGTCCGATTTCGCGATCCATTTTGCGCCGCCGCGTACGTCGCGCGATCACCGAAGCCGGAGAACCGGAGAATCCGGCATGAATATTTACGAGCAGTTTCGCAAAGAATCAAGTATCAAATTTCGCGGTGAATACGTAAAATCCCCAGGGCGGAGGAGAGCGTTCCGGGCGAAAAGTAAACGGGAAAGAAGAAGATGGCACGGGGGCGGAAGGAAGAGCGTGGGCTGGCCCGTACAGGAGGCACAGGCTCCGGAAGAAGCTGCGCGCGAAGGACGACGCGGGACGGAAGACGGTGCGAAAAAGTTGCTCGCGGGGTCGCGTGGTCGGTTTTCGCCGGGACCGTGATTTCGGCGACACGGCTCTTCGGAATCCAGTTTGCGAAGTTCTGGGGCGGCGCGCGTGAATCTCCGCCCGCGTCCCCGCATAGATTCTGCGGACGACTTTCCGTATCGACTTCCATCCCGCGGGGATGCGCCGTTGACCCAATTCCCTGCAGATTCCCTTCGGCTCCCGTCTCTCTCTCTCTCTCTCTCTCTCTCTCTGTCTCTCTTTCTCTTGCTCGCTCGCCAGGCTTCGAATTATTTATCAGCGCGCGGCCGGCACAATCGGTTTAGCGTCTCGCAGCCGGCCGGGAGCTGGTGCTCACCACCGCGGACGAGTCTCTCCGAGTCTCTGCCGAGCCGCTTCGGTTCGTTTCCTTCCGGCAAAGCAGCTGGGCTCTGCGCGGATAAAATCAAAAACGGCTTCGGCGGACGGTGGATTTCCGACCGCGGAAATCGAATGTACGCCGGCCGGGTCCGAATTGAAAGCCCCTGGGACCGTTGTGGGAACGCGGCGACCGTTCCTCGACGCGCATGGTCGTCTTATATTTTTAACCTTTTGAGCTCCGAATACTCCCCTGGCCGAAACGGTTCGTAGGGACGGAGCGCGGCTATCGCTGACCATCGCTGGGGGCGGAATACTTTTTTGCCACACTGAAGTGACTATTCGAGGCGCAAACAGTAATAAATTATAGTGATTCTTTTGCGGAAGGTTAAATAATTAACACGTTCCGTGCCACGTGTACCATCGATGGTACACGCTTGCATATTTACTTAGTGAACTGAACAAATTGTTTACGAGAAATTTAGAACCGAAGAATCAATTTCCACCGCAAGAATGGGCGTTGATAAGTTTTTGTTACGTTGTTATGTGTACGAGAATTAATAATTGCACGTAATACATCAAGTTTTAGTAAAATATCAAAGTGTGAAGATTCGAGTAAAAAAAGCTCGGCACGGAACGTGTTAATCTTCTGATTCAATGTCTGATGATAGTGATTCACTATATTCTATTTCACTGTCGTCCCTTGTGAAATATTCCTCAAGATTTGACATTTTGTAGGGTGTCACGAATAAAACAAAAATAATCGAACAAGTTATATTCCGCACTATCGTTGTTGACGCGAGCGAGACCGTGAGGTTCTTACATTCGCAAGACGATACTGCTGACCGAATCGTTTTGAGTGCTTTGAGTCGCGAAATGGTGACAGTGCAGGTAATTATTTTGAAATCTAATTGGTTAGAGAGTGGGACATGAAATGGGATTTGCGTTTCGAAAATTCCCGGGGATTTTTATGAGCCTAATATTGCCCCACCGCTACCTAAGGAAGGCAAATTACTAACGAGTGGCCCTGTATTAATTTTACACGAAAATAACTGCATATCGATTGAAAAAATCGACAAACGCATATATGTGCCCTTAGTCCAGGCCGATGACTTAGAGAAAACACATAAATGCGGCCTTAGGCTACACGGATGACTTTCGCCAAACGCACATATGCGTCCATAGAGCTCTAAGGGTTAACAGAGACTAAATTGAAGCGAGAGCATGTAATTTTTGGTTCAAATGATTTTGGTTGCTAGTTGATGATTATTAGATTACACGGATTTATGACGCGTTTATGACAAGAATTAGTAGATCGAATGCACAATATTAACCCTTTGCACTCGAGCGGCGAGTCCGAGGCGCCACTAAAAATTGTTACACCATTTTTCATTCGATAATTGTGACGGTATCAGATTTGTTGTATTTAAAAAAAACTGTTAAAATTGCAATTATTGTACTTGCCAATAGGCACAATGTCAGATGCATGAACTGCACTGAATCGTGTAAAATGAACATACTGCAGATCAGAAAGCATCTTTTGGATTTCGAATTAAAATAGCTCCGACTGCAAAGGGTTAATACAACAAATTTAATAGTTTTCCTTTATGTGGTAATTATTCAAGCGATCACCTACATAATTATTAAAAGCGTTTGTAGAGAATTTGAAAATGCTACTGGGACACGTTCAACTCATCGAAATGATTAGAAGCGGAAATTGTCGTTTCTGCAGCCTTTGGTGTGTTAAAATTCACGCAAACAATTTTTGATTTGCTTAAAAAATGACGAATTACTAGAATTTTGTTCGTTACCAAAAATCAATATAAACGACGGAAATAGTTTTTGGTTGAAAATAATCATTCTAGATGGCCAAAATTGTTTTTTCGTTGTAAATGACAATAATCGATGGCGAGAATGTTAATTCTATTACAGATAACAAATAATCTGATTATTAATGATTGACGATTGCAATTCGTTAGTTATTGTAACTAATTTAGAATAATTTATAATGGCCAATGTTATTATAACTACTTTATATTAATTTGTAATAACAAACTAGTTATTATAACTATTTTATTATAATAACTAACCAGTTATTATAACTATTTTATTATAATAACTAACTAGCTATTATAACTATTTCATTATAATAACCAATGTCATTATAACTATTTTATATTCAATTTATAATAACCAACGTAATTATAACTATTTTATAATAATTTTATAGCAGTTTTATAATATAAAAGTTTCATTTTACAATAGTTTATAGTAAGCAACGTTATTATAACTATTTTACAATAATTTATAACAACCAACATTATTATAACTATTTTACAATAATCTATAATAAGCAACGTTATTATCATTTATAACGACCAACGAGTTATAATAGTTAACCCCTTAATGCACAATTTAAAAAAAAAAACCGACCAAAAAAAATCAATTTTTTTTATCTAAGAAAATACATATTTGGACCTTAATTTCAATAAATATGTAAAAAAAATGCAAAAATTACTAAAAATTCAATAAAAATAGTGGATAAATAATTATAGTGAATATTGTGTCGCATTGCAGATCGAATTTTATACCCATCGTACTGTTTTTCAATTAATATAGGTAACATAACATAAGTTGCGACGCCGACCGTATATATACGGGTCTGCACATTTTGGCCGGTTTTGCACGCCCGTGTTAATACGTTTCTGCGCGTTAAGGGGTTAACACATTAACCGCCACGCCGGTCCCTAGGGACCGGCGCTAGACTTTCCATTCAGGCCACGCCGGTCCCTGCGAACCGGCGACAGATTTTTCGTTCTTCTATCGCGGCGCGTGTGTCGGTCCTTGCGTATTTGTGAGACTGAACATTTAAATTATGCGATATCGGTTTTTGTTTGGTCAATGCTTCAAGGAATAGAATAGAATACTTATTCATACGCCTCGAAGCATTCATTGATTGCTTTTTTATCTTCTACCAAGGAGAAGGGACTATAAGGATATAAACAAAGTATATACATAGTATTTATTACGATCAGAAAATGACAGGCTCTCGAGTACAGTTTATCTGCAAGTGGAAAGATAAACATACGAAGACAAGCTCCGGTCCTCAACCCGGGTTACGTTACCCGTTATCTGTTTATACTCTGGCCCGCCTATCGGCGCGCTGCTCGGTAGGGCCCGCCTGACGGCTAACTGTGGCTTCAACGGAAAGGCGCAAAAATTCGGCGTGGCGCTTAACGTGTTAATCATTAATCAGATCGTTTCTCGCCAAACTCCGGCGAGAGTTTCATCTCGGAGGGGGATGAACAATTTTTTGGAACGTGCCAGGCACGATCCGACGTTGCGCAGGAAGACGACTTATTTTCGTAAACACCGGCCTGTCCGCTGATAATTGACAATCGCGACAATGAGTCGCGGAAGACGTATTATAGCGGAGAGCCTCGTTCGTTTCCGGGGTGTCTTCGTCTCGTAGACAAAGGGGGCTGTTCCTTTGACTTCTCGTCGCTTTCGCCCGGTCTTGGCCCTAGGCGAGTTCTCGGCCCGAATACGATTCAGTGGCGCGACATCTGCGCTGGACAGGGTCCGTGTATTCGTGACCCCGATCCATTCATCACAGGCGATCTCGGGCTCTCGCCGAATCTCGCGATCGCGGACGCCCTCGGGCTCTCTCGCCCGCATTTTCCTGCGTTCATTCACACCGTCGAGATCTCCAATGATTTGAAGACTGGTCCTCGCGCGCGCTCGCGGAGAATCGACGTTCCGATGGGCCGAAACAAAAACGCGCCACCATTGTCACGTTGGATAATCTAAATACCCTGAATGCCGGGCTCCGGGGACCACGAAAAGCCTCGCACAATCGGCGCCGACATAGAAAAGTCATGATTTGCGAGGGTGATTATGCTTTGTATATTTTGAGGGAATTATTCGAATGTTATATGACCGTCTTCGAGATGCGGTGAATTATTTTGTTTGGAATATGTTTTGAAATATCTCTCTTGCGGAAATATTTCGTCTAATTTCAGACGATTAATCAATTATCGTTGTTTCGATCGTGTAATTTGAGACTGTTTCAGTCGCATTATGGTTAGCAGATCGTCGAAATTCGTGCTCCATTTGATCGCACCCTTCGATATTTTTCATTTTTATTTAATTTATTTAACACTGGATTTACGCAGAACCCGTCAAAATGACGGGTCACTAGCTTTTTAAATTTTCGATTGTTCATATAAATATTCTGTTCGCGTTACTTGCGGCAAATATTACAATATATTCGTTAAAAATCAGAATAAAAGAATCAGAGAAAAAAACGCTCCGTAAATCAAGTATTAACGTCGCTTCTGCTTAATAGCAATTAGCGTAATATATTCACTAGATTTCCATTACATTTTTACATTATTCTCTTAATCTAGGCTTCTTAAGTTACTATACAATTTCGCTGAACAATTTTTGGTTTCTTCCTAAGTATGACATAACTTTTGCTGTATGTTTGCAGTTGTCCAAACATTCTTCGATGGTATTTTGGACATTTTCACTTTCTTTTTCTGATATTATCGTTCACTGAACATTCTATTAGCACGCGCTTAACCGTAAGCTCGGCGTTACAGTTGTTACAAAATGATTCCTCTGTTCTATGTTAACACGTTCCGTGCCGAGCTTTTTTTACTCGAATCTTCACACTTTGATATTTTACTAAAACTTGATGTATTACGTGCAATTATTAATTCTCGTACACATAACAACGCAACAAAAACTTATCAACGCCCATTCTTGCGGTGGAAATTGATTCTTCGGTTCTAAATTTCTTGTAAACAATTTGTTCAGTTCACTAAGTAAACATGCAAGCGTGTACCATCGATGGTACACGTGGCACGGAACGTGTTAATGTAAAAATGACAGTATCGCGCTACCAATCGTGCACTTTTTCGCAATCGAATTCCCGCGGGCATGTTTGTCGACGTTTCAACGACGTTCCGGACATTTTTACAAGTAAAAAGAGTCGCCGACTAACAACGCCGCGACGATACGCAGAAATTGCGGAACGAAATTTATTCGCGCGTTGCTCTGGAATTGAATCGAAACCGAGAATCGCGCGCGTAGAAAGCGAACGTCGAGCGAGTTATCTTCGGAACGTACAAAAATCGAATTTATTCATACATCGTATATGCACGTACGAATGCGCCGCGCTGTTTTACAGACACTCGAAGCTCTTCATTCGCACGGTTCGGTCCCCGTTAAGCGGCGAACGGACTTCCAGTCGCTTCGCTTCGAACTTCGAAGCGCCGCGCGTTTTCGCGTTCGAGCGTGGAAAATGTCATTTTGCATTGCGAGCTCGCCGCGTCCCTTCACGGCCATTGAATTTTCAATTATTCCATTCGCTTCGATCGTCCGTCGTCGCTGTTCCGCGTAAAAGAGCGTTCCAGCAACGAGGGCGCTCGCGAGAAACTCTCCGCGCGGCGAGTTCCGCGCCGCGAAAATGGCGTTCCGCGGCCGAGAAAAGCGGAGCGCGGCTCGAACGTCTCCGCGACTTCCGGCGTGCTCCATCCGCGGACAACAAAGCACGGTTTCGCCCCTTCGGAGCCTATTATGACGCGTTCAATTCAGAGGTTAGACTCTCGAGCCGAGAGGCCGATTCATACGTCACCGTGATATGGGTTAAGGACAGGCTTGGCAGGATATCTGGCTGCCGCGGGGCATTTCAGAAAATTACGATACCGCTGCTTTTGAAGCATCCGTCCGCCCGCGAGATAGACGGGAAATACACACAGCGACCGGGTGTCGGGTAATCGCGGGATGTTTTACTGTGCCCTTGGACGATCGCGAGCCCTAGGAAACCACGGGCCCTGGAAAAACTCGCGGGCCAATACCTTTTCTAGCGACTGGAACGATTCGGAAACCAAGAAATTTAGCCGATAACTCGAACTGAAAGTGTTTTACGACGCTGGAAAAATTAATTTGGAAAAATTAATTAATTCTCGATCGTTCAAGGTTCCACTAGGTTTCAGATTTGTCGAGGTACCGGGAGATTTAAGATCGTTCAAGATAAAAAATAATTTCGCAACGTTATCACAGTCCGTAGAGAATTGCAGATTTATCATACTAATTTAAGGAATTATAGTTGTCTTATTTTATTTTTTATTTTAACTCTATATGAAGCCATTCTAAATCTCTATTATATTATAGTATATATATATATATATATATATATATATATATATATATATATATATATTATATAGTATATTTTTAACATTTTATGATTTTATAACTAATGGATAACTTTTACCGTACATATTCAATAAATAAAAATAAATGTATCGTTGATGGCCAGACTTGAGAAAATTTTGTTTTCTCGATATTTTAAATAAATAACAGTTTCATTCCTTATCTACATTTCCCCTTTGAATTTTCTAATTATCAGATTTCACAAAATATTTGTAATCTCTTTCCGAAACTTCGTCAAACTACGTTAAACAGTTTTATTTTACATAAAAATCCGCGGTCTAATCATTAGACTGCAGATATCATGCCTTCGTAGCACAAAAATGAATAGCTTCAATTTAAAACAATATAGAGGCTAAAAGAATTTTAAAAAATTAAAAATGTAAAATTAGAAATTCAAAAACATGTCGTCGTATTATCTTCAATCTAATAAAATTATTGCAAAAAGGTATAATCGTTTCGTTGTAGACAATCGATCTAGAGAATTTTTATTTCTCCTAAAAATCCGCACTCCAATTATGTTCACATGTTCACGGACACAGTTCTCCGTGTAAATGTCGCCCGAACGAAAATATACGTTCGCGGCAAAGCAAACGTTCCATTATCGGAACGCCCGTGATTGTTTCCGCCGTAACGATGGGGGTCACAAAGGAGTCGCGCGGTAGCTGCGCCCGACAGCGCCCAACGGTAATCCAGGAGCGCGAGGGCGTTTTCGGAGGAGATGGCTCCGGGGTCTGTTGTAACGCGCGAAGATCTAATTTCACCCGGTTACCGGGTTACACCCCATCCATCTCTGCATAAAGGAACCGGGTCGACGCGAACCCGGAGCACCGCCGTTGTCTCGGGCCACGGGGGCTGAAATCGATGCGCGAGTAGCGCGCTGTGTGTATCGACTGACGAATGATCGCGGGACCTTGAACGCGTCACCTCCGGCACGGAATTCCACGAACGTGAACCGTTCGGCATTCCGCGACGATCTCTCGAACCTCCCGAAAATTCCGACGCTTTTCTTCGTCGTTCGACGCCGACCGATTGCAACGATCTCGCCGTTTCCCACGTTGTCCGCGAGAAAATTCGAGCTAATTGTCCGGGCCCGTGCGCGCGCGAGCTTGCGCGTGTTCTACGAAGCACGTGGTCCCGATTCCGCGAGGTCCGGAAACTTCGCGGACTTGTAAAACGCTTTAAAATAAGAAGGACGTATCGCCAAAGAGGAACGCGAACGTTCGCCGGCGCTGTTGGCTCTTAAACTTTTGTCGTTAAAAGTCCTTTGGGGGTCCAGAGGATACACTGTATCTTGGCGAATGTACGGGCACACTTTTGTACCTGATGGTTGCACAGGATCGGCGACTTTCAAATTGTCGTTTCAACACTACCATCTCGACTTTATAAGCGGTTGAGTACGGTTCTTCTGTTTTTCGACGTTCGCGGAGAGTCTCGTCGAAGTTCGACGAGCGTGTTCGAAGTTTTCACACCGGATAGACCCGGTTTCAAACGAGACTGGCTCGTTTTACTTATCGTAATCGCGACCATAATTGAGATCAAGGGTTAACGGTAGTATAATTCAATCGCTGGTCGGCGATCATTTCGTTGCGAAACTCTGGTTACGGTTTTACTATCGTGAAAAGTCGACCGTTTTCGTATAAAATACAAGATCGCGACGATATAAGATCGTAATTGATTTTCGTTGTAAAATTTAATTATAATTTTCATTGAAGATCCGAGGGAATGTAATTTTCATTAAAAGTCTACGAAAGCGTAATTTCCATTAAAAGTCTGAGAAGATGTTATTTTCGTGGACAATCTAATAAAACTGTCTAATTTGCGTCAGAAATCTAATAAAGCATAATTTTCTATTAAAAATCTATTATAATTCGAATGTCTAATAAGTATTCGATACAATTAAGTGTTACATTAAAATTGTATTATAACTGATTTCACTCCTATTTCAAATCAATCGATCTAAATTTGTATCGAAGGCCTATTATACCTGAAATTTATAATAAAAAGAGTTATATTACGAAACCGAAGATGAATTGTCGCAAGAGTTACTGGAACGCGCGTCCCCGGCCATCCGGTAGCACAGCATGATTTCGAAAAGCCATGATTCCCGCATCGTGATTCCGTATTTGGGACACGTGTGCAGGTTGGAAATTATTGCACGGCAGCGAAATAATTAGCCGGCAGGCTTCCCGCGCCCGTGGCTTATTAGTACGCGAACGTTTCGCTGCCAATTCTACGGGGCGGCCGGCCGCGAGAACGCCTCGCGAATGCGAAATTCTCCCGCGGCGTATTCTAAATCAACGTTAATTCGCCGGGCAAAACGAGCCCGGTTTTTCCGCTCGCATCGTTAACGGGCCAGCCGGAGTCGTTCCTTTACGACCGGCCGAGATGGAAATATCGGTCGCCGCGGATGCTGTCGACGTTTCAATGCTCGCTTTTCTTAGCTTATTGCGAGTCATTAAATCCCCGTGAAATCGAGTATACGCGGCTCCGGAATCAACGGGAATAGGCTTTTCCGTCCGGGGGTGCCGAGCGTTGCGCGCCGAATCAAACGGAGTTTATCGTTCCGCCGGGCACGCTGGATGCAGAAATTTATTGGTGCTTGGACGTTTGTTATTCATGGGGCTCTGAGCGTTTTGAATTTAACGCGACTGTCCGACCGTTCGAATCGGCGCAACCCGTCCGCGTGCGGCCGCGGGCGTAACATCGGCCGAAGGACCACTGAATTATCTTTTACGATCCCGGATTGACGTTCATGCGAAAGTTGATACGCCGGTTGTTAAACTTACGCGGCGCGTAAGCACGTGCGAAATGAGAGTGCATCGGAAAATAAAGTCAGCGCCGGCGGAGAGTCGGAGATGATCGTGAACTTCGCTCGAGATTCAAGATCGAGAAGAAACCAAGTCTTGGAATTCTGAGTGAAAAATGAAATTTCGGACGATGTTCATTGAATTAGCGAAGCGAAGATGCGGTGTACAATGAGATTGAAATGAAAAGTAAAAGCAGCGTCGCGATGAATTGCTTTTTAGTCTCGGAGGCGATCGTAGACTTCGCTTGTGCCTCAAAATCGGTGAACTAATTTTTCAGATTATTAACTGCGATAAAATTGGAAAACTGAAAAAGTGAAGGTACTTATAAAACAAGAATAAATTGAAAAATGACGGTAGCGCAGTGACGAAGTGCAATCGTAGAATGCGATCGCGAGCTTCGCTCGAGCTGCGAGATCGGTGAATTAAGTTTTAAAATTTCAAGATCGAGAAGAAACCAAGTCTTGGAATTCTGAGTGAAAAATGAAACTTCGGACGATGTTAATTGAATTAGCGAAGCTAAGAAACGCTGTAAAATGAGGTCGAAATGAAAAGTAAAAGCAGCGTCGCGACGAATTGCTTTTTAGACTCGGAGGCGATCGTAGACTTCGCTTGTGCCTCAAAATCGGTGAACCAATTTTTCAAATTTTTAACTTAGCAATGACATTGGAAAACTGAGAAAGTGAAGGTATCTATAAAACAAGAATAAATTGAAAAATAACGGTAGCGCAGTGACGAAGTGCAATCGTAGAATGAGATCGCGAGCTTCGCTCGAGCTACGAGATCGGTGAATTAAGTTTTAAGATTTCAAGATCGAGAAGAAACCAAGTCTTGGAATTCTGAGTGAAAAATGAAACTTCGGACGATGTTAATTGAATTAGCGAAGCTAAGAAACGCTGTAAAATGAGGTTGAAATGAAAAGTAAAAGCAGCGTCGCGACGAATTGCTTTTTAGACTCGGAGGCGATCGTAGACTTCGCTTGTGCCTCAAAATCGGTGAACCAATTTTTCAAATTTTTAACTTAGCAATGACATTGGAAAACTGAGAAAGTGAAGGTATCTATAAAACAAGAATAAATTGAAAAATAATGGTAGCGCAGTGACGAAATGCAATCGTAGAATGCGATCGCGAGCTTCGCTCGAGCTGCGAGATCGGTGAATGAAGTCTTAAAATTTCAAGTTCAAATAAAACTGGAGCAACGGTAATCGAGTTAACGAAGCGTAGGAACGTATAAAAAAGAGGATGTTTTTGAGAACAATGGTGTGAATTGTTTATACACCGACGAAGATGATTTCTCAGGAAATGGAAGAAGTTTAATGAACGAGCACCGCTATAAAGGTCGCGAGTTTGCCTTCTCGTATTTTGCTCCGCCGTTTCTACAGGATTAACAGCGAACGTTTAAGCAATGAATTTTTGATATCTAAATGTTGTCCAATCCCTTTGAGATCCCCGGGTATCCGCTTTAAGCGCGAGCGCCGCGGAGCGTCGACGCTATTGATTGTAAATAATGCCGGCGGCGTTCAACAACTAAGTCCGTCAACTATTGAATTCTTAAACGTAATTCCGGCTGCCTCCGACGAATCGACCGACAACCGTTCGAACGGTCCCAAAATCCTCTTACGAACAACTTACGCGAAATAAAACTGCCGCGAGCTCTTCGACTTTGCTCCGCGTGTCGCGAAATGGAAATTGGATCCGCGTGATCCTGATTATCTTCGAAAAATCGTCCCGGATAATATTTTCTCGACCGGAAATCGTTTCAGAGCGAATTTTCTACTTACCGTAACGACTGAAGAACGATAGAAATTTCTATTCAACTTCTGTCTGACGACTCTATTAAATTGCAAAAAAATGTTCGAAATTATTCGTTCGATCAATGATTTTTCTCGGACTGAATTGTAAGAGGACGTTTGGTGATTTCGAAAGTGATTTTACGAAAACCAAAACGAGAGAAAAGTACGCTTGCTTGTGGTATTAGTAAGATGTAAACGCGCTAGAACAATTTATGAACATATTTATTTATTTATTTATGAACTATATTCTCTTCGATTTGTGAAAATGATTGAAACGTGAGACGCGTTTTTATTTCATTTCTGCTTGTTACAATTAAGTTGGACAATTTTTATTTTGCACAAAGACCCGCATAGGGGTCTAATTATCATTTTAAAGCTTTCTCACGCGCGTGTTAGCATTTTGAAAATTTGCGTGAGAAAGGTATGCGTCTTGCGAGCGCCGTCCAAAAATTGTCTTTCGGCGCTACGAGAAATCCAAAGTGAAAAGTACAGTCGCGGTAGATCGGTTCGTCAATTATAAAATGCTCGGGGAAGCTCGTGTCCCGCAGTACGGAATTAATCGCGGCCGAAACGCTGAAAAGTTCGGCGAAACGGATTTTTGGCCGATTCCACTTTTGAGGCGCGTGCGAATCGAGGAAAATGGGGAGTTGTCAGGGAACCTCGATGCAATTTGTCTAACTATGCCTGGACAACTTGCGGGCATCGTAGTCGCTCACCGATCCCGGATGTAAGCCAATGCGCCGCCACGGTGCACCGGTTGCAGCCACGGTGCATCCGCGCGCAGCTTGTTTGCACCCTCGACCGTCGTCGTCGATATTACCGAATAAACGTTCGTCCAGCCACGCGCCGGCGATGAACATGTTAACACTTTATCGACCGCTAGCCTATTTATCGGCTTTTCGATTGCCAATGCTTATCGACCGATAGCCTATTAATCGACTTTTAGCTATCGACGGTTTTCGCTTCTTTACTGTTTTGTTAGTAGCTGACCTCCTGTATGCTGACCTCCCCATATCCTTATGAATTATAATTATAATAATTATATTATTATTTATTATTATTTTTAAAGGAATAAGCACAACACAATGAATAGCGAAAATTTAGCCGGTACTGGGAGCAAATGCGCGCGCGACTAAGCCAGTCCTTACTGAGTGGCAGCCTCAACCACGACCGGACGATAAAGTGTTAATAGCGTGTGCTTATCGGGTTAGAAATTCTACAGGACCGTCCACGAACGTTGGGCGACGATTCGTGCTGCGCCAACACCTTGCGGAATGATTTTCTCCGCTATTAACACTATTATTTTCCGATTGAGGATTTACGAAAGAAAAACAAATTTTGTGCGCGAGTTCGCTCTCGACGTATGAAAAATATAAATTCTTGAACCAACGAAAGAATCGTTGTTAACGTATTTTAGTTGGTAGTATTTTATTCGAATTCAGTTTATTTTATTGTATATTTATTAATTCAGTTTATGCGCGGAAGTTTACAAACAGCTGACAAGTTCCAAATATTTTAAAATATAGACAAAAATTGTAAACTCGTCTAAAACTTGTTTGACAGAAATAAACGTTCGTTGAAACGATAAATGTATCTCTCACGTCCGTCCATCAGATTTACGGAACCCGTCGAAATGACGGGTCAGTAAGTTTTTAATTTACGATTATTCGTATCGAAAACTTGTTACTTTTATGAAGTAATATAAAACAGCTGATTTTTATACTCCGTAATCCTAGTGTTAACGAGTATTTATGCTTTATCTAGTAAAAAGTTTTTCTATTTAATAGTAATTAGTATTTATATTTAACAAAATAGTATTTACATTTGATAAAAAGTTTTTCTGGAAGCAACGAGAAACATAGATTTACAAGAAATTATCTTCTTAATATCTATCTTAGTATCTTAATATCTCTCAATATCTATCTTAGTATCTTAATATCTCTCAATATCTATCTCAATTTCTATCTTTATTAATCTATCTGAAGCCTTATTAAAAAATCATACAACAATGAAACAGGAAAGAATATCGATCCGTTTTCGATAAAACGTATTACCGTGTTGTTTTTCTGAACGTATGAGCAACTTTGTAGCAAAAGTATTCTCGTTAATTGTTGAAAGGAATTAGAGCGTGGTCGTTAACGTTGGTTCGGCAAAAAAGTGAATCTGCAGGATAAAAGGTTCCCGGGACGTTTTCCTCGTTTTTTTTCGGTTTCCGCTTTTCAAATAAAAGCGCGACGTCTGTTTCGTGAAATTTCAGAAAGCAGAAGGATGTGATTAAATTTCTTTTGTAACTCTGAAACCGGTCGCGAATATTTAATTTCACGAAAACTCTCCGCGAGCTGTAAATAACGTGGCTCGGTTCCTAATTTCACGTCTTGTTTCTCGATTTGCGGTTCATCGATTCGTGTTCCATTCGCGCTCTTCAATTTCCAGTACTTTCATCTGTCTTCTCTAATTATTTATTTCACGGACACGACGAAGATGTTATTCTTTCATTTCATCTGGATCTTTCATCGTTCTTTTATCGATCTAGGCTTTAAGAAAAATTTCTTTAACGTACAATTGATCCAGTTCTTTTAGATGGGGGATTTAGGTAGACCGACCCTCCCGCTTCGAAGATATTCAAAGATGAAAATTTCGCCCGGGCGCTTAAAGACCCGGATCGCCGGCGGGAAGTTAGTATTAAGTGATTAATAGTGGAAGCACGTGGAGAGAGAAGGGTCGCAAGTGTCGCAGGGACAAATCGATGCGCAAGACGCCTAAAGGAGGGTAGCGCAGGGATAAAATGTCAAGGTCGAATCTTGCTGGCTCTTCCGGATTTCCCAGAGCTTAGGTAAACGAATGCTTTCCCGGCACGGCGGCCCTCTCTAGTTGGCCGAAACTTAATCTAGACCGGCCACCTCGAATAAAACCCGCGGTTTATTCGACGTTGTATACTTTGCCGATATTCACGGCGGGCTGACCTTATTTCGGCATGTAAATTGAAAAAATATTTGCCGTTTCCGCTTCGAGCAGAATTTCCTCCATGCGAGAGGGCAAAATTCCGAAGTGTTAACAAGCTTTTCTCTCGATACGTCAAAAATCATTTTCATTCGCGAAGAGTGCGAGAACATTAACCCTTAGCACTCCGAACCATTCTGGACGTTGGCTACCAGCTACTCAGCGCCACTTTTCGGCAGAAACGGGCATTTACAGACCCTCGTATTACTTAGTATGGTTTTGGAACTAACTAACATATTATAATGGTATTGGACTTATATGAATTGGCTGAAATCGAGAAATTTGCAAAAAAATCAATATTTTATTTTTTGTAATTTTGTTATTGTTTGTTTTATAACTTTGTTTTGTCGTTGTAATCGCTATCTATGCGAACTCTTTCTCTCGTCGCCTTGTTGCTTGGACGATATCACTATCGCTGCTATCAAAACGATAGACTAACTGTAGAAGAAAACCTTCTACAGTTAGTCTTTCTAACATATCTGTATAAACTTCTATCTGGAGCTCATCTTCACTACTTGTTCTAATAAAAAATATGAATAAATACATAGGTTGAAAATTTCTAATTGTTATTACTAACTTACAAGATGATATTTACCAAAGAAACTTTTACCAAACAATTTATTTACCAAGAGAAGAATCACTTTTCCGATTTTCTCACTCGTTAGATCTATCTATACCGCTCGACGCTTCAAACCAGACTGAGTTCAGCTTTGAAAATCTTCTCCTCCAGATTTTATGATTATAAATCTCACTATACAGTGCGTGCTATGTTCGCATACCGACCTTTCTTCTACAAACTTGCCTTATCGCTCTTTTCAAATGGCGCCTTTGAAGTGCTCGGACCGTCGTGAGCACGCCTCTCACGTTCTCGTCAAAACCCGCTGACATTTCTTGTATATATCTTACTAATTTTACTATATTTTGAAACATGCATGTCTTAAAAAGTTGCGCTGAAATAACTCAATTCCCCGTGATCACTAATAAACTTCAATGTCCCACGAGAGGGGACATCCGAGTGATATGCTAGAATTACGATGTCCCACGAGAGGGTACAGCGGAGTGCAAAGGGTTAAAACAACTGGATCGTAGTAAATTACGAAGTCCGATCAAAATCCTATACGATTCCATTCCGTTTCTAATTTATGCGAAGCAGCGGAGAAGAGAAAAGAAAATTTTACACCTATACCCGAAAGTTTTCCGATCAAAATGCAAATTTGCCCCGAAGTTCCGCAGCCTAATAAATCATTAGTACGAGCCTTGACTTTTCATTTCCGATAAATAAACCGCCTCGATTCTGCCTCGAAGGATTTACGCGGCACGAGCCGTTTTCAACAGCTTAAAGGCATTTTTCACATTATTGTTCGCCGGCCGATCCCTTTTGCTCGGGCTTTCGAGCAACTTCGGTCGCGTAGGTCGCAGATATTGGAAGCCCGTGTAACCTTTAATCAAGCAAACAAAACAAGCAAGCTACTGACATTTCGGCGCCCACGCTGTCAAGTCAAACCGTCGTCGAAACAATCCGACTAATTGCGGTCAAATATTGATCCATCGATAAAGGAGAACACGCAGTTCGCAAGTTTGCCCCGGCTGAATCCGAGATTCGCCAAGCTCCTTTGAACCGGAGAATCGATTGTCTCGACATTTGCATCGGTTCTCCTTTAAATTCGAGGAGCGTCGAGGTTTGTCGCCCGCTGAACCATAAGCGAAATCAACGCTCGCGACGGAGAACGGTCGATGCAATAAATATTTACCGATGCAATTTCCCGGCGTGTTTTCCGTCCTCCTTTCGCAGTTCTGCGCTTCGAAAAGATCGACAAGATCCGGCGTTTCGAGGAATAATTCGACGAAATAAACCGCGATTTCGAATGATCTCCGGATGTCCATCGCATTGCGCCACGATTCGAAGATTCCTCGCGCCTTTGATCGCGTCGGCACGTGCGCCGCGTTTCTAAACGCGTGCATCATCCCTCTGACGGATTCGGAAAATCCGACGTATGCAACATTCTCTCTTTACGTACTTACGTTTGCATCGCTTTTACATCGCGCATTGTTCGATCCGATTGTATTGTAAGCGCCCGGCATTTTGATCGGACGAACGCGCGACTCTTTTATGGCTTTCGGAGAGTCGGCGGAAACCTTTTACGAAGATTACTAAAAGTCTCGATGTTGCGAACTTTCTTTCAGCATATGTACTCATCCGATGCTGTATTTCATGTTTCGAGTGCATGATCTTGACAAATATATAGCGCCTTTCGAGAACGGTCCACTTAAGTTTTTGAAGACGTCGATAGCTTCGTTCTTTTTACTGCATTTTTATGTAACGAGGGAAACGGGTGCAACACTAAATTTTCACTATTTTTTCGTCAGTTTCGAAGGAAGATTCAGGTTAAATTAATAAATTATTTTTATAATGCGATAAATGCAATAAAGATGTTCGTTAGTGGCAATAATGGCGAGCGTATTAATTAGCATGAAGGATAATCGTACGAAATACAGTAAATTCTCCCTAATCGACGTTGAGTTTACACACAAAAATGTCTATTTTTTGAGAAGATAAGATGCGATTATCCGAGTTTTGCACCCCGTTTTTATAATTGTTGACGATCGGCAACTATAAAAATGAGCCGCGAAGCTCGAATAATCGAGTCTCCTCTTCCCAAATTGTCCATTTTTATTTGCAAGCTGAAGGAAAGTTGCGGAGAATTTACTGTAATTGCAGGCGCGATTTGCAATAGCCATATTACGCGCGCGCGTGTAAGATTCCTAATTCGGTTTTATATATTTAATAATTTGGTTTTATAAACTTGTTCAGGGAAGTATTGCTAAACGTTCTTTTTAAATGACTTCTCTTTTAACCCTTTGCATTTGGATCAATTTTGGAGACATAACAAGACTGCTGATAAGTGTGATCATACCACGATTAACAATACTTACTTTTTACAATCCCTGCGAATACAATTTTATACGAAATCATATTTAAGTTGAATAATTATTTCTAGCGGAATATCATTTTATATTTCAATTAAGATGTTACCACGAATAGTTAAATTTCTGTTACTGGTAAGTGAGTTAAAGAAATTCGTTTAATGCAAAGGGTCAATGTGTTGAATTTTGAACATCTTTTATCAAAGATTTCTCTCTTTTTATTTCTTTATCAAAGCTCCCAGTTGGTAATACAATTAATTATAGTTCTATTAATCTGCCTAGTGACTTTTATTTGCTTTCTTTTTCTTTGACTATGATTTTCTCGATTCTATTTGCTGTGAAAACGAAGTTCAAGATATTTAATAGCTCGGGTACAGATTTATTTGAAAAATATCTTGCGTTTAGGACAGATGTAATTTGCTGATGCGCGAAATAGCATAGAAAGGCAGTAGATTTTGTGTGAGAATTCATCTATTCGAGCGATATAAGATACATAGTAATTAAAAGTTTGAATTACTAGTTTGAAGGACGAATTAGACTCGTCATTCGTAACTTAGGCGAAACAAAGTTCACGACGAATCTCAGTCGTCAAACGTACCCAACGGGTGAACGGTATCCGTTCTCGTAATTTTCTCAAAGAAATCGTTACTTCCAATTAATTCTTTATGAACTCAGCAGCGTGCTCACAATGTCGCCCACCTTTCTGACGCATGTATCCATCTCAGCGGAAAGTCCGAAGGAACCGGTTCATAAAAATTCAAATACCGTTCCGCAAATCCCAAGAGCTCCACCTACGACTTCGCCTTCGCAGCCATAGCGCACGTGTGCCGCGAGCATAATCGCGTCGAAAGTCGTTACAATCGTCTCGTAGCATTGCGAAATGAGAGCCTGTTGGGTGGGAGGCTGCGGGTTGGCTGCAATTTCGCTGGAAAACACGTTAATTTTCCGCGGTGGAAGAGGCTCGACGGGGTCGAGTGCCGGGGAAACTTTGACTTTTCCGGAATCCGCGGCGGAACCGGAAGCTGCGGAAAACGCCGCCGCGACGCGGCGCACAGCGGTGCGAGCCGACGAAGTTGTGGCAAAATCAAAGGAACTTTTGATACAAACGAGATAAAACGATGGTCTCTCCTTTAGGTCGAAGCTGAAATGTTGCAGAACGAGGGAAAAATTGTGGGAACGTAGTGCGAGCATTTTTTCACCTGGAAAATTTATACTAATCTCGATGTATACTAAATTGTGATTCATCCAATACCATGTAATATTTTTTAGAACACGTTATACGTCGTTTCTCGTTGATTTTAACACTCCGATTTCAAATTCGGTCGCAACATTGATCTGCCAGGATTTTGAAAACGGATCGATTCAAGCTAAACAAACTAACGAAATCGTGATGTTTCGTTAAAATGATTTGATCTTGTTTTCAAAATTTTCGGCTAGAATCGAAGCTAATTTAAAGTTCAATGTCCCGTTAAACAATAAAAGAAAAATCACGGTCTTGCTTTTTATTACCTTTTTTAAAACTCGAGTCTAAGTTGATACACATTTGATACAAAAAATCGGGAAAATGGATAACATTGCAAAAAAAGTTGTTCAGCATTTTTAAAAGTCTTGGAATACTAAACAGAGCTTACAAAAATCATATCAATCGATCAAACGTTCGGCAGATGGCACGCGTTTAAAAGAATGCACCGAAAATTCTCTTAAAAGTTGG
Source organism: Megalopta genalis (assembly GCF_051020955.1). Classification (NCBI taxonomy): domain Eukaryota; kingdom Metazoa; phylum Arthropoda; class Insecta; order Hymenoptera; family Halictidae; genus Megalopta; species Megalopta genalis. Next base: position 27,615,965 of record NC_135013.1, on the reverse strand, counting down.
ACATCGCTTTCGACAATGAACGGGTTAAATTATTAAAAGTATTAAAAATCGACGTGTCTTCGTATTTCAGACTGTCATAAGCAACGAACTTTAGACATCAGTTCTCCGACGTTCTGTCCATACGAAGCATACAGTGCACTGTGCACTGTGCGCCGCCGAAAGTGGAGCGAAGGTGCCGCGCCGCGGATCGATAGCTCGATGCCGGATTGGCACGTGGAGCCGAGGTGGCAAGAAACGCGATAGTTCCCCGTATCGTTGGCACGTTCCGCCCGCGACCCTGGCCCTGTGCCATTCGCTGCAGGTCGCCGCGTTTCCACCGGAGAATATTCGCTAGCTGCCCGCCATTGGCTGAGCGATCCTCTTCTCCCTCGACCCTTAACCCTCCACCGGATCGCTTCTGTCTCTTCCCCGTTGCGCTCCTCGTGTAACGCGCTCGGGTCGTTTCTGACCCATTTTCACGGCGGAACCGACGTAAAATCAGCGGTCTGGTTATAACTTATGTAAAAAGGTACGCCGATAAATGACGTAAAAAAATCATCCTAGTGCAATACATTTCGGCCGATTTTGAAGCTCGGAGCTTCCGTTTTCACAGCGCATCGTTCATTGCTTCCCGAGATAAGTTTTCGAGATGCAGCGCACGAGAATCTGGAGATTCGTATGTTCCCGAAAGGATGCCATAAACTTTTACTATAGAATGTGTCTCTAGAAAATTTGCAAAATTTCTTTCGTGAACCGAATTTGTCGTGGATTTCAAGAGAATAGCTTCGTGACAAGAAAACAGTACTTGGAAATTCTATTGAACGCACAATGACAAGGAATAGTGTGATCTGTTTAACATTTTATTTGACATTGTTTTGTATGAATATCGACCTTGACCTGAATGTTTCGATCGTTAACGAGTACACTTTCCTAGACGATATATATCGCGAAGTAATTATTACCGCGCATCTTTGTGCGCTAGAAACGGCTGTCGTCCAATTTGTACGCGAAAAGAGATTAAATAATAATCTTTTTTTCGCTTCATCAAAGTCTCGTAACGGGTTCAGGTGAACCAGCAGCCTCATCAAACTTTCTTGAATCCATTACAGGCCGAGTTTTGCACAGTCTTGTAAACTATTAACGCACAAAGTCCGCGACTAATTATAAAGTTGAAAACCGGCTACGGCGTACCTTCGGGTGTTATTTCGATGGGAAAGCAATTAAAATTGAAAAACGTAATTGGACGGTGTTCCGGTGAACACCGTCTACGAACCGCGCGCATATTTCATCGACGAAAGGAAACAATTTATTTCCGTATCATCGAACACGCGTCTCCGTTGCAGGCGAGGCGAACGTTCAATTAACTGAATTATAAATGTCGTCTTAATCATCTTCATCAAGCAGGAAGGAAGAACATTCCGGGCCGGATAATCTGCAGAAGCGCCGCGGATTAAGAAGGCTTCATACTAATCTCGTTGCCAAAGTACGGGGGTCTTGATAAGAGTCTAATAAACAGCCCGGTAATTCCAATCGACTTTTATGGAACGATAAAACTCCTTTATGTACCGGTCGTTCCCGTAGCTGGAAACTGAAATTGTTTCACTCGCGGCTTGGAGAACGTTCAAGATCCCATCAACGTCGCCATTCATTTTTCGTTTACGGTTAAACAATGCTCTATCGGCGCGATCTGTAAATTTTTCTTCGACCGGTGAGCAGAGTAGCGGCGCCTCGTGAATTCCCGGGCGGAATTTCCGCGTCGAAACCTTCGCGGCCGCGGATAAAAACGAAGAATTTATTTAACCCGAGAAAGATAACCTACGTCGCAGAGGCGCCTGCGAAGACTGTTGATTTTTGTTAATTTTTCATAGAGGTCTAGTGATTTAAGTTTAAAATTACTTAAAATATAAAAAAATATAATATAAATGCATTTTATTTTGACAATAATGCCAAACCTTTAAAATGACTAGATTAACTTAAATAAATATCCATTGTTAGTATAAAATTGACGCCTTAGAAAAGCATGCGCCTCTGAAGCGTATGGTTATCTTTTACGTACGTTGTCATATGGTTATCTTTCTAGGGTTAACGGGCCGCGGCGAGGCCGGGAGAGCCGCCGCCGTTCGTTAGCGACTCTGCCGGCCGGCGGATCGTTGCGACGCGAATTAATTGTTTTCCAATTTAATAACACGCTCGCTCTCGCAGCCATCGCCGCGTCCCCTCGGTCGTCCTCTTATTCCCCATTAGAGCGCTGCCGCGGCGACTGTTATTATTTCAGGCTCGCGTGCCGGCGATGCTTAAGCCCGACAACGCCGTTTCCTGTTCCTTGCCCCGGCCAGGATGCATCCTTCGCGATCGAATAAAATTCAATGTCTGTTCCCTGTTTACTCGGCCGGAAACTACGCTCGACCGTTTCGTTGCAGCAGCTTCTTACCGGCGATTGCTATCGGCTAGGGAAATCCGGGAAATGGATACACGATTTTAATTGGCCGCGAAGAGTTCCGCGGACGCGCTCCGTCCGACTCGATTCATGCTCGCGCAGAAATTACGGATTTTTTGAACTTCGGTTGGTCAAGAACCATGTAAGCACACACGAATCCTCGATAAATATTCGATATATGAGCCGTTCATTTTGAAAGCGGCATAAGTCACTTTAACGTAATGAAAAGTGGTGATTTTTTAATGTTTATACGAAATTATTTATACTGAGAAAAATATCGGTATCCTGAGATAACAAATACAAGTAAATCTTCTCGAAAGTTAGCATCCCTTAAATATATCGACTTAAAAACAAAGTGACTTATGCCACTTTCAAAATAAACGGCTCATATGAAAACGTCCGTTTTTAATGTATCATAAGTGGACTGCGGATTTTATGCGTTTACGGCGCGAACGAATGTGTAAAATTTAAGACGGTGAAAAGATGCAGAGAAACTGAGAACGTTGGTGCACTATTTTAAAGTAATTGAAACGACCACAGAAAGAAATCAAATTGATGACATAATGGTCAGATAATCGGGCCAGAAATGATTATCTCGTCTGAGAGACGTGGTCGAAAAATCGGGCCAGAAATGAGAGCCGCGGCGCGTCAGTCGGGCCAAATATAAACATAACTAGTTAGCTCGTGTTAATTGTTTGCAGTACGAACGTTCGTACGAAGGTGAATTGATTTCGGTGAAATTTTCAACGTGCATACAACTTACCGAGATCTACAAAACAAATTTGTTAAATTTGCGTTGTAGGCTCAGACGAGAGCATTTTTATTTTCTTTTATCATTCTAAGCAACAGCAGCCTTTTAAAAAAGCCTTCTAGTTATGATCTAGTAGACTGGTCGCTCTGTCGTCTAAACAAAAATTCAAGTCGTTTAGTCCAGTTTTAAAAAAGTTATTGTATTTTGAAAAGTGTGCGAATACAGTAATGTCTCCCTAACAGACGCTCAGTTGTGCGCAAAAATGGACAATTCCGGAACAGGAGATACGATTATTCGAGCCTCGCAGCTCGTTTTAATATTTGTTGACAATTCGTGACTATAAAAATGAACCGTAAGGATCGCATAATCGCACCTCCTCTTCCTCAACAAAGATTCAAGTCGTTTAGTCCAGTTCTAAAAAGATTATTGTATTTTAAAAAGTGCACGAATACAGTAATGTCTCCCTAACTGACGCTCAGTTGTGCACAAAAATGGACAATTCAGGAACAGGAGATACGATTATTCGAGCCTCGCAGCTCGTTTTGATATTTGTTGACAATTCGTGACTATAAAAATGAACCGCAAGGATCGAACAATCGCACCTCCTCTTCCTAAATTGTCCATTTATATGAACAATCCGAGCGTCAATTAGAGAGACATTACTGTATTATCGAAGTCACCGTATTTACATTCCACGAGAAGCTCGCGATTGGCACAACTTCAGACGTTTCTCGGATCCGTGAAAAAGCTCGACGCGCTCTAGCGACCTTGTTTGTGTCACACGTTCTTGAAACTGAAATCGTGGGGCAAAGGGTTAAAGCAGTGAAATCTGCGGAAAAGCGGAGAAACGACAAGACCATTTAAATACCGGCGAATAAAGATCGCTTCCCGCCGGCGAAGCGATCCGGCGCGGCGAAGGTTGAATTTCGTTTGCGTCGCCGTTGAGATACTGCAGAACGGGATTACTCGTCGCCACGGTTCCCGGTTTAATCGGGCCCGGTGACAGATGATGAAAACCGCCGGGAACGGAGTTCGCGACGTTAAAATAACCGGTGCTCTCGCGCGCGGAACGTAGGTAATCCTACGTTTCAAGGTCGAGGAGGTTCCTCGACTCGTTCCCAGGAGGAGAGACGTCGTCTTCGTGCCAACGAAAACAGAGAGAAACGTCTCGGCAGACGCTAAGTTCCGCTTCCGTGGTTCCACGGATTCTCCTGGAGGATACAGGGGACCCAGACGATTCGTCTCGGATCTCTGCGCACCGAAACTCCTCTCGTCGACCGACTCCCGGAGCTTTCCAGCTCGTGTGCTACCGGGTCAGCGTGGCGTGTTAATGAGAAAGAAAATCACGCGACCGTTGCCGAAGATTCGAACGACACAGGGTCTCTCGCGCTTATGTCGCAAAGTCGAACTTCCGAGCAGAGTTTGTTCGCCGGGAAAGTTCCCCGGAACGGTTCAACACGTTCCTCGGCGACACAGCTTCTCGGGACTTGAATTATTTTGCTCGGCGAATGGGATTCGTGTCTACCCGAATCTATCGGCAGGCTTTGCTTTCCGCGAAAGCTTCTGAGCTGCCACAATGGACGCTGAAATCTTTAATGGGATCTCGGAAGTTCGTATTTGACGGGATTTTTCGTCCTGCCTTATTGCCGAGCACGAGAAAAGCGACGTCGCGCAGTTTCGAGTGCAGCCCTTATTCCGTGCACCATAATTTGTCGGCGTTGTTAGTCCGCTTTTAATGGCCTCCGCGACGGCTACTGACAATCTTTAATGGGATCCGACGCTTTTGGATTCGATGGTGTTTCCTGTCGGCTGTCTTGTGAATAGACTGCGGATATTTATGCGATGTAGAAATTGTATACGTCGATTGCAAGATATTTGAGCCAAGTATAATTCGATTTCTTCGTTTAATAATTTTAGTACGTTGATAATACCAACATTTTAAGGCTTATTTTTGCATCTTGCCACTGTTTTAAATTTTTCATATTTGTTTGCGACATAAGTGCGTAAAGTCTGCAGTCTACTTATGATACACACATTAAAAGTCCAAAAAATCTGTATGTCGAACATTTGTTGAGGATTTGTTGTAGACGTACTTGTACATGGTTCTCGACTACAAACACCCATTGCAGATTTTTTTCCATATTTCCAAACTGGAACAAAATATTTGAAATTTGAATATTTGAAACTCGTACAGTTTGATTTAAAAAAATTTATTTTTCATATGTGCTTGAAAATTCGTCTAATATGTCCATTATTTTTAACGGTATGAGGAAATAATCAATGAATAAGTAAATACTAGATATTTTACCTTGTATATATAGCAGAGAGAGAGAGAGAGAGAGAGAGAGAGAGAGAGTCGAGCATATTTTATTTGAATAACGAATAAAATTTTATTCGGAGACTTAATTCAATATATTAATTAAATAAAATTTTATTGACAAAATTTATTCGAAGCATTACTCGAATAAAATTTTATTCGAAGAATTTATTCGAAAGGATATTCGGATAAAATGTTATCCACAAAGAATTTATCCAAATCGTTATTCGAATGAAATTTTATCCGAAGGATTTATTCAAATTGTTATTCGAATGACATTTTATCCGAGGAATTTATTCAAATCGTTATTCGAATAAAATTTTATCCGAGGAATTTATTCAAATTGTTATTCGAATAAAATTTTATACGAATAACATCCAACTCTGCATCATAGAACTGTTTCACATTCCAAACGCAAAAAAAATTCTATAAACGGATCGAACCAGGCGGAATGAACCATCAGAAAAAACTAAAACTGACACGACCAAGAAACCACATGAATCTGATCACTGACATGATCGCGAGCTATTCCGCTGGCAAGCGTAGACAAAATGAACTAATCCAAAAAAATGGCGTGACCGGTGCAGTTGAGAATGTCTCCTAATAGCAAAGGTCTCCTCCACGTAGAAATTCCGAGTTTTTGCAGCAGGTCTACGATAAGACCGATCGCCTAACCGGATTAGGTACTGCGGAGAATTTTTTCGCAGGAGTTGGTGGCCGCGGCCGGGTCGAGATCGCCAAGTCGATCGGCGCCGCGGAAAAACTGTAAAATATGAGCTCGAGTAGGTCATCGGAAAAAGTTCATCGGTCAACGTCGCCGGGAGCATGCTCGGTCCTGAAGTTGACGCGTATTAGACAAAACTTTCAATAGAAATTCACTGCGCCCCATTCTTTCCCCGATTAATTGCCGCAGTTAGTCGAGCCCCGGGAATAAAATAGTTCCGAGTTCGTGACGGGTAATAATTTCCGTGGCGCAGGCTTTTTCGAAATTTCGGGGACCAGATTGAAACTGCTCCCGTTGGATCGGGTTCGGGAAAGACTCGCGTGCGAATTTAAGAGTGTAATTTGCATCCGTGTCTTAAATGAAAGTTCCGACGTTGCTTTTTAATCAACACGACGCATTCGTGTCGGAATAATTGCAGCCGATCGCGGCGCCAATGGGAGAAGAAGCTACGGATATGTAGGTGTTCTTAGACTGAAATTTATTGCTTATTCGGCAATCTTGAATTGGATTGTCAAAACTGGTCTGCAGATCTTTATGCAATTTGCTATGTTCACAAATTTGGCTGTTTCAGCATTCTCGTGATTATTCATGCGATTATAATATCTGTCGCAGCAATGCTGAACTGAAAGTGCTATTATCGTTTAAATATTTCTGAAATAAATGCATAAATATTTCCGGATTGAACTCGAAATGCTTCTCGCATTTTACACACTTAATTTGGATCTTGTTTTGAGTTCAAAGACTCGGATATTAATATTTATAATTAGTAGCTTGCGGATTTTTGTGTAAAATAAATATTGTCTACATTTGTTGCAAGAATCAGAAATCACTTAGAACATTTTCTTTTCTTTAATAATGATGTCAGGTAGAACAGAATACATCGATACTCTTCGATTTTCTTTCACTCCACCTTTTCTTCCAAATTACAGCCACGCAGTTTTGGCATAAATGCATAAAATCCGCGGTCTAATAATTAGATCGCGGATTTTCCTAGGAAATCAGAGCTGCCTGCATTCATTGCAGGATACAGGAGTTACGCGAATATTTGTTCTTCCCTTCAATTATTTTATCGAGGTGAAAATGACATTTTCAAATTTGATCGACAGATTTTGATCAAAAATGCATAGAATCCGCAGGCTAGTTTATAAGTCCAATGCGTCGACACAGATTTCGAGCAAGCACGCCCGTTCAATGCTTAAAACTAGAACGTTAATTGTAAGTAATCATTCGACTATGATTGAATCATGACTGACTTGACGTAACCGTGAAAAATGGCCGTCTTCCGAGGACTGGAAGCGGCCGTTGAAATAACAAGCTCCAAAAACAGCCACGAAATGGTCGAACATTATTTTAATCGGAGAGCCCGCTCCCTATAGCAGGAATCCAAAGTGGATTCCGTGGAAATGGATTGAACACGAAGTGCACTCTAGGCCCGGCACCTTCGAAAATGAAGATCACGAGGAGCATAATTAGCGCCGCCGTCAATTACCGGAAGCTCCGGGGAACGCTTCTGCAGGATGTTCACCGATTTCCCAACTAATTCGAGTATCTGCTGCCACGGTTTAATTCGACTCGCCTGTGTTTCCGTGCTCGTAAAAATGAGATTACCGGGCCGGGCTCGGTAGTCCGACGGAACTGTCTCGCTGGAATTAACGATTCTTTCTTCGCCGTCCGCTCGCCTAATCCTTCTTTTTTGTCGCCAGTTTTCCGCGCGAGCGCGCATCACGTGCAAATACACGGGTAACGAGTGAGCAAGGGAGAAGGAGAGAGATAGATAGATAGAGAGAGGGAGAGGAAGGGAGAGAGAGACAGAGAGTGGCTTTGCTCCGGGAAAATTGCGCGGACGGGAAAACGTGATGGAACGATGGGAAAAACGAGGAGCCCGGGATAAAGAGCTAACAACTATTTCGCGGCGATCAAAAAACGGTATTCGGCCGTCCAGCGACGCGAAATCGATTTCAATTTGCTCACTGACCTTTGTTCACCGGTTTTAGCCGCTGCCGAAAACAGTTCTGTTTCGCAAATCGTGTTCCTCTCTCTCTCTCTCTCTCTCTCTCTCTCTCTCTCTCTCTCTCTCTCTCTCTCTCTCTCTCTCTCTGTCCATTGCGAATATGGCGCAGGTGCCAATTATGATAAAAACGTGCTAGTGTCACGTCACGCGAAGTCACGATGTGACGTTCGAAGAGTGGAAACCTGCTTATTTCTACTATATCGATTTTTATTGATTTTATGTTGTATTTGTATCGTCACGCGTGGACGGATTTCATTCCTACGATTACACGTGACGTGACGTTAGTATGCCTCTACACGGGCTTCGCGAGTTTTCGCTGCTAAAAATAACTTCGGCGATTATAATTGACGTTTTTAAAGACCTTGAAGGTAAATTTCGAAGCTTTTTCTTACCGATATCAATTCTCCCACGAAGCAAATATCAAATCTTCTTTGAATATTAAGAGGAAGAAAAGTGTTTAGCAGTCGGTTACGTCAAATGTTTGTCCAACTTTTACATAGTTAGAGTCTACGAGACGTGCATAAATAACTGTATCTTCATTTTATTATACTTATGAACAGAGGAAATGATCTATTTAACACGTTAAGTGCCGAATATCAACTCGAAAAATTCGCGCAACATCGAAGTCATTTATTTAATGAAACCGAAACTAGAAAGTGAAAATTTTGCATAGGAAATATTAGTTCAGCTATTTTGTATCCCACAAATCCTAGTAATATAATATAATTTGTTCAATATATTACAATAAAAATGAATGCCAAAGACCTAGTTAAAGATTAGTGTCACTCATACATGACTCACGTAATATGCACTAAACGTATTAAATCTCGCTTCGTAACATCGACGCATAAATCTCGTGCTTGTAACAAAATTCTTTATTCAGGTCCGGGAATTAGTTGACCGTAATACAGCTGCGTAAACCGAATCTCATTAGAACTTCGCCAGATCTTAAAAGGTGAAGGTTATCTTTCCTTTTTATCCTTTCAATTTCTTCAACGTAGTTGCTCTCGCTTCGCGTAACTTTTTCGTGCAAGAAATGATCCTCCCTTCGAACCTCGCTCCGCAAGACCGTTGCATAAATCTTGTATTTGTAACGAAATTGTTCGTCCACCTCCATTAATTAATCGTGACATACAACTGCGTATAAACCGAATCTCGTTGGAACTCAAGCTTGAACGGCTCTCGCAGTTTCGATTTCGCCGGGCGAACAGCTCCTCCCGCAGCCTGTAATTTTTTCGTGTAATTCCAGGCTTGAAACGGAAAGAAAAATGTCCGGCCGCGTTCGCTTGTAAAACACGGCTCGTCGTTTCCTTTCGCGCGGAAATTTCGCGTGGGCAGGGTCGCCCACGGAGGAGCGCGCGCGGCGCGCCCGAACCGCAAAGTTCGCGAGCCGGCCGCTCCTTTGTATCCGTAACGAAAATTAGTCTTTCGTTTTTGCGGCAGTTCGATTCTCGTTACGGTTTTTGCGCGGGAGTTTGACGATGCCGGGAAAAGGCCGAGCCGCCGTGGCAGTTCTCCAAAGCACGACGCCGGCTGCCGGGAAAGAGATTTCGCGAAGTTCTCGGCGTTTTCGCTGGTGCTTCGCAACCGGTGCCCGTTTCCCACACCGGTCTCACCCCGGAGCTTTACCCCCCTCGCTTTGCATATTATTATCCCGCGCATTTATACCGCTTCCTCGTCGTTGTCGGTGTGTGTTTCGTTGTTCCCGCGGATCCGAGAGGAAATCTTTGGCCGGAACGGCGTCGGCGGTGAATTGTCTGCTCGGTGAACGCGCGTCTGTTGCCTTCTCCTACACCCTTCTCTTCTTCTTCTTCTTCTTCTTCTTCTCCTTCTTCTTCTTCTACTTGTTCTTCTTGTTCTCCTCTCCGCAGGATGATCCTGCGCGTCGCACACCCTCTTATCCCACCGTCTTCCCACTCGCCGTGCATCATCCTTGATCTTTATGGCATCGTTTATATTTCACATTCATTCCTTTCGCCGCGCTCCTGCCCCGATCCGGTCTCGTTTCGGTCCCGAGCCCTGTTCTCGACAAATCCCGCACAATTGAGAACCTATTTCATCGCGGACTGTGCTTTGTTTGCGAATGGACGCGTTTTATTCGAAGCGACACGCTAAATAAAATTCGTTTCCTCGTGTCATTTGTTGCACGAATGAAACGATGTGCGTTGGTAATAGATGAACACGAAGCAGTATTGTATATTTTTCTGTGTTACTTGATCTACGTGCATCGATTATGTTAACTGGTTCAGTAGGAATTCTGTGGCTTTATTATGATAATGATTAGTAGACAGCGGATTCGATGCGTTTGTGAGAAAAATCAATAGATCGAAACTAAAAGAACGTTATAAGAATTTAAGAATCTTTTTTAGGACAATTAACTTGAATTTTTATTTTGCATAAAGATCCACGGTCTGATGATTGATCATCTGAAATTGATGCTTCTTTAGGAATGTTTCAGATGTACGAGGAAATGAGATGTTTCGTTCCAAATCAAAATATGGAATGAATAACGTAATAATTCTCTCGTTGCTTTAGTTATATTGTACCAGCAGATAAAACTGCGGCTATTTATAAATTTAACCTTCGACCCTTTCAATTTCGATTCCGATAATCTCTTAGAAAAGAAGACAAAATTTATGTTTATATCGTATGCCCACATCGGACGTTTAAACGTCGACGAAAAGAGGTCATCGTGTCATTTCGGCTCGAAAGAACAAAAATATAAATTGAAGAAAAAGAGAACGGAATATTTTATTACTAAAATACGCTGCTATTATTAAAGTATGCCGCAATTGAAGTAGAGAGTTTGTATTACAGCCTATTGATTCTAGCAGTTGATCTCAAAGAAAGCAGGTGATCCACGCGAGGCGGGACATCGCGTCAAAGACCATTCGAATGTCAAGGGTCAAGCGTCGTCTCATATCGGGAATATGAACATCGATTTGGAACAAGAGGTCGGAATCCGATTAACCGGCCGTCTCCGCGGGTAATCCTGTACGCGCGTACGCGAGGTTAAAGCATCGCGCGATAAATCAATAGCCACTGTCTCGAGCTGGTAAGGCCGCGAAGGGTGTCTGCGGGGGTGTGGCCGGTGCACACTTGTTCCAACGCCGATCCATAGGTCGTTTGTTTCTGTCGGGAACGGCTAATCTCCGGCAACTCGCGCGCCCCGACATTATGAATTTATGTCGTTCACGGGAAACCTCGTTAGGGCCCTTAGGCTTTCCACTTTGCTGTCGCCGCTTCTGCCAGTCCCGGAGACTTTTAGCCCGCGACTCTGCCCCTCGGGACATCCTAATTCGAGAAATTTCCCGTCACGGAATTTGCCGCACGAAGATGTCCATCGTAATCCCGATTCGCGGGTCTCCCTGTTCGCCGTCGCGTTGCCCCGAAGAACGGCTTATTTTGCTTCGTAACTGTCTCAGTCCTGAAGTGTCATCTTCGCCGGTTTACTGATGCCAGTAATCTTGCACGTGGACATCCGTGCTGTATATTATATTCGAGATAATAGGTACCGACACGAGAACTTTGCACTTCTTGGCAACCGTCGGATTCACATTATAACGAATCTCTCTTGTTAACCCCTTTATTACTGCCGCTGGAATTTCGAAGATTGTTATTATTATCGCGTAGAAAAATTTAGGTACATTCTTGAAACGTCAGTTAATATACGTATACCGAGCTTCAAATTATAACACCTAACAATTTCCTTTTAAAAAATTCTACGAAATTGCCTTGCACAATCTCGAAAATCAATTGCTCGATTTTGTCGAATTAATAGAAACTGTTCTGACGCGTTTGAAGTATTAATATCAAATTCTCTTTATAATTTTATTGCAATATATTTGCTACGTCTTTCATCCATACTCTACAGAGAGATTATGAAAATCGTTCCTCTAATTTTTCGATAATCTAGAATATTCTTAAAAAATTTCTTATCGTTGCACGAGTCTTCGAATATCGATAATCGAACAGTTCCATCATCGCTTACGCCTTAAGCAATAATATCTAATATAATATAATAATTATATATAATATATAATATGGTTGAAATATAATATATTCTCTGGTATATAATATAAATAATATATATCTGGTCATATAATATAAATATAATATATTCTCTGGTAGAAATATATGTCAAGAAAAAACGCACGAAACAAATGATTCTGTATACAGATGAACTGGTCAGGTTCCTTCGGGATTAATAGGGACCGGTGATTAGTAAGCAACAGGAGTGCCCGGACAATCGGTCAGAGTTTCAATAACGAAGCTTCTCTGTCCTGGCAGGGGGGGGGGGGGAGTTTCTTTCGGAAGCAATAAATCAGTTTCGCGAGTCACGTCCGTCGCCGTGGAAATCGAGCGGCCACGTGGTCCTTACATAATAGCCGCGTTAAATAGCACACGATAGAGCCCTTGACTGCCTCTGTTATCTCAGCAAACTTTGGTTATCGATCTTAACCGCGTTCCAGTGGCGCTGATCCGCTCCGAATGTACCGTAAATCCTAATAATGCCCCGCTAATGCACCGCGTCGAACATTCTGATCCCTCGTTATTCCGGATAGTACAATACCTGACCCGGCGCAACCCGTTTTCGCGCGGCCGTTTCACTATCCGAACGATACATTTGGGCGCAGGTTCGCTCGCGCGCGCTCATCAATGAATTACTGATTCTTACGAGGTTCGAGTGCTCAAAATTTTCGCTCGATTCTGATAGCAGGCGTAAGTGGACCGAATATGCACCTAAATTTTGCAGGCAACTTTGTTCATTTCAAAAACTCGGACGCGAGGTTTCGTAGACGTGTTTCTGTATATTCTTCTAGAAAATGTGAGAAGAAAGATTCGCATTGCAATGCTCACTCGAGGAATTTAAATTTAACTTTAACATTTGGGCGCAGGTTCATTCGCGCACTCAGAATTACTCATTTTTACGAGGTTCGAGTGCTCAAAATTTTCGCTCGATTCCGATACCTGCTGCAGACATAAGCGGACCGAATGTGCACCTAAATTTTGCAGGCAACTTTGTTCATTTCAAAAACTCGGACGCGAGGTTTCGTCGACGTGTTTCTGTATATTCTTCTAGAAAATGTGAGAAGAAAGATTCGCATTGCAATGCTCACTCGAGGAATTTAAATTTAACTTTAACATTTGGGCGCAGGTTCATTCGCGCACTCAGAATTACTCATTTTTACGAGGTTCGAGTGCTCAAAATTTTCGCTCGATTCCGATACCTGCTGCAGACATAAGCGGACCGAATGTGCACCTAAATTTTGCAGGCAACTTTGTTAATTTCAAAAATTCGGACGCGAAGTTTCGTCGACGTGTTTCTGTATATCCGTCGAGAAAATGTGAAAAGAAAGATTCGCATTGCAATGCTCACTTGAGGAATTTAAATTCGGATGAAACAATACACGAAGCAATATATTTTTCCAAAGGATTCTACGCGTGCGAACTGACACGTTTAAACTGCAACAATATTTGGTCACTCTGAACCGTTATCTACAGAGCTGCAGTCGCCATTTCTCACTGCTCAAAGAAATGCAGCAGCTGATCCTTTGTCAAAGCGTTCAATAGGTCCATCATTTTCCTTTCTACCTTCCGCGCACACGATGAAAATCCCCCTCGAGCGTCCTCGTTTTCGAAAGTATCATAGCACTCCGGCGAGCTCCGCGCGCCTCTTATGTAAAATTTCTTGAAGGTTAATCTTCTTCCCGGTAGAAATCATAAACCCGGCAGCGGCGCGGTTCATTTAATCCGGGAGTGTTCATCGTTTGTTTTATCAGAGAGAAAGTTCGGTTCGTTTAAGTGAATCCACTCGTTCAGCCCGGAGGAATCGAATCGAACAAATGGGATTGGCTACGGTTAAAACGTTCGGGGTTCTAAATTCTCGAGAACACGGCGCTCGTCGAAGTGGATCGTATCAATGTAGCCGGGGGATGCTCTTAAGTATCTTTCGTGCAAGCCTCGCGCTGTTACTTTGAAGACTCGGGAAATTAAGAAATAAGTTGGATAATTATGTGACACGGGGCTCCGTTTTCGGTGAAACCGGTTTTCTGAAGTAGCATCGACCGGACATGGTCAGACATGTTGCACTTTTGCGAGAAATTCTTCGTAACTTGACTATAGCAATTTATCGAAGCATTTTCCACGAAAGTCGGTAAAATTATAAAATAGGAAACCGATCGTTTCGACCGCGGTAGATTTTTAATGTTTAATCATTTCGCAAATTCTGAATTCTAAAACTCGATGGCGATTGCTTCGCTCGACTATCAAAAAATGAATGATACACCTAAAAGTTGTTCCCAAGCGTGTCTCCGACGTTGCGAGACAAATGGTTAAATCGGAATCGTCCGGGAGCGGAGAGGAGTCTTTCAAGCTCTCAAACGTCGCCGTTCTCGTACGTTTTTGACAATCCCCGGCGAGCCGACTCAGCAAAAAACTATTCCGTGCTCGTAACATAGGTCAATCAAGGACACTTTGATCCTCCGCCGTGGCAAGAGCAGCGCGGCCACAAGAATTTCTTAAATTGCGGCGACCGCCGCGCTATAGCAATCGCTTGCCGGCAGCTGATTACGCTCGGACAAGAGCTGTTCGTCATCAGTCCGACCACGACACACAGTTCCGGCTGACCGCCAATTTCCGAGCCCGTTCATCGCCCGTACGTTCTCGATCCCAGAGGATCCAAGGTCCCCCCGGGATCCCTGTTTTATTCTCTTTCCACTCGCGGTGGTCTATCCAATTCCGCGTACGATCTGATATAGACCGTACCCTGACATAACTCACGTTTCGTATCGATGCTCGATGTTTACTTAGTCCTTTATTAAACATTTCGAAGCTCGACACAGATTCATCGAATTGATGCTTAATTGAAGATATTGTATCGAATTAGGCCACGCGATTGTTCTGCGACGATTTTCTGTGTTTTTTGGAATGTGCGTTATTTTTTCAGGATATTAACAATCTTATTTTATTTTCAATATTTATATTATATTATGATAGATAATATAATATTTATATATTATAATAGATAATATAATATTTATATAATATAATAGATAACATAATATTTATATATTATAATAGATAATATAATATTTATATAATATAATAGATAGTATAATATTTATAGAATATTTATATAATATAGTATTTATATATTTATAGAATATATAAGGCACTATTTATATAATATATAAATGTTATATTATATAATTATAAATACTGTATTTATATAATATAACATTTACATAATACACTTTTTATACAATATAACATTTATATAATACACTATTCGTATAATATTTATATTATATTATCTATTCCATTTTAATCTTATTCGGTTCCATCATTTTCTACGAAGCAGTTTTCAAAAACTTTATTTTTATTTTTGAAAGCGCAGCTGCACTTATGAAGTGGGTGCTTTCTTGAAATCCATAAATGTTGTCTCGTGGAACAATGGACATTGTGCGATAATGTCACATCGCCGGTTGCGATACGAATGTGTACGGATAAATCAATTCTGGTCTGATCCAGGCAATCGTATTCTACTTCAGTTCATCAATTATTTCTTCATTGATTTCCATGGCTGTATCCATTGTAATTCTGACGTTCTGTAATCGTGAAAGTGAACGGCTCAATATAAAGAGACTCGAGTACACATTTATTGATCGTCTGACTACGATTGTCATATACTACTCGAACGACTCAGAAATTGCTTGTTCAATGGTCTCGCCGACTATTTCCACTCGGCGCATCAAAATTGAAGCAGCACTAGTTCCAGTACAAAGAAGTACATTTTACAGCGGTCTGATTAAAACAGCCTTGTTCTACTTGACGATTTTATATATACAGAACAACAAGAATCGAAAATCTGTAAAAATAATAATGCTGCAAAAGTTGATAAACCTCAATACCGAAGGTTAAAAATTCTGTCACGATAAAGATACGATCAAAATTGTGTTGTACATATTTTTTAACGTCCAATCGACGTTCGAAGAATTTTTAAATAGGTATTTAGAGGTGGCCACAATGTTCAGTATACTCCTGATTACCACGGATATCCGATTCGAGCCGGATCTGGGTTAATGGAGGAGGAAATCTTGTGGTTCCGGTCGGTGTCATGACCGACCTTAAAGCGCGGGAAACAGATCGCCTGTGTTCGAACGTTCCTGTATTAATTCGGGTAATCTCGTAGCTGACACTTGTGGCTCCCGCCGGTTGTTCTTTAATTAATCCGCGACAGCGCGCCGCCACCTTTAACGAGCAATTGTGGCTTTTAAGGTTCCCGTTCCCCGGCGTAAGCAGATCGGGGAACTTTGGCTCATTGTTTCGCGGAGTAATTTAGAAGAGCCAACTAATTCCGCCGGCGTTTCTACTTTCCATTCGGCTAATTAACGGCTGCGGGGAAACTGTTGCGCAACGTCTTTTCGGGGAACAATTTTTAGCCCGTCCTTAAACGAATCTACGTGAATTTTAATGTTCTCGTTGTTGGCCCGCGAAGAAAATGCTTTTTCAATATTTGTTCCTCTTGTTCGAAGTAAACTGCTACAAAAAGATAAATTTATTAGAGATTAATCGAATCGTAACTATTCTTGCTCGATTTCTGAAATTTTGATCGCATAAAAAGATTAACTGTGGTTAGAAAATTCACCAGTTAATTATTTTGAGTACCGTAATTTCACGTATTTGTTTAAAATATGAGATTCTAAGCGAAGTATGAATCGTGCTTCTTTTCTCCAAGTATTTTATGATGGCTAATAAATGCACTATATACTTTGTCTTTCACGCGCTTTCGTTCTTTCCGAGTGTTTTAAATCGACCGCGGATTTTATGAATTCATAATAAATAAAAAACGGATCGGATAAATACAAAACGGCAAATCCATGGAGAGCATCGAAGTCCCAGAAATGTCGACGACGAAATGTCAGCGTAGTTTCGTCGCGGGAGAACGTAAGAGAGGCGCGCGAGTGGTTCGAGAGGAAAGTTTCCTTTCCATCCAGCAGGCGGTCGCGGCGAGTAATCCGAGGGCCGATGCAAGAACAAAGTAACGTCTCCGGTTATAAATATTTATCGCTTGAACCGAGTGTTCTTTCGCGTGGACGCTAACGACGACACTAACGACGCGAACTTCGGAAACGCGAAACCCTTCCCTCGGCGAAAATTTCGAAATTCCAATAAGTTCCCCGTCGAGAGTCCGTCGTAAACGCTTTCGAGCGCACTGCAGTCTGACTAAAAGGTTGCCTCTACTACCTGCTGATCTGGAAAAACACTTTCCGCGAGCCGGGAATTATCTGGAAGAACATAAATTCTTGTCCAGGCTATTTTCCAGCAGAAACCCTGGCAAATGTTCCCTCGAAATCTTCCTCGCGCCATTTTTGTTCGGTGTCTTTCAAAATAAATATTTGTAGCTTCTTCTCCAATCGGGGAGAACGTTCTCTACGTTTTATCATCAATGCGCGAAAACACGCGTCTTTTCATCGATAAATTCTCGTACGAACTGTTCTTTTTTTTTTTTTTTAGCAGAAACACCGGAGATTGTTTCCTCGATATTTTCCTCGCGTCAAATATTTTCCACCTTTCATTATCAACGTCCGAGGATAAGCAATATTCCATCTATTAATTCTCGTCCAAATTGCTTTTGTGTTCTTTTCTTTCTTTTTAATTTTCCGTAGAAACACGTGACGGAAAATGTGTTATCAAAGTCCGCTTGCGCAATTTTTCGAAACGAAAGTTTACACAGACGTTTACACGTGTTTGATTTCTGAACCAAGGAAACGTTTGTTCTTTGTTACGGTTACGTTCAAGGACAAACGACGAGTTCCATCGATGATAAAAAGATTGCTCGGAGCATTTCCGAACCAAAGGCTTCCTCCGCGTCACTTGCCCCAGCGATAAATCTTCCCTCCTTTTCCGTAAATAAATAATTATCATTTGAAGCGGAGGTCTTTCTGATAGCCGGCGGCGACGTTAACTGGCGAAGTTTTCTAATTTAGAGAGCCTCTGCCACTCGGCTTCTGAAATTCGAGGAATTTTTAATGGGGCGACGCCGAGCGCCACTTCAAAGCGACAGTCTGACTAATTCGAGGCCCCGACTACTTGCGCTCGAACGGTCAACGAGTTTCGCGACAGGAGAAGTCTCGCGATGGATTTCCATCGTCTGGAACCATTGTCTGCGACACTTTTGACGCTTAACAATCATCGCCGGCCGCGAGAGGCCGTTTTCCGGGCGAAATCCTGCCAAATTATTTCGTTCGCGTCCGACGTTTCTGCTCGAAACTTCGCTCGAAACTTCGAAACCCGTCGAACTGCATTGTTGACACCTTGATTAACATGTCAGAATTATTTTGTCTAGATTTAGACGTTACTTTTATTGCAAAATGCCCAAAAAGATTGAAAGATTTCGTGGAATCTTCGAAGTCGTTTCATTAGCGGTTGGATCGTAAATAAGAAAACTGCATATCGACGAATAAATCGCTCATTGTAAACAACATTTGTTTAGACGAGCTTTTCATTTTCGCGAGAAGGGAGTTGAAAGATTTGCAAGGTCGTCAGAAGATTTAATTATAACATTTTCCGTAAGCGTTACACGAGTGCGATAACAAACGTTTACAACAAACGAATCGGAATAAAAACGTGCGTGCGTATCTCACGCATTTGTTCGCGGAAAGCATTTTCCGTCGTTTCGATATATTCGTCGCACCGAAATTACACATTTGACGTTGAAATTGAGAGAAATACGTCGCCGAAGAATGTTATGACGGAGAATAATCGCGATAAATAAACAAGGGCCACGCGACGATGTTTGCGTTTCGTTTTTATTGAAAAGCACGAGCGCGCGCGCGTGCGCGCATACGAATCGTTGTATTTCGAACGTTGCGTTCTCAAATATTTATTTCACGGTTCGGAGAATTTTAAAAGTTAATCGTTCGTACGATAAATAATTGTATCGCCGATCGATACGATGATTAAATGCTTACTCTAGTTCGCCGCGATTGTACGTCAGCCCCATTAAAAATTGAACCGTTTGTTGCAACGGATAATCAGATATCTCAATTGCATCGTTAATTATTGATTGCGTTAAGCACACACACACACACAACATCGGTCGACTGCGTTTGAAACATAGATAGACCGACAAATGGGAGCATACGTCAAGTGACGATTAAACGACTCGATGAACAAATGCAGGCGATGATTAATCGTGCAACGTGTCCGAGACAGTTGCAGCGTCGTAAACATATTGCGCGAGCAAATGGTCGTGTAATAAATCAGTCCCAGTGTAACTAACGGAGACTTAAGTGCCACAATTTTTGTTTCATCTTGTCTACGAAAAACTTGAGGAGTCGATATCGTCGAAGAACCTTCGTTTCCATAAATGCTCGAAATGATTATCGTTCAGCCTCGATAGTTTTTGTAAACGCCGCTATATAGGTCGCCTCGGGTGTTAAAACTTTGAATCGGTGTCCCTCGCTTTTTCCGAATCCATTTTTAAGCGGAACCAAAGAATCGGGGATACATGCTCGAAATCCGGAAACAAAGGCGCCGCGCGCGGCTATAAATCAGCGGTTTCATAGGTTGCAGAGATCCGGGGGAAAAAAGGGTACGGTCAGCCGAAAAACCCATTAGACTAAAAGGCGGCCACTGTTCGAGCCCCGTTAACGACGAAGCCCGGCGAATTTTCATTCCCATAAACAAACCGCCGCGCTGGCAGAACTCCGGCGAATCATCATAACGGTCGAGAATTTCATGCGTCGCGCGCGACACTGACAGAATTCCGAATCAAGTGTGTCCCCGACACTCCGGTGGGGAAAAAAAGGCGCGCGGGAAAACAGGCTTTGGAAAATGTATGGAAACAGTCGACAAAGAAACGGGCATATTCGTTGACGCCGTCCGTCGCGAACGTGACGCGACGTATTGTTAAATAATTTTGATGGCCGAAAAAACGATGCGTCCGCGCGACCACTCGTCCGTGGGCGGGTCGGAACGAACGTGGGACGGGATGAAACTGCAACTGCGTTCGTTTAGGGGATTGCAGTTTTGCGTTCATTTCCCGAGCTGCGCTTTAACAATTGACGGATTTCGAGCCGGTCGAAGTTTTTGACAAACGCGGAACAGGCGGCCCTCGAGAATATTCCGGCCGTTTCAGAATTTATTTAGCCGCATTAAATCTTTCCGTTCTGTTGCGGTTTATGAAAGCTACGTGGAGGCCGGATGAATACACTTTTCGACGGTACGACTAAAGCGGATGTACTCCGCTTTCGGTCGCTGGAAATCAATTTTTCCAGGTGTTCCAGTTTATTACTTTTATTACTTTTATTATTTTCGGGGGTATTTTCACTACCAGTTTACCGCGAGCACTTTTGTTTCATGCTCGAACATCGAAATTGGAACACACGTACATTCGTGCATTTTAGTCTCGGTCGTGAAATGATCGGCGAAGGATCCATCGTGAATATTGCAACAGCCTATTCTGGTCTGATTGAGACAAGCATATTCTACTGTGGGCCATCAATTATTTCTTCATCGATTCTCATGGCTGCGGTTATTATATAATTGTGAATTAATTATATAATTGTGAAAGTATCGATGAAGATATTGGAATATACGCTTTATTGTAGTCTGACCAAATACCGTCTTATTCAGTGACTTTCGCGAGTGTCTTCAGTTTGCTTCTACATCTTGTAATTAATTAAGAAAATTATTATCTTGCATAAAAATCCGCAGTTTAATATTTACGAAATCATACAAGTGAATATTCGAGTATAAATATCAGCTATTTTATTCCGGAGCCTGATCACGACAAGGATATTCCACTTCGGGGAATTATTCATCGTAGCTCCGTCGACGTCGACGATCATGTTCAGCGTTATTATAAAACTACAAGATTATGCTGGTCTGACCAAAACGATCTTATTCTACCTCACAGCATTATTAATTATTTCTTCGTTGCCATTCACGACTGTTTCTACTTCGTTTGCGACAACAAATTTAAGCCGAGTACTTTAGGATGTACAAATATGAATATACAGGGTGTCCCGAAAACGTCTCGCAATCCGGAAACGGGAGGTTCCTGCGGTCATTTGAAGCAACTTTTTCCTTTGCGAAAATTTTCTCCGAGGCTTTGTTTACGAGTTATTAACGATAAAACGCTGACCAATAAGAGGCCAATGAGTGCACGGAGCCCAGTTCCGCTCATTGGCTCGGCCGTCTCGCGCTAAATGATCTCGCCTCTGATTGGTCACTCTTTTTCCTTAATAACTCGTAAACGAAGCCGCGGATCGCATTTTCGCTGAGGAAAAAGTTGCTTCAAATGACCTCAGGAATCCCCTACTTTCGAATTGCGAGACAGTTTTAGGACATCCTGTATAGCAAACAAACACATTTATACGTTTGTACACATTCGTCCGACCGATCCAATGATACTAGCGACACAAAAAAACCGTTTCCCCGTTAGAACATCTTCACCAGCATCGACGATTAAAGATTAAGCTCGACGACGAACTAATCGTCTCTCGAAAATCGCATCATTTCGCAGTTCGACGAATTTATCGAACGCACGCGCCCGGATCTCCTGGTCCCGAAGCGAAACGAAACTTGTCGGAGCATATCGTAACGCGTGTAGGCGGCGCGCATAGGCGTCGGACTGGGTCCCGACGCTGCGGCGGATTTAATAATGAGCACAAAGGCCGCGGTCGGGCTGCAGCATCGCCATATTGATTTCGCGGCGGTCCGGCTCGGATTTTAAGCAGACGAGAGCGTGCTCTCTCGGGCCGAGCCGGATCCCAGCAGCCTACCAGCCGAACACGTTGAATATTAATGCCCGAAATTGCGCGGGCGATATTGCATTAACAGGCGGCCGCGTTCCCGTTGACCGATTCCCGCGTCCTACGCCCGGCACAGTTTTCGGGGACGCGAACGCAAAGGCCCGGCCGTGTGTCCTAACCGCGCTCCGAACTTCCGCGCGGACGGCATTCCCCGTTCGGTTTTCACTGTTTTTCCCGGCCTTGACCGCGGAACGTTCCCCGAAGCCAGGAACTCCGGCGTGTCCTTCCTCGTATTAATTGTCGGCGCCGATGAATTCGAATGATACTCCGAGGCGAACGGGCGCTCTCGACACAGGCTTCCCAGTCCCCGGGCTCCTGTATTTCGGTGTAAAGGTTTTCCGGCTTTTGTTGCCGGGATTGCGACAGTTCGGGCGGACCCTCGCTCGTCCAACGTTTTATTTGATCTGTCTGGAGCCAGATTTTTGGTTCGGTCCGGGAAATGTTCTCTCTTGCTGTTCACCGTTCGTCGTTTTTCGGCTACGCTGTTTTTGATTAGTAGACCACGGATTTTATGCATTTTTGAGAAAGAGTCGAGATCGAAGATTTAATCGTGAAGAGAGCAAAAGAGATTGAAGATGTTTTTGTATTATTTATACGCTGCCGGTAAAAAGTTTGAAATCACAAATTTCTATCGGAATCGAATATTATACATTCTGCACCGATGCATATTAGCTATTCATATGAATGTACTAATTTTAAGATATTTGATTGCATCGTTGTGTTGAAAATACTCGGTTCGATTGTTTTATGATTACTTTTGTAATCGTAATGATCATTTTTTGATGACTTTTCGATTGCGAAAAGTAATCGTGATAATAGCTAGAAATAAATCAGTGATCTTAATTGCATTTGGTAGTCTGTAATTATTGATCTGTAATCTGTAATCTCGGACGACTAATTAATTGAATTTTTCGAATCTCTTGCCACTGGATCTAGACGAAGGGCCTAAATAAAAAATGTCTTCTCATCGAGACACGAAAGACGATCATAATTCCAAAGTTTCTAATTAAAGATTAAATGATTAATGATTACCGCGTGTCAATCATGACCAACGATTACGTTTGCTTCGATTACTCAAATTATTCGTTGATCATGATCACCTGTATCACTTGTTAATCACAATAATTAATCGTGAACGTGATTTCACGTCGCTCTTAATCGTTAATCATTAATCGGATTACTGTGTTCCCCGAGCTCCGTTCGAAACCAATATGGTGTGGTAACATTGAAACGTCAAGGTTACGCCGTGGCTCCTGCATTGTGCGTTAGAAAAAAAAAATGCTTATCGCGTGAAAGTTGCGGGCGAAGAGAAATAACGCGGCCTGGATACAATAATTCCCGTTCCGCGTGGCGGGTTGATAGGGAGGCATTGTTTGACGGAAACTCGCCTCGACAAACGCGGATGACAGTAGTTTTATTCAGCTCGGCTGGCTGGAAGGAATGTTCGATAGACTGGCTGGAAAAAAAAGAATTCCGTTCGAAGGAGCTCTCGCTACGATACCGTTTCGCGCTGTTTCGCATCGCGCACGCTTCGATTCAACAAACAAAAGAACGAATGGAAAAAGTTGTCGAACATGAGTCCGCCACACGGAGAAGTCTAATTGTCGCGCGAACTACAGTAATTTCTCCCAGAAATGTTCGGAATGTCGGAAGCATCGACGTAGCAATAAATTACGTAGGACCAGCAGAGGGAAATTCGGGGCGACCCGAAATTTGGTATTTCCGGGAGTAGAAATGAGTGTAATCCGCGCGAGAGAAGTAACAACTTTTGCACGGTACTGGAACTATCAGTGGCTGGCTCGCTGCAGAAAATAAGGTTTAATTAGCTATATTCTCGACAAGAAACGACGTCTCTTTTTACAGAAGGAAATGTAAGGAGAGGCGGCTTACGAACGGACGAAAGGGACGTTCGTATTATCTGGCGGACGATGAGAATGTACAAGCAAAAGATACTGTACTGTTGTAATTCAGCGAAATAAAAGGGACTATTTTCCGTGCGAAAAACAGCGAGATACCCGGCGTAAAACGATGAATTACCGGCGACAAGATACAGCTAATAAAAGTACTGTTAAAGCAGCGGAATAAGGGAGATTACGTCCGCTACAAAGAGAATTCTGCTCCCATAAAGGGAAAAGATAATTGTAGGTAATATCGTTGCGAAGCGACGTGGAACCACGACATCTCGCGTACCCTACTGAATTCCGCTAGTTCCCGGCGCGCGCTGGAGAGTAGTCGAAAGGCAAATTGAATTTCACTCGTAAGAGAGCTATCGTTTGAAGAATCCGACGCAATGGGGACCACGCCGGGCTATTCGAAACGCAGCGACAGGGACAACAGCCGTACAAATGGGGAAACAGGAACAAAGAAAAAGGAATGCTCGTTCTCGCGCGACGCTTCGATAACATTCTCTTGATTCTTTGTCCCTTCCACGCGACTCTCTCTCTCTCTCTCTCTCTCTCTCTCTCTTTCTGCTTCGCTCTCCTTTCTCTCTCTCTCTCTCTCTCTCTCTCTCTCTCTCTCTGCTTTACTCTCCCTCTCTCTTTCTCTGCTTCACTTTCCTCTCTCTGCTCCACTTCTCTCTCTGCTTCACTCTCTCTCTCTCTCTCTCTCTCTCTCTCTGCTCCACTTTCCTCTCTCTCTGCTTCACTCTCCTCTTTCTCTCTCTCTCTCTCTCTGCTCCACTTTCCTCTCTTTCTGCTTCACTCTCCTCTTTTTCTCTCTCTCTCTCTCTGCTTTACTCTCCTCTCTCTCTCTCTCTCTCTCTCTCTGCTCCACTCTCCTCTCTCTCTCTCTCGCTCTCTCTCTCTCTCTCTCTCTCTCTCTGCTTCACACTCCTCGCTCCCTCTCTCTGCTTCACTCTCCTCGCTCCCTCTCTTTGCTTTACTCCCCTCTCTCTCTCTCTCTCTCTCTCTCTCGCTGTCTCTGTAGTTGTCCCTCTCGTTGTCCCTCTTTCTCTCGCACGCTCTTTGTTTCTGTACATATAACAACCGCTGCCCTTGAACTCAGCAACTCGCCGCACGATATCCTTTGAACAAGATCAAAGTGTCGCCACGAAAATGGAAAATATGGAATTTCATCGACGTGCCAGAAATTCTCTCCGCGGTTACCACGATCAGGATTTTCGGGAATTTCGAGAGATCGCTTGATCCCTCGATCCTTCACGCACTCCGGATTCTCCTCGAGGATTGTGCACCGCTAACCTTAGGACGCTTGAAGTATTATAAGGATTTAAAGTCTGCTTAAGGAGACGGTCATTTTGTAACCCACGTAAGAAAAAGTGTCTTCCGTTCGAAGTGTATTTATATTATACGATGATACGATCATTGTCAACCGATGCATTTAGGTATCTGCAAAAGTAAAATATAAGAAATCGTATAAAGCACGTCGTTAGAACAAAAATATTGTTGATGCGTCGGCATTCTGGATCACTGACTGATTTTTATATATCGTTGAGAAAAGATGGATTTTGTATATTTGTAACAAAAATGTGAAGAGTTTATGAGTTTGGGAACGTTTATTATTTGTTTCTTTCGTATAAAAACTGTTAATTGGGGAAAGATGTTTTCGTTTGGTATTTGATTCGTAGAACTGTCTCTAAAGATTTGAATTTTGCATAGTGATTCAAAATGCAATTGCGGTCAACGTGATACTCCAGAAAGGATATTTAATAGGGATACATTATTTAATAACGATAATTTGCAATACTTCGAGCTTCGCGCTTCCAAAAACGCCTACATTATCCTCTCCACTTTTCTCCTAATTTCTCATAAATATGACATTTTATTTCCATAAAATATGAGGTCGCGAATAAAACACAATCGGTCATTATGACGCAAAAATAGTCGAAATCCCGTGATTAATTTTTCCGGAGCGTGTGAGGATTAAATAAATGGTATGCGATTCTCTCTTGCGCGCGTTGTAATAGAATTACAGACCGACGCACACTTTCACGGCTTACCAGAGCACAATGGAAATGTCAGACAATAGTTCGCCGAGTTTGCATAAGAATCCTTCGGCATGAGTAATGATTTTCTCGAAGAAAAAACGAAACTTATCGATGTTCTTCCCGACTCATTTATTTCGAGAGACAGTCGACGCGTTGGAGAAGCATCTTTTTCCAAAGCGACTCCCTTCGAAGACGGCTGTTGCATCTCGCGGGACCGTTCGCTCATTATTTTATCGCGCGTGTACGCTCATCGCTCGCCGAGCTTGGTCGGTTTCCTGTGCTTGAAAGAAACCACCGTTCGAAACACTCGTGTATACACTACCCTCCAAAAGTATCCGAACGCTTCTGTGTCTGCGACGAAAGATTATCCATATAATATCTTGTTCTTCTGTTCCTTTCGTTCTTTTTCCTTGTTGCAATATACAGTAAATTCTCCCTAATTGACGCTCAGATTGTGCACAAAAGTGGACAATTTGGGAAGAGGAGGTACGATTATTCGAGCCTCGCGACTCGTTTTTATAGTCACCGATTGTTATCAGCTATAAAAACGAGCCGCAAGACTGGAATGATTGTATCTTCTCTTTCCAAAAAATAGACATTTCTGTGTATAAACTCAGCGTCAGTTGGGAGAATTTACCGCATTTCGTACGATCATCCTTCATGCTAATTAACACGCTCGCCATTATTGCCACTAGCGAACGTCTTGATTGCATTTATCGCATTATAAAAGTAACAATAAAACATTTATTCTGATTTTTAACGAGCATTGTCATAATTTTTGCCACGAGTAACGCGCGTATATGCAGGGTGTCCCAAAAATGTCTCGTAATCTGGAAACGGCGGATTCCTCAGATCATTTGAAGCAACTTTTTCCTTTACAAAAATTGTCTCCGAGGCACCGTTAACGAGTTACTAACGAAAAACAGTGACCAATAAGAATCGAGTACGGCTGACGCGAGGCGGCCAAGCCAACCAGCGCACGAAGCCCAGTTCGCCTCGCGCCAGCCGAGCTCGCCTCTCATTGGTCACTGTTTTTCGTTAATAACTCGTTAACGGTGTCTCGGAGACAATTTTTGTAAAGGAAAAAGTTGCTTCAAATGACCCGAGGAACCCGCCACTTTCGGATTGCGAGACATTTTTGGGACACCCTGTAGAATAAATAACACGCGAATGTATCTTCGCAAACAGAGTAATCGTAAATTAAAAACAATCCTTCCATTTCGTTGGGTTCCGTAAACCTGGCGTTAAGGGATGGAATGTTTGTCACGATTGTACAGTGCCAGTTCGGCGACGTTCGTTAGGTTTCCGGATACTTCTACCCGACGATGTACAGAAGCGCGGAGAGACAGCAAGCCGGGCGCGAGAAAAATTGTTCCTCCTGACCTTGCGGGTCGAAGACAATTTCCAGAATGCTCGTAGACGCTTGCCTCTCGCATCCGCGGCTTGAATATAAATGCGAGATTTTGCCGGCGAATCGGAGGATGTGTCAACGGAAGAGACCAAGAGAGAGAGAGAGAGAGAGAGAAAGAGAGAGAGAGAGAGAGAGAGAGGACAGCCGCGATTTCCATTCCTTTGTGCGGATCGCGTCCTCGCGCTTGACCCGTCCGCCGACTGATACATCCACCTGTCCCACCGCTTCCGTGAGAAAGATCACCGATATGGCGAATTTCGAGATGGATTATAACCATCGCCTGCAGCCATCCCCACGCCACCCCCCTCCGGCGACCTATTTTTGCGACGGGACCCTTTGTGCGCGGCGTTCGTTCGATTCGCCTACGCGCGGCTGCATTTATTCGCCGGCGATAATAAAGCCCTTGCCAAAATGAACTCTCCCGTTCGGTCCGTTCGCCGTTTCGAAACACGGAGTGTTTCGCGGTGCTTCAAACAATCGCCGATAAACCGACTGAATTTTCGCCCGTGTGGGAGCGCGCGTCGGTGTGCGGCCGGTTACGTCAGAGCGGCCGGAGCAATTAAAAACCTTGTTGGGGCAAATTTCAATTTTATTTTCATGTTTAATAGCGGACTTCGCTCGCCGGTCGGTCGCGTAAAATGGCACTTTATTTCGTTCGGTAAGCACCATTGCTTTTGTGCGTTTTAATGGGCTCCCCGGGCACCGGGAGAATTCCTAGAAAAATTTATATTTCTTCTCCGCGTTCGCGGTGGATCGCGGCTTTTAATAATCGTAGGCCGGCTGAACTGGGTCCGCTCCGACCCGGATTGTTCGTCTGACAAGAAAGCTGGATTATACGCATTTATAATGAAAACCAGAAGGTCGAATATTGAAAAAAAATGTTAAAATGTTAACACTTAGCCAACCGAACGGGGAGATCTCGCCGTTTTAAGTTCAGTCGATTGATAACCGAATGGACGATTAATGAGAAATTAAAACTGATTGCTTAATTTTATTAAGATTTGCATGAAGTACGAATGCTGAAGAAGTAATTGTGCCGTTTATTTTGAAAGTGGCATAAGTCACTTTGTTTTTAGGTCGATATATTTAAGGGTTTGCGTTTTAACACGTTTCAAAATATGGATGCTAACTTTCGAGAAGATCTTGCTTGTATTTGTTATCTCAGGATACTGATATTTTTCTCAGTATAAATAATTTCGTATAAACATTAAAACAATCACCACTTTTCATTACGGTGCCACTTTCAAAATAAACGGCACAATTGATGCCATATAAGCTTGGTTCGTGATTTTTGCTTGATAGAATGAAATATTGTAATTTTATGAAAATTTTTGAGGTCTCTAACCCGGTCGTGGAAGTGTTAAAAGAAGACGTGCAGGTGAAACGTGAAACGATGAAAATGTGACAAGAATTGAAGGACATCTGGAATCATTAAAGGGAGAAATTTCGATTTGACTCGTGTTCGCTGCGACGACGAAGGCGAGCTTCATTGTGCAGCGAAGATCCGCAGTGTCGGAGTCATATCGCTTCGAAGACCGCGCGCGAGAGAACAACCCGGTCAAATCTCTGTTTCCCGAAAAAGCGACGCACCCCTGCGAGATAGCATCGTCCGGCACAGAGAATTTCGCCGGCAGGATGCGCCGTGTGAAAGTGTAGCACGAGGGATTCGGAGGGATTTGGTTAAAGCGATGTCCGTGTATTTGTCCGCCGGGGTAGCGAAAGGTCCGCGGCGATCCGCGCCGGCACAACGGACGGCCGGCGTTGGGATTGATGTCAAGGTTAATTGTTAGTCGCTAATCGGCTCGAATTCCATTACGTGTCGGGGTATTTAGGGATCCGATGGATACACAACGGTGTCTGTTCGCGATACGCCCCGAAGATTCCAGCCGTGCGCCAGCAGCTTTCCGTCTATCCCGCTCGGCTTTGCGCGGCTGAAACTGCGCGCGGGCGCGCGCCCCAGTCATGTAATTATTCAGCCACTTGGCGAATTTTAATGTATGGAAATCCCGGTCTAATCTCGTTCGCCGCGGTACCCGGCACGGTTAACGTTGTCTTAAAAATCTGATTACGCGAAGTTCCCGTACCGCGGCGGGACGACGCGCGAAACTCCCGTCTTCCGGAGCCACTCGATACCCCTCTGTGTAATTAGCGGCCAATTACACCGGTCTTAACGCGATCCGCGCCGCCGTCGTAATTATATTCGGAGAATTATGCGCGCCGGAGTGTCTCGGATCGGCGGCTGTCGATCCCGCGCAAACTATGCTGGAAGCTTCCGATGATTACCGAGAGTTACGGTGATAATTGAGAATACGATGCTGTGTTACGGGATGTTATCTTGTATCGAAGGCTTTTCTGCAGACGCTGTCGTTAGGTTGAACGGAAAGTCTTTGTGGCGAGGTTCGTCGTTCCGGCAAGTAGAAATAACCGGCGATGGTCGGACACGATGAAATTCCTCGCTCGGAACATACGTCACCGAACCTAATATTGTAAGACTTTGATGTACACTTTCTATTCAGTTTTTAGTACAGTTAAACACAACACACACAAACCATTTGTGCAGTTTTTTATTTTAGAGTGACGGAATACGTTGCATGAAAATGAAAAAGAAATGTGAAAATTTGGTCTCTCGCTGTTTACGTGTTCGGAGGCCATGACATCTTCGACTTATACTGACTCTATATATTAAATTCACAGTAATTCTAAATTAGAAATTTAAATTGTAATATAAAATAATATATAATATAAATAATACACAAATTGTAATATAATAATATAATTCTATATGTATTTAATTTTTTATATATTTAATATAATTCTATAATAATATAATAATATAATATAATAATATAATTCAAATTTAAATTACAATTTTAACCCTTAGGGGACCAAAACTATTTATTTCCAGTTTACACGCTGCCAAGTCTAGACTGTTTTTCAGACGAAGAGAAATTTTTTTACTGAAAAGTAAAGAGAGATATTCATTTTTTAAATAAAACTTCGTTGATATATCTTCATCGAAACAATCGTGCCTATTCTTCCAATGTTTCCTGCCAGATTTTACGGTTTTATTGATTTCTGTATGGCGGCATGGGACCGTTAAGGGTTAAATTCACAAATTCCTTTTCTGACTTCGATAAGTGAACTAAAAATTAAAAAATAGAGTCAATACACGTCTACTGTTCACAGCGGAGTTCGTTCAATAATCTTGCACGGTTTCCGAAAAAGATAATTCCAAAGTTACGCATTCCAAATTCGCATTTTTCGATCTGAAATTATGCGAACTGTTGTTTCAAGCGCAGCCATCTTAGTTAAGCAAACTGGCTAAATTGTACGTTATCGAAGGATGTTGTTAAGATCGTGAAAAAAGATTCTCGGGGATTGTCTGGCATGGAATGGCAGCAAGCAGTGCCGGAGCATGTGGATTACCCCGAAGTTCAGAGGCACGAAGATAACGCGACCCGTGTCCCGGTGGAAAACACTAAATAGCTCGTTAAAGCAGCGACCATTCTCTCCTCGTGGCCGTCGTGGATTGCCGGGGCTGGTCCTCGAATTAACGTCGGGGCACGTTGCCCAGAATGCTCCTTGTCCGACACGGGAACGGAGGAACGAGGCTGTCGTTAGGCTTGACAGAGTTACGACGCTGCGGAATTGCGCTCGACCGCCGCTCGATCATGCGGTATGCACTTGCAGAATGTTGCGTAAGGCTCGGAGAGGGTTGGAACGGGCCAGCGGAGACCGTTTCGCAAAACGTTCCCGTTGCGGCTCCATAATCTCGCGAAAGCTTTTCTAAACTCCGACCTTCTCGCCAATCTTTTTGCCCGTTATTCGACCGTTTTTTACTACGCGAAAGTTTGTAGGGACAGCATAATTAAATTAACGTCGCATATTATGATCATTTCGTTGGTCACGTGTGCAGAAATTGTTAGCAGCATTTCAAGTTGATACTTCTTTTCCTTCAGTCTCGGTATATTAAATTTCAAAATTCGCATATAAATTCCAGGGCTTAATTTCATCGTTCAGTTTTAATTATTCGGAGATTTTCTCGTGGAAAATAGGTTCGAAAATCTGTTTGCGTTCATGCTACGATGCTTGCATATCGTATTTGTATATTTCTATTTTCTATTATTTTTAATATAGAAATATACGAATATAATATATTCGAGATTAATATATTGGATGTTACAGTAATGTCTTCCTAATTAACGCTCGGATGGCCCATAAAAATGAACAATTTGGGAAGAGAAAAAAAAACAAGCTACAAGGCTCGAATAATCGTATCTGATCTTCCCAAATTGTCCACTTTTCTGCGCATTCTGAGCGTCAATTAGGGAGACATTACCGTATCTTGTTAAGTTTCAGCTTAAATATACCGGGTGTCTCCACTAAAAGAGACTCACCTACAGTGCTGCGAATAATTATGAAGTCAAAGCAACTTTCACATTCTTGCAGATATTTAAACAAAAACACACACTGTATTAGCATAGTTCTATTTTCTATTATTTCTAACACAGAAATATACAGATATGATATCTCGTTTAGCTTCAGCTCGAACATCTGAAGATGTAAAATTTACCTTCGGATCTATTATTCACATCACTGTATATTTGCTCGCCGAAAGAACCAAATGTTACAGCACAAGAGAGAGAGAGACATGAATCACAGCTGCGAAAACAGCATTAAATTCTAACTAAGAACCGAGATCTGTTCAGCATACAACAGAAGCAGAAGTACTTCGCACGTAAACAACAAAATCCCTGTGAAGAGGGTGCAGCGTAAGAAGTAATAGATGCGGGAATGCGACAAAGTACGCGCGCATGCAGGGAAGCGTGGCTGTGCATAAATTAAAGCGGAAGCGGCGCGCTTGGTGCCCCGGCTAGGGGAGAGGTCGAAAAATCCAAAAACCGGGGGAGCGGCTAAAGTGGAGGTGGCCGAAGTAAAAAGTGGAAGATAATTCGGTGCACAAAGGATAAAAGCGAGGAGTACCATATGCAGGACAGCTGACGTCGCCGTATATGCAGGTGAAAATGATACGGCTGGCACGTCGAGCGGGTTGAAAACAGTGGGGAAAATCTGCGGAGCGCGGGGGCGCGGCGAAGACGCGGGGGCGGAGCGGGGGTGGCGTGGTCCGCTGCAGCTGCAGGTTGCACGGGTGCATTCTGCAGAGCCGCGATAATCGAAGGCATTTCGGCAGCCGGCTGGCTTTGGAGAGGGCGGCGCTCTGGACACGGCGCGAGCTAGTTTCTCGGCCGAAAGTCGGCCGAAAGTGTATATTACCGGAGCCGATAGAGATAACCCGGAAATCCACGTGCGCGTGTATCCTCGTAGACGATCCTTTGCTGCGAAACCTGGCTCTCCCGCCAGCCGGATAATGAAAGGCGCGCCGACAGCCTCCCGAATCCAGGCCAACGATTTCTTTCGGCTGCTGATACACGTGCCGAGCCGCGGAGGCTTGTTCCCGAAACCAAATTGTTTGATCACAGAGCAATGAGTGCCTCGCGTTTCCTTCGCCCGTGGCGAACCGCGTGTTTGTGTTTGGATGATCGAGTCTGCCGTGCCAGAGCCGCCGCAGCGATCTTAAGATGTAAGGTCACATAGCGGTTGCGCTACAATGATCTTGAGGTTGTTATTTATTCAGTTGAATTGCTTCGTTCTGAAAGCTATCGATGCTCGGTTTCACTTTCTTAATTTCAGACAGAGGACTGCGAAATTTAAGCAAGACACAGCTAGTTTTATGTTCCCCGTTTGCTTAATTAAGAGCACGAAGTGCGAGAAATTTGTACTGAGCAGGATCGGACATTATTCGGATTGTTATAATTATACGAATGAATTCGTTTTAGTCGAATAGTTTACTCGAATAATTCATTGCCAGTCTTAAATTATTCTATCTATTTATTCGAATAATTTTATATTCGTGTAATTCGAAATATTCTTTATTCGAAAAATTTCTTATTCGAATAATTCGAAACATTCTTTATTCAATAGTATATAGTAATCGATATACTATGAAAAACACTTTACATTCTATCATTTTTATTCAAATAAGTTATTTTCGTATGAATTCCTGTGCAAATAAATTCTTATTTAAATCGAATCTTTTTCGAGTTAATTCTTGTTCGAATAAAATCTTTTTCGAATGAATTCTTATCCGAATAAAATCTTTCCCGAATGAATTCTTATTCGAATAAAATTCTGATAAATTTTTATTCGATTGAATATTTATTCGATAGTGTCGAATAAAATGTTATTCCTTAATTTTTATCAGAAGCTTTTGATTAAGCCGTGAAACTATGACGCATCGTTCTCCATTCGTTCTTCTCTGGCGGAATATAAAATCCTTTTCCAGTAAAGAGCACGCGCAACGTTTAATTCAAACTGATCTTAATTACATGAGATAATTATGAAGCGAAATGTACATCAAATGAAGACCTTTCCAGCTGCAGTTTCATATCCACCAGTCCGCTACGAGCGCATTCTCGAGAAAACTCAATGGACCCCTTGTTGTTTGGTGCTCCGCGTCGTGACGAAGATTGAGTTCCGCCAAGTACATAGTGGATTACAGCGGGCCTGGCTTTACACCCATTACAGATTTCATTCGTTCTGTTCTCGATGCGAGGCGAACCCTTTTGAAATTACTTTCACCCGCGGCGAGGGGATGAAGTTTCGCCACCCACAATCCCGTCGTGCTAACCTTCACCTTTTCCGCCGGGGGAGAAGCTCGAACCATGCTGCAAAATTAAAACCAAGCTGAGGAATCACGTGACGCGGGGCAAAAAAAAAAAAGAAACAAGAAAAAGATCCGGCTTCTACTTGGAACCGCGAAGGGCCTCGATTCTCTGCGGATTTCGAAATCCACAACCTTGCCGGAGCTTTTTCATCCGCCTGGTTGTTGCGCACGCAATAACCTCGATGAGACTCCAAGAAAACACAGGATCCGCTCTCGGTGTATTGCTTGAAAGCGTCTCATTGGTCACATTAGAACGGTGAAACGGAAATCGGTGAGCAAACTGGGCCATCGATCTCTATATGCGAGATCAAAGTTTTTTGGAACAGTCGATGCTAGTTGGAATAGAAATGCTTTTTCTGTTCGTGACAATTCGAGCGCCGATTTTTATGCGAAATAAAAATAATCTAACTGACCTATAAAAAATCAAAATTAGATCAACGTATGTTTTATTATTCAGTAACTCGAACAGGGTGAAGACAGTGTAACAATATTCTCAAATTCGTCCATATGACTTCACAGTTTTGCGTTTCGACTGGTCGGTTTTATCGTGAACGCATAAATGTCGTCAGCTAAATGTTGCACGCGTAAAGATGAAGCATTCAGTAGCGGTGTAAAAAGAATTCCCGTTTCAAAAATTATTCATTACATTGGAGAATCGATGAGTCCGGAGGTGCGCGAACTTGCGCTTAAGTATGCACGAACTTCAACATTCTTATTCTGTTTTCATTAAAAAGCCATTTTCGCAGTACACCGAGGGAACGATCAAATATTTATGAGCGACCGTACTTCCGTAGCCTCGGATAATTCCCTAGCTTCTTCTGGAAAAATTTGTAACGTAATTCCACCGCGTCGTCTAACTTCAATTTCGAGATTCAACTACGCATCTATAATTTCGCGAATACATTATCCGATTATCCGGACTAAACCGGGCGACATGAATGTACGAATAATGAAACGGTTACTTAATTACAATGCGAGATGTTTACCGATGTTGCCGTTGAGTCAGCTGATCGCATGTGAAGAGTATTTGCATCATAGATAATTGTGATAACAATACAATTTTTATTCGTTATTCGAGAATGACGAATAACTTCATTTCATCGGAAACAGTTCATTCGAATTAGGATAAGGTTTTTATTCCTTATTCGCGAATGACGGATTTATGTAAAATAGTGACAAAATGAATAGTGAACAAATCAATTTCTTCAACTAAAATTACTTTTTTTCCACTCTCATGTCTCTACTATGACCATCTATAAGTTCATTCTCTTCGATTTGGTGATTCAATAGTTACGATTTAATTGAAAAATCGTTAAAAAAAATTTTATTAATTTAAATACTTTTAATTAAAAGTATTTTATCTCGTAGGCCTGTAAAATTGACAATATTCAGAATTTTGGAAAACCCTTCGAGATTTATTTATATATCCCTGAAGATTACGAGATATTCATTCATCAAAATCTAAAACAATTTCAAAAGGACATTTCGCGTAAATAAACCAGTTTTAGAAATAAATTAATTTTATCCGTGAAAACCAGTAGCATTTTAATCGCGAATGAACTGTTCGCTAATAAATTATCCGCGAATAAAATATTCACGAATAAGGTAACAGCAATTTATTCTGGCGAATAAAATTACTCGAACAATTATCCGGATAAAAAGTTATACGAATAATCCCCAACGCTGGTTCTACCGTACGTCAAAGTATCGGATAATAGTAATGCGTGGGCTATAACGAAGCTCCCATTACAGAAACAATAATCAATGCCGCAAAATTCAACCGTGCCGAATTAATTAATGCAAATCTTCCATCGGCGACAGCGCGCGATGAGATATTTGCGATCGCGTCGGATCTCCGGACCGGTCTCGGTTCCCTCGTCTCTTAAATATTCGCTCTATCAATTCCTAATAAACGGGAATCGGAGGCGCGGAATAATGAAAAATGAAAATTAAATATCGTTCCCGCTGCGGAAGATCCGAAGCCCGGGAGTAACGAGGTTTCTTCCGCGTCGGTCGAGAGCCGCGTCTCTAACATTAATTACCAACGATCTAACAATCGTCGGTGGCGAGGGGGGAAGGGGGGTCAGAGCAAAGGTGATTTAGTAATCTGGTCTGAAAATGAAAATATGCGCCGCCTTTCACGCGTGCCCGCGGGATCCAGGTCGTCGACGTATATTCCTGTTAAGCATTATCTATTCGGGGGACGTGCGCCGAGTCGCACAGGCGGTTCCCGGGAAATAGGAAGTTCGTTTACTGGGTGTCCTATTAAAACCCGGCCCCTTTGATACACCATGCTACGTGCCGGAATAATGTCCAAAGCAATTTGCCCGCGATCTGATGGCCGGGGACACGTCGATGTCGAATTATCCAGCTGGCCGGAGACGAATGCGAAAGGAAATACAGAATCGCGAGATAACGTTCCTAATAGGAAGCCTCGGATTTCCGATTCGTTCGACTTATGAGAGCAAAAAAAGCAGCCTCGGAGTATCGATGATTCAGCGATGCAAGCATTTTTAAGAGATTACTTTAATACCGTAGACTTCGCGTATTTATGTTTCTTATTTATGAATAAAGCCGGCGCAAAAAAATTGCTGAAA
The DNA here is from genome assembly GCF_051020955.1 of Megalopta genalis. Classification (NCBI taxonomy): domain Eukaryota; kingdom Metazoa; phylum Arthropoda; class Insecta; order Hymenoptera; family Halictidae; genus Megalopta; species Megalopta genalis. Next base: position 27,579,245 of record NC_135013.1, on the reverse strand, counting down.
CACGCGGAAATCCGCGCGAATTAATCTCGCACGGAAATTTCTAACAATTCATGCGCGGGAATCGTATCCGCCGGAATCCATAATCTAACCATTATTAGATTAAATTTAACCTTAACAGTGCTCCGACGCGTCCTTTCGCAACGATGACGAATTTTTGTGTAAATTTACTGTTTGCGTAAATTTTGGAGACAGAGAATTCGGGAGCAAATCAGCGTAATTGCATTTTCCTTTGAAAACGAGTCACGCAGTGCAAACGCATCATTATCGCAGAATCTTTCGGTCGATATAAATCAATATAATCCATTTCTTCATAAATTATACTAACTGAATAACTAACATAAATAACTAACAATTATACTAACTACGAAATGACGAAGTAAAATTGCTCGGAGGGAATTCTTTTTCCCAATGAAAACGTTAACATTTTTCTTTCGTTTTTATTCCGCTTAAGTTCAATTGTACATCGTCTTATGATAAAAATTGCGCATAATTAGTGGCATCGTTACTTACATTTTTTACACTGAATTTTAAGGTCAACAGATTTCTGAACCGTCCGTATCTAGTTCGTTCCGAAGTTCTTGTTTGCTGAAAACAAATAGCAAACGAATTTATCGGCGGAGATGACGGCTGCGCTGGGAAATTCTGTGACACGGTGCGAGAGTGCGTGGGAACGATTTTTAACGAAATCACTTTTAGCCACCCTGTAGACAGTATTTCGTCGGCCGATTCTCCCCAGCGGCGGGAATGGCTTCGATTAACGTGCCTCTGCAGAAAGTGCACGGATGCGGTGCCCGTGATCCTACAATGGAATCTCGTCGCCCGGATGTATTTCATTTGCGATATTTGTTCGCTGTTGCCCGGAGATTCCGCGAGCCGGCTGTTAAAAGAACGGGAAAGGAATCATTGGCCTCTTCCATCTTAGACATTCTATTACCCCCAGGAAATGTTTCATTGGGACCGGCCTGACGCGCCGGGAAAAATGGTGTTGCGTTTACTGGCTCGTATCGCGCCTCTGCAACGTTAATATATACAATAATTTGCAAGGAGATAAATTTATTTAATTCCAACGTGTCCCTTGGAAATAGTCGCACGAGAGATACTAGGTTAATTAACCATTTATAGCCATTTTTGCTATACTCTTTCAGCCAACAGATTACAATAAATTTTACGTACTATTTTTTTTTTGCAATACGATAACATTGAACTATAATTTTAGTAAATTAAAATTATAGTAATAATATATTATATTATACTATAATATATATATTTTTTTTAATTTACTAAAATTATAGTAATAATATATTATATTATATTATAATATATATATATATATATATATATATATATATATATATATATATATATATTTTTTTTTTTTAATTTACTAAAATTATAGTTCAATGTTATCGTATTGCAAAAAAATTAGTATATATAATACCTACTATATAATACCTATATATATAATTAGTAATTTAAAAATTCAACGTCACGAGTATAACAAGCAGATTTGATTTCTGCTGTGTCAATTTCGACCCGAAGTATTTAAATCGTTCACGTAATTATTGAATTTTTGGCAATTAAATTAAACAGATTGCTGTTTCATCAGGAACAACAGTAAGACTAATAAGTCTGTGTAAAGCTCAGGATTATTGTAAACATCGTCAATAGTACTGTTGTAAAAATAGCCCGTTGTCCAAGAGTTAATTGGATGTTTAATGAATGACCTATTTATAAACGAAGCTCGATAATCCTCTTCCATATAATAATTTCAAGAGAATTCATTACGTTCTACTAATTCGAATAATATTTTGAAATTATGAATCAAATTACGACATAGACATTTTCGAACAATTTGTCGAAGAAATTTCAAATGTCGATCGTCGATTTTAAAATTAGGGAACTGTCAATAGATGAAGTGTTCAGATTAACATCGAATCTTCGATAAATCTCTGACAACGCACCTCGTGAACGACCTGAATCTTTAGCGCCGTGATACATTACGCGAACATCGTGTAAACGCGCAATTGCGAAACAAATGCAGCGGCAGCCGGCGACACTAAATAACAGTAAGCAATCTTTCACAGCTGTTGAACACAGCGGAACGAGCCCGGGGGATCCGGATCCTTAATTTCCTGGCCGAACAAAAATCCGCTCCTCTCGCGATCTTCGGGCGGGAAACTGGCAGCTGCTTGAAAAAGATTGAATAGAATCGCGGAATCTAATCGGAGAAAGTCTCGCGGTGGAATCTATCGACGCGAAAAAGTTGGATGGAAATTGAACGAGCCGGGCCGCGGGCCGGGGACTGCAATTGATCGATCGAATCCTCGATTAATCGGAACGGACCCGTTCGATAGCGTCGCCGCCGCCGAAAGAATGGAAATTAAATCGGGCTACGCCGTTCTACGCTCTCGCGGTGGATCGACGAGATCTTTTCACGATTCGTCTGTTCTTGATGCCGCGTGTTTTTTCGCGCCCCTTTGTCGTAGAAGCTTCGTTATGATAAATAACCCTAAAATAAATAATGAATTATCCTGTCATTATTATGTTATACAATCGTGATTTTTATTATCGTGATAGTGAGTATTTCTTTTTTGGTGACTTCTTTGAGATAGAATCTGAATTTTTGCAACGATGTTTTATTGTCTTTGTTCTTGTTTTATACTGAATGTTCGTATCAGAGATGGGCATTGTTTCGAATAAATATTTAAGTAAGATAATTATCCGAATGAATTCCTTTTAGCCGAACGTTTCGTTCGAATAATTCGTTATTCGTCGTAAATTCTTTATTCGACTAATTCTTTATGCGAATAATTTTCTTATTCGACTAATTCTTTTTGCGAATAATTTTCTTATTCGACTAATTCTTTATGCGAATAATTTTCTTATTCGACTAATTCTTTATGCGAATAATTTTTTGTTCGAATAATCCTTTTTGCGAATAATTTTTGTATTCGAAGAATTCGAAAAATTCATTAGAATAATTCGAAGAATTCGAAATTCATTAGAATAATTCGAAATTCATTAGAATAATTCGAATAATTCGAAATTCATTAAAATAATTCGAAAAATTCGTTAGAATAATTCGAAGAATTCATTAGAATAATTCGAATAATTAATATGGAAGAAATAAATCGATAAAGCATAAAAAAAGCACCTTATATTCTATCATTTATCATTTATCCACCATTCGAATAAAATTGATTATTTTCAAATGAAATAAAAATATAACATTCTATAAATTGCTGTGATCTCGAGGTGATCACTATAATTTAGTAATTCAATAGATTGGACATAGTACAACAATTTTATTCTCCGAATTTTCCCGATGTTTTTACCGTCTCGTATATTATCCACTACTAGTCTTCGTTACAATTACATTAAAATCTTCAGTCGATTCACGTTTCTGTGGGATGCGAAACCTTCGTAGAATTTAAAAATACGAAATTGATTGAAACTGAATATCATTGCATTTCCAGCTTGCGTCGACAGCTTCAACGAACAACCGGGAATCCGATTCTGCTGTTCCGTTTTTTATAATATCCCGTTGGAAATTGTGAATTTTACAATCGCTGCGCAACGTGTCAAGAACAAGGACTATCCCCGAGCAATTTGTTCATCCGGCTCTTATTTAACCCGAAAACCGTTTTACGCAACAAGACGCCGCACACGGTGTTCGCGGTAGCATGAATTTATACATCAAGGAAAAACCAACCCGCGCGCGAGTATGAATTTTACATTCGCGGAGAACTTCAGGAATTGATTCTATCCTCACAAATCCGTCCTTGCCCGCGGTAAAAAAACTTTACCTTCAATGTTTGGCGCATATGAAAAATGAACTTCTGTTTTGCTGAGAAAAACATCTTAATGTTAGTATCAATCCATTCATTTAATTGATATAACTTGTGATAAAAGGAGGTGGACTTTGTAATTTAAATCTCGCAATTCAACATTATAGAATATATGATATATCTGTAGAAACAATAATAATCTTGCATATGCGTCCGTGGCTTATTAGGGCAAGCGTGTTCGGTTGTTTCGCGTCTTCCAGAATTACTTATCCGCATAAAACACACCACGGAGTTCTTCTTTTTTCCTAGCTCTTCGTATTACGCGAAGTTCTTCATAAAATTGCTTACTTTTTGCACTCGAGATCTCAGATCGTTGTTCGCTGGATCAGGTGTTTCGAGATGCAGCATTCAAAGTATTTAAACGAATCTACATCTTGTAAAAATCGATGGAAAAAATAAAAATAACACCGATAAATTAACAGAATGCATTTCGCTCTAATTCCTTCCACGTTCGCCGAATAGAATATTTCGTTATTGTCTTTGAAATCAGCCAGTTTTTTAACATAGCTGTTGCTTCATTTCATGATTTCAACCACTTGATCTATGAAAAATAATGAAGAAAACTTTGAAGGTCCTGCAACGCTCGAAGAAACTTGCAGATTTTACACATTTAACACGTTCTGTGCCACGTGTACCATCGATGGTACACGCTTGCACGTTTACTTAGTGAACTGAACAAATTGTTTACAAGAAATTTAGAACCGAAGAATCAATTTCCACCGCAAGAATGGGCGTTGATAAGTTTTTGTTACGTTGTTATGTGTACGAGAATTAATAATTGCACGTAATACATCAAGTTTTAGTAAAATATCAAAGTGTGAAGATTCGAGTAAAAAAAGCTCGGCACGGAACGTGTTAAGGGAAGAATGCGCACACAATCTGTTTTTGTTCGGACGCAAAACTATGCCTCGCAACTGATTTCCGAGTCTTGCTCGGACTGATCAGTGGCGCCAATGGAGTTTCCAAAGGGTTGATAAGACAATGCGAGACGTATCAGCGCGTGCTACGTCCGACGCGCGTTTCCACGGTGCGGACAATGAGATTCGCCGCTGAATAAAACATTCATCGATCAGGCAAGATGGCGGCGATGGCCGAGGAGGTTGCCTGCTTGCTCGCGAGGATGTCGAGCGGATTTAATCGCCGCGGGTGCGACACGTCTTCAGCGATTCGTCGGCTGCGGGAACTTAATTCCCGGGTTTCCGATGGGGCTCCGGACAAATTGCTCCGGAACGAAGAGCGCTCCGGTGTCAGGGTCACGTCCCGACCAAGGGCGCGGGTCTTCATGGGTGTTTTCGGGGTCGCGCGTGCACCTAACGACACGTGCGCGGATTCTTCGCGCCGACTTCCAGAAAGAGAGAAGGAGAATGGGCGGGGAGTAGAATTTAATGCTTAATGAACGGATGCCGTGGTCTAATTCGACGGCGGTAAAAAGCGCGATAAACCGCGTGCACACATTTCCGCGCGAGCGCGCGCGCGTGCTCGTTAACGCTTTGAATCGCGCGCGGGTTAAATAATCGCCTTGAAAGGAAACAATTATAATGGACTCGGGGCTGGCCTCTCGGCTTCTGGATCCGGCGTGCTTTTTAAACGAGCGTGGGTGTACGCTGCGATTCAGCATGGCCACGACTTTTGAATAAGATGCGTCCTCTGGAAGGTTTGCGAATCGAGGAGGGGGGAGGGAGTAATTCTTGTGGAAAAGAGAGAGAGAGAGAGAGAGAGTTACGTCCGACTCGTTAAAACATTTAGAGTTAATCGCATCGTTGAGAAATGTCTCTTTTGGGGAAAGTAGGGTAAGTGTGTCAATTACTGTGCCAAGCCCCCGTTACTGTGTCCTCGCAATAATTTTGCTTGTATTTAAAAACGGCACTGTTACGAATATCGGATTTTCTAAATAGAATTAGACCCGCAATTTTCACGAATCAAAACTTTCAACTTCTTAAGATCTGTAAAACGTGGAAACTAATTTTTTAAATTTCTGATGTAAAGTTCAATATGTTTTTGCTTTGATCTCGTTGAAACGCTTGAGAAACACGTTGCAAATGGAGATAAAAAAGGGACACAAAGAAAATGATGCTTTTAGAAGCAAAGGAATAAAGTAATGCGTTCATAGATCTCGTGTAAATTACGGAAAAAAACAATATATTCGATTTCTTAGATATATTTTTTGTATGCTGTGTCTGCACTTTGCTACAATTTTCTATTTAATTTTTATTTAAAACATTTACAATTTTTAATTAAAATTAAATACCGATGAAGTTATATCTGAGATATCGTTTTTTAGTAATAATTTAGTAATAATTTCCCGCTGATTCTTTTTTCTAAATTGTCCAGAATTCTGTGAAACTTCGTACATTTCGGCTGAAAATGTCGATTCGGTCGTTCACGTTATTTATGTTTCATCTATCACTACCTTCGGCTTCACGTTTTATTTGCTCCGACGCGCAGAAGGAATTCGTAAGTTTCGAAAAACGGCGACGCGAGGCAATGACGTGGAAATTTTGCTGAGCAGTCTACGCTTCCATCTTTTCGTTTCAACGTCCCTAAAAGAGAACGCTCTCTTAGGACTTGTACAAGTTTCCACTGGAAAAGTTTCGAGCCCTTGGGCGACCGGTTCGTTACATCACAGAGCACTTCCACGATTTTAATTCGCTTTTCTTGGTCCCGCGCTCGTTCCCGATGTCGAAATCTATAAAATTGCTGCACGGCGTTCCTTCTGAAACGCTTGGAAAAAGATGTTTAACAATCCACGAACATACACGCCATCTATGCGTAATTTTAACACGCTCGCGAAGCTCTTAATTAATGTCTGCCTCCACCTGTGAGTGTAAAAACGTTTCTTGAATTGTAATGTTTAACCTTGCATTACTCGCGCGGGGCGTGGCAAGCCCGGCGGAACTAATTAAATTTATTTAAATTTTAAATTAAACCACGTTTTAAATAAGTCTAATTAAAGATCTCTTGTCCAAGGAGAAAAGAAAAAGCTGCCATGTCGTTTCGCCTGATCTGGCAAAAGAAAATGTTAACATTTTACTTCTACTGTGTCAGTGTTTTTATTTAACCGTTATAATTGAACAATCGATTGAACGCGAGAGTCGATTTAAACAGTTACGCGAAAAATATCGAGTACGGAATTAGTGCAGAAATTTGTGTTTACATTTTAATACCGTATTTAATGGATTCATGAAACATTATAATCAACATTTGACAGCATCAAAGTCGATTCAAACAGTTATGCGAAAAATATCGAGTACGAAATTAGCGCAGAAATTTGTGTTTACATTTTAATACTATATTTAATGGATTGATAAAACATAATCAACATTTGACAGCATCAAAGTCGATTCAAACAGTTATGCGAAAAACATCGAGTACGAAATCAGTGCAGAAATTTGTGTTCACATTTTAATACCGTATTTAATGGATTGATAAAACATTATAATCAACATTTGACAGCATCAAAGTCGATTCAAACAGTTATGCGAAAAACATCGAGTACGAAATTAGTGCAGAAATTTGTGTTTACATTTTAATACTATATTTAATTGATTGGTAATACATTATAATCAAAATTTGACAGCATCAAAGTCGATTCAAACAGTTATGCGAAAAATATCGAGTACGAAATTAGCGCAGAAATTTGTGTTCACATTTTAATACTATATTTAATGTGTGTGGATCGATAAAACATTCTAATCAAAATTAACAGCAGAACAAATTTCGCCGAGAAATTCGTTCAAGAAATGGCGATCGGTTGCAATCGTCGCGAAATCAAGTATCAACGAACCCCGGCTAATTGGTCGAAGAACTCCGGGGGATGTAAAATTGATTCTCCGATTTTATACGACTCCGGCGATTAATTCCCGGCCGACGACGTTATTAAATCGACGTTGAATACTACCGGGCCGGGTCTCCGGAATATTCATCGTTGTAATACAATCAATTCCTCTCGTTCGGCGGCGAGAGCTCGTCAAAGCGGGTTATGCAATCGGCTCACCCAGGCTTGACCTACGCTAAATATATTTCTCCAATCGAAAATTACCGAATGTCGCCCCACCCCCGCCCTCCCCCCCCTGTTCTCCTTTTTCCGCAAGTCCGACGGGTCGCGACGCTCTTCCATCGGGCAAAGAAGCAGCCGACCAATGGCGGCGGCAATGAAAAATTCATTGGCAAATGTTTACCGGGCCACGTTCTCCGGCCGGCAGCTCGGTATATGTATCTGGCAGCGTTCGATTAGGATACTGCATAAGGCCCGGCCACTATTTCGTTCGCATGAACGGTCTATGATCGAGGTTGCTCGGTTCGACTGTGTTTTATTCATTAGATTCGTGTTTGGCCATTGATGACTGCGTTGGACACTTGCCTTATCGCGATCAAAATGTCTTTTTTTACGACAAAAGGTACAAAATATGAATTCTTTCGAAAATGTAGCAATGTAATTGTAACATTTTAAAGAGTTTCCTCGATTCTACCGAGCTTGATTACGTGAGGCTACGTTGAACAATGCAAGAAAAATACACTTCTACCCATTTTAACCCTTTGCAGTCGAGTGATGACTCTGAGACACCGCTAAAGTTTGTTATGTCACGTTCTAAAATAATTTTTATGTTAAGAAAGCTTAAGTTGAAAAAATTGTCAAAAGTGTAACTGTCGTGCGAGGTCACAAAACTCAATTTCATCTGCACAAAATGCACTCTGTCGTGTAAAATGAAAATGCTAGAAGCCAGAAAAATTATTTTTGGTTCTACATTTAAAATAGCTTCGAGTGCAAAGAGTGTTGATAAATTGTCTTATACATACGTATTTATATCATTTTAATATAGCAAGCACTCTTTATAATACTAAAAATATATACAATTTTTAAAAAATATATTTCCCTACAGTTAAAAATAATATGACAAATTGTCTTGCATTTAAGTATTCATATCATGTTGTTTAAGATACCAAATAAGTAAATACAATAATCTAAACAATATTTCTAACCATGAGGAGGCGTTATTTAAATAAAATATTTCTAAAACAACAAATAATTATAAAATAATTACGTCCAACTCTATTTAAAGAATCAAATAATGTCCATTAGAACAACTTCTGTATTTTGCTGTTTAAGATACTAAATAAATAAATACAATAATCTAAACAATATTTCTAACCATGAGGAGGTGTTGTTTAAATAAAATATTTCTAAAACAACGAACAATTATAAAATAATTATTTATTATAGCCTATTTGAAGAATCAAATAACGTCCATCGGAGCAACTTCTGTATTTTGCTAAATCTGAGAGTCCGTCTCGTACTGTTATTAAATCATTCACCCACTGGGGAAAATCTCCTTTCACAGTTTTTTTTTTTTAAGATAAAGCACGGAGACGTGACTCGATCATACTCTTTTTACCTATCTTTATTCTACAATGGTGTACAAAAGATTTAAAAGGTTCCGACTCACTTTTTAAACGTCGTAAAACATTATCATCTGTTGAAAGTACGCGCAATGTAGAAATTTTTATCGTGGATATAAATTATTTTCTTAAGTAGAGCACATTTTCGGGCATGGTTACATCCGAAATGACATTATTTGAGATATCATTCTGAAAAGTAATATTATTAATATTACTAATATTAACACAATACTATAGCAATAGTATTTGAGATAACATTATTCGAAATATTCAAATACTTTCCGTCAAGCGTCGTCCTGATACGTCCGACGACCGTGCTGGGATCAATTCGTTTGGAATAAAGATTACGAACGAATCGCGTTCGGTCGAATTGAATGGTAAAACGGACGCTGCAGGAGCATCGGCCGAGAATTTTTCGTGGAACGAGTGTGTCGAGTCGGACGGGAATTGACGGGCAGGTTCGAGCCGGCAATAATTCTGCCGATTAACCGGCGAGCGGTGGATTGTGTTTGCCCCGGAGTCGTCGGGCATAATTCGGATGGAAGAAAATGCAATATTTCGCCGAGAGGATTCCAAGCAGCCGGGGCCCGACGCCGTGGTTAACGGAGTTATCCGAAGAGTTAGATAGCGGGGCTAAACTACTTAGGTCTATTACAAGTTGGCCGGAGTTAGATGAGACACTGCGAAACGTTCCGTCTCATCGCAGTCTGTTTCCAAGCCGCGTCTACGGGGCGCAGAGGAGCCGAGTTAAACATTCGGAAAAGTCCCTTTGAAAATACTTGAACGGAACTTCATCAATTATTGCGAAAGGAAACTCGGAGCAATCTTGCTCCGGCGACGAGACGTCTGCCATAATTTCTTTACCGACCTCCTCTTTCACTCTCTCTCTCTCTCTCTCTCTCTCTCTCTCTCTCTCTCTCTCTCTCTCTCTCTCCCTCTCTTTCTCTTTCTATTTCTCTTTCTCTTTCTCTTTCTCTTTCTCTTTCTCTTTCTCTTTCTCTTTCTCTCTCTCTCTCTCTCTCTCTCTCCCTCTCTTTCTCTTTCTCTTTCTCTTTCTCTTTCTCTCGTAAAAAACCTTTTCCCTTTATCCGCTGGCATTATCAAAGCTTCGTTTAGCTTTTACAACTTCCCATTCCTTCGTGACGAGTTTAACATTTAACGCGAATGCAGGAGCGAAAACGTTCGGTCGTGGCGCGTACTATTGTTTTTAAATAACGTTTTTATCGTGCCTTCAACGCGACGTCGTTCTTTCTGACGTAACAACGAATGAAATTTCATTTGACTTCCGCGCATTTATCGGCCAAAGTATTCATTGTATGATTGTAGCCAGACCCGGGCAAATTTTATTATGATATGAAAATGAGAAATAACTGTCCGAAATGAAACCAGTTCCGAACATTAAATTTAACTTGATATGATCGTGTCGAATAATTATAAAATAACAATTTATTTGTAACAATATTTCGAATAATGTTATCTCAAATACTATTGCTATAGTATTGTGTTAATATTAGTTATATTAATAATATTACTTTTCAGAATGATATCTCAAATAATGTCATTTCGGATGTAACCATGCCCGAAAATGTGCTCTACTTAAGAAAATAATTTATATCTACGATAAAAATTTCTACATTGCGCGTACTTTCAACAGATGATAATGTTTTACGACGTTTAAAAAGTGAGTCGGAACCTTTTAAATCTTTTGTACACCATTGTAGAATAAAGATAGGTAAAAAAAGTATGATCGAGTCACGTCTCCGTGCTTTGTCTTTAAAAAAAAAAAACTGTGAAAGGAGATTTTCCACAGTGGGTGAATGATTTAATAACAGTATTATCGAGGTACCGGGTTCCTTCATTTTTCCGCGGACAAGTGGCGGTAGGATAAATGTCGCTAATATCGATGAAGCCGGTGGTACGTTCGTTAGAAAAATTGACCGTAGAGCGCGGCGCGTGGCCTGTAAAAAAGGTTGTCGCCGCGTTTGATTTATTCGTCGCAATTATATCAACGCGGGAGCTGCGTTTTCGGGTCGTTTGCGGGTCGCCGCTGCAAGCGAAGCCACATAAACATCGCGTAATGCCCGGAAACCCGGCGACTTTCTTCCGCAGAATCCGCCGGTCGCGGATTACGCGAATTAAAATGTAATATAACATTTGCGAGAGCGATTCGGGCGATGTTTAATTCATTCGTGAAGTTCGGGTAAACAAGCAAATTGCGAGCGGATTTCATCTGAAACAGGAGCAACCGTTTAAAGTGCAGTAGAGTGGCAGCTTCGATGACTGTTGCAAGCTCGATTGCGATTTATTTTAGTGAATTTGGCAACGTTCCTCCACCGGTTGTTTCAACAGCCCGATTTATTCGGTTTAACGAGAACCTTCGCGAGCCGGTAATTTAAGGAATATGTTTCGGGAATGAAGTTTCGAGATGCGAAATCAGACAATACTTTATAACATTTATAAAAAATTCAATATTGTTCTGTTCAATAATTCAGGCGCGGACTGATTCAGGTTTAAAACAAATTCGATCTGTTAATGTTTAAACTGTCTTGAAAAGTTAATCAGTTCAGTTCGATTCCCTGGGAATCGATTACCGCAGTCGATTGAATTCTCTTAGATGTTTTCAAAGATCTACAAATCTAATCGAACTTTTTCCTCGCGATTACTGGACTGCGAATTTTATGGATTTATAGCAGAAACGATTAGTCGAAGTATAAAATTTGCGGAGACGTAAGAATTTAATAATATTCTGACACTATTTCCAACTTATCAAAATTGAAAGAATTTATTTTTATACAATTACTGTTTCTCACACTCGTCATTGAACACTTTTATTTTGCACGAAGATCCGCAGTTTAATAAAATTACATGTTCGATTTAAAAACGAAATTGTAGCATTAGCAAACGATTCTCTGTAAAATTGAAAAATGCCAAAATTTTCTAGGAAGTTGTTGGCGCTCGTTCTTTTTCTTTTTTTTCGACGGATTTAACGACAGCTGTTAACAGGACGACGATGATGACGACCATATGCGGGCGCATTTCGATTCGCTAATCGGTCCGAAGCACAAACATCCCGTGAATCACTGGGCAGATGCGGGCAATCTCCGAAGCCAGCAGGGACAACGCACGTTCCCAAAGCTCTGGCAACGATAATTCAATGTTTTTCACAATGTGACTCGAGAACCACGGTTATCTATCTGCGCTCCGTGGAAGATAGAGCGGATGCAGCAAGATTTACGCAAGCTCGCTGATAGTTCCTCTGATCGCGGAGAGCTTGCGAAGCAGCTCCGCTGACGAATAGACCGCGAATCTTTGTGCATTTGCGGCGCACGGTGCGGGAAACCGCACAATGCAATATTCAATGAAATTTATTAGACACGATTTTCGGCGACCTTCTATCCGCATGAACTGCAACGGAAATAAATCTGCTGAATTTTACTTCACTGGCAAATCAAAGCATTGGTATCTCATCGACGAATAAAAATATCAGGATCATACTGACGAATAAAAATATCAGGATCATACTGACGAATGAAAATATCAGGATCATACTGACGAATGAAAATATCAGGATCATACTGACGAATGAAAATAGCAGGATCATACTGGCGAATGAAAATATCAGGATCATACTGGCGAATAAAGATATCAGGATCATTCTGTCGAATAAAAATATCAGGACCGTACTGACGAATGAAAATATCAGGATCATACTGACGAATGAAAATATCAGGATCATACTGACGAATGAAAATAGCAGGATCATACTGGCGAATGAAAATAGCAGGATCATACTGACGAATAAAGATATCAGGATCATTCTGTCGAATAAAAATATCAGGACCGTACTGACGAATGAAAATATCAGGATCATACTGACGAATGAAAATATCAGGATCATACTGGCGAATAAAGATATCAGGATCATTCTGACGAATAAAAATATCGGCATCAATATTGACAAGTAAAAATATCAGTATTCTATTGACAAGTAAAACTATCAGTATTCCATTGACAAATAAAATTCTCTGTATGCTGTTGGTAAATAAAAATATCAGGAACCTAGTGATAAATGAAATCACGTTGATAAATAAAATTTGTTCATGCGCAAATATATTTATTTCCTGTATAAAGTCAGAAAATTAATTTGTATTTTCTAGTCGATTCTACTTGGGTTCTCTTACTGCATTATAAAACAGAAATTGTCGATCTTCCAGCTGCTAAATTTCCGGGGAGTTAAACTAGAGACTTGACTCTTTAAAATGAGCACAGGCAGAACGTTGCAAGATTTTTTTACACGAAGTAATAAGGATACAAAGTTCGACGATTTGTCGACTCGGCGTTCCTTTAACATTGCGTTTACGTGCACTTTTTGAATCCACTTTTAATAGAACTTCTATCGTCGTGGTTAACTTGCATCGTGGCAACGCATTTCCGGTTACATTTTATAATTGAAAGGGGTCTGCGAAACCGTGAATGGAAATATATTTATATTTGAAAAACCGTGGAAAGCACTCCAGCATCCGGGCGGTCGAAAGGCAGCCTCATTGACTTTCTAAAGAAGCTCTAGCCGCGAGAGAGAGAGAGAGAGAGAGAGAGAGAGAGAGAGAGAGAGAGAGAGAATGAAAGAGAGGGATGGAGTGCTTCGTGCGAAACAGTTGCCCGGCTTTATGCTCCATCTTTAATTCGAAATTACGAACAAAGGCAAGTCAGGAAGAAATGCACTTAAAACGCTCCTTTGTGCTAACTATTCCGTTCCCGGATTAAAGTTACGAATCTGTGAAGTCCGCCGGAATGGAACCGCGAATAATCTCTTTCTGGTCTGCGGATCCACTTCTATCCGATGTAAAATCGAGATTGTGAATGACAAGACCGCTTCGATATTTTCAATATTAGATGCACAAATGATGAATACATTCATAATGAAGCACGAGGTTCGCTTAAAATAAACCAAGTTCTTGCATCAAAGCATTCGCTATTGTTTTTCTAGAAACACTAATGATTTTTCAGGCAGATGAATAAATTTTCAATAAATCGCAACAATTGCAGCAAAAGCAAGTTCAATATAAGTTTCTTTATTCTTTTTAATAATTTCAGTCGGTTGAAAATCACGCATAAATGTCCTTAAAATCTTGTAATGTTTTCATTGTTTGACAATTTTTATATTAAATGCATAAAATGCATAAAATCCGCAGTCTTGTCATGAAACGCGAAATCGAAAGAGCTCTTAACACTAAATCTACCGAATGATGTGCATCGTTCTATAAAAATTGCAAGACTGAATTTTTGTAGACACTTTCCACTTTTTTATTCTAACGTATGCATTTTATTATAATGTATGTATTGAATTAATCGATCATTTCCTACAGAAGGGTGGTCTCGGGAATGTCAGCAATTTTCAGATAAACAATATGAAAATGACGAGAATGGCACGACAGGTTTATTGTTATTAATATCGAGCATCCGGGATTCGATAAATTATACTTCGCTCGAATCCAAAGGATTATCTTCAATTGATTGCGAAAGTATGTAAAATAATTGTTTCGTTTCCCAGCAGCCGATACAGGCACAAAGAATTGATATTAAAAATACGAATTTCCGTTTTCCCGGAGAAAATCGTCGTCCGCCGCCTCTGACACACCGTATTTCATTAATTTTGATTGTACGTTATTATGTCGGTGTAGCAGCCCCTCGGCCGGCACCGCGGAATTTAATAAATATGAATTATTATCCGCCGAGCTTAAATTAAAACGAAAGGCCGATCCGAAATTATTGCCGGCAAACGAAACGCCGTCGCAGTTGCCGTTAGCACTCGAACGCGTCGATGCTGAATTTGGCCGAAAGTTTTTCGATTACGCTTCCGTATTCCGCAAACAGTCGCCCACGCGGGAACAATAATTCGCGGGCCGCGCAAAAACTGAATCTCTGCTCTCGATAACTATCGAATCATTTCGAGGTTCGAATCGCCGTTCGCGAAACCCACGGTAAACACGCGAACGTTCCAATCAATCGCCGCCGCCCCTAGAAATTCCATTATCGGAGCACGCGAGTTTCCGCGACGCTCGCGTGCTGTCTAATTAGCAGAGAAATTTTTGAAGACCGTCCCCGGGACGGTAATTCACTCGGCGGGCTCGGAAACAGAGTGCTAACGAGGCCCGAACGGGGGACACTTTCGGACGCGGACACACGATCGTTTATGCGAGCGAGCGGCTCCGCGCGCAATTAAACAAAACACGCGACCTACATTATTCAGCGGCGTCCGCGACGAATTCCAATTAACCGCGTCCCAGCCGGCCGCGTGCCCGTGTGATCCTATTAAAATTTAAGGGCGACCGATGTAAATGTTTCGCGCGGAGACGTCTGCCGCGACACCGGACACCGTGTCACCTAAATCACCGGAATCGACCGCAGGACTACGGCAGGCAATTAATTGGTGACTGTCGCCGCGCCGAGCGCCGGCCTCGAGTTTCCAAACTGCGGACACGACGGAGAAACTTATTGCCCTCCCCCCTATTAAAGTCATTATCGACTCGTAGCCCACACACACGCTGCTCGGAAATCATCCCGCAGAGGACAACGCTTCGACCGATCCGATTTCTGCGACATTTTTCAAGTCCGAGAGGATCGTGAGTTTTTAGCATTTTTTTGAGGGGGAAAGGTAACGATCACCTTTCTTCGATGATCGCGCCGTCGAAAAGCACGCGTGTTGTTACTACCTGTTGGAATTTTTCAACGGCAAGAACTTGAGAGACGAGCGAGCAACGACAGCTTCTCTCGTTCGCGAGCACACTTTCGTTACAGGAGGCTAAAGGAAAATCTGGAATACGGATTTCAGCGCACAGGTCTCCAGGAATATTTTCTTCTTTCTTTGAGAGAAATATTGGAAGTGGGAACGTATTAATACAGCGCCAGGAATTCGCATTTTCTCTTTTCCTTGAAAAAAAAAGAACGTCGGAGTTGCGAACATATCGATGCAGCGTCGAAAATCTACATTTTCTTATTGCTTTGAAACATGACGGAAATGGAAACGTGTTAATACGGTCACAGGAATTTGCATTTGCTTTTTTGTTTACAAAATGGCTAAATTGGGAACACGCTAAAATAGTGTATCAGGAATCTGTATTTTCTTTTCCTTTTACAAAATGTGTCTAATTAAAGAACACGCTAAAAAAGTGTATCAGGAATCTGCATTTTCTTTTTTCTTTACAAAATGCCCAAACTCGGAATGCACGTATTAAATGCACGTATCGGGAATCCGTATTTCCTTGTTCCTTTAAAAAATGTCTGAATTACCAATATACTTATTAATAGAGTAGCGGGAATATGCATTTTCTCTTTTCCTTGAAAAAAAAAATGTCGGAGTTGCGAATATATTGATACAGCGTCGAAAGTCTACATTTTCTTATTACTTTGAAACGTGACGGAAATGGAAACGTGTCAATACGGCCACAGGAATTTGCATTTGCTTTTTTGTTTACAAAATCTCTAAATTGGGAACACGCTAAAATAGTGTACCAGGAATCTGCATTCTTTTTCTTCACAAAATGCCCAAATTCGGAATGCACGTATCGGGAATCCGTATTTTCTTTTTCCCTTAAAAAATGTCTGAATTACAAGCGTACGTATTAATGCAGCGCCGGGAATTTGCATTTCTTTTTTCCTTTAAAAAAATATCTAAATTACAAACGTATCAATGAAGCCTCAAATTGACGAACGAATATAACACGAATTAAATGTTTTCCATTCCCACGTTAACATTCATTGCCAAAGAACATCCGATTTTGAATATTATGATGCATCTGTTCGCAATTCGTGTTTTGCATAACCCAGTGCAATTTAACTGCGAGTTATTTTAACAAGGCCAGAATGATTGACATCCAGTCGAATCTCGTGTAGCAAAATGCTCATGGTTTTAAATTAAACCGCGGCCCGGGATTAAACAAACATTGCCCGATATTGGTCGCAGCTACGAATAACATACGATGCATTGACATATATTGACCATGCTAACATTATCAAAGTAATCCGGGAATCGGCTCGATGCGTCCTCGACCGAGTAACGATCTCGCAAGATTCTGCGCTTCGAAATAATCCGCGCGAATAAATCGAATCAATTACAGTCATTTCTCTCTAATGCGGCTCGTTTTTATAGTCACCGATTGTCGACAACTATAAAAACGAGACGCTAGGCACTAGTAATCGTATCTCCTCTTCCCAAATTGTCCATTTTTGTGCGCAATCTGAGCGCGAATTAGAGAGAAATTACTGTAATCGCAATTAACGATTGAATTTCTTTTAGCTGTCATGCGCGATTAGGGTACAAATTTCCCCGATACAAAAATATGATACAGTAATTAATGTGACTAAGACATCGTCGATGAAACGATCGTCGGTGATTCGACGCGAACTCGTCCCGGAGCAACCATACTCGCGCGATTAGAGCACAAATTTCCCCGATACAAAAATATGATACAGTAATTAACGTGACTAAGACATCGTCGATGAAACGATCATCGGCGATTCGACGCGAACTCGTCCCAGAGCAACCATATTCGCGCGATTAGAGCACAAATTTCCCCGATACAAAAATATGATACAGTAATTAACGTGACTAAGACATCGTCGATGAAACGATCGTCGGTGATTCGACGCGAACTCGTCTCGGAGCAACCATACTCGCGCGATTAGAGCACAAATTTCCCCGATACAAAAATATGATACAGTAATTAACGTGACTAAGACATCGTCGATGAAACGATCGTCGGTGATTCGACGCGAACTCGTCCCGGAGCAACCATACTCGCGCGATTAGAGCACAAATTTCCCCGATACAAAAATATGATACAGTAATTATCATAACTAAGACATCGTCGATGAAACGATCGTCGGTGATTCGACGCGAACTCGAATTTCCCGAAGCAACCATACTCGCGTGATAAATCGCGACGACATTTGCACCGAAAGCGTCATCGGCGCGTCCCGGCGCCATGACAGCGCCATTAGGGGCTTCGTTTTGACCGCATGGATGATCTTTCCGCAACGACGACGAAGAAAACATTGTTCCGCGGCGGTCCGCGTCGTCACGTACCATTCCCTGAAAGCATTCACTCGTGAAACTTCTTTTCTGAGCTATTTCTGAACCCGGCGAAGGGCGACGGGGGTGGGGAACACCGGCCCGGGGAAATTCTTCCTCACGTAGCCGGAAGTCGGAGGCTCTCTCCCTGTTTCCGGTCGTGTCCCGGGGTTAATTTGATACAGAAACGAAGGTTCATCTTCCTTCGGAACCCTTCCGAATATCGACGGAGAGTCGAATATCGAACGGCGACGTTGTTGATTGATTTGCTGCAAAATGTTTTGACCGGGAATAAACTATCGTATTCAGCGTTTCACTATTGTGAAACACCAGATGTCACTCTAATGGACAGACACCCTGTATAAACATTGCCAGCAGGTGATGGTTTCGTAGATTGTTCGAAATGAAATGAGATTGCCCTGAGTTCGCCTCGTTTTTGACTAGTTCGTAGAATGTGAACGGAGAATGGTTTTCTAAGAAGCAAATGATGGATAATGACAGACGTACCATCGACGTGATAAATGATAGATCGTGCTACTTGTTTATGCTTGTCTAGCAACAGCAAGATGGAACACCGTGAAAGGAACTTTCGGAATAATGTAACATACTTTTACAGTATCGTAATTAATGAATTCTCTCTGCGATATCAGCTTTTCTTACAAAATGATGTATACGCTGCTGTGTAATTTCAAAATCACGCATTTATTACGTGCTTTTTACTGTTCCGCCATCTCTTCTCAATTAACGAATTCGTTTATCATGATCTCGCGGTTCATTTAACTCGAGATCAAAGTCTCTCAAAAGCTTTGTAACTCGTTAAAAAAAGTAAATAAAAAATTGAAATAAAAAATAAAAATAAAAAGTAAAAAATAAGTAAAAAGAATAGAAACGTATTTCTTTTTCTCTGCGTCCTAAATGATAATGAAATTCTCTGTCTCTGTCTCTTCGAGCGACGCGCTTCTGCGACACGGTTTTAATATTGTCTCTCTGTTTCTGTTTCAGGTAAGGGTACAAACGTGTACAAAAATTGTTGTGTTCAATGTTCTCGGATCCCGGCCCTCGGACCTTAGACCTCGAAACCCTGTAAGTACGTGTGAAAATTCCGAGGATATTCGTGACCGTACGAACTAGCTAGATATCAGCTCGGGAAAATTATCGGTTCGTGGAACACATAAAACACGATCTGCGGCAACTTTGAATTATTTCGACTGTCTTGGTTCAATCTCGTTTAGACCAGGCCGCAATGGTAACGATAGCAATTCCGTAATGGAGTCAGGCTAACTTATTAATGGATTCACCGTGGGGCCCATTGACTAATGGACGGCGGATCCATAGATCGCGACGCGGTACATCATTCGCTTTGCATTATTTTCTTTTCTCCAATTTCTCTTGCTCCCCTTATTGCCGGCGCCTGTTGTCGTCGTTCTGGTAATTGTTGTATTTGTTACACGTTTCGTTGCGTTTCTTTGTAGTTGAGAAGGAATTTAGTTCCGGAGAGACGGGAACTCCATTAAACGGACATTTAACGGCGCAGAAGTTTGCCGAGATACGACCGAACGTTGTTGAAAACGCGAAAGAAAAAGGAAGATTCCTCCGTGAGAAACTATCCCCTTCGACTTCTTATATCTCGGCCGCGGGATCGATACTGTTTACCACCGGCTCTGCCAGCCGATGATCGTGAATCAGCCGGCCACGTGGAAAAATAACCGTCCGAACGGCTCGTAAATGTTCGTCTGCGAAAACCGTATCGGATCGCGCGATACGGCACCGTCCTCGTATGTACACGGTGTCCCGTTATTAGCGATGCATTCAACGGAACGGCTAAACGATACACTAAACCACGAACGATAAAACTCAATCTGGATACCTAATCGGTGCTGGGCGTCGTTCGAATCGACCTACTTGTTTCTTTTTATCTGCTGCGAGCATCATTTTTATTGGGACGAAAGTGATGCGCCATTATTGCACGCCGAGGTGCGAACAAAACATGAATAAGCAAATTTCGAATTATCAATATTCATCTCTTGCAGCCGGACCGCGGATTTTTATGCAAAATAGAAACGCGTCTCTCGATTATCAGGAACAGAATTTAAATGTAAATCCATTTCTTCTTTTATTCATTTTAATTCGTTGAGGAGTCTTCAAATGTCTTCAAAATTTTTTTGTACAAGTTCATTGAATCCCCGGTCTACTTATAACAATGAATCAAACTCTATTTTCTTTGTTGTTGTCTTTTTTTCTTGGAACGCATAAGTTCGAATCAATTTACCTCTACAATAAAACGTGATCATGTTAATGAATTAAATTTAAAATCATACAGAGTGTCCCAAAAATGTCTCGCAATCCAGAAATGGCAGGTTCCTCGGATCATTTGAAGCAGCTTCTTCCTTTACAAAAATGTTCTCCGAGGCACCGTTAACGAGTTACTAACGAAAAACAGTGACCAATAAGAATCGAGTACGGCTGACGCGAGGCGGCCCAGCCAACCAGCGCACGAAGCCCAGTTCCGCTCATTGGCTCGGTTGCCTCGCGCCAGCCGAGCTCGCCTCTCATTGGTCACTGTTTTTCGTTAATAACTCGTTAATGGTGCCACGGAGAAAATTTTTGTAAAGGAAAAAGTTGCTTCAAATCACGTGAGGAACCCGCCACTTTCGAATTGCGAGACATTTTTGGGACGCCCTGTATAACATTCGCATTTAATATATAAATTGTCTGACACCGCGAGTTTCTACTGAAAAAATTCACTGATGCCAATTTTAACATTGAAAGAAAGTTCCGACGTGCAGAACTTTCAGAGCGTCACTGGAGTTCGAATAAATTCCACGACGAAGATCAAACTCGTCTGTATCGAATTGTCGAAAATTCTTTGCCACGGGAAATCCGCGTGGCCCACGCACGCACACACATATGCACACACTCTGTGCATCCATGCGAAATTTATTTCTTGATTCGTCGCGTGCGCCCATGGGACACCGGGTCCGTTCTCGTAAAACAGGTTGCTATAGTTACGCGGTTACGAGTGCTTTGAACCTTTCCTGGCCGACGTCGACCTCCTGCGGCAACTTTTTGCCCTTGTAATTCCAATTCCACGGTGTTCCAGAGGCGTTCGTTCCGGGCGGACGGTCGCTCAGGTTCGGAGCTAGTCCTTGGATCCTTGCGAAAGGATTCCTGAAGGGGCGAGAGGTTAGAAGCGGGGAACGGGGGGGAGTCTCCGCTGGAATCAATGAGCCAGAAGGGCTGTTTTAAATAGCTTTCTCCGACGTCTGGCTGCGAATTAACGTCGATCCAGCCGGCGCTTGCTTTGACAGCGTAACTAATTAGAAAATGCTTTTTTCCCCTCGTCCCCTGGTCGATAATGGCGGTGTAATTGCCGGATGGATACGGTGCTCCGGAAAGGAACGGCGTGCCGTTTAATTTGAACGCGGGTCTCGATCGATGTTTAGTTGCAGGCGTTCGTCGAGTCATTACGTGAACATGCGAGTTCTAGGAAAATTATCGTGAAAATTAATGATTAGCAATCGATCGAAATAAATGGTGTTCACGTTTATTAATGACTATAATTTTAAATACAGTGGCGTGCGTAATTGTAGACTCTAAGTAACTTTTACATTTATACTGTTATTTAAAGAAAAATCAAAAAAGATAATTCTATTTTCTGTTATTTCCAATATAGTAACATGCAAGTATGATGTTTTATTAAGATTTTTTTTAATATACAGAGTGTCTCAGCCAAAGAAGGCGAGTAATTATAAATTCAGAGTAACTTTTACATTTATACTGTTATTTAAAGAAAAATCAAAAAAGAAGACTATATTTGTCTATTTCTATTTTCTATTATTTACAATATAGAAACATAGAAATATGATGTTTTATTAAGTTTTTTTTTTTAATATATTGGCTGTTTCAGCTAAAGAAGGCGAGTAATTATATAAACTCAGAGTATAACTTCTACATTTATATTATTATTTAAATATCAAAAAAAGGACTATATTTGTATATTGCTATTTTATATTATTTCCAATACAGAAATATACAAATCCGATGTTTCGTTAAGTTTTCGTTTAAATATCGCTAAAAATGTGAAACTTACTTTCAGCCTATAATTACGCACACCATTGTAGTTTGATCTCGCATCACAATAAGTTCTTAATCGATATTCCGACGGTTCTTGTAGGTTGATTAATGTTCGGTTACAGTGCGTAAAGTTTCGATATCATATATCGTGGCAGCTGAATGTAAACTCTGAGGAAGATTGTAACGGAAACGAGACGACATTGATTAATATCTGTTGCTTGAAAAGTTCGACGTTGACGCCAAAAGAGTCAAATTCGCGGAAAAATAATGTGAATGGGATCGATCGTTCGGCTTCCGTGAGGGTACATTTTGTTCGAATGCTCTGCTGCTGGACTTTCCTTGTGGTTTCTTCCTTGAGAAAGTCCGAAAAGGGATTAGTAGATCATGAAATTTGATTTTTTTTTTTTTTACCACTCGTTCCCAACATTGCCACGTTTTCCTACGCGCCCGGGAAAGGCGCGAATGTAAAAGGAACGCGAGCTGCAGAGAATAATAATTGTTTTTGCGGCAGTTTCATTAGAAACGTCTCTCGGTCTGACCAAAGCGTTCCTCTTCTACTGCGAGTCGCAATTAAACAGCTGCTACCTTCTAGATTTAAACTCGGTTGTCGGAGGAATTCAATTTCTTCTTGGAACTCCCGCTGCCATTTACCTTCGTGTTTCTACAACGAACTCTATTTCTCTCTCTCTCTCTCTCTCTCTCTATATATATATATATATATAATAAGCTAAATATAAGCTCTAAATATATATATATATATATATTATTAATATATTATTATTTCCATTCATATATGTGAATGAATATAATATTTAATAAAAATAAAATAAATCACATTGTCAACGTGTTAGCTTCGGTTTTTAAATGCACCAATGGAAATTAATGCGATTGCTATAACGCCCATTAATAGTTACGTTTACTTTAAATTCTTTTATTTCATTTCAAAGGCGAACTTCTGCAAAGCTTCAGAAAACTATTCAGCGTCAGGCATATTTCCATTTGCATGAATTATTTCACGAAACAACTGTTTTATGTTGGCGTTGACGAACACCGGTCGATTCGCAATTAATTTATTTCATGCAACATTTATTTTATAAAATCATATCAATTACTTTATTCGACTCCGCGAAATCAATATTGTACAAAATAAATTAAGAACTGAAATAATTAATGCGATTTCATCAAATGACACGGTACGATCGTATAAAGAGTAATTAATATAATTTCATGAAATAAATATTACGCGGAATATAAATTACAGCGTCGGCCGGAACATCCGGCAGTGTGCAAACATAAAATAATAATCGCGTCTCACAGGCGTGCAGCAAAATGCATAAACGTGCGCCGTCTGTCCGTGATGTTCGAACCGACTGAAACGAAATACTCCGGAGAAGAAAATTTTCCTAGAAACGCATAAACTATCCGACGACGAAACGCAACGGGGCTAATCAATTATTCAGCTTGAAACTCCATGGAAATCACATTGTCCGGAGACACTGTTCTGAAGAACAAAATGGGCTATTGGATTATGGAAGTAACTACTTCGTTCCACGTGTTCCATTCGAAAGTAGCGCCGCCGGGGAATCGACTTCGGGGACCCCGTCGCCGTTCCACGAGGACGCTAGATTTCATTAAATTGTTTCCACAGTCCACGGGACGGCCCTCGGTCCTCTCGTTTGCTTGTTCGATCGACCGCTCTCGGAGTACTGACGGGGACTATCTTTGCGCCGACAGGGGCGAGGAGGCGTGTTGTTCGAGCGGTGATAAAGACGCGTGTTCGGAGCGGATCCGAGCTGACAACCGCAAACCTCGCCTGAGCAATCTCGGGAATCGATGTCTACGGGCATCCGGCCCCGCGATTACGCTCGCAAAGCAAGAGCGGAGCATTCTGGGCGGAGCTTTGCCGCCTATGCGCCGTGTCCGTGGACGTGAATAATTCCTTCGGGAATGCTGCTCGCGCTCGCGCTCGCGCCAAATGATTCGGAATAAAGAGCGGCCGTATCATCGCGCGTCGTTTCTGGCTATCGCGCCGGCGACGCCTCCGGCTGGTTTCCATGGGAGCGTGTTAAAGCGTTCGAGACACGAATTGTTTCGGCTCCGATGAAGATAAGCTGCGCGAGCCGAGATTGCGGAACTGTTCTGCTGATTTCACGCGTCCGGGGGACATTTTGCGATTCTTGGTCACGCGTAGCATCGCGGGGCTTCAACAACGAGAACCCGCCGCGGTCTCTAAAAGCGACCAACAAAAATTGCCTCGTAAGAGTTACGAGATTGAATTTATTCAAATTTTTTACCATTTTTATAATAGCTTCTGCCCGAGTAAAGACATATATTTTACAACGTTTTAATTGAAGCAGCTTTTTGTGACACTGCGATCATTGTGAAATGAAATCTGTGAAATTTCTCATTTCACGGGTGTTGGTTTAGTTGATAAGATAGAAAGATACTAATGCCACGACATGAGTTCGAGTCCGCGTATTTTTATTGTTTCAAATCTGTTCGAAACGGATCAGTATCGCGTTATCAGTCTCATTCCATGATTTCGCGTGATTCCACGTGACGCGACATTAGTATGTTTTCACCTTCACAGACTCGTTCGCATATCTTCCAGCTATGTCCGTGATATATTAGGTTGCTCGGAAAGTCCGTTTCAAATATTTCACACGAACTCGATGAAACGAACTTTATGAAACGTTGATCGAACTTCCTGAGCAAGCTAACGTATAGTTTGAAAACAATTTATTAGATTGTTCGGAAAGTTCGTTTCACATATCATAGAGTTTATTTTAAAGCTATAGCGATTGTTAAACCGCGGATAGAATTTACGTCGGAAGAATTTAAGAATGATCCCACGTTCTGCTTCATTTACTGAAATTATTGAAATGAGAGGTACATTTTTATTCGACTTCTGTTTCCTTACAATTTGCCAAGAAAAAGGTTTTATCTTGCACAAAGATCCGCGATCCAGTGATCCAGCGCTGCAATTATTTCCACGACGGTTCTTGCAAGGTATATTTGAAATGATTCGCTTGCGCAGAGAATAATTATTGTAATATTAATAGTAGCAACGTGTAAAAATTCACGAATGTTGCTTAAACATGTGCAAATGTGTCTGCAAAGTTTCATAAAAATACACCGTTTCGTTCGTTTAAACAAAATTGCTCCATCATGCCCTAAAATATAGATTTCTAACAATGCGAGATATATACAGATTTCTATATTTCTATATTCTATAATAAAGATATATATATATATATATATATATATATATATATATATATATATATATATATATATATATATATTTCTATTATTCGAGCCTTGCAGCTTGTTTTTATAATTGTTGACATTTCGTCACTATAAATACGAACTGCAAGGCTCGAACAATGGTATCTCCTCTTCCCAATTTGTCCATTTTTATGAAGAATCTGAGCGTCAATTAGGGAGACATTACTGTACTTGGGTCAGACAAGTAGAGTACAAAACACGTAATTCCGCAGAGATTGTAGCAGAAACGCACCGCGTGTGTCAGACACGTGTATGTTAATTAATGACATAAATAAACGAGGAAGTATTTCTTAATTGAAATCTGCGGCTTAGTCGTGGCAGTAGAAATGGGCGGCATTGGTCAGACCACTGCACAGTGTCATCGCCGAGAGAAGAATCTTTACATTGCTTTTACGAAACGCGTTACTATAACAGTTCAATGGAGCAAACATTCGTTATCACCAACATTTGCATTCGATCGCAACACACACACACAATAGGTCTCGAATAATCTATTGTACGAGATCAATTTAAAGAAGTGCAACGAAAGAACTACCAGCCGAAGATGAGTGTGAAACAAGCGGCGAGTTAAAAACGAGAAATACCCCGCGCAAGTTTCCATTATTCTGTGGCATTCGTTTGTTTCCTGGCGGCAGGCGCGGCACACCGGGAACAAAACGAAAAGAAGATGGGGAAACGCAGAGAACGCGGCGAGGGCTCGCAATCGATACTGAAGAGCCTTCATTTCTCCGAGACTGATTCCAATAACAAACTACTCGCTTGTCCCAATTTCACGAAGGATACCAGCTCGAACGATCCTTAATAGAAAGTCGTTCTGGTCGGGTCGGCGAGATTTTTTTTTTTTTATTAAAAACGAGAAAGCCCCGGTGTGGCGAGCAACGACAAGATACCGTCTGGTTTCGGCCGGGGTAGAATCCCATCAGACTGCCGGGGTACTCGCTATTAGAGCACCTAGCGAGTTGCCATCTCGTTTCGCCGACAATAGGAACCATGAATTGGAGCATGAATCCTAAGTGAACCGAATCCTCTCTCCCTCTCTCTCACTCTCTCTCTCTCCTGTCAGTATCGATGCTGCCGCTGGTGCACAGCGTTACGCGAGCTTTCCGCAGCGTGTCTGCCGGGTTACGAGCGTGTCAGTTAACCTCCGTTCGATAAAATTTCCGGGAGAACTACGGTTGTTCCAGCGGTGTATAATTTAACTTTCTCCGTGCTTCGAGAATTGAGGAATTAAATCGTCGCCGCGAGAATCCGCCGGTTATACGAGTCTGGTCTGTGTTTTGCGCGATACTTAATGGAACTGCGGTGCAAGAGTTTGCGCGTTTACAGAGAAGCTTTTACAAAGTCGATAATGACGATAGCTTGCTTATGTGAACGGGGAAAATTCTTTGTTAAATATTGCACAGTAGAAAAAGAGGTAACACGTACGAAGGTATAATAAAGAAACAAAGAGATAAATAAAGAATAAAAAGTAACAATGATAATAATGGTGAAAGGATTTAATACTGTTCTGTACTGTTCATTTTCATCTATCGTTTATATTTTTTGTAGGATTAAAATTTATGAAAATAAAGCTCAATATATTCGATTATTTTAATGAAACTTCAAATTCTATATATTATTTCTGTCACATTAATATTTAATTAAAATAATAGGCAGCTCGTTATAAGAATGTTCTAATTTTGGATAATTCTTGTATCATTCTAATGAAGATCGATTAAATTTAAATATGATTATTCGTTTTATAATTAATCTTTCTAAGATGGTAAAGATTAATAGAATTGTTCCATTAAACACTATCAATGATCCAATGGATAAAATAATATTTCAACAATAATAGGCGTCTGGATAATCTGAATAACGTCAGTTAAATTAATTCCAATAAATATTATATTAAATTTATATGAATTTGGTAAGTTTTTTAGCTTTCACCTTAAATAGCTGCCCAAACAATGCACTTCTTACGTACATTGTTGCTCGAGCAAAGTCAGAAAGAATAAAACGAAGACATTGTTTTAGTATCATCGCTGCGCATGTGCATAAAAAATGCAGACTTTGGTGTTAAAAATTTGGAGGAGCCTCATTTGCGACGCCTTCGGCGATCGGTTTCATTTCGTCCTTTATGTTAGACGGTTCGACGAATTGATCCGATCCAAAATTATTGGCTTTCGGACACACCCTGGGAATAGCAGAAGCCGATTCCACTGGCAGCGGACCCTGTTTCCTTTCGGCAACCGTTCCCAGTAAACGGACGAGGAAGAGTGTGGGGTTCCGTCCGTTGAAATCGATGCAAGGACTATCGTGGAACGCCCCAAAAGCAACGCCGTGTCCAAAACCGGGTCAAGGCCTCGTGGGAACCTTCGGGACCCGCGAACGCGATGCTCTCCGGAGAAACGTTTGCAAAAAGAACGCTGCCGGCCCTTTCTTCCTATCTGTCCCCGGTGTCCCTTCGAAGTTCTCCTCTGCCGTGCCCTCTTTTTTTCCTAGCGCCGAAGAAATTTTATTGGCGACGGGGAAATTGAAATCGACAAAAAAGACAACGCTCCTACACCGGAACATTTTTTGGCACTTCAGATTCCTCCTCTGGATAAACCGAGTCTGTTGGCGGAGCGTCTGACACCTTTTATCGCTGTGTCAACACGTCCGCCGCGCTTCTTGCCACTTAGTGCTTCGCGAAAATGTAAAATTGAACGCGTTAAGCGTCGAATAGCGACGTGAGAAATTCCTACGATGTCGTAGTTATTAATTAATAAAACCGAAACTAGAAGGTGTTCGAGAATTTTCCGGTCCCTTTAAAATTTTCATGCTCGCAGAAGCCCAGTTTTTGTATCAGCAAAATGCCGAGGCAGATGCTTCGTTGACGTCCTTGCGAAACGAAATTTTGTTTCGAAAAATGGAACGGCTTTCCGAACGAACCGATTGTTGCGATACAAACGAATTTCGAATTCACACCGAACGTTACGATAATCGATTTAAAATGTTCCCCAGTCGGTACGTAATTACGGTAACTCAGACATTCGCGAGCCGTCCGATCACGGAAATGTAATAGTTCGCGCGCGACGCGTGGCACTTTTCGTAATTTCAGTATACGACATGTTGAATATTTGGCGCAAATGCGACTGACTTCTGTCAACGAATGCACGGTTGACCAGTTTTATCTGGCGCTGTGCTTTCGCTCGGAAACGAATGCTCTCTGCGCTTTAATATTTTGCGCCTGCAGTCACGAAATTGCAATTAAAAATCAGCGGGACGGGGGGATAGGCGTGTTTCCATTCGCGACCGTGTTACACGGTTCTCACGAAAAAAAAAATCGAGATTGCCCGGGACTCGATTATTCGAAAAACTCCGCGGCTCGCGAGGTCATTTTTGCGATGCGGACGCCAGCGTCCGGCACGTGTCACCGTCGTAATAAACGGTGCCAAGGGCGTGGGAAACGAATAAACCATCCGGCACCACATTTCATTCAGCGCGGAGTGCTACCGAGCAGACATTAATGCCTTTCCCGCGGTCGACACGCGGACGATACCAAAAGGCGAGACTTACATTTCCGCGAGGGGATCCCTTCGCTCTCGGGTGCTCGGTGCAGCGGAACGAGCCTCCGATAAAGACATCCGGCGGGCTTAAATCGCAAGAAGTTCCGCGGCGATGTCGACGCTCGGCTCGCTGGGTCATGAAAAACCCCGGCGGACTTGGTCAAGGTCCGTGCCGAACCACATCCGCCGGAGGGACACCGCTGTCAGAGCGAACCAGAATGCCTTTGTTCATGGACGATCGCGTTTAGCAACGATTTATCGGTCCCACGGGGGTGGAAAGGCGATCCGAAGCTACGTGGGTGACCACTCGTTTCCTCGGTTCGATCCGTGGTAACCGTAATTAATGTCGAATCCTGGTAAAATTACACGAGAGCTCGTTGACGTTGCTCGGCGGGTGGGTGTTTAATTTATAGATTGATTTTATTAGCCAAACAGCATTGCTCGTTAAAGGTGAATGAGGAGGCTTTCGAACAAGAGTAATGGACGGGGGATGCTGAAAAAGATCTTTACCAGTAATTGAATTCCATATCTCGGTCTCGTTAGCGAGGGAGTAAAAAGTGCTACCATTTCCCTATCTGTTCGAAGCTTCTACTTTGAGCATTTTTTGCGCGCGATGTAAGCGACGCGAGGTTACAGTATTCCGCAGGCTTGTCTCTGTGTAACCTGGATGGCAGAGAGAGATTCGTGAATTTTATGCATTGCTACTTTGTGCGCCTCGCTGATTATGTTAATGGTTATTAAAGGCGGTTTTTAAAAAAGATCCGCTTTTCTAGCGAATAATCGTCGCGGTTTTAATAATTACCGCGTATAAAAATTCATGAATGTTGCTTAAGCATGTGTCTCCAAGTCTGCGGAGTTCCATAATGAGGTATTAATTAGTTCGTGTATTAAAAAGTCGCCGAAACATTTCCTCCAAGGTAAATATCTGGAGCTTTCAGTAGAAAAGGACGACTTTGGTCAGACATCGGTCTTAAAGGCAAAATGTAAATCGAAAAATCTTGTTAATTTTCGCACAGATCTCTTCGCCAAAAACTATCGATAAAGGGCACAAAAAATACTTGGTAAAAAGAGAATAAAAAAATATTGCTCAAATTTTTAATCGATCACCCGTTGTTTTATCTACGGAATGAAAATGCTCAAGCAAATTTCATTAAACATGTCGAAAACAATTGAAGAAATAGTAGAACGTCGAACAGAAAAATTGATCGTCCGCGTGTGTGTGATTACAGAGCGTCAACGAGATTTTCGAAGATCCGTAAATCAATTTCATATATTCGATACTTCTCTCACCGCCGGTTCCCGAAATAAATCGAGTTTCCCGGAAACTTTGATGCTTACTTTCACCGCACCAGCGAACCCGTATGGAATACGTTTCGATAGTTGTACACATGTACCGACCCGACCGAGCTTCGTTACAATCTGGAGCGGAGTAAGTCAGGCGACGTCGCCCGTAAGTGTCTCTATTGGAAATGAAATGCAATTTCTGCAGACAGTTTCTCGGGTCGGAGCGGCGGCGGCGGCGACGGTGTTAGTTCGAGTTCTCACGGTTTCCATTTCGTCGGGCCGATGGGTTCAGCTTCGCGGAAGTGTTTGTCGACGCTGTAACGCTGGCGAGCGTGTTAAGGGGAAGTGTTCGGGGAACTTATGCGAGGGACAGAGTACCGAATGCGATTAAAGTTTGAAGGGCCGATAAACGGAGCTCTCAACTGCGGAAGCAGGAAGCAGCCCTGACCGAGTTCTGACCAAGAGGGAGAAAGAGAGAGAAAGCTAGAGAGGGAGAGAGGGGGGGGGGACGTCGGATGTAACACGGTTTGTAAAACGCTGCATCGAAAAACGGAAACGCGGCGCGATCGACCCTGACCACGATCCGGAAACGAGACCGGCACGTGCCGTTCGATTTTTAATAACGTTTTGTCTTCTTTTTATCGGCGATAGGCGAGAGTCGCGGGGCTGCAGCCATCGCGAATGGTTAACGGCGAACGGCGGAGCCACCCTGAGCGAGTTACGTAGGTGGGGAAACAAATGGCCGATCAGCGTTCTTGCGTTTGACACGCTGTAATTCGGTTAATAATTTAGCTCGGCCGTTCGTTTCCCTCCGAACAGAAGTGCAGGCAACTGTGAGAAAAACGCGAAATTGTTTAAGGCGTAGGCATATCGCAAATGGAACGTTCGCGGAGCGCGATTCTACGTAGCAAAAACGAAGAAGAATATTTTTTAGCGGAGTGTTTCTTTTCCGAGAATATCGAGGTCGGACGTGCACACGGTGCAGATGGTCTCTGCGTGCGATCATTATTCACCGGTTCTACTCGCCGGCGAGATCTTGGCGATATATTTCCTTTGTTCGCCGCTTTTGTTATTCCCTGTGTACTCTGCCGGCTAAAAACATTTGAAAGCTCTACAATAACTCCGCAACACCGATTCCAATGACTATTTTACGGTTCGCGTTCTTTTGCCGAGTCCGAGTCGAACATTCATTCCCGGATTTGCTAGCGAACTGTAATATAAATTAGATCTATATATTTCCATCAATTCTACCATATATTTCTTCTATAAATTTTCTATAAATTTTCATCAATGTATATCTTGCTAGAAATCTGTGAACCTGTTTCTTAAACGAACGATTTGAGAGAATTGTTTCCGCCACTTTCGATTAAACAGTTGTCGATTGAAATGTCAGCTGAGACTCCCTTATCCGAATATTTACTTTTACAATATTTTGGTATGTAAACGTTCCATTGTTCTATCATCTAATCATGGTGTTATTTTTTGTGGATACGTTATCATCTGGTAGAGTACTCGAATGAAATTTTTCGACAAATGTTTCAGGATATTAGAAAAGATAAACGATTAACAGAATAATTAATACGTTCACGTGTAAATATCATTGAGACGTTGAATATCTGATATTTTTAATAGATATTATAAGCCGGCCGGGGCCACATCTATATCATTATTACAAACTGTATCAACTCGAACAATTTACTTGCACTCGAGTCTGATCACGAATTCTGTATCTACTTAAGCGCGACTCCGTTACAGTCGGCCGAGTCGATATTGCCTGTTGCCGGCAAACATTTGTGTCGACAGTAAATAATTGATACAGGCTCGCAGCCACTTTGCTTCATTGATGATCGCCTCGTGTTCCCACGTCGGCCGCTTCGTCACCTGTCACGCTGAAATTCGCTCGGCAAAAGTGCCGACGATGGAGCCGACGCCCGGTGACACGTGCACCAGAGTGACGTTTATGAACGAAGTCACGATTCGTCGTCGTTAGGGGTGACGCGAAAATCCCCCTCCGCCCCCTCCGCCGACCGACACCGACGTTGTATTAATTTACATGATTGAAAAACCGGCGAGGCTGCGGTTGACGATGACGTTCGCGCACCTGTTAGGAAAAAACGATCGATATTCACGCGGAAATCCGGATTCCCTCGATACCGAAATTATTCCCCTTGATTCGTCCATAAAAAGGACGCGCCTTTTCGGGTACTGAATTATTTACAAAATTCATCGGTGGTTCTTCCAGTCGGCTTTCATTTTCATGCATAAAAATCATTTCATTTTCGAAGAAATCTATCTATCCATTTTCAGATAGATGATACAAGGAGGAGTTCAAATCATTGACAAAATGATTTAGATCGGTCTGAGTTAGGTGATTTTAATTTTATTTTTTTATTTTTTTTTATTCAGATCAAATTACAGGTCCAATCGTTTTGATGTTTTCACGAATGAGAGAAACGCACCTTACGGAATGTTTCTTGTAAAATCGCGTTAATTGCGACATCGTTACTTTGGAAAATTTTAATTGAAAATTCGGCATAGTCTCGTTTATGTGTTATTTGAACGTACGCTGATTTCTTAATTTACGATCATTCAGATTGTAACGATGCATTTATGAGTTATTTATTTTATGTATCATTAGTATACAATCATTCTATAATCATCAATGTAGAAAAGTCAGAGTCTTATTGTTACTTTTATGAACTAATATAATATTATAGTGCATCATAGAGATCTAGTGTTAAGGAACAATTTCGTGGTTCTTCTTTCCGCAATTTGTGCAGAAAATTGATTCAGACTTCGAAGAAATTCGAACAGTTTCGTCGCGCGTGACAGAGATTTCAGTGAATTTTTCCTTTCGACAGCTCGCGAAATCACTGGCTATCCGGGAAACGTGGACTGACACCGCGTTCTTGATCGATTAGGCGACGTCACGGTGGAGTAATACGCGCCGTAACGAACGATCCGTCACGCGGCATCCTTATTGTATCGTCGGCCGAATTCTCTCGCGATTAGTTTCTCCGATCCGAGACGTATCGAGGAATATTCGTCATCCGGCGTGGCAGGTCGCGGCGAGAACGGTCTTCCGTCGAATTGGATCCCATCCGGCCGCGTGTCGTTTGTCACTTCCCCGGAGCGAGTCATTTTTCCGACGGTTATTTATAAATCGCTGTCTCCGTCGAAAATAATCGCGCCACCGAAACGGAACCGAATATATCCGAACGCAACGCGCGCGGACGGCGACGTGACAATCGCGTCTTCCCAGCGAGTATACTAATTTCTAGAGAGGATATATTAATTAGGATAATGAGGATATAAGGATATAAGGATAATTAGTGAGGATATATTAATCTAATTTCTCGAAGAAGAATATGAAAAATATTCGGCGCTCGTTTTGTCTGTGTTGCTGATTTTATTTTATTTTATTTGGGTTACTGGAGTGTATAGGAGCTAATGATTTCAATAGTCATTTAATCATCTCGAAATGATTCTTTGAATTAACACCTTATTCAGAAATCTAATTATTTATTCAGAAATCCTCGATTTTTAATTTTAGGGAGAAACATTCGATCGTTTTTCTTTAGCTGATAATTTCTTTCATGCTCATTACTTGAATACGGATTTTATGCATTTATGGCAGAAATGAGTAGCCGAAATATAAAAATGTCAAGACGTTGGAAAGATTTAATGAGTACAAATTGTTGAAAGAAGCAATTTATTTTTATTTAACTTCTGCTCTTTACAATCGTCTTAGACTGATCGTCTTAAAACATTTGTATTTTGCACAAACATCCGCAGTCTACTGATTACTTAAGAAAAAAATGCATAAGCTTCTTATTGATCGATGTAGTACCCTCGTTAAAAAGTCTAGTAATAGCCTCGCAGTAATTAAATTGTTAACAGTATTCCACGGAAACGAATGGATTGTTTAAAAACTTTTTCTTCAGTCCAATCGCAACACTGTTTCTACGCGTTCGGAGTATCGTCGCGGTCTGTTATTAAATTCTTTCTACGAAAACTTTCAGTAAGTCGGGAATTAGGCGCGTCCGAGTTTCAGATTATCCGATGATTTCCCGATAAGAAATATTCCCCGATCGCGGAATTATTTCGACGACGATTATTAATCTCCGCAACGACGCAGCCCGCTGGCGCTCGGCGGTTCTCGTCGCAGTGGGTTCGGCTTTTTTAACGAGATGAGAATATTGAACGTTATCAGTTACCGATGGGGGGCGGGGGGAGGGAGGAGGGAAAAAACACGCTGGCACGGATCCTCCTCGAACGACGGCCACAAAAAGGTCGCCGCGGATAACGTTCTTCATTCAAGCTGTTTGCGACCGGTGTTATTGGTATTCCGACTCCGCGGTTTACAATTTCTTCAAGGCGACAACCGCCCCCGCATCGGGGCTCTAATAAAAGTTTCCCGATTCAGTAAAAATCTCGCTGCACGCCGGTTTAAGAAGACAAGTCCGGGTCGAACTTATTCCCTTCGACGGTCGAACTCGATTCTAGGAAGACCGACGAAGGCAAAGGAGATATTATAATAAATTCTCGATTTCGATATTTCGTAAACCGCGTATAGTTTACGGAAGAAACCGTTTCACTCGAATTAAAATAATAATGATATTGGGAACGTAACTGTTCTGCACTGGTTGGTTCGATCCGAGGCTGCTTTTTATTGCAATTGTTCGTTGAAATGTACAGATTTCTTTCAATGGAGATCTGGATCTTCCTCGCAATTGAATGTCAATTGTAACCCTATCTGATTCTAGAATTTCGTGAACAGCAAATTTTTTATTTTTATTCCCCTTCATAGAAAGGAAATATCTGGTTCCTATTGCTTAATAGAAAATATTTAGTTTCTATTTCCTGAACACAAAATATTATATAGTTAATATAATATTATATATATTATAATATTATAATATTATTATATGTATAATATTATTATATTCTATTCTTTCATAGAAAATATTGTATATTACAATTATAACTAGAACTTTTAATAATAACTAGAAATTGTAATTATTCTATTACAATTGTAACTGGAATATTTAGAGCGTAAATTTATGTATAAAATAATGAGAACAATTATGATATGAATAATCTCAAATAATAATAATAATAATCTTAAATAATAATAATAATCATCTTAAATAATAATAATAAATAATAAATAACAATCTTAAATAATAATAAATAATAATCTTAAATAGTAATAAATAATAATCTTATCAACACTCGAACGCGATAGAAATCAAACAATCCAACGAAGTTGGGAATGACCGGGTAGATAAAAATTCGCGAAAGCAAGAAAAGACAGCAGACGTGACAAGAAAGAACAGTTCTCGTCGTAGACGCGTCTAAATCGGCGGGCGGAGCAGGTCGAGCGGCCGGATGGATGAAAAATCGTAATTTCCCGGTCTAATTAAAACAGACGCCCGCTATTAATTACACCGAGCATTGCCACCGCGGCGATACACCTTATCGCGGCTGGCTGCATAACCAATTTTCCCCCGGCGAAATCTCGTAAAAGTAGGCGTGTCGTAAAGATGCCGGTTTTACCTTCGCTCGTAAAAAGCAGTAACGTAAACGCGGCCACGGCGAGCCCGGACTTCTCAACCAGCGACGATCGGCAACGGGCGAAGACGTCCGTGCATTCGTCCCTGGCAACCGCCTCGTGTCTGATTTTACGCTCCGCGATTAACCACGCGCGGAAGCTGTCCATCAACCGCTTGCAATTTGATTTGATTTTCACGCTGCCGCCCGATAGGGGTCAACAAAAGCGAAATTTTCGCGCGAAAATGCGGCACGTTTCTTCATTGAGAACGAGGTGCGACTCCCTTAAAGCATGCTTCAATCAGAAGGTGGCACCAAGCTTTACAATTTTTAAATGTTTCATCGCAAAACAAGCAGTTAAACCATAACGATAGAAACTCCATGAAATGATATTCGTTAAAAGTTTCTGTAAACGAGCTACAACGCGTGAGAACAGCAACAATGTCGCGATATAAACGCAATAAAAAAGAAAGTATCAAAATAGAACCGTTGCGATTCACTCTCGCGGATTGCAGTTTAAATTAAAATAACGTCGCGACAACTGCAAAATACAGCCGCGTTTTATGCTCTCGGACGAGTACTCGGCGAACGTCGGCGCAACGATAAATCGTCGCGTCAAGTATATCGGTTGACGGTTAAAAATCCATGGAAGCTATCGCCGGTCCAATAACTGCGATCGAACAAAAGCGAGAAGGGCGCTCGATGGTGCAAAAGCCGCTCGAAAATCGCAACACGTCCGCAGGGTCGTGTCGAAAAGTAGCCGTTCCGGGGCGAGAAGCCGCGCCTGCAGCGGCGACGGCCGGCACAAAAGCGGCCAGGATTTTCAATAACAAAGCCACTTTTGTCCGGCGTTGGTTGGCAGTCGAGCGAAAGCCTCTTTCGAGGTCCGTTCGCGCGCGGAGAACGTCCGCGCGGCCGAAAAGCGACGCAAGCGGGCTGCGAAAAAGCGCGGCGGGCCGGATCGGGCCAGTAGCGGGTCGGCGCGGGAACTCCGAGCGACGTCACGCGTGTAAGTGATCCGTGAACGGGTCGTTCAACGGAGGACCCGATGGCTTTCGCATTCTAATTGAGGGATGCTACCGCGAATGCCTGCTTAGTCCGGCATTTTTTCGCGGACCAGCCCCGCCCACGCGTCCCGGACCCTCCCTCCCGCGATCAATTGTGAGAGGGCGTCGAGCCTCGCGCGCTCGAGTCTCGGAATTCTTCCAGCTCAGCCGGAATTCCGGCTTCGAATCGGTCTAGACCACTTCGCACTCGTAAATTGGAATCGCGTTTAATCGCGCGCGTTGATAAGCCTCTCCGCGCGCTGACAACGAGCTCGTTAACGCGGTTTATTGGCGCGTTTTGTGCAGGTTGAACGAGCGCCCGATACGAGTTTTCAGGGTCGACTGTCCTCGCGACGCCGCCGAAGATGCTTTTGATAACTTTTCTTCTTCTTCGCTTTACCGCTTTTCTGATTGGCTGAGCGTCTCTTTCACCTGCTAATCGGGTACGACGAAGTATTTCGTTAGTTATTAGAAGCTAGTGTGACCACAACTTGCACAGTTTAGTTTCAAACACTGCTGTGATTTTTATATATTCAGGGTGTCTCATAATTATGTTAATACCCAGAAATGGGCGATTCCTGAGATTATTTGAAGTAACTTTCTTCTTTACAAAAATTTTCTCCGAGGCATCGTTAACGAGTTATTAACGATAAACAGTGACCAATGAGAGGCGAGCACGGCCGGCGCTCCGCCCTTGCGGCCAATGCCGCGTCGCGCTGGTCGTCGACGCAGCGGCAGTGGTCACGAGGGCGGGGCATCAGCGATCTCCAATTGGTCACTGTTTTTTGTTAATAACTCGTAAACGAAGCCGCGGATTGCATTTTCGCTAAGGAAAAAGTTACTTCGAATGACCTCAGGAATCGCCATTTCCCGAGTATTAACATAATTATGGTAAATAATTATGGTAGCATAATTATAGTGAACTAAGGATGTCAGAATATACTTAAAAAAAACGGTGTAACAAGTAATGTATATGTTTAAGAACCCCGAAATAATTGATTCGATTCGTATCAATTTTTGGCGCATTGAAGTATAGTCGATCTATTTCCTAAATACATCTGAAAGTATTTCGATCGTGTAAATACATTTCAATAAAGTATCTGATGATTTTATTGAGGTTTCATAGCTGCATGAATTATGCTGCGTTTATATTGACGGCGGCTGAATGTTAATTGGTAATAATTGATTCATCGACGCCGTTACATCGCGATTAATATTTTATCCGTTCCCGGTTACGTTTTCGCGGATATTCGAAAAATTATTTGATTCACGGCTTGGCCATTTTCACGGCACGATTCATGAGACATGAATACAGATCGTTCTTTTCCGATGACCGTTATAAACAGGGACACGAAATAAAAATCGTTACACGAGATCAGAACGTAAACATTGTTATCCGTTCATTAATTTTCATTTTTACATTTTCAATCTCGCGAGCGATAAAAACGAATTATTATTATTATTATTACTATTATTATTATTATCGTTGCTAATTCCCCGTTGAAACGAGATTGGTATCAGTTCGTCGCGAAATATCGTAACGCCGCTCGGTTTGACGAAGCATATTTCTGTCGTTAACAAACCGGGGTGCCGCGCACCTAAATACTGATTTTCAATTGTTCCGATAACTCTTCCGGCGACAATATTTCCCGCGCCGCGAACGGGAGCCGTTCGCGTT
The DNA here is from genome assembly GCF_051020955.1 of Megalopta genalis. NCBI lineage: Eukaryota > Metazoa > Arthropoda > Insecta > Hymenoptera > Halictidae > Megalopta > Megalopta genalis. The sequence continues at coordinate 27,540,477 of NC_135013.1, read as the reverse complement.
TCGTTGCCGAAACGGCAATCGGTCGCCGTTAATCCTCCCACGCGGAGAAAATAGCGGCGACAAATTCCGCAAAGCCTCGCCGTCGAGAAACGTTCTGTTTAAAACGAAAAATATTTATCGGCGCTCGAACGCGTGAAAAGCCGCGCGGAAAAACCGGGACGAGACGTCTTCGTAAAAATTGGCCCGCCCACGCGCGACCCGCGCCGCGTGCAAGCCGCGGCGGGATACATCCACATATGAAATTCGCCTCTGTTTAAATAAACATTCTAAAAATACCGCACGGTCGTCGACTGTTAATCCTGCCCGCGACGGTTTCGTCATCGGATCATCGCGATCGCCGAAACGTTTCTCTTTTCGCTGTTCCGCGCGCGTGGAAATGCACGTTCTCCGTTTCGTTCGGATCGATCCGTAAATATGGCCGAGTAGCTTCCGCGTGGCAATATCGCGGCAATGATGCATGGCGACGTATGTTATGGACCCGACAGTAAAATATGTCTTGTCATCCTCCCGCCGATTGGTTTCACACGGCGTCGAATTTGCTTCTTCCTGACTTAGCATTATCTGCTACCCGCCTCGTGAGAGCTTCTCGGCTTCGGAATACATTATTCAATTTGGTGTGCAGCTTCGATACAAGCAGGACCTGTTCCTCACAATATTTTCGAGCTACAGCCGTGGTCTTTGTCTCGGGAGTCCTTATTCCGCCTTCGAACTGGCGAATTTTTATGGAATTGCACCTTCCTTCTGACCGAGAAGTGTTGCTCCACTTGGAACTGCTTGTGGATTTCTGTTCGAGTTAAGTTTGATTGTACATAATTGTTGTTGCACTCGAGTCTGATCATAAATTGTTAAAAGTACTGGCTAAGAATTCTCGCGTAATTTCAACCTCGGTCCAACTTTAAAGCCTTAAGATTGATGGAGAATTTTTCTTCCGCTTACGAATTTATGTTGCACTTGCATCTGATCGTGAATTCTTATTCTTCCGAAGGATGGTTTCGAACCTTTATTCTACTCAGGGCTGACTTCAAATTTTTGTTTGTATTATTACTCTACTGCGGTTTATCTGAAAATTGCCTGCCTTTGAAGCCTTATTCTACTGTAGACTACTGTCGACTTAGTATTATATTCGATTACGAACACCCCGGGTCTGATCATGGTGGACCACCATATATACAGGGTGTGTCAAAAATATCTCGTAATCCGAAAGTGGCGGGTTCCTCAGGTCATTCGAAGCAACTTTTTCCTTTACAAAAATTTTCTCCGAAGCACCATTAACGCGTTATTAACGAAAAACAGTGACCTATGAGTGGCGAGCTCACCTGGCGCGAGGCGACCGAGCCAATGAGCGGAACTGGGCTTCGTGCGCCGCTAGACTGGGCCGCCTCGCGTCAGCCGTACTGGATTCTTATTGGTCAGTGTTTTTCGTTAATAACTCGTAAACGAAGCCTCGGATTACATTTTCGCTAAGGAAAAAGTTGCTTCAAATGATCTGAGGAACCCGCCATTTCCGGATTGCGAGACATTTTTGGGACACCCTATATATGGTCCATATACTTGGACTACTTAGATCTAGTTACGAATTCCATTTCGATTTTTGCTAGATCCAGTTCAGATTCTTATACTATTTAAGGAAACTAGTTATATATATAACGAATTCTTACACTGCTTAGAACTAGTTATGAATTCTTATACTACTTGGATCCAGTTATGAGTCCTTACTCGACTTCGATCTGACTTCGGCGAGGTCCATTTCACTTAAGACAGATTACAAATTCATGTTACACTTAGGTCCGATTATGAATTCTCAATTCCACTTTGGTCCGCTCATAAATTCTAGTTCCGCTGGCGGTCCAAACACTCCTAAAATCTGCGTTTCGATTTCTATTCCACTTAACAATCCAACTTTGCATTCCACTTTCGGTCATCGAAATTCTTGTATCCGTTTAAAGCAGAGTTCAAACTTCTTGTGTTTCACTTAACCGAGAAGCTGAGAACTCCCTTTCCTCCGTAGTACGACCCCAAGTTTTCGCTCGGTCAGATTCCTTATCGTGCCACACTTGTTCTTATTATTCGAAATGCTTTCCTTCGTCTTGCTCGGCCATCCCATTTTCTTGCCTCGGCTACACGAAGCAATAAACAAAAATCCGCGTTACGCGATTCGAAGTTTCCGATCCACGTTCCATCGGGCAACCTCCATAAATTCAACAATGCACACGGCAATATTGTCGTCGAATTTTCGCCTCGTCCAAATCCCGTCTTATGCCAGATGTGTTTCCCGGCGCCGGCCGTGTTAAAGCGAAACCATACAGCGCGCCCAACAAAATCCACGTACATAATACATCAAAGTTCCGCACCGCACGCGTCGGCTGGTATTTGACCAACACAAACAGCGTCGCCTAAATAAACCATTCCTCCACGGTCCTTCTCCCAAAAATAATCCCACGAAAATCGTACAACCTCCGACCGAAATTCATCGACTGTTTCATTATCTCACCTGACCTCCCTTTGGCAAAACAACCTTGATAAACAAACCTCGTAAACCGCCCTCCATCGTTCGTATGATTCTTGCAAATTAACGCTCACACGGTTCGCTCAATTACAACACTCAGCTCAGAATTTGTGCGAGTTTGCTGGACGCTCATGTTCGAGATCTCCTTCAAACTACTGCGCTTCTGTGCATTGCGTGCATGTTTCTACGATCGTTCCTTGTTCTCTTCGACAAGCTGCAAGGAGATTCGAACGATCTAGTTGTTGGATACGTTCAGATAGAATGTAGTTGCCAGATCCATTCTGTTAGGATGAAGCTATTGGAACAATTCAGTTAGAATCTAGCTGTTGGATCCATTCAGTTAGAATCTAGCTGCTGGATCCATTCAGTTATAAGCTAACTGCTAGATCCATTCTGCTAGAATCTGACTGATAGATGAATTCAGCTGAAATCTGCTGTTACATCCATTCAGCTGGAATCTAGCTGCTGGATAAATTGAGCTAGAACCTGGCTGCTAGATCTATTCAGTTATAATCTAGCTGCTGGATCCATTCTGCTAGAATCTGACTGATAGATGAATTCAGATAAAATCTGCTGTTACATCCATTCAGCTCTGGAATCTAGCTGCTGGATAAATTGAGCTAGAACATGGCTGCTAGATCCATTCAGTTATAAGCTCACTGCTAGAACCATTCTGCTAGAATCTGACTGATAGATGAATTCAGCTGAAATCTGCTGTTACATCCATTCAGCTGGAATCTAGCTGCTGGATAAATTGAGCTAGAACATGGCTGCTAGATCCATTCAGTTATAAGCTAACTGCTAGAACCATTCTGCTAGATTCTGACTGATAGATGAATTCAGCTGAAATCTGCTGTTACATCCATTCAGCTGGAATCTAGCTGGTAGATCCATTCAGCTAGAATCTAGCTGCTAAATTCATTCAGACACAAATTAGCTTGTGGAACTATTCAACCAAAATCTAGATGTTCATTAAGTTAGAATCTAGCTGGTAAATGAATAACTTAGCTTGTGAAACCATTCTACTAAAATCTAAGTGTTCATTCAGCTAGAATCTAGCTGCTAGATCCATTCAGCTAGAACCTAGCTGCAAGAAAATCATTCAGCCATAATTTAGCTTGCGAAACCATTCTACTAAAATCCAGATATTCATTCAGCAAGAATCTAGCTGGTAGATGAATTCAGATAGAATCTAACTGCTGGATAAATTCCGCTAGAATCTACCTTCTGGTTTCATTCAATTAGAATTTAGCTTCTAGACGAATTCAGTTAGAATCCAGCTGTTGAATGAATCGATCTAAAATCTAGCTATAGATCTAATAAGCTAGAATCTGACTACCGAATCCATTCAGCAAGAAACCTAGTTGCTGGTAATCACGAAGTTAGAGAACTTAACAGTTAAATCCATTCCGAGTTAGAACTTTTAGTTAGAGCCATTCTGCCGAAATCAAGCTGTCCTCAGCAATAACCTGTCTGTTTCATTCACTCGGCAGAGAATCTATCTGCGAGAACCACTCAGCTGTAATCTACTCGGCAGATTCATTCAGCTGTAATCTAGCTGCCAGCTGCATTCGGCTGTAATCCAGCTAGATCGTCGATCCATCGGACGGGGGGAGGGAGGGCGCAGCTTGAAAAGCCGGCCTCGGCCGCCAGCGAGTCTCGTCAACGTCTCGTCTTCCTTTTCCCGGTTCCCAAGGTCGTCGGGCCTCGTCGAAGTCGAGGCCACCGTGTCTACGGAGGGCTGCATTCCCACGCCCACGCTAGGAGCCGGCCACGCTCGCGGCTCCGCGCGAGACGGAAGCGAGAGGGCAAGGGAAAGGAGATATCGTGGAAGGGAGAGAAAGAGCTGGCCGAGCAATGATCGATACTGCGAACGATATACACCGGATCCCGAGATCGGGTGCCGGTCCCTCCTCCCTCGTGGCGGTCGCGCGTGTCGCGCCGCGGCGCGGCGGCAGGACGGTGAAGGGCGAATTTTGTGTCTCGTGTTTCCTCCTTCCATCGGCGGCCTCTCTCCCGCGCTCTCTCTCTCTCTTCCGGTCCCTCCCGCACTATCCGGCCGCCAGCCGACTGCGCGCCCCCTTGGAAAATGAAAAGGCCCCTCCACCGCTCGAGTTTTCCAGTAACGATCGGTTCCCTTGCCCGGGGTACGCGGAGTAGCGCGGCACAACGCGGTCGCCTCTCTGCCAGCCCTCTCCTCTCTCTCGATCTCCTCTCCTCTCGCTCTCTCTCGCTCTCTCTCGCTCTCCTCTTCTCTCAGGCCGCCCTCCCTTTCGTCCTCAGGCTCGGAACAGCCGAGCCCGGCGCCCTCGCGCCTCCGTGCTCTCAGACGAATCTCTTAACACGTCGCGGACGAATCGCGGAAATTCTCGCGACTCCTGCTTCTGGCCGGTCGCGAGAATTCCTCGAATTTACATTGTTGTCGCGGTCAGAGCGCGAAGCATGGCCACTGGCGAAAGCTAGCGATAAAAGCGCCGGTCCGCGGTGTGTTGACGCGTTAAGCGGAGCTTCCGGTCTAACAGGCTGAAGAGAAGGTCGCTTTTACGATTTTTTTTTTTTTGTAGCGAAAGTAAATTCGATGATCACCCGAGGTTTTCAACGGTTATTTGCGTACTTTTCGAGCATGGGGAAGATTATGTTTTTGTTTTGTTTTTTTTCGTTTTATCGAACTGTTAACGCCTCGACGACCACGCGAAAAACCTGAAAAATTTCGTACGGTTCAAGTAGTTTATCGAATTGAATTAAAATTGCTAAGCGGAGTTGTGCGACATCGATTACATTTTTCAACGTAAAAGGCTTTTTTTAAGCCTCTTGCGAGGCTTAATGAAATTAAGAAATTATAATGGTTTAATATGTAAAAGTTAATTCGTGGAAATTAAATTTTCAATGATTCTGTCATTCACGCACGGACGACGCGGCAGTCAAAATGTTAGTAGCGTCACCACTGTGGCACGCTTTTTTAATTGTGCAATCGCGGTATATTTTTTAAATAGTACAATTTTTATATGCTTTGTTGATGATATAAATAGGATAAGTATCGTTAACGATCAAATTGCGACGCATTTCAAAGAAGAAATATTTAATTCTTTGCACTCGTGGCGCCACTAGAAATTGGTATACTATTTCTCAAAATCATTGTAAGAACATCGGATTCGTTTGTCTTAAAAGAAAAAAGAACTGTTAAAATTGCATTGTACTTGCCAATAAGCTCAATTTCATATGCATAAATCGCAATAAATTATACAAAATAAAAATACCATGGATCAGAAAATATGTTTCGGATTTCGACTTGAAACAGCTTCGACTGCAAAGGGTTAAAATTGCATTGCAATATTTAGAATTGCATTGTACTTGCCAATGGGCTCAATTTCATGTGCATAAATCGCAATAAATTATACAAAATAAAAGTATCATAGATCAGAAAATATGTTTCGGATTTCGACTTGAAACAGCTTCGATTGCAAAGGGTTAAAATTGCATTGTACTTGCCAATAGGCTCAATTTCATATGCATAAATCGCTATAAATTATACAAAATAAAAATACCATGGATCAGAAAATATGTTTCGGATTTCGACTTGAAACAGCTTCGACTGCAAAGGGTTAAAATTGCATTGCGACATTTAAAATTGCACGCGCCGCGTGTATCTCACATTTGCTGAATCCATCGAAAGATGGTGAAACATAAATTTATGCCGACTCGGCGTCCGTTTCATTAAATCGCGGTGCTACGTACGCGCGCTTCGAAAGGTCTGTTTATTCGACTTATAGGAGAAAGAAAAACATCATTAACTCACATTGTTAGTCTAGCGGGGCTAGATTGCTGTAGCCGCGCGCCGAGCCTTGTTCAACCTCGGCATTGAAATACGTTGCTCGAGGGTACACCGCGCCGTGCTGCTCGGTTACCGATCACTATACCGCGCGCATAAACGTTGCACATGTCTCGGATCTTGTAAGCGAGACGTTTAATAAATAATCAGTGGACTCATTTAGACGTGTTCCGTTAAACGAGACTGAATTCTCCCGGGCACAAAGGGAATTCCGCGAGAAGTTTTATTCGATATCATTTAATCACTCTTCTCTGTCGATTTGTTTGATCGCTGATTGTCCTGGTTGGAGAACATCGCGTGTCCGAATTGACAGCACGACGATAGCGAAAGTACGATACAGTCGATGATAAACGGTCTCTTTCCGAATTATACTCGTTCGAGAATTTTATTCATGAAAATTGTCAGTTCTGTTTGCTCGAAATTCGAATCGAAAATTCAGCTTACCGACAGCTGTATTAAGCGTAATAATTTTATAGAGCGCGAACGATATATTTATTCGACGATTGTTCGTACTTACGGCGACGATAATGAATTTCTCATGAAATCGATGAATTTCTTTGTAATTAAAATACAAAACGATCAATACCGAAAATTGGCCGGCAATTGCGTTTTGACATGTTTAAAAGGCTCCGACGGGGTTAAATAAAATTTCATTCGATACCGTTGATACCGCATCGAACATGCACGGAAGGTTAAAGTGGAAATGTATCGTCGGCGTAATATTTATTTTCGCCGTGTTGCGCGACTTTTGTTGCACCCAGTGGAATCGAATTCCAGCGCTGACCCGTATAAATTGCAACCTTCATGATCGCCGTAAGCGTTTTTGCGAGCTTAAACGTTAATGTTTCAATGATCGCTAAACGACGGAATTTTATGGCGACGAGGCCCACGCTTTGTTTCTCGTTGCGCTCAGTTTTATTATCATGCTACAATATTACCGTTATTATTATAATAATTAGTCGTAACGATGCATCTCTGGCCGACCTAATTGGCATCCTGGATAAACAAATATTTCTAACAATTAGAAAAATACGCATGTAGATATTATCGTCGCGATCATATCCGACGATATTCTTTAAATATTGTCGACAATGCGATCGTTTTTTTGTTGTTGTTCTGAGCTTAGTCGTTAAATAAAAACACGACGTTAATTCAACCGCAGGAAAACCGCAGGGAGTACTTTATTCGGTCGAAGAGCCGACGAATGGATGTGGTTTTTGCGGTTTAAACGATTAAAAATTTATGCACACACACACCATCGAAACGTGAACTTTTTCGAGTAGCCTTTTAGACGGAAAAAAAAAGACATTGCGGGCGAGAACATGTTCGTTGCGAAACAAGCTTGTAATTATCTTAACACGTTTTTATCACTTGCGAAAATGTTTCAGAAATGTTTCTATTTTCCTCTCGCAGATGCTGCTTTCGCGAACTAGAAATTGCGCCCCGCGATTTAAAGTAGCTCTCGGCGCGACGGTGTTTTCAAATGATGATGATCGAAATACTCACACGTGTCTGTGAATACGGTTTCTTTTTTCGCATTTCTCCGTGTGGAAGGCGGGGTTGAGAGGCATTTCCTCTTTTCATAGAGGCGTACACCGCGATATATGATCGCTGTCGCCGTAAACTTCGCGCTCCACGGAAATTTGGATCGCTTTTTGAATCCTTGCAATTTCCTTTTAGGCGAGTTGCTTTACACGAGGTGGAAACGTGAGTAAAATAAATACCGTCGGTGTACGCGCGCTCATGAAAACCGATTAGATCGTCAAAAATTCTGGTACACGCATGCGTTCTCTTCAAGGTTTTCTGAAGAAAATGTGGTAGAACCATTATTTCGAATGCGGTGCGCACGTTGCTTCCCAACAGCTTTTATACTTGTCTTTATATTATTATTATAATATAATAATATAATAATTATTATAAAAAAGTTATAATAATAAATATAATAATATAATAGTAATTAGAATAATTATAACAATAAATATAATAATATTATAATTATTATAAAAGTTATAATAATAAATATAATAATATTATAATTATTATAAAAGTTATAATAATAAATATAATAATATAATAGTAATTATAATAATTGTAACAATAAATATAATAATATAATAATATTATTATAATAATAAAAACACCAACAGCCTGTATACTTATGTCTATATTATTATAATATAATAAAAATATTACAATATGTCTATATTATTATAATAAAAATATTACAATATGTCTATATTATTATATTAAAAATATTACAATATGTCTATATTATTATAATAAAAATATTACAATATGTCTATATTATTATAATAAAAATATTATAATATGTCCATATTATTATAATAAAAATATTATAATATGTTTATATTATTATAATAATAATATAACATGTTTCCATTTTATTGTAATAGAAATATTACAATATTGCTATAATAACAAAACCACAAATGTAAAAGCTGTCGGCTCGATCTTCATTAAATAATAATTTTCACGAGAAAATTACTCCACTGTGGATCATAACCAGAAAGATACTTTTATTGCAACATGTCTGCGTCGCGACTCGCATTCCACGAAGTTCCGTCATTTATTACCGTTCGTTGAAGCCCAGAAAACGAAGGTGAATAACGGTGTACAGTGGAATATAAAATTGTTTCCGCGAATCTACGTAACGCGAACATTAGGCGCCAAGGTGTGCCCGATGAAAAAAAAAAGCTGGCCATTCCCGCGGAAATCTTTTAAACAATCATGCCGAACAAATAAAAGTCACGCATTCAAAAAGAGTACGCGCGCTTTAGCGTGTAAAGACCGCGGGTATTGCGCACTCGCGGCGTAAACGATCGCGCACAGCGCGATAAAAACGTTCTTAACGTTGACCGAAAGAGACTTTAATCCCATTTGCTGTTTCTTAGCACCGGACGCGGCGCTCGCTAATTCGCTTCTAACGCATTGAAATGAACGCGAACGAACAGTCATCTCTAAATGCACTCGTGTGCTTGGGTATACTTTCCTGCGATATTATCGCAAATGAATTTCAACGGAACAGAATTTCAGTAGAAACGTTCCCGCAATTATTCCGAGTCACTGCGAATCATTTATTATCTCGGTGTATATTAATGTCGTCCTTCGGAGAGAGAGAGAGAGAGAGAGAGAGAGAGAGAGAGAGAGAGAGAGAGAGAGAGGCCAGTCCATTAAAACATCATTTCCAACGTACAAAATCTGCAGACCATCGATACAATTTCACTCGAGAAAATAAACGGGAAAGCTCTTCCTCGAGTAATGAATAATCCCGAAAACAGAACTCAATTTTCACAGCACAATGTCACTGGGCATCGTGGAACGATTCCCGGCCCGATCATCCCTCGTCTCTTGGTGAATTCATAAGTAAGAAATAAATGATCGCGAGGGGGATAAAACGTCGAGGTAATCGCTTCGCGATCTAGCAAAAAAATATTAAAAATTACTGTGTCGAATGATAAATTACCAACGGTTTCGAATCCAATAGCATTTTTTGCATAACGACGTGGTATTGGATGATTTTGCAAAATATTTGTACGCGTGGCAAATTCGAGAATTTTCTTCACCCTCGTAGTTTTAAATTCTGCTCAGGGTGAGCACCCTAGAGGGTGTACATTTGAAAGAAGGAAATGTCAGTTGAAGGCTTTGCAGAAAGTACTCTTTATGCTCTTTCTTCTGCAATAAATAAAATGAAAAATGATATGACATATATACAATATGTATAAATATATATGATAGAAATATATCTAACATATTTAAAATTGAATTTTATTGCGATTAACTTGTTAATAAATTAATTTGTCAGTCTCACTTATTTGCAAACTGCTATACGTATTCTTTTCTATCGTTTACAATGCAGAAAATATTAAAATAATATATAATAAAATATAATAATATATTATATATAATATATTATATATATATAGTATAATATATATAATGTCTGTCTAATATATTATAATATAATATATTATAATATAGTATAATATATTATATAATTATATATAATATATTATTATATTTTATTATATATTATTTATTATTAATATAATAATATAATATTAGTATCTCTCTTAGTATAAATATTAATAATACTATATAATAAAAAGAATTGCTCGAATAAAAATAGGCAGAATAATTTATGACGAATAATGAACTATTCGAATAAACAACTAGGCAAAATAATTTACGACGAATAATAAATTATACCAATAAATAAGTAGCATAATTTACGACGAATATGGAATAGTTCGAATAAAATAGTCGACTAACAGGAATTCGTCCGTGTAATTATCTCAGATAAACATTTATTCGGAACAATCCGAATAATACCGAACCCAGGTTTCTGTGATGAAACTGTTTACCATTCGGCATAGCGTTTCTGACCGTCGCCCATCGTTCCCGGCCCTGTGCGAGCCCGGCTCGAGCGCAGCCCTCGGACGCCCACGCGTCCCGCGATCTCTCGCGCGCTGCCCGAACAGTTTTTTTCCGGGCTGCGCGCGCAATCATCCCCTAAGGTTCGGCTAAATTCGTCACCCCTCGGCCGAGACGTTCGGCGATCTTCGGCCGGGCTCGGCCGAGCCGCGGCAAAGAAAGACGGAGAACCGTTCGCCGTCAGTACGGTGGACGCTCTTCACCGGAGCGCACCTTTAGCTGACCGTGGATTTATCGCTGTCGGGCATCGCGCGCGCAACTGGTGATCGATTCGCGTTTCCGCCACCGGTCGCCACCTCCGAACTGTCCAGAATCTGTCAAGGTCAACCGTTGACAACCCGACACCCTCGCACCAGGTGCACGCATACGTCGACTGGGTGTCCGCGTGCTCGGTTTATCGGGAGATCGGCTCCGTCGAGCGACACTTAGATCTTCGATCGTTCTCGATTCCGTCCGGAAACTGTCGCCGCGGGGATCCCGGCTTTAAAGGGTTTCCACCTCTTCTTCGTTCGTCGCATTTTTCTGTTTCTGTTTCTTTTTCTTTTTGCATTTTTCTTTCTTCCACGATTTCGAGGCGAGCTTTCGAGACGATTTCGAGACGACTTCTCCTCGAAGCGGTGGGAAATTTCGTTCGGTGGACATTTTCGTAAAGTGTAAATTTTCATCGTGGAGGGAATATCTTGGAGTGCTTCTCGAAAAGTGTTGATATCCTCGATTCTATTTCCTCGCATATAGGAACAGATTTTTTTTAAAATAAATCTACCAATAGAGAATCTCGTGAATTGAACTTCAGCAATGAAACGAAATTTTTAGCTCGTTGTGACATACCTCCATTTTTGTTTTCTGTTACAACCTAACAGTTAAAAAGCGTAGAATGTATCATTTGCGGAACTGTTATAACTGAGAAGTAAAGCTTTTGATTAAGATGATCAAGATTGTCTTCTTATTGTAGAAAATAGTAGAAAATCATAGAAAACCGTAGCGAATCGTAGTCGTCTTATAGAAGAAAATTGTAGTCGTTCGATAGAAATAAAATCGTAGTCGTCTGATAGAAATAAAATCGTAGTCGTCTGATAGAAATAACATCGTATTCGTCCGATAGAGTAAAAAGAAAATCTTCCGTCGTCCGATGGAAGAAAATTAAAGCGGATGATCCACGAGAAAGTTCGAAAAGTTCGGAGAACTCTGTGTCGCGAAGTTAAGATTTCTTCTGCCGATCAGGATTGCAGATCGTGCAAAATTTCCGGTCGTAAGAGTCGCCATCGGGACGGTTATCGGCGAGTGACCGAGGCTGAAATAAATTGCTCGATCGAGCCAGCTGCGCGTTTAAGCAAAGGAGAGCCGGCGGCGGCGAGCGGACATCCAGAGGAATCGTCCTCCGGGGATTCTTCGATTTTATATCTCGCGACCGGGCTCCGACGTGCCGAATCAAGCGGCATTTTTCCGCGGCTCCGAACGATCCCGTGAGAAAACGCCTCGGCGGCGTTTTAACGACGGCTAATTAAAAAAGTTTCGCTGCCCGCGGTTTCGCTCGCGGACGCAACTGGTGTTAAAAAGCGTAATAGCGCCGATTGTTCGGCTCGTCGCGAGGAGGAGGAGGAGGAGGAATAACCGAGTAATTCACGACGGACACCCAGTCAGTTTCACCCATTGTCGAAACGTATCGCGTTGATCGTATCAATGAACCGCCTCCTATTTCGAGCGCCGTTTCGATTCAAGTTCAACCCGGTCCTCCTCGAGTTGCCTTTCGAAGAGGGCGAAAGTGAACGACTTTGCGCAGGGAAACGAAGAGGGACACGCCTCTCATCCCTCGATTTTTCCGGGAAATTTCTGAGAGAACGGGGTATCATCGATCCGCAGGATCGTTACGTTCGTTCGTGAACGACGAATCGGCGAACGCGGGAAGAACGGAACAGTGTCGCGTCTTTATACTTTCGCCGCGTCTCGATCATTAAAGCGGACAGTTCACTTTTGCCGACTGTTAAATAACCGTGCTCGATAGCTCACGCAGCATTCATGCGATCAGTTATCGTTACAATGCCCAGCCCGCCCAGTCGCGCGCATTTCTAATTAAGCCCTTGCGCGGCCCTTTGCGCTCGACGCGTCAGCTTAATTGCCTTGAAATTACTTATCTCTCTGCTCGAGCTAATTCCGCGTAACTTTTCTGCTAAATATGAATATAGTATATCGCGTGCGTATACGCGATGCCCCAAAACGGCCAAGAGATTTCGTCGCTGTGCGAACAAATTGTACGGGGAACGGTGATTCGGTGAAACCGCGCGGATATCGCGGATTCGTGCGGCTTTTAAAGTGAACGTCTGTCAAGGACGCGAAGTACATCGCGGACTTTATTCGAGCAGAGTGGACGTCCCGAACGAGATTTTACGTAAACTCCGTTCATCGAGGATTCGCGTAGCGCCTCTACAAATCAAACGATTGGGAGATGTCCAAGTAAACACTAGCATAAATTGCAACGATCGTAGTAATTCATTGACGGACGGAGATCCTCTAGAGCAGAATTTCGTCTCATCTCATCTGGATCTTGACCCTGTCGCGGCTGAGTTAAAATCTGCCAAATATTTCTGTGCTGAAAGAAACGTGAAAATTTAACAACGAATTCGATATACTTGGAAGCGAGATAATAAATTCTAGTAAAGGAAACGACGCTGTATATAATGTTCAAATTATATTCTCAAATTTTTCTCATCATTTGTCTCAATATTATTGCCAGGTTTTCAGTGACAGTTGTTTGAAAGTTGTGTGACATACGTTTTTCGCGTAGGAAGCGTGACAGCAGGGGATTAAATATTGTCGAATGAGATAAATGCAGGGAAATTAAAGATAAATGTGGGAAATTAAAGATAAATGTGGGAAATTAAACACAAACGTAGGAAATTAGAGATAAATGTAGGAAGTTAGAGACAAATGTAGGAAATTAAAGATAAGCCTAACAAACTGAAGCTTAATCTAGCAAAATGAAGATAAATTTAGCAAATCGAAGATAAATCTAGCACATTAAAAATAAATGCACCAAATCGAAGATAAATCTGGCAAATTAAAGACGAATCTATCAAATCAAAGGGAAATCTAGCATATCAAAGGAAAATCTATCATATCAAAGGGAAATCCAGCAAATCAAAGGAAAATCTATCAAATTAATGATGAATCTAGAAAATGAAAGATCCGGTGTACGAACTGGCACCTCCGAGTAGCCCGAAATCGAGCGCAAAGGGAGCACCAAGGTCCGCATCGTGTCCTCCCTAACTCACTTCCGCCTTCGGTTCCCACAGCAGGGCGCCATTCATCCGCCATGAACCGCGCAGACATCATCGAAATCATCCGGCAGTGAGTCGAGATCACGGCCGGCGCGGCGGGGTGGTCTCGGGTCGTGCGTTTTGAATCGATCCGCTCGCTTAGATTGATCGCGTGCGCAAAAAACCGAATCCAGATCCAGGGAAGCTCGCGGAACGGTTTCCCGGGCCCGTTCGCCATCTTGGATAACCGTGGCCAGCCCCGGGCGGCTCGCCGGTGGAATTAACGCGCGGAACACGAGGTCGCAGAAGGCAGAGATGAGTGGCGTCGGTTTTCTGGCGGCCGTGAAAACGTTCGCGCCGGGCGGCCGTCGACGTCGACGCTGCGAGAAGCAGCAGAAAGTGCTGGAGCTGCCGACCGGGTACGCCATGCAACCGGACGTCGTGCCATGCTGGGACGCTGCGCCCCCCATAACGCCGCCGGCGGCGTTTCTGCCACCTGGATATAAGAAGGGGTTTCCAGGTGAGACGACGAGCTTTCGCTTACAGTGGCCGAGAAGAGACCGGGACGCCGGGAAAGAAAGAAATCGGTGGACCGCGCGCTACGGCTGCGAATCTTCTTCGGAACGACGTCTCGCCTGTCGCAATGCGCTGCAGAGGATTAATCATTTCTTTTTACACGTTCTAGAACTCTCGGATCATCTGCCAGCGAACGCGTTTGCGAAATAGTAGCGAATCGAGTATAAAGCGATAGAATGTTGGAAGTAATAATTGCTCTTATATATGATAGAGTAATTAATTACTAGACTGCCGATCTTTACGCCAAATAAAAATGGTCCTCATTAATTGCAAGATGCAAGAATTATTTATTAATTATTTATTTCTTCGATCGTTTCAATGAATTCGCAGTGATACAATGATATTGCGAAATTGCTCGAACGCCTTTGCCATATTGCATTTGAACTGCTCATTTGCCCCATAAATGCATAAAATCCGCAGCCTAGTAATCGCCATCCAGTATTCCCTGGTCCTCGCAGAAGGAACGTGCGAGTTACCGATTTACGATACGAATAGTGTCCTTCGAAGCTGAGTGCGAAGGGTTAATAACAGTAATTAGATAATGGAGCTTTCTCCTTACGCTGTAATCTAGGTAACATCGGTCGATGTGCAGTGGCATTGATTTTACGACGATTAAATCTCGATGGCGTCGATCGGTTGGCGCAATTTGGAGCGGCAGGGAAATTCAAGGAATTTGAATACGTTGATGAGGAAAGAAAGGGAAAATGTCTGCTGATTCCTTCAAGTGTCGCAGATTATTTTTATTTCGCACAGGGATCGACTGTCTGATCTTGCCACATTATTTCTGTCACATTTCATACATTTTTCTCTTGCTGCTTGATTCGACCAATAATTTTACCAATAATTTTACCAATGCAGTAATGACTCCCTAATTGTCGCCCAGATTTATTTTTATAGTTATAAATTGTTCACAATTATAAAAATAAACCGTAAGGCTCGAATAATCGTATCTCCTCTTCCCAAATTATCCATTTTAGTGGACAATCTGAGCGTCAGTAAGGGAGACATTACTGTAATTATTTTATTTTATTACACAGCGTCCACATCGACGCGAACTCTACAATTTACATGGATTACGGTCTTCAGCATCCGCAAACGAAAGTTCGCATAAAAAACCGCAAAGTTTAAAAGCGCTCTCGATCGCGCGACAGCCGTTTAATCTCCGACCGCAAGATCGGATCTTCCGAAATCCAGACCGAGCCATAAAGATTCCCATGACTGAAACTTCCCCGTGCGTGTACACCAAAAACTTTGGAAACCATCGGCAGACTATTATCCGTTTCACGTGTCGAACGTATACCGCTTGTATCGAGTGATAGGCCCCAGTTCACGTCAAATAAAACGTGATCCGGCGCGTTTACTGCGCGCTTTGTTTGCTCGCACGTCACGTTAACGGTCCGCCGTATCTCCGCGCGTTCGTTATTCACGACGATTCGTCGGTTAACAAATAAAAAAAAAAAAAAGGAAAAAAGAGGCGATAGTCATTTTTCGTGTTTCGGAGGTTCGGCGAACGCGGAAACGATCGACGAAAGAGAATAAAACGGATCGTTGGCGGCGGGCGCGCGCCGCGCAAATATTGATATTTCTCGGCGTTTTTCATTACTTAACGAACGGTGACGGTTTGTTTATCGCGTGCCGTGGGTCTCGCCCCGCGAAAAATTGAAAGACCACCATCGAAAAGTGTTGCGTTCCGCGGATGACCGGGATTTCGTACGAATCTCGGATTTCATTCGTGTTCTACACGTTCGCTACGTGTGACGATTTTGTATTTCACATAAAGAACAACGAATTCATTTTCTGAATATGTTTATTTTAAATTGTTCTCTTCGACGAGACTTTCGCCGTATCTTGTAAGAGAGGATACGATGCATTTAATGCGATAAATACAATAAATGTAACAGTGCGCGCTGGGGACCTCAATTTTGAAACTCTGCGATATACTCAAAAAACACATAAAATTGTTAAAGAAATTATACATTAAATGATTATCCGGATGGCTACGCAGCTGTTGAACTAAGTGAACAAATCAAATTCACCGGCTAGAGCTCTTTCAGAAATTCCTTCCAGCGAAATTTACCTCGCTAATGACGCGGTAATTGAGACGATCGCGGATGTTTTTCCGCAACGAATCCGCCGGTTAGTCGGTCGATCGTTGAATCGCCGCGTTTTCACGCGCGAAAGTGAAATTAAGTAGACACGTCGGATGATATTTTTTTTTATCGGCGCACCGTGCCGCAGGAATCGATGCCGTCTGTTCGCGAACACGATAAAACTTCGTCGACACGTTGTTGAGAACCGTTCCCCAAACGCGATATTAATTCGCGAACGCTTCGCATCGCGCAGATAAAACGAGATATTATCGGAGGCTGCGGATGAACGGTCATTTTGAATTTTAAAATAAACGTCCCGGAACCGCGAACTCGCCGTGGAAAATACGTCGGACGAACCGTTCTGTTCGAAACGGAAAAAGAAAGCTAACGGCGCAGCAAAATTTATAATATTATCGTTCGTAAGCTGGAATATTGTTCCGTTCTGAAAATTCAATAGAAATTCGCAGATTTTATTTTCAGTAATTACCTGCAAATCTTCGTTGAAAACGCGATGTTACATTTTCACGACGTGATGGACCTATACAAATATTTACGACGTTTCCAAAAAGTGAGAAATTCGTTGTTTCGGTGTTTTATATGAAAGAAAATTGTGTCTGTTGGCGAAGGAGTCGAGCGTGGACGTGAAATTTACTGTTCAATGCCTTAACTCAGTGCTTAAATTATGCTAAATTGAACACGCCGTTTGACAAATATGAAATACCCGAAGTTTGTTCTTCCGAGAAGCGCATCATTTCGTGTGCCAAATTTCACGTTTAATATTTCAATTTAACATTGAATTCTTCCAATGCCGACACACCCGATCCAAATCATTCGGAACAAATTATTTGATAATTTAAAAATCGCAGGGAAAGTTCTTATATATTTTTCTTTACCGCGATATTCAACAATCCGGTTTCCTGGGAAAAATATCGGCAATGTTTCAGCAAATTTTCTTTCTACAAGTTTAAACGATTTAAAATCGAATTTACAACGTTAGAAACGTGACGTGGTCGGAGCTCTAACCGATTAGGGCGACAAGCGATCCCGAGAAACCGCGAATCCCTTGAACTTGAACCCCGGATCGACCGTTTCCGCAGGGGTCAACAGCATTCTCATCGTCGTGTCGGCCGTCAAATCGTTTTCGGCCGATCGTTCACTGGTCCAGAAAATTTCCAATCGCATTTTCCACCGTGGCAGGGGGACGACAGTCGACGGAAATCTGATCTCAAACATCGTCGAACCCTCTCGAGCCACGCCCCCCACCCCCGACCGTCGCGCAGAAGAGAGAGAAAAAAGGAAAACTTCTAAGAAGGTCGGACCTTTTCGCGATTTTAACTTCACCTTTCACCCGAGAACTTTCCCAGTGATTTTACTGAAACTCCGCTTTTATTGGCGAAACGTCTCGCGCACCTACTTTCCCTTTGTTTCGTCCCCGCGGACCTCTTTCGCCGCTGACTCGGCCTCGAGTCCGCTTCGAGGTTTTTTTTTTTCTTTCGAAATAATACTATACGCTTTCAGCGGAAAGTGCTTTCTACGCTTTAACAAAATTTGTCAAGAATATCGCGGGATGGGGAGTGGGGGTAAAATCGTATACGCGGCTCGTTGAACGATATTTGCTATTTCTACAGATTCACCGCGGTTACACCATCGGCAAATGTTTGCGGACCACGAGCAAACAGTTGTACTGTTCTCCGTGAGCGTTGTCCCGCGATTTCTGCTGGGAAACGCGCGACATTTTACCGGAATAGCAAGTTTACCGGAATCTTGGCCTCGAAACGGTGTACAGGAGCTCGCGAATGTTTGCGGTTCCGTGGGACGATCGAAAGCTTTGCTCTAAATGAGAGAGCCGTATTTTAATACGGTTGTATTCGATTCTAGAAAACTAGACCGCGGATTTTCAAGGTATTTATAATGAATGCAGATCGATGCGCTGTGAAACTGTAGAGAGATTAACCCGAGAAAGATAACCTACGTCGCAGAGGCGCCTGCGAAATAAACAACTGACTGCACCGTTTTCATAGAGGTCTAGTGATTTAAGTTTAAAATTACTTAAAATATAAAAAAATATAATATAAATGTATTTTATTTTTACAATAATGCCAAACCTTTAAAATGACTAGATTAACTTAAATAAATATCCATTGTTAGTATAAAATTGACGCCTTAGAAAAGCATGCGCCTCTGAAGCGTATGGTTATCTTTTACGTACGTTGTCATATGGTTATCTTTCTAGGGTTAAAAGAATTTCAAAGTGACAATGTAACGTCTCCAATTTGTCATCATCGAAGAAAGAAGAAAAGCTTCCATATGTGTACTTGTTTCTTCCAATTGTGAGGATTAAGATCACAATGGCTAAGTAACATCTTCGAAAGTGTTAACTATTCGTCTTAAAATATAACTTATACATACAAATTGACTCGACTCTAAATTATTTTATTAATAAACACTTGGTCGATAAACGGTACTCGTGTTATGAAATAATAACGCTCAATGTGTTTCACTATGATAAAAATGTGACATACGCCCACTACGATCCTAACCCACTCAGTTGATGAAGATAATTTCCACTTTGCATAAAGATCTAGGCATAATCAACCATTTGATGGAAACAATACCTGCACGCGTAGCATCTCTTTACGGAATCTGACGGTTCACTAATTTTTTAATTTACGATTATTCAGTTTATGCGTTACTTACGGCAAACGTTAGAATAACACTTGTTAAAAATCAGAATAAATGTCTTATCGTTACTTTTTCAAACTGATACAAAACAGCTGTTGTTCTGCTCCGTAAATCTAGCGTTAAGCAACAGAAAAGATCTAACTAATTAGATAAATTGATAGAAAAGAAGGACCAACAATGCGTGAAAAGATTTTTCTTCGAAAAAGTTGTCTTTCTGCCAAACTTTCGCTACGTTGTCCACCAACAATGACCCTAAAAAGTAACGAAAGCTCCCGAATAAATAAACAAATGCATACATTACCCAGTTTCAGAAGCAGAATTTCGATAACTGCGAGATAAGAATCTGAAACCGGTGATTCTAGCGGACGGTTTCCTCGTTGATGCGATTCTGGGCATCGAATCGAAGAAACTACTCCACGGCATCGCATTCCAAACGGTTCTGGGAACGGCAATTACGCGAAATAGTTGGCACGCGTGGCCGAGGAGCGATTCGCGTGGATAAAAACGCAGTCGCGACGCGTCCCCGAGCGTCTTTTGTTCTCGTACCAGAAAAATTGAAGCGAGAGAGAGAGAGAGAGAGAGAGAGAGAGAGAGAGAGGAAGAGAGATAGATAGATAGATAGATAGATAGATAGAGAGAGAGAGAGAGAGAGAGAGAGAGAGAGAGGAAGATATATATATATATATATATATATATATATATAGAGAGAGAGAGAGAGAGAGAGAGAGAGAGAGGAAGAGAGATAGATAGATAGAGAGAGAGAGGGGGGGAAGAGAGATAGATAGAGAGAGAGAGGGGAAGAGAGATAGATAGATAGAGAGAGAGAGAGGGGGGAAGAGAGATAGATAGATAGATAGAGCGAGAGAGAGAGAGAGAGAGAGAGAGGAAGAGAGATAGATAGATAGATAGAGCGAGAGAGAGAGAGAGAGAGAGGAAGAGAGATAGAGAGAGAGAGAGAGAGAGAGAGAGAGAGAGATCGTGAGCTGTTAGTCCGTCGTCTTTGTTCCTCTTCTGGTTTTCGGGAACGAAAACGAGAGTCCGTCCGGCCGTCGCGACTCGACGATCGGGTCGAGGTCGAGCTCCTCGGGTTGCACGCCGGGTCCGCGAGCTTATTAATGCCGGCGCGGCGTGACAACTGGGTCGAATTGTTCATTGATGAATCACGGAGGCGCCGTGCACGAATTTTCGGGGCTCCCGTGGCCCAGTTCTGTCCTCGGCCGTTCTCTTTCTGCTCTCTTTCGGCCGGTCTCCTCGTCTCCGGCCATGCTGAAAACACGCTATCGTCCATAAGTAGTCGGACACCTGGCACGTTCGGATAAACAGCGTATGTGGGTGACACAATCCGGGCCTGGGAACTGCTGCAATATCGATTTCGGCTCTTCGAAACTGATATGAATAGACCGCGAATATTTACGCGATCGCCTGCTTCCGCGATTTATATTTTCGCAAGTCGAACGAAACGATGCCGAAATTTCACGCGAACGCGTAAAAATAGGCAGTTCGCCTGTGTTCCTGAACAATGTTAGTTGCGAGTAAAAACTTTGGGAATATAAGAATAATAATTATATTGTTATGCGGGGTTCGTGTATGTCAATGGAAACTTTTAACAATCAGTTCGTTTATTCCATACATTTCAAGAGAAATATATTTCCCGAATTTTCGATTTCATAATTTTCGTATTATTTTCTAAACTGGCTCATTTCTGTTCTATATACGTCTATTAATTAATGACGGTTTGTTTAGATATATATATATATATTCTAATAACTTCATTTTCCAACTACCTTTTTTAATCATACCAACACTAATTAATCGATGACCCAGCTCCGCACCGAGCGGTTAATTAAACGAAAAATTGAGAGGTTTCAAAGTTCAATTATGCGAGCGACTGGAAAGCATCGTCGTTAAACTTTTTTTTATTTATTTAGATATTTCCGTATGTGCTCTAAAATCGATACACAATGCGAAGTAATATTTTTGTACACGATTTTAGTAAAATTTTACAATCGCGAATCATTTTCTATATTTTCTGATGAGCTCTTTTTGAAAATGTGTAAATACAAATTTCTCGTGTAGCCAATTAGCGAGAACTTTATACTTATATTTTATATTTATATTTTGTTATATTTATATCTTATATTACATTCATATTTTATTTTATATTCACATTTTCCTTTACATTTTATTTTGTATTTATATTTTACTTTATATTTTATTTTATATTTATATTTTACTTTATACTTTATTTTATATATATATTTTACTTTATATTTTATTTTATATTCATATTTTCCTTTACATTTTATTTTATATTTATATTTTACTTTATATTTTATTTTATATTTATATTTTACTTTATACTTTATTTTATATTTATATTTTACTTTATACTTTATTTTATATTCGTATTTCATAGGCATTAAACCGAAGAAAATATTTATTTCGATATTCAACACATTAACTCTTGTCACATAATATTCGCTTAGAACATGCAAAGTGACAAGAGTCATAAAATAGTACTCGCAATCAGTATCGCGCACCTTGCTTCTCAATTTTCGTTTCATCGGATAAATTGCTCCGATTATACGGAATTTTAGAAGTTGCAGAATCAAGACAGTTCCCAAGCAAAAATGAAATTACGAGCGCCGCTAATGTTCGTTGATTTCGCCGTTCACCCCCGCGCCCTATAAATTTACGAACGACGTGAACGCCGATTTTTAACGGAACACCGAGCCGCAGGCCGGTCGTTTAATTTTCGCTGTCCGATTCCGCAGCGGCGGCGTCGCAGTCGATTCGCTTTATTTACCGCGTTTCAATTTTATTCCCGCTAATGGCCCGCCCGGTTCGTTTGACGATCGCCGATCCCCCGAATCCTCGCAGTGCTCGGCTCCGATCGATGCCACGATTCGCCGAGTTTACGCTAAATGATATTTAATCGGGTGCCGTGCCCTCGCCGAAGAACTTCGAGGAGATCAAGTAATTACAAAGCTGCGGAAAAATCGTGCCCCGGCTGGCACCGTTCCAGACCGGCGGAGAATCAGCTCCGATACTCTCGTGGAAATTTCAACGTCTACTCGGCGGCTTTGGAACGTTCGCCGACGGACCAGCGACCAGAAAACAGCCACGAAATCGATGCGATTTGTTTATGAAAATGGGAACCGATTGCTGGATCGCCAGATTTTCTGTATTCGGAGCAGAAAATTCAAGGACATCGTATTATTTAGACGTCGTATTACAGGCGAGGTGAACTTCTATTCGACTATTGTTCATGCACGCGATGCAAACAATTTTTATAAAAATATATGAACTAAATAAAAGCCTGCGTTTCGAGATTTCGAGTAGATGGAAATTTTTCGTTGATTTAACAAACGCGAAGCTGATTAAAAATCAAGCAATTTCGAGCAGTTTCGAGAGATCCAAATTGGTCGAAAGAATCAAAGTCTGACGGAAGTAGAATTCATACAGAGCATCGCGTGGAACCGGGCCGAACAATGCCAACGAATCTCTCTAGAGCGCTAATTAAGCTCAATTTGTGGTCCATTAACGTAGGATCGAGTTGGAGGATCGTGAAATCGAAATAACGTGTCTCCCTTGCTAACGAATCGACATCCCTCCCCACCTTCTCTCTCTTTCTCTCTCTCTCTCTCTCTCTCTCTCTCTCTCTCTCTCTCTCTCTCTCCCTCTCTCTCACACTCTCTCACTCACTCACTCTCTATCTCTCTCATTTTTGTTTTTTTTATTTCGCCCCGAATGGAATTGTTTTCGCCGATCGTTCAGCGACGGTTCGACGTTTAATAAGAATTTTAATTGGCGAACCGATGTATTTGTCGCGCGATCGGTTATTATTCCCGGTATAATACGGTTTCGCAGTGGGACAGGGAAAGGGGGATCTAGGATTGCGGCAACGGGAAGCGTTTCCGGTGCAAATGGAGGAAAATCGTTCTCCCAATTTTTACGGTGCTGAATCGCGCTGTAATTATTTTCGGTGAAACGCGGAAGCAGATTAAACGTAGACGTCTACTTTCGCGATTTCGAGCACAATATACCCGGCGCATTCAATGGCCACTTTGTTGCGTTCACCGTCGAAAATTGCTCGATCGATTCTTCGATGATCTGCGAGTCTCGATTTCTCCGGCGGAGTGCTTCTGAAGTAACTGCCGATCGTACACCACTTGCCTATGTTACCGTTTCATTCGATATTTCTGTGTCACATTTTTACCATCGATTCGAGTACAACATTTAAGATTTACGCAGGTGAAAGTGCATTTTCACAGACAAGCTCGAGAAATGAAATTTGATCGAGTTACCGTTTTTCTTCTTTAACGTTCGCGAATCAAAAATTACGTGAAATTGCATCGACTCGATGAAACGCTGCTGTTTGCATTCGCAAATTAAATTATTTATCTCTATTACGTTTACCTTCGACACGTTTCTGCGTCACATTTCTCTCCGTTTCGACGTAAAAGTCGCTTTCGCAAACGCATCCAAACGAATTTTCGCGCATAATTCGCGCGCACTCGGTCACGTAAACGCGTTCGAACATGATTTCGCGCGCAATAAAAAAGAATCGAAAGCCAACGAAAAGATACCCCTTTCTTCGCTAATTTCGATTCTCGTGGAGAACGAAAGAAAATTCCACGGCGTCTCGTGGATTCCCCGCGAAGCGCTGAAGCGGAATAATAGCCGCGGTCCGACGGCAATTAAGCGAATCTGTATTTCGGTTGGCTCGTGAAAAATCGTCGAGCGAAGGAGCTGATCTTGACAAACGGCGACGAAAAATCGTGCACAGGATACGGGACAATGGGTGTCGTCGGTGTCGTTGCACTCGGGAATAGAAATGCTCGTCGCCAATTACGGTTCGGGGGCTTGGGACGGCGGCACGCACGCGGAAACGCGAGACCCGTTTCTGTCGTCTCTTTTTTTTTCTTTTTTCAACGGGCATCGTAACGAGAACGCGGCGAGACGCGTTATTACGCGTCCCCGTTTTGTATGTAATAACGAAACGTAGCCCGCCATTCACGCAACCGGAGAACGTGAACACAGGGGCGCGGAGAAAACTGCCGGTCCAAACGAAATACACACCGAAACCGACGCGGGAAGCGTTCGATCGAAATTGCGACGACGTGGGATTCGCCGCAGAAATTATTTGCGCGCTGCTAACGAACGTTTCCGTCGATATTTTCTTTGACTGTTTCGCCGCCGACCGAAATGAAAAAATGTAACAGGAGAAATACACGTTTTCACGACCACCTTACTTCATGTTCGTGCAATGTGGACGTCATTATTTTATTGTTTAAAAATGTTTTATTTTATCGTGTTAAATCGTATAACGATCGTGGTAGATCAGATTTTTCATGAGCACCGTGAATCGATACGTTAAGCGACGAAAATCAACTCCGAAAATTCCCATAAAAATCGAAGTGATTCGATCAACGAAACTGAGACTAGAGAGTTAGGATGTGTCATAGTTTTCGAGTGTATTGCGACAAGAACGAGTTTTAAATATTTGGAAGAATTTCGATGTTAAGTTACGTGTTATTTTGTGCTTGTACGGATTAGACGATCGAAAATTATGGACGATTCTATCGAATGCTGACCTGCGTTATTCATTCGATACATTTCGTGCTTGTTTATAAGACATAGTTTCGATACAACAAGTGACGGAAATACTAAGAGTTATCGCACGGTTTTACGCTAGTTCGCTGTCTTCGTATCTTTTTTTTCCAAGACGGAGATACTACATTTTTAAATGAAATGCAAATTGCGAGGCGCCCGACGGCAAACTGCACTGACAAATACTCACGCAAGCTCCGTAAAGTGCGCGATTTACAAAAGCCATAACGGAAGCTCGTTTTTCACGTTGACAGCGAAAGGCGAAGACTGAAATATTCAAATGACACGAAGAAATTCATGTTCCTGCGCGCAGAACGGCTGAAGCTGCGCATGAATTTTGAAAGGAGCTCGTGAAATAGGATTAAAAACGCGAGCTAATGAAACGGCTTCAATAATTCATCTCTTGATACGGTTAAATAACGAGATAAGCAAGAGTAAGTACGGGGATGGTTTAATTGATTTTTCGAATTAATTTTAATTTAAGTGTGTTCCATGTAATCGATGGGATTCGGATCTTAGTAATACGCGAACAAATTCCGCGCGGTCTAGAACATTTTCTCATCCCAGCAGAGTCGCTGTACAATAATATTTTTACGTTATTTTCAACTCGTTGAAACTGTTCGAAGACGATCTTTATGCGAAATAAAAATTGCCCGCGTGAGTTGAGAAAAAGGGAGTCAAATGGAAATTGATCTCTTCTCTTAATAATGCGATTGTAAATAATAATGGAACGGATAAAATAAAATAGAAAAGATAGTATTAATTTATTTAACAATTCGTGTTTATAATAATAGAACAGATAAAGTAATATAGAAAAGATACTATTGGTTTATTTAACAATTCGTGTTTCATCTGCTCGTTTTTATAATAAATGCATAAAAATCGCAGTCTAGGTATAAGTTACCGAAGCGTGTTGAAAACAGCAGGAACAATTTCTTACAGAAAAATTCATTATTTGTCGAATGCACTAAAAAACTTGTGCCAGCCAAACCCGACAAAATGGCGGTCTCCGGGATCTGCATTTCACGATTATTGAGGTTCTATAGATCTTTCTGTGAATACATATATTAATTCGAATGTATTTCGAAGTAAAAATTGTTCAATTTTTAGAAGATAATGCGAACTAGATATTTTTTCAGAGTTCAATTGTTCTGGTACTTCTGCTTCGTCTCGATCGCGAACAACGTCGCCATCGAAAAGGAGATCACGGATTTTTCCTTCGGATTTTTTCACGAAAACTTTCCCCGCGTCTGATCGCGATTAGCGATTTTTCGCGAGCTAGCGATTTTCCGCGAGCTAGCGATCTTTCGCAAGCTAGCGATTTTTCTCAATCTAGCGATTTTTCCCGATCTAGTGATTCTTCGCAAGCTAGCGATTTCTTGCAAACTAGTGATCTTTCGCGAGCTAGCAATTTTTTGCGAGCTAGCGATTGTTCGCGAGCTTGCGATTTTTTGTGAACCAGCGATTTTTCGCGAGTTTGCGATTTCTTGCAAACAAGCGATTTTTCTCAATCTAGCGATTTTTCCCGATCTAGCGATTTTCCGCGAACTAGCGATTTTTTGTGAACTAGAGATTTCCCGCGAACTAGCAATTTTTCGCGAGCTAGCGATTTTTCGCAAGCTAGCGATTTTTCCCGATCTAGTGATTTTTCCCCCGATCTAGTGATTTTTCGCGAGCTAGAGATTTCTTGCAAACTAGTGGTTTTTCGCGAGCTAGCAATTTTTTGCAAGCTAGCGATTGTTCGCGAGCTTGCGATTTTTTGTGAACCAGCGATTTTTCGCGAGTTAGCGATTTCTTGTAAACAAGCGATTTTTCGCGAGCTAGCGATTTTTCGCGAGCTAGCGATTTTTCGCGAGCTAGCGATTTTTCGCAAGCTAGCGATTTTTCCCGATCTAGTGATTTTTTCCCCGATCTAGTGATTTTTCGCGAGCTAGCGATTTTTTGTGAACCAGCGATTTTTCGCGAGTTAGCGATTTTTTTGCAAACTAGCGATTTTCCGCGAGCTAGCGATTTTTCTCAATCTAGCGATTTTTCCCGATCTAGCGATTTTTTCCGTGAGCTAGCGAAATTTTCCGTGAGCTTACGAAACCTATCGCGGAGCAATCCGAAAACGGTCGACTGCGAAACTGGATGCGGCAAGAATGTTCCGCAGCGGTGAAGGAAAAAAACGTTTCCTCGGGCGGTGGACTGTGCTTTATGACGCACGTTAACGAAGGCCCACAGGGAGAGCGTCGAGAGAGCGTCCCGACGCGACGTGTGACGCCAGCCGGCGAACCGCGCGTGGGCGCCTTTTCTCTCTCGCATAGCTCGCTTATAATAATCTTGACCACCCCATGGTCACTCGCCGTTTTACGATATTACTTTCACGGCATTCACCGCTTTGTCCGCCGAGCGGAAAATTCACCGGGCATTTTTGTTTTCATCCTCTCGCGGGCTACTTATACCGTATAATGTTGCCGGCTTGGTTCGCCCGAGGGTTACTTTTTTTTCCACTTTATTTTCCAAACGTTTGAAGTCCCATCGACGGCCACCGTCGAATACGCCTCCTCCCGTCGATCGGCCGGTTTCTTTATTACACACCGTTTCCCATGGAAATTAATTATACCTCGCTAATGCGAGGCGCGGAGAATGTTTCTTTTATGGTAATCAATTTTCGTGGGACGCGGACGCGTTCGTTTAATACACGGTCTTTTAATGCTTCGGAATTGAAGTGGCGAGCTGTTCGAAGGACTTTTTACTCCTGGCATTTTTTACATAAATACAGCGGACGCGTTAATTGTTATTAGACTGTTATTTTTTGCTTTAAGTGCGGCAGAGGCACCGGGAAAATTTTTGAACGCCTCTGTATTACTGCTGATTTTTATTAATGAAAAGGAAGCAAACTTTGTGCTTAATTTTATAATTTTTGGTCGTAATCGGACAAAGAACTTGTTTTTCCAAATCTCCATGTCCTTATTTACAATCTGTCCAGATGACAATTAGTAAATATGTACGTACAACGATTGTTTTAAGCACAAAACGCAGCTCGTCGGTATAAAGGAGCATTAATTAAATTACATTGTTATGATTTTATTGTGGTATGTAC
Organism: Megalopta genalis; assembly: GCF_051020955.1. NCBI lineage: Eukaryota > Metazoa > Arthropoda > Insecta > Hymenoptera > Halictidae > Megalopta > Megalopta genalis. The sequence goes on along the minus strand of NC_135013.1, from coordinate 27,512,390 downwards.
CAGATACTAACAAACGAGGAATGTAATTATTTGTTTCTACTGATTTAGAATCCTCGTCCAGAGTGCCAGTGATCGTCAAACCGCAGATTTTATGCATTTATGGCAGAAATGCATAGAAGACGTATCGAACGGTAGAAATGCAATAGAAACTTAAGAGCATAATTCTCACTCGATGCGTTATTCTCAACTTGTTGTTCTCAATTCTTGCAGTTGGTACAAACAATTTTTATCTTGCATATAGTTTCACAGCCTAGCTATCACAATTTACATCCACGAATTTCATGTACGCAGCATCCTATCCCTGTTGGAAAGTCCTTCCATATACACGCTATACACCATACAAATATTTACATAATCGTTGCCGATCATAATTTCCTGATTCGCTGATTCTCTGTCAGTCTAAATATGATACGTTCTTGCACCGTCATTGTAAAAATAGGAGTGTGCCCGTGCGTATAAATGAATGAAATGAAATAAAATTATCTCTGCATGCAAATCTAATTACGTTTCCCACAAAGCGAAACAGGTTTCAAAGAGACTCGAAGACGCGCTGCATTAAAAATACTCTTCTTCAAAGATTCTCCGACAATTTTATTAATAATCACTGTCACGATGTGCTCTAAAAATAGCACAGTCGCCTGATCGGTCGCCGGGAAATTGTGTGTGCGCCGCGATAGAAGAAAAAAAGAAGGAAGAAGGAATGCCGTCGCACACGCGCCGATGAAAGAAGATTATATAGTAATATGGACGGATTAATGTTAAAATATTGGCTGGTAATTAGCTTTTAGAGCAGCGCGTGGCTCTCGGCTCGTCGAGAGAAATCGACTGGGATGCCAATACTCCGATGCGGGGAATCGTTTCATGAAATTGAAATTGTGGATAATTATCGGCCGCCGGGCGACAGCGAACCCGGGATCATTCGCGGTGACGTTGACGGCTAATTAGTGTCGCGTTTTCGTGGGCTCGGCCACGGGCGCTGATTTCGCGATAAAACAGGGCCGGCCAACGGGATAATTCGGCCGCAGTCCGAGGATTTGCCTGTCGCGGCGATCCTCCTTCGGCCAATTATCGCCGCAGAAATTTGTTTCGCCGCGTAAACGACAGCCAACGACGTTTACATTCAATGTTTGGCCATGGACGTTCGATGTTTCCAATAAAACGTTCATTTCGAGCCACGTAATTTGCCTGGACATCGCTAGAGCGCATTATACGCGGTCTTATATTTGTTGGTCGTTCAGTTGCTGCTACCTTCGTTGCAATTGATCGATAATTATGTAATTTGACGTTTAATTTAACGTACTGTAATATGTTCGTAAAGAACGACCCGCATTAATCTCTGTCACGATTTTTAAACAGCAAACATTTGTGCAAAATACAGTGCTCGAGAAAAAGTTGGCCAACTTCGACTGCCGATAACTCCGCGAAAAATCATCGCAGGACGATGACGCTATTTTTAAATTAAAGCTTGAAACCTCTACTTTAAGATAATATTCCTGGATTTTAAGTTCGTTGTATCATCACTATTGTTTGTCGTGTTGAAAATTGCCAAGTTTCGCGAAATGCACAGACTTTGTCAAATTGTTTTCAGAGACATCGTTTCGATCATCTTAAATAACTCCGCGAAAAATCATCATAGGACGATGACGCTTTTTTAAAATTAAAGCTTGAAACCTCTACTTTAACATAACGTCTCTGGATTTTAAGTTCGATGCATCCTCACCACTGTAACCCTTTAAATGCGGTGCCATGTTTGTGATGTTAAAAATTGCCAAGTTACAAGAAATGCACAGACTTTGTCAAATTGTTTTCAGAGACGTCGTTTCGATTGTTTTAAAGGAGATATTTCTAAGCTTTAATTTGAAAAAGAAAGTCATCATTCTACGTCGATTCAAATTTATAACAGAAGGTTGCAACGACGATGTAACTCACATTTGTGCAATATTGTGCAAACTTATGCACGGCGGCGTAGTTTCGGCGCCGGCGGTGAACGATTTTAATTGAAAAGGAAACAATAATTGCCGAAGTTCCTGTTCGCAGCCCCGTTCGGCGGAGATGACGAATGGAGGCAGATTGCGCGCGGCACGGAACCCGATAAGAAAATCAGGAATCGCACGGTCCCCGTTGTTTTTCCGGCGGTCCGCGGTCGCAAATCGCATTAAACGTTTTTCCGGTTGCGGCTGCAGCTGCATCGTGGCCCGGCTCTCGCAGCTGTGTCCAACGGCCCGATAAAAAGCACCGCTCTGCCGCCATATTAAACCGAATATCGCGCGCACCCTCGCCATCGAATTCCATCGTGTCCCGGGCTTGAAAACTCGCGGGCATTCCGAGTGAACGATAATTCGATTCGATACCCTGGACGCGGCCTTTTCACGGCTCCGACGAACCGGATAATCTCGTCGTATTTTCTTTTTTTCTCCTTTTTTTCATAAAAACGCATTAGCCGCGCGGAATTGCTTCTGCCATTCATCGTACGGAAAACTTTGGAGAACATATTTCACATTAGAATTGATCGGATTGGAACAACCGTTTCTAAATATTTCGCGGGAGAACGGAAATTTTATTTTATTCTCACACAATGAATCGTGAAACGACGAGCGAAACGATTAGCTTCGAGCGAGATTAGACCGTGATTAGACCGAGATTGGACCAAGCGAGTCGAGGATTTCGCGCTCTCCGGATCAGAAAACGAATTTTTTCCGGATTCGAAACGGATCGCGCGGGGCTCAAAAATCGAATAACCGGTTACACAGGACCAACAACCATTGTTTGTTCGATTCGCTGAACAATGATACGGATGAAATTAAGAATAGCAAGGAACCAGCACCCGAGGATTTTAGCTATTATTATACCTCGCTTTTCTTGGCGGTGGGCAAACATCTCGAACTATTTAATTGCAAACAATTGATCGATCTGCAAACAAGAAGGTTAATTGAATCGCAATCCGCGGAGGGGGGAGGGAGGTCGGGGGGGACCAAATCAAATACAGGTTGGCCGACAAAGGGACGCGCGGCTGCACGGGAAATCGGGCAGGGAGTTTCGCAGGGCCGAGCGATCATTTATAAAATAAGGGCAAACCGCAGTGACGTTGTGTAGGTTTCCGTTTACCAATGTGTTTCCAATTACGAATCGCCGAACAGGTTATTGTATAATATTTTCCGCAACCTCGGTTTGCTTCCCCCTGCGCCGAAAACTGGGTCCTTGTAAATGTAAACTCGAATTTCCAGAGAGAACCAGAGAGAGAGAGAGAGAGAGAGAGAGAGAGAGATAGTTGTTTCGTTCTCTGCGACAGGGAAACACGGCGCAACTATCGATTAATAATAACAGCAGTATCTGCGGCAGAACTTGTACACAATCATTCGCGAATTATTAATATGTAATTAGGTTTATGAGTTCTATCCGGCGGGAGTTATCGAAACTTTTTGTTTCTTCCGGTTTCAGATAATTATGTTGTACGAAAGTTGGACATTATTCGGATCGTTTCGAGTAAATATTTGTCTAAAATAATTATCAATAATGATTCATTATGCGCTATAAATTATTCCATATATTTATTCGAACGATTCTTTATTCGAATGATTCTTTATTCGAATGATTTTTTATTCGAACGATTCTTTATTTGAATGATTCTTTATTCAAATGAGATTCTTTATTCGAACGATTCTTTATTCGAATAAAATCCTATTCGAATGAATTTTTGCTCGATTAAAATTTTTTACTCGCATAAATTTTTATTCGATCGAATGTTCATTCAATAGCGTCATATAAAATTTTATCCGAGTATCTAGATAAATCTAGATAAATCTTCATTCGAGTAAATTTCGATCTGGGTGAATTTGCATTCGTTCGAATATTTATTCGACAGCGTCGAATAACATTTGTTTCGTTGGTGTCGAATAAAATTAGATTCGTTGCACTTTATCTCTCATCTCGATGTTCAAACACCGCGTTGCATCGCGGACGCACGAAATCCGCAATGCTGTTAACAATTCAGCCGCGGATTTCGAACGACGTACCGATTGTTTCTTCGGTGTAATGTCGGTGGTAATGGAATACGGGAACGTTCGAGTTGCGGTATTGATTATTCGATTGCTTGGATAATAATCGACGTTGCATTACGCGCGCACATGCTCGTCGTTATCGAAGAGCCCGACGTGTAAGGGTCGCCTGTTCATTGAAAACATTGAAAAGTTCAGGTTCGCGTGTTCCGCGTGAAACAAGCATTCTTTTATTCGGACGAAGTTTTCCACTCGGTGGGGACCCCGATTAAATATTAAAAAGGATGATAGTCGCGGGAAAAGTCGCGGTCGAACTTTCGTGCTTTAATTTATTTATCGCGCTCTGCCCTGGTTCGAACTTACGAAGTCGGGTTAACGGTCCCGTTTTTCCCGACCACGTTCCGATTATACCGCTCCGTTATTAAAAACTATAAACAAACATTTGCACCGAAAGTATTTGAATTTTTCATTCGCTTATTACCGGTCGATGAAATTAACGGCGGCTAATGAAAGAATTTTCGATTACGCTCCCCGCTTTCCCGAGAGAATACCGCGGCGATGTTACTAAGCAAACTGCGGAACTTCCTGCTAATTTTCAATGTTATCGGAGTGACTTTAAGAGACTCTAATCGTCCGAAGTTCCAGTTTCGTTGAGAAACTCGTCTTTGGCGCCTAAATAACGTATTGCAACGTGCACGATTTAATAATATATAATAATCCTTATAAACTTTTAATGAAGTATTTATATTATCACGTTAATATTATGAAATAATAAGAATATTACGTTAATATTATGAAATAATAAGAAGATTACGTTAATATTATGAAATAATAATAATGTTGCGTTAATATTATGAAATAATAATAATATTACGTTAATATTATGAAATAATAAGAATATTATGTTAATATTATGAAATAATAATAATATTATGTTAATATTATGAAATAATAATAATATGTTAATATTATGAAATAATAATAATATGTTAATATTATGAAATAATAATAATATGTTAATATTATGAAATAATAATAATATGTTAATATTATGAAATAATAATAATATTACGTTAATATTATGAAATAATAATAATATCACGTTAATATTATGAAATAATAATAATATTACGTTAATATTATGAAATAATAATAATATCACGTTAATATTATGAAATAATAATAATATCACGTTAATATTATGAAATAATAATAATATTACGTTAATATTATGAAATAATAATAATATCACGTTAATATTATGAAATAATAATAATATTACGTTAATATTATGAAATTAATACCATAATATTAGTCTTGCTAAGCTTATAACATTATTTTTGTATTAATGTATAAAGTATACAGATCCGTATTTCGTGTAAATAATACTTTTCCTCCGCACTATAATCTACACTGACAATTTCATTGGTACAATCGCCGTACAAAGTATTCGTATATCTTTTTTAAATCGAAATAACTTTCTTTATAATTAACCCAAGCGATCTAAATGTTTTCGAGATATTAAAGTCGGTGCTTTATTTTCAAAAATTGAAAGATTAAAAAATTACTGGACAATGGGGTAAAAATGGGGGAAAAAATCTCAAAAATTGCAATTGGTTGGCACGATAAAAGGATGAAAAAAAAATGATGCTTAATTCGAGTTCTAATGGAAAAATAGGCAATCTCGCGTTCCCGTTTCCGAAGTCCGAGGAACGTTTATTGAAAAAGCTTCTAAGAATCGTGAGAATTTGTTGAACATTGATAATCCGGGGCTCCCAGTGCGGGACGCGAGGGACGGCGGGCGAGATTACCAGCGGGTAGATCGGTAAAACCCCCACGGGCCATTAATCAGACGTTAAACCGGCGGGAAGACAGAGGCCGAAAAGCTCGAGCCTCGGTTTGATCGCGTGTTTTTTACGAGCGGCCTGCGCAGATTTCCGAGGACAGAACTCCTCGCCACTGTTGACCCAGTTCTATGGACCTCCGTTTTATCTCGAGATCGACTTTCCCTCCGGTCAGCCGTGCCGATCGGTTTCCGCAGCTGCGGGAAATGAGAAGGGCGTTTCGAAAACGGCCGGTGTACCGCAATTTTTACGCCGCTCCTGGATCCCGCCAGCTTTCCTCGCCCTATAGAAAAAAAAATAAATGCGGATCCCTGCTTCGTTATCAGTGGCTCGGCATCTCGGAAAAATCGTCTGCCACGAATACGGCGGCACTTCGAAAGTTAAATGCGGTGAAAATCGTTCGCGGGTCTTCTGCGACCATTTTCGACTGAAAAAATATTATAGATAATAATTACAATAGATAATATTATTATATATATAGATAATAATGTAATAATAATAGATAATAATAATAATAATAATAGATAATAATAATAATAATAATAATAGATAATAATATAATGATATATAGATAATATATTATAATAATATAATATAGTATAAATAATATATTACAGATAATAGTGTAGATAATAATTTTTTTTTATGCCTTTGTTTATTCGCGATATGATTCTGTTAAGAGCAGGTTTACGGAGCCCGTCAAAATGGCGTGTCACGAGATCTTTAATCTTCGATTATTCAGACTGTAATGATACATTTATGAATTATATATTCAACACATGTGTTATAATATTATTATATTACAACATATTATAATATCACAATAATTATAAATATAACATAAAAACTAAAAAATATAACATAATATAATATATTATATAATATAATATACTAATACTTATACATAAAACTTACACACAATATAATACACTAATTATAAGCATAATAATTACAATAATTATAATATTACAATAACAATCGTTGAAAAGTCAGAATGAATGCCTCATCGTTCCTTTTATAAACTACTATAAAACGGTTGCTCTCTTATTGCTCCGTAAAGCAATTGTTAAATAAACTTCTCGTTGCGTCACCGTTCGAAACAAGCATCGTTCAAGTTCAATATTGGTTAAGGCTCGGGAAGTGAAGTCGAAATGAAAAATTTCTCCGTCCGCAGAAATATTCGCGCGCCGCTTCTCTGTCGTCAACAACAGTAGTAAGAATATGAAACAGTCGTTTTATTATCGGGGGGGAAAAAAAAATTCTCGCTCCCGTTCGTCGCGAGCTCCGACGTCTCTCGTTCAACAATGAAGTCGATTCGGGTCAATTTAAATGTTCCCCGGCTCGCGCCGGTCAATTTAAATATTTCCATTACCCTACAACTTCTCAATGAACGGCTCTTTGAGCTTCCGGGTCGGAGCGTTTGAGACGAGAGAGGAGAGCATGGAGTGGCAGTGAAAGAGCGAGAGAGAGAGAGAGAGAGAGAGAGTGAGCGAGAGAGACGTCCTCCAATAAAAGAACACGTACACCGTTCCTTAATTGAAGCGCGGAGCATCTCGCAGAATCTCGAGACGACTCGCGAGAGGACGGCGGCCTGGCTGTTCGGGATAAAAATTCATAAATGCGGGATCGACTGCCTCGCGGAGAGAGCAGTTTACCCACGAAAATAGAATCCTTCCGCGGCTGCCTCCTTTTCACGGACTTCCGGGCTCGATACGCGGAATTGGAGCGCCGGAAGAAACGCGAAATGAACTTGGAATTTTTATGAAAGGGCCGCCCGCCGTGCCGGGCACCGTGTCGACGGAAAATGAATATCGCCGGGGCCCTCTGGAATCTTAAAGCACTCCCACGCTCGAGTAACTTAAATCCAAGCGACCTGGAATCGTCGGTTAACTGGCGCTTGCTTACCTGCTTGCAACGATTTTACGCGCTGCTCGCGAAAAGCCTCGCGGATACATTGAATTAATGAAACGAAAAGTTCCCGGATTCTACGGTCGAATTTTATACGGGACGCGGTTGGCTGGATTTTTTTTCTTGTTCAGCAACATTCGAAGAACGATTAGTGGACCGTGCGGGGAAATACAAACTAAATAGAGAGTTCTTTATTCATTTTAATAGATGAGAAATGTTACGATTACAATTCTTTCATGCTCTCCGATGGTTTAAATTGCAACTACTCAATTTTGCAATATATACGTACAATAAATGATTAGAGACGTTTTATGTATTTTATGTATTTGGATGCAGTTTTTCTGATTCGCCAGTGTTGTTTTTAACGTTGTTTTATTTTCTTGATGTAAAGAATATCGTACTGAATCATTCTGTTCAATTTCACAGTGTTCCAAAATTAGATTGTTAACTCCCCGTTCAGTTCTACCATGTTTTATATATATATAATATTTTTCAATATTATATATATAATATTTTTCAATATTATATATTACATATTTTTCAATGAACTTATTTTTTAATCAAATTTGAACATGTTTTAATCAAATTTGTTCCATGTAAGCCTTTTAACAAACCTGTTCATTGACAAATAAAAAACAAAGAATTTCCAATCCTTATTAATCGACTATCGAAAATGATTCGTGAAAGTAATTCTTGATCGCCCGGAACAACGGCAAATGGCTCAGGAATCATTGCAATAAAAAAGTCATTGCAATTGATGCAATCGATCGCGTGTCCGGGAAATAGAATTTTCCTCGCCGTGAACGAGTTTTACGTTACAGGCTCGTTCATAGATAATGTCGTCGACGGAATGACGTCAGATTGCATTAAGCTTTCAGTGGAATAATCGAGCACGCTGTGATACGTTCTTGCAGGTAGCTTACGTATGTATTTGCGGCGACAGTGGTCGCGGTAATGTTCTCGGCAACCACGTCGTCGTCCGATATAAATTCCATTTTGCACGGTCGGTTTATGGTATCGCCCGGCGATGATAAATACGGGAAACTCTCTCTCTCTCTCTCTCTCTCTCTCTCTCTCTCTCTCTCTCTCTCTCCTCGATCTGTTTGATACCCAAATTCTGCTCGCTCCGGCGAGCTCGTGTTTCGTTTACATTGATCGGCATTTTCAATATTTTTCCGTTCCACGTTTAACCAGCAAATAAAGAGGCTCCGCGGAATGTTTGTGAACGCTTCGATTAAACGAATAAAACAACATTGGCGGCGATCGCTAATTCGGCCGCGAGTGCGGAATCCCATGCGTTTATCTCGAATTCCGCAAAACATCACGTACCTTAATATAATATAACTTCATCGCGCATTTATTTCCGAGAAGTCTGCAAACAATTTTGTTTGAAATGGGAATAAGGAATAACTCGCTTTGAATGTAATATAATATAACATAATTATAATATATTATAATATAATATAATATAATATAATATAATATAATATAATATAATATAATATAATATAATATAATATAATATAATATAATATAATATAATATAATATAATATAATATAATATAATATAATATAATATAATATAATATAATATAATATAATATAAATACAATATAAATACAATATAAGTACAATATAAATACAATATAAATACAATATAAATACAATATAAATATAATATAAATATAATATAATATAATATAAAAAAGTCGTTATCCGAATAAAAAAAATCCAGGAAATTAAGAACAACAAAGAAGGATGAGAATAAAAAAGGAAGAAAAGTACGCATCTAGAACAAGGCGACAGGGAAAAAGATAGAAACTGTAGCAAGATTTCTACGACGCGAGGAAAGCAAGAAGTTGTCGAAAAGAAAGTTTCTCGGATTTCGAAGCAGGTAAGAGAAGCATTAGCATTTGCCGGAAAACAGAAGAGGTGCCTAACGAAGCAAGAGAGGATTGAATACGAAAGATGATAAGAAAATATGGAAAATAGAGAAGAAGCTGAATGAAGTCGGTGCGGTAGTCGGTGCAAGAGAAAAGTCGAGCATCCACGTGGAATTGATGTGCAACCAACCAGCCACGTATCTAGCCCGTCGCGAGGGAAACATTATTTTCAAATTAAAAAATACTTCCGCCGATGTTTCCCGCTTGAACGGAGAAAGTGTAGGTGGACTTATTAACGCGGGATCTCTGGATGACGGAACTTTCGAGCACCGCGGAACACAATTTCCCCGGCGCGGAAGCTAATGAGTGCCGGCGAGGTGTTAAAAATTTCAGTTTTTCATTATTTTCCCGTGTAACTTGTTAAGCGTCAGAAACTGCTCGGAACTTTTCATAATAAAGAGAACGCGTTCAACGGCGGCATGTTCGAACAAAGAGAACTTCGGAAAGGAGACCGATAAAGTAGAGGGTCCGCGACGCAGGGAGAAGGATTGTTTGTAATTAAGTCGATTCGTTTGGTAGACAAGAGACGAATTCGAGGGAAGAGCGAGAGACTCTCGCGCGGACCTGTTTCCGAGCGCGGCACTCTTCCTCCGCGTTCGTTGAAAACGACGGGCGCGGAATTAGCGACCCCGCCGAGCGGACAAAGAAGAAGATCATTTAATAAAACAACACGGTCTCCCGCTGGGAACACGGCGCTAACTAATTGTAAGTTCAGCGCTGTCTCGCTGCTCTGCCTTATTCCGAAGCGGACCCGCCGAGGAACTTCAATGCGCTAATAAGCAGAAATTAATTTTTTATATTTTCAGAGCGAGCGAGAGCCTCGACGAGAGAGCGTTTTTCGTTCGTCGGAACGTTTATTTCGTTGTCTGTCGCGCGACGTTGCCAACGCTTCGGACAATAAACGCCGTGTTACGCGATCCTAGAGAGGAATACGGGAAATTCGGGTCGCGAAGCTACGCGATATCATTTCAGCAACACCTCGACGCCGAAAATCTATTCATAGACTCTCTACGATGGTTCCCCGAGCGACGGAGATCGTTAACTATAATTTTACGCGAACCTTCGCTTTAAGCGACAGCGTTACACCTTTCGGCAGGTATGTTAAGAAACTCGTTAAATAAACTTTAATAGGCGAATTAATTTCGCGCGATACACTTTCGGTTCGTTCTGCAGCGCGGGATTTACCTGCCCGTAATTTTCCGCGTCAGAGACGGAACGGGGGACGCTAATTAATTAATTGGGATCGAGCAGGGAGGGTGGAATTCCCTTCACAAAATTTCGTGGCACCGGGGAGACGGATCGTCGCTGCCCCGAATTAAGGGCGGATTGTGTGTTATTGTGAAGCTGAAGGTAGATTGATCTTTTTGGATCAGGGTGACAGTGCACAATAAAGATTAATTAACTTGCCCGTCGTTCGCTCTTTCTTCTTATAATAAACGCTAGACCGTCGGAATCCTGGTCCTGTTTCACTTGGAATCCTCGTTTACGGTGTCCGACTATCGCGCGCTGCTTCTACTTGCTTTGGAAAACGCCAAATATCTTTGCTACCTTTTGCTACATCTTTTGCAGAAAATGATCGAATAAATTTCGTAATTCAATCGCGCGTTACGATAAAAATAGCAAGACGTCTAAATGAATTCAATCTTATCATTTTTTATAAATGAAGACACGTCAGACACGCGTGCATTTAGTGCACGATAATACTCAAAAGCAACTTGTTGACTAATTGTCGAAAATGTTTTTCTTGTTCTTCTTGCGATTATGGTTGCAATATACATACCATACAAATAATAAATGCGCTGACAAGACATCAAATCTGGGAAGATTGTTTCAAGCTTTACTCGATTAACTTTGTTGAGTTGCCTTTGAGTGTTAACAAAGTTAATCGAATAAAGCTTGAAACAATCTTCCCAAATTTGATGTCTTGTCAGTGCATTTATTATTTGGAGTGTATGTACATTGCAACCATAATCGAAAGAGGAACAAGAAAAACATCTTCGACCATCTAATAGTCATAGAACGAATTAACTGATCCGTCCATTATTCCTTGTTCATTCATTATTTCTCGTAATAAACGTGTCCGACCTTTGGTGTCCCATTTCCACTTGGGATTCTAGGGATTAAGAGTTATACGTCCGAGCATTCCAAGCTGTATCTACTTCTGACGATGGTTAATCGACGCGACTATTATTATCTTGCACACTTCGTATTCATACAAAACGAGCGGCGTCCGTTATCGACGCCGACAATAAACTCTAATTAACTATCCGCTGTCGGCCGCGCCGTCTGTAGTAAATATGGTTGAACGCGTCTATCAATTCGAACCTATTTCCACCGGCAATAAACTCCGGCTAACGTGCCTGTCCATTACTGTTACTTCTACTTGTAGCAAACACTGGTTAATGCGTTCGACCATTGCCACTCATTTCCACTTGCAATCGAGACTGGCACTGGCGGCATTCACCGTTCACGATTTCTACTAAAATATCTAACTGGTACAGTTCTCTCGTTTGATTACACTTTACGCTATTTCCGACGCGCGGTGGGCGTTCTGCTCCAATCGAGTGCGAGGATTATCAGTCCTCCGACAAGGAGCGCTATTTAACCAGTGACAAAATCGCATCGACCTTGTCGTTTTTATAAATAGACCGCGGATCTTTATGCAAAGTAGAAATTTTCAAGGACGATCGTAAGAAACAGAAATGAAGGAAAAACGAATCGTTCCTTTTGAATTAATATTATTTGAATTATGATTATATCAATCCTCTTGCAAGGTTATTTTATTATATCGCACTAATCTTGTTGCTCTTATAAATAGACCGCGAAATAGAATTTTATGATTCATATATTTTATATATTTATATTATTATTTTATATATTTTATAGAATCTTTATGCAAAATAGAAATGTTCAAAGACGATCGTAAGAAACAGAAATGAAGGAAAAACGAATCGTTCCTTTTTAATTATTGTATTCTTCTTAGGTCTTCAGAATTTTCAATTTCGGCCTCTCTTTATTGCCATAAATGCATCAAATCTGTGGTTTACTTACAAAGCAACACAAGTTACTCGCTTTTAATGCTCGGTAGGTTTATCGTTAACAAAGAAATAATATAATTTAGTAAAAATAGAACAGTACAGTAATTTCTCCCTAATTCGCGCTCAGATTGCGCACAAAAATGGACAATTTATAAAGAGGAGACACGATTGTTCGGGCCTCGCGGCTCGTTTTTATAGTTACCGATTATAAAAACGAAGACGAAGACTATAAAAACGAGACGCTAAAACGAGAATTACTATATTTGCTTTCACCGTGTCGCATTTGACCCATTCATTCCTGCCACAAACGCATAAAGTTTGATCGTTAAACATCACCGATGTCTACGGTTCCACGAAATCTTCGAGCCGCAAATGCAGTTACGACTCATTTTTTTAGCAACCGATTGCCAACGACTATAAAAACGAGACGCAAGGCTCGAATGAATCGCATCTCCTCTTCCCAAATCGTCCATATTTGTGCGCAATCTGAGCGCGAATTAGGGAAAACTTACCGCATATCGTCTCGATACGAACGACAGAATGATTTCATTCGTCGAAACCATTGACAATAAAAAGCTTTCATAAACTTACCACACGCTCCCAAAAAATCGTCAGATCACCGCGAAATTATATCGCGAATCGTACGCGAACGTGCTCTTACGCTGACATCTCTCTGAATGCAGATTTCGAAGCGCCCGTATCGCCATTCGGAGACCCGAAAATGCTTTTACCGTAAAATCTCGTTGAAAAATTGCTGTCGCATAGCTCCGAATCAATTCCGCATCATCAGGCCGGACCCACGTCATAGTCAACCTCTGGCTAAGAGGATCGGAGGAACTCGGGCCAGCTTCGGATCCGTGTATCGAGTCGTTCGAAACATTCCTACAGCAATCCCGCCGCGTAGGCGTCGCAGCAGAAAATTCAATCGCGGCGTTTCGGCTTCGCGCGAAAAATCGCGACCATTGAGAAACAGCTTAACGAGAGCCAATATTTGCGCTATCGAAAATTTCATCCTGACAAGTCCGGCCAGCAGCAAACCGGCGACCGCTTCGCAACTCGTTCGCTAAGATTCGCTTCTCGGATATAGAAAAATTCATTTCTGGATCTTAAGAAACGGTTTGATAAGCGAGCACGGGCAAAGTTCGATAACGGTAACGAGACCGGAGCCAAAGTTTGAAATTCGTTTAAGACCCCTCGCGTAGCGGGAAGCGGACGGCGAGGAATGCTCCCCTTATCTTGCCGATTCGTTATCGATCGCGAATTCCGGCGCAGCTCGCGGCGGCTCTCCCTCGGTTCTCGGCCTTTCGCGAAAAGGAAGAGAGCGATCGATGCGATTCCAGGAGGAAAACGCGCCGGTGTCGACGACCCCGTCGTGACGCACACAGATGCGAGCCCCACCGCTCGAAATCCGCCGGTTCGTGCCGCAGAATCGCTCTGCGGCGTTTCGGCCGTTGTTTGCCAGTGATTTCGCTCCGATTCTCCGAGTTCGCCGGCCTCGGGCCTTCATCGATCGACCCTCTTCTCCTCGGGCCAATTAAAACCGTCTCGAGACCGTAATCTTTCGATCTGCTCCGCTATACTATTCGTGCCAGTGTTCACTTTTCGCTCGCGAAAAACCGCTGTGTTAACAGCATCCGCGACTCCGGTTTTCTAGAGTTTCAAGTTCACTATCGCGATACAACCGGCAAGGATTGCCTTGATATTGAATATTCCGAGTTAATAAATGCGTTAAAAAAAAATGCCGGAAGTTGTAAAAATAAACGCATTAAAAAATGTCACAGGTCGTAAAAATAAATGCATTAAAAGAACATCGTACGTTGTAAGAATAAATGTATCAAAAGAATATCGTTCGTTGTATAAATAAATGCATTAAAAAATGTCATAAGTTGTAAAAATAAACGCATTAAAAAATGTCACATGTTGTAAAAATAAATGCATTAAAAAAATGTCGTACGTTGTAAGAATAAACGCATCAAACGAATATCGTACATTGCACAAATAAATGCATTAAAATTAAAATAAATGCATTAAGAAATGTCATAAGTTGTAAAAATAAATGCATTAAAAGAATATCGTACGTTATAAAAATAAATGCACTAAAAAATGTCACAAGTTGTAAAAATAAATGCATTAGGAAATGTCATAAGCTGTAGAAATAAATGCATTAAGAAATGTCGTAGGCTGTAAAAATAAATGCATTAAGAAACGTGATAAGTTGTAAAAATAAATGGCGGCTGCGAGATCATTTTCCAAGAAGCTTCGGAGAGCTCTCCGTAGCTCCGGGAACGCCAGCGGAGCTCGCGACAATGGGACACTGCGCATTGTAGTATCCGCCCGAAATCTGAACTCCGGCAACATTCGATCGTCGTCCCGCAATTGTCCCGAGTTTCGGGTGCGCGACGGAACAGCGGTTAGTTAATTCTGATCCGACCAATGCGGCGGTGTGACCAGAGTTCCAGAAACGCGAGCAACGTGCGCCTTTCATCTGCCGTTTCGCGCACCGGAACCGCCTGTAAGCCGCATTACAGCGTGCCTGACCTTACGCCGACCGAAACTACTGTCGAGTCAAACGTTTCCGCACGGCCGCGATTGGAAGTTTTCGAAACCGGCGGAAACCACGGACGATTAAACGAAACCCGTTGCGCCCGGACGGGATAATAGCGGCCGCGGTAACACGTTTCCCATCGGCGCCATTATCTTTTTCTATTAAAACTTACCGGAACCGGGCAACTCCACCAGCGGCACGAAGATTTCGTGGAACCGTAGATATCGGTGATTTTTAACGATCAAACTTTATGCATTTGTGCCAGGAATGAGTAGGTCAAATGCGACACGATGAAAGCAAATATAGTCATTCTCGTTTTAGCGTCTCGTTTTTATAGCCTTCGTCTTCGTTTTTATAATCGGTAACTATAAAAACGAGCCGCGAGGCTCGAACAATCGTGTCTCCTCTTTACGAATTGTCCATTTTTGTGCGCAATCTGAGCGCGAATTAGGGAGAAATTACTGTACTGTTCTATGTTTACTAAATTATATTATTTCTTTGTTAACGATAAACCTACCGAGCATTAAAAGCGAGTAACTTGTGTTGCTTTGTAAGTAAACCACAGATTTAATGCATTTATAGCAATAAAGAGAGCAATCTGAGCGCGAATTAGAGAGAAATTACTGTACTATTCTATTTTTACTAAATTATATTATTTCTTTGTTAACGATAAACCTACCGAGCATTAAAAGCGAGTAACTTGTGTTGCTTTGTAAGTAAACCACAGATTTAATGCATTTATAGCAATAAAGAGAGCAATCTGAGCGCGAATTAGAGAGAAATTACTGTACTATTCTATTTTTACTAAATTATATCATTTCTTTGTTAACGATAAACCTACCGAGCATTAAAAGTGATTTACTTGTGTTGCTTTGTAAGTAAATCACAGATTTTACGCATTTATAGCAATAAAGGGAGGTCGAAATTGAAAATTCTGAAGACCTAAGAAGACTATAATAATTAAAAAGGAGCAATTCGTTTTTATTTCATTTCTGCTTCTTACGATCGTCTTTGAACATTTCTATTTTGCATAAAGGTCCACGGTCTATTTATGAGAACAACAAGAATGGTGCGATTTAATAAAATAACCTTGCAAGAGGATTGATAATCATAATTCAAATAATAATAATCCAAAAGGAACGATTCGTTTTTCTTTCATTTCTGTTTCTTACGATCGTCTTTGAACATTTCTATTTTGCATAAAGGTCCACGGTCTATTTATGAGAACAACAAGAATGGTGCGATTTAATAAAATAACCTTGCAAGAGGATTGATAATCATAATTCAAATAATAATAATCCAAAAGGAACGATTCGTTTTTCTTTCATTTCTGTTTCTTACGATCGTCTTTGAACATTTCTATTCTGCATAAAGGTCCACGGTCTATTTATAAGAACGACAAGAATGGTGCGATTTAATAAAATAAGCTTGCAAGAGGATTGATAATCCTCGCATTCGATCGCAACAGAACATGCGCTGCGCGTCGAAAATAGCGTGAAATGTGACCAAACGGGGATCGTAGAAAGTAATCGCAGCAGAGTTAGGGCTGCTCGAAGGGTTGGGCGAACGCGATAACTTTTTTCCGGGAGCGTGATCGTGTCGGCCGTAACGTGAATCAAGCTTAGCAGGCCCTTAGCGAGTGAAAATCGATCGGCGGAGGTAGTGCAAACGCGATGCACCGGGGTGCAGCATGCACCGGCGGCATCTCCGGCCTCTCGCGAACCGGCGGCGAACGATAACATTGCGCGCGGGGTGCTGTCAGTGCGCGGCACAAGGCTCGGTAATTTTCGCCATGCCAGCCGGCGAACGGCTCGCCGTTGCTCGATCGATCTCTCGCCGGCGCGCACCGTTCGCGTGTGCACGTTCGCCTCCGCCGCGTGGGAATTCGCCGATTCGCCGAATCGATCGAGCCTGCGTCAAGCCCAGTTGAATCAACAAATCCGAGGATTAAGAATAGATTAGGCGTAGATTACCCGGGAATTAGCATTCTGATGTAATCACGCCTGGGAACCTGCCCTGTCCACCGGCGCTCTGTGTTTTTCTTCCACCTTGGGTAAACGACCTCGACGACTGCACCGGAATGCAGCTGCTCTATTATTCTATGCAGTCATCCTCTGTGAATCGGATAGATTGTTACGCGATACGGTGGCGCGATCTAGTTACCGCGGGGCAGCCGATCGCTCTGCCTTTTGTTTATTGTCAAGCATCGTTAACTTTATTTTTATCGAATAAAACGTGGCAAATCTTTTTTCTTTAAATTACAATCGATTGTTTATTCGTTAAAATTCATCATGTGAAAGATGATAGTTCTTAACAATTGAACTGCAAAATCAGTCGAAATGATTTTGATTGACGAAACGAGTCTTTAATTTTTTTTCTTTCACAATTCCTGATGTAATAGAAACATTTCTGGGAGAAATTTCTGTGGGCAAACTTGTTCATTCAATGTTCGAGTAAACCGAATCTTGTCGTTGTTATTCTAGTCGTATAATACCACAAACATGATGCGAATTTTTTGATACTGATTTCGCGAGATAAAGTTATCGCAAACAATCTAAATGCAGGAATACTTTTTGTACTCGCTGTACATTTATGTTCTTTGCACTATCGCATTGAATTATCTGTGTTGTTTTCCAAAGAATAATGTTCAGCTACAGCACATTTATTTCTCACGTTGTATTACATGAAATACGGAGTTTCACACGTGTCACAGTATATAATATATTTCTTCCAGAAAACGCAACTATTTTTATCCGCTGACAACCCTATCCGCCGCTTCGTAAACGACAGTCACATTCGTCGGACAGTTTAGCTTCCCACGAAACTGCTGTAACTTCGCGGAAAACCAATATTCAGACTTACGAAAAGACTGCTGCATATTTCCGAAACACAAACCACCGCAAAGTTTACAACCGATGCGTCAGATTGTTGTTGAACATCGCAACAGAGAACAGTGGTGTACAGTGATAAACAAATTAATTAATTTTGGCGTCTGCGTAAATATAATTATTACGGAGCAATAAAAATTATGGTTTTATGCGCGTAAATTCAGAAGCGAAGTTTATTTATGCATTACTGCATTGAGCACGCAAAGTTTTACATTCTTTTATTGCAAGCGTGTTGCAAACATGCTTTTCACAATTGCCGCGAACATTATTTTAATTTTCCATAGAGATCAAGCATCTACAGGATGTCCCGTAATTATGTTATCACCCGGAAAGAGGTGATTTCCGAGGTGATTTGAAATAACTTTTTCCTTTATAAAAATTTTCTCCGAGGCATCGCTAACGAGTTGTCAACGATAAATCGTGACCAATGAGAGGCGAGCACGGCCGGCGCTCCTCCCTTGCGGCCATAGAATATACTGACAAAGTTTGAACATTAAAACCTGGGACACCCTGTATATGTTAATGTTAAGTGAACAAAGTGAACAAATAAACACTAGTAATAAAATTGTTAATCTTTTTGATCCAATATTTTAATAGTTTACTCTGTGTTCGACGAGTATACTCGTCATCGCTTGATTCTCGCGACTAAAAAGGATGCGCCACAGTTAACTGGTTAAAACAGCGTTTCAAATATCTCCACGGTAAATGTTACCAAGCTACGCTCGACATCTTCGTTATATTCTGAGAAAACGGTTCGCAGCTGTGCGCCCGGCACACGCCCGCCACAGAGAAAGAAATCAAGATCGGCGGAGCAATCCGGCTATCCCGGGGCAATCACGGCAACTTCCTGTTTTTCGTGGTTCGGGAAACCATCCTTAAACGATTCCGAAGCCTCATCCCGCCGCTGTACGCTGGATCGAGGGGGAGAGGGTGGCGGCTAAAAATCGTCGAAGCACCCTCGAAACTCGAGCGGCCCGTAAACAATGCCGCCGTCGGATAACGTTGGCCTTTATTGCACGCGTTGCTGGCCCAATGATGCGAATCTGCAGTTTAGTATTATCGTTCGGATGGAGCTTCAGACACGATGCGAGGGTGGGTTACGATCGATAACCGTAACCCTGCCCCGTTATTGTCGTGTTTCCGCGCGAACGACACACGCCGCGCCTTTTCCTTGCCTTTTCTACGCTGTCGTCGTCCTGACACCGGGATCGTTCTCGGGATTTTCTGATAACGGGGCATCGAGAAAGATGAACGGGGGACGTCGACGAGGGAGAAGTCACTGCGACCGAGTTTTTCCGTTTGTATTTAACCCTTTCGCTCCGAACGACGGATATATCCGTCATCCATATGAACACTCGCGGAGCCGAACGCCGGATATATCCGACATGCTGGTATTGCGTGAATCTTTTGACGAAACAAACAAACGACAGTCCGAAATAAACGACACACCATTCAAGTTATATTTGTTCTACCTGCATTTCCCATTATTATTGTGTTACATGTCATAAAGGGATAGAAAATCGAAAGTACTAACTTTAGGACTAATTATTATGTATTATGTTTTGTATTATGAATATTATGTTTTATTTTATTACTGTATATTATATATTATTTCTTCACTTTTTCCATTGTTAATGAAACTTTTTTTACCTATTAAATAACTTTATACCTTATGCAGAAATTATAACTATATTGTTTTAAAGAAAAATCCCTTTTCTTCCCAAATACACTATCCACGCGCAATGTGCACAATTTCGGCGGGTGGTTCCGTTCAGGAGGGGCGCTACGGCGGACTGAACCGCCGTAGCGAAAGGGTTAATGGCTAGATTCGGTTCTTGCGCCCCTTCGTATCGTGATCAGGGCGGACGATGGATCGTCCTTGATTAATTCTGGATCTTCTCGACGGAATTCGAATTCAATAGTGAGCTTATTTTTGAGAGGTCGCATCAACGATGCATCAATTAGCGACTGTTTCTATATCAGTTATAGATCGGATTGTAAAATTTATATTTGTTAATTATTGAGTAATATATTTTTCTGATAACTTAAGGGGAGGGGGGACTCTGTGAACATCGGCTAACATCAGCAACGCTAGTTATAATTAAGATAATTAATTAGTGAGTAATATATTGTTGTGATAACTTAAGGGGGGGGGGGACTCTGCGAACATCAGCTACCAGTAATAATTAGGATAATTAATTAGTGTGTAATATATTGTTGTGATAACTTGAGGAGGGCCAACTCTGCGAATATCAGCTACATAATAATTAAGATAATTAATTAGTGTGTAATATATTATTGCGATAACTTAAGGAGGAGGAAATCCTGTGAACATCAACTACCAGTAATAATTAAGATAAAATTTTGAAAATACGTGTTTCGATAGCATCAAACGTTCTAGCTTCCGCAAAAATAAAGTTTTCGAACTGACATTTTTTCACAGTACACATCTTCGCAGGACTGAAAAAACCAGGGCACGAAATTCACGTTCCGATGATTTCTACGAGAAAAGTAGTTTCTTTCTTACGTAAAAGATATATTTCCAAAATGAATTTCTACATAATTCGAATTTGTCGGGAAAAATGCTACAGAATCTATTTTCAAAATCTTGTCTCAAAAATTACAAGGCAGCTAATATACTCGCAGGGTGTGTCCCCCTGTTAATTAGCGAGACAAAAATCAATCGATAATAAGCACACGTTCGCCCGAAAAATAATTCGCTTAAAAACAGCATACCACGTATCACTCGAGAGATAACCGCGTTTTCCATGGTCGCGACCCTAATTCCATTGCCGCGTCTCTGTAAAACAACAGCGGCCCGAAAATCGCGGCGCAAGCCCGCCATAATCCCACGCGTGAAAAGCCCACGCGCGCCGCCGTTTCAAATGCATCGGGTCCGCGGAAGCGTCGCGAGTTCGGTGGCCCGCGGGACGAAGCCGAAAGAAGCTGCTGTTCGGCTAAAGTGCAAAAGTCATCCGAGGCTGTTGCACCCGGCCGGGAAATCGCGGCGGAAGTATCGCGAGGGTTGCGGGAGAAATTACGTGTCTCCGGGCGCTGCGCGACGAGACGGCCGGTCGTTATCGTCGGTGTTCCCCGGCTAAGAAAAATTGAAACAGTCCCGTGACAGGGGGAACGATTTTTATTGGCGGTACAACACGGCCGGCGTCTCTCGGCTACGTTGTTCCCGGGCAAAAGCGTGGGCGCGCGCGCGGGATCCAGCGCGAGATGAGAACCCGGGGCCCGGGGCTCCGTCTTCCCGGCCCGCGACGAGATTACTCGGCTGCGACGAGATTACACGGCTCTCTCGCGCGCAGTCATCCGACCGGCGTCGTATCAGCAAAACCCGCGGCGGGCGAAACTGATGGCCGCTGAATCATCCCGTGGGGATCCGCGCGCGTTTCTCGCTAGACCGTGATGAAGAAGCGTTATCGCGCCTCCCCCTCGCACTTGATTATTCTCCGGCCGTATCCTCTCCTCTCGTTACTCTCCTCTTCTCCCCCCCCCTCCGCTGCCGCTTCCAAAGAACGTTTCCCATGCTCGAACGGTATTTAAAGTTTGCTCTTAATTAGACACGCCCGGCGCCACTCGATATTCGAGACGCGCTTCTTTCTTTCCAGCGCGCCGTACGAGCCCCCTGTTGACTCCGGAAACGCGTTTTAATCAATGCCGACCGCAATGACGCGCGGAGCTCCGTTCAGGCCGCCGGTCGTTCCCAGGTTTTGTCCGGCGACCTCTGGAAGCCGGTTAATTAATATTCGCTTCTGCCGCGCGACGGCCTCCGGCGAACCAGTTGCGACGCGCGTCGCGGATTATTGGACGGGGAAGCGCGCAAACTCCTTCGAATATTTAGTCGCTTCTTCAAGAATTAATTAACTCTCGGTGTGATTTCATCGAGGCGTCGAATGTTTACCTGAACAGCTTTTTTGGGGGGGATGAAGGAACGTATTTCTGACGAGTCTCGAAGTTCAATCTGAATGTTCGAGGAGGAAAGACATGTGCAGTTTTGATAGTTTTTCGTTATTTCGTTTATTTGTAACAATTATTAGCTTTGTTATAGTTACTGTGTTTATATTGCTGTAGTTATCCAGGGTGTTTCATAATTATCTTAATACCCGGAAGGGGCTGATTCCTGAGGTCATTTGAAGTAACTTTTTCCTTAGGGAAAATGCAATCCGCGGCTTTGTTTACGAGTTATTAAGGAAAAACAGCGACCAATGAGAGATCGCGTACGGCTGGCGCCCCGCCCTCGCGACCACTGCAGTATATTCCTATTCTGAATTTTTGTTATAACTTCTTAATAAAGCTCTATATGACCTATGTTTACATAACATTTTTGTCTTACTTTGTGCCATAGAATGCACTAACAAAGTTTGAACATTAAAACCTGGGACACCCTGTATATTACATTATTTCTATATTACATTCGTATATTACATTCATAATGAACGAAAAACGCGGGGAAAATCAAATACTTATAAAAGTCACAAATTCAAATATTTCTTCAAATATTGGCAATATAAAAGTCGACAAAATAACCTTGATACTTAACAGACGGGTTGGTTTTTCTCCGTTTTTCTCGGTTATGGCAAGTTATTTCATGTCGGGCATTTTTTAAGAGAATTAAATAAACATGTATGCATGGTTTCAAAGCGTTGCGGTTTTCCGAAATCAACGCTATTTTTGATAAAATTGTACGAAGTTATTTATTCACATGTCTAGTATTAATAAAATATCAATAAAATAATAACAAAAATTCAAGCAGAAACGTAAAATTTACGTGGCCCGTCGTAGGAAGTCAGAATGGGAAAACTGGAACGAACGAATGTAATATTTCAGTAAATAAAATATTTTACTTTGCTAATCCTCAGTTAAAGCACGAAATAAATATTTTTTCTGTTGATAACGTAAAACGTGAAACGAAGAAGTAGTTTTTATTCCGGTAATCTAAAAACGTATCACGAAATTAAATACATTTATCATGATAACGTAACACGTAAAAGAAAAAATTGTTTATTTTAATAACACAAAACATAAAACAGAAAATCGTTTCTTTTTATAAATACAGCTTCTCGCGCATAACAAAGTGAGAAAAGAGAAAAATACGTCCTCCGTTTTGAATTACCGAAATAATAATTTCACGCTACGATTTAGTAAAACGAAAATATTTTATTCGACGACAGTGAACGTAAATAGATCAAACATTCCGAACTATGGCAGAAATAATTTCACTGTTTCTCTCAAGCGAAACGCTGCTCGGGATATTACGTTTGCAATTGTTTGCACGCGCCATTAATATTTTGTCGCGGTGCTCGCACGAAGCCATTAAACCCGTAACAAAAAGGTGTTTTCTCAGAAGAAAAGCTCTGAAAAAGTTTCTCGAATACCAGACGCTGAAATAGTAACGCGAAACACATTTCTCCCATCAACGGGGCAAAAGAGAACCGCGAGGCAGTGAACTCTCGACGGCATTTATGCGCACCTGGGGTCCTGCATTTATTTTCTCCGAGCACGAAAAAAGAAGAGAAAAAAGAAAGAAAAGAAAAAAAGAACAGATTCCCGGAGACCGCGTTCTTCGGCCGGAGATAATCAATCGCGACGCGATCGTTCTTTTTTAAACAACGTTAAATTAAAATCGTTCCACGAGCTGTAAACATCGCCGATGAATCTCGGTATCAGTATCGAACGTGTAGTACGAACGCGGCGGAACGTTTAAAATTGATGGTGCCGCGGTTTTATATACGTTTGAAGTTTACAGATGTATGCCAAACAGAACCGCTGAAATAATAATCATAAAGCGGTAGACTTCGCTGGCTTTTTATTTTCTTCGAGCCGAGCCTCTGCCGGTGTTTGTATCCGGTGGAAACGGGCTCTGCGCCGCGTGGCTGGCTGTGTGTACTGGCAGAAAGTCAAAGATCGAACAAAGTGAACATCTATTGTGAATGTTATTCGCGTGTCGGGCGTGAAACATGTTTTCGCTGTTAGAGCGAACGAGGTAATGTGCAGCCAGTCAGTTTTGTTTCGGTGTAAATAGAAATATATCTTTGCCCGCTTATAAAACGGCGCGGGAAAGCTAAACAAACGATCGTGTTGCCCGGTCGGAATGTGAAAAAAGCGCAAAACGCGGCGAGCTTTGCGAGAACGTCTGTTAGTTCGTTAACAATCCGTTCGCGCTCCGCTGTTTTTTTGCGTAACTTTCGTCGAACTTGTCGGGAAATTCGCGATCTCTACAGGGTGTCCCAAAAATGTCTCGCAATCCGAGAGAATGGGAGGTTCCTGAGGTAATTTGAAGCAACTTTTTCCTTTACAAAAATTTTCTCCGAGGCACCGTTAACGAGTTATTAACGAAAAAGAGTGACCAATGAGAGGTGAGATCGGCTGGCGCAAAAGGCGGTCGAGCCAAACAGCGGAACTGGGCTTCGCGCGCTCATTGGCTCGGCCGCCAAGCGCTGGGCGAGCTCGCCTCTCATTGGTCAGTGTTTTTCGTTAATAATTTGTAAACGAAGCCGCGGGTTGCATTTTCGCTAAGGAAAAAGTTACTTCGAATGATCCCAGGAACTTCTTATTTCCGGTTTGCGAGACATTTTCGGGACATTCTGTATATACCGCAATTGAAAAACGAGACCGTGAAACAAAACCGTTCCGATGCCGCGACAAATTTATATCTTTTTCGTTTTGAATTCACCGAGTGCGCGAGCTCTGCCGGGGCTGGCTACTACGTCTGACCATCGAAAACCTATTCTACTCGCGATCGATCCGCCGCGATGGGATTTATTAGCCGCGTTTTCCCACGGACAAGACAAATGGCCACCGGCTCATCAAGAATGGAACAAAACGGTGCACGAAACCGTGGGGGAAAAAAGGTCCGCGCGTTTATGTTTAAATAACCGGTGCCGGCGGGTGCTTCGGCTGGATTAAGTTTATTCGGTGCAGGACAATTTGTATAAAATGTGGGCCGAATTTGAAAGTCGGGTTGCATTGAAGATCGAAAAAAAAAAAGAAAAAAGACGCGAAGCTTTTGTGAGAGCTCCCATTATCCCCACGAAATTATTCCACGCACAGTCAGATAAAATGGCGGTCCATTCGAACAAATTTTCTCGAAACAATTCCCGCGCGGCCTAGTTTCTTCTCTTTTTTTATCCATCGACCTCGTTCGCGGAATGCCCTTTGAAGACGAAAAACGGTGGCTCACGGCAATCCGTTGCGCTGAAAAGAATATAATCGATTTATACGGGATTCGGGGGGGCAGGTGTCTCCATTTTTTTCCAAAATCGACGGGCGGACCTGTTACGCTTCCTCTCTCTCTCTCTCGCTCTCTCTCTCTCTCTCTCTTTCGCTCTCTCTCGCCGTCTCTCTCCCTCGCCGTCTCTCTCTCTCTCTCTCTCTTTCGCTCTCTCTCTCGCCGTCTCTCTCCCTCGCCGTCTCTCTCTCTCGCTCTCTCTCTATTTCTCTCTCATCGTCTCTCTCTCGCTCTCTCTCTCTCTCTCTGTATTGCTGTCTCTCTAACTCTCTCTCTCTCTCTCTATCGCGCTCTCTCTCTCTCTGTCGCGCTTTCTCTCTATTTCTCTCTCTCTCTCTCTCTCTCTATTGCTCTCTCTCTCTCTCTCTCTCTCTCTATATATATATATATATATATATATATATATATATATATATAACTCTCTCTCTCTCTCTGTAACTCTCTTTCTCTATCGCTCTCTCTCTCTCTCTCTCTCTCTCTCTCTCTCTCTCTCTCTCTCTGCTTTGATAAGTCGATTGCAAAGTCATTTGACGATCGAAAGAGCAACCGACTCGAAACACGGTCGAGGGAGATTGCTTTTAGCGGAATGTTCGTAGAAATAAATTGTGCAAGATAATTGCGCGGTGAGAGTTTTCTTTGTGCTAAATGCGCAACGTGCTCCTCGATAAATCAATTATAACTTTGATGAGTTTCGGCGGTTTCTCTTTGTCTTCCGAGTTTACAGCAATTCTACGCCCGCTTTGGATTAGGAATACCAAGTCAATATTAATACAATGTTCCGAGTAGATTCGCCCGCGGCTAGATAACTAAAAATTTTCACGTGCTTCATCTTACCGTATTCCACGATGTACGCGCTTCATGCGATTTTCAATCATTTTAAAGTCGAAGATCAACCGCTGTGAATTTCTCAAAACATCGTTCGAAAGCGGCGACTTCGTAATCTGCTAAATTGTTTGGAATAGAATTCAACAACTTCGTCTGAAACGATTATTTGATAAGAAAATAACAAGTTTATTCTCGATACGGCTTTCGGAAAGATAACATTTACGAAGTGTAACAAAATGAATTAGTTGCTGGAAATATGAAAAGTGTACATTGGCTTTATTTGTAAATAGACTGTGGATCTCCGTGCAAAATAAAAATCGTTTTCATTTTACTAAGAGAAACAGAGGTTCAATAAAAATGTATTTCTTCTCTTAATGATTTTAATAAGTCGAGAGTAACGTAAATAAATAATAAATACAGAAAATCCGCTCTTATAAAGTAGTTTTAAAAATCTTAGTTTATTTACTATTATTAGATTAATAATTACGTTAAATATTTATTACTTATTACTCGTTACTTATTACTGATTATTTATATTTAGTTATTACACACACACACACACACACACACACACACACACACACACACACACACACACACACACATAGTTCATTTATTAGATCTTAGTTCATTTATTTCGCGACTTCGGACACACGATTATCGAATCCCTCTATCGTCGCTAATAATCCACGAATTTTTGTCTGCCGAGTAAATGACCGTCGAGCATTGCTCTAGAAAAAATTTTGCTCGGCCCGGCGTGCTTTCCAAGGCGACCGTGGATGGGTGTCAGGTGAGAATACGGTCGCAGTAAAACCGGCAACATAATCGGTAGGTGTAACAAGGAAAACGTACACGGCTGAAACTTGCTGGATAAATTGAATCGTTCTGGAGAACTTCCAGTGATGTTCGCGCTCGGCTAATTCGCGCGGTATTCCCGCAACGAGAGTTAAGTTCCAGCAGACGTCGAGGTTATCAGCTTGCGCGCCGTAACAACGGCTGTAACAAATTTAGTAATTCTGTCCAGTGGCCTGACACGGGAAGAAACTTCGCGAATAAACAACGAACGCGTCTTGCTCCCTCGCGTGCACCATCGGTCGCCCATTATCCGTTGCTCCGTTTTAGTCATTCGATACGTAAACCGCTTCCCGCCGTGCCAAATAAAGCTCTCCGTGGTACTGTTTCCCTGGAAATTACTGCGAATCTTCTCCGCACCCCGGGAAAGCTGGGAATTTCAGCGTTTCCCGTTGAATTTTCGCATTTTCACGCGCAACTTCGCCGCGTTTTTTTCCCCCCCAGAAAAACCTTCTCGCGTCAATCGCTTTTTCATTTCATTGACACCGTTACGACTCGACTGCGCACGCATTTGTAGAACAATGAGAAGAAATAAATAACAAAGAATTTCATGATAATTTAGTGTTCGATTCGTTAATGTTACGAGATAACAAAGCGAACGATTTTTATTTTGCGTAAAATATTCTGGTTATATTTGTACAATATTTCTTTATTCACATTATTATTTTTCTGAGGATTGTTCTGAAAAGGTTTCGACGATAATGCTATCTCAGATTAATAATTCAACGAAAACTTGTATTTCTCCTCAGTTATCGTTCTGAAGTCGGATCGTCTTCGAGAAACCAGTGTCTTCATCTTAAAAAATGCTGTTCAATTCAAAGAATGGATATGAAAAATATTCATGCAACTCTTCCAGGTCTCAATATACAGAGTGTCCCAAAATTATGGTACTTCCGGGAAACGAGGGGTTCCTGAGATCATTTGAAGTAACTTTTTCCTTTGCGAAATTGCAATCCGCGGCTTCGTTTACGAGTTATTAACGAAAAACAGTGACCAATGAGAGGCGAGCTTGGCTGGCGCGCGGCGGCCGAGCCAACGAGCGCACGGAGCTCGGTTCCGCTCATTGACCCGGTCGCCTAGCGTCGAGCGAACTCGCCTCTCATTGGTCAGTGTTTTTCGCTAATAACTCGTTAACGATGCCTCGGAGAAAATTTTTGTAAAGGAAAAAGTTGCTTCAAATCGCCTCAGGAATCCTTCAATTCTCGAAAATACCATAATTTTGGGACATCCTGTATTCAGCGAAACGCAAACTAAAATGAGCTAAGAAAATGTACCGCTAGTTGATCGAATAAATTCAGTTGTAAACAACGCGCGCGCAGCAGGAAATGCAACAGTGTTCTCAAACGACTCTTCGAACGCGTCGTAAATCGTTCTTCGTCGGGATTCGTCGCGCGTGCAGCTCGTTTCAGCGTCGCAAAATTTTCCATAAAGCGCGCGCCGCCCGAACAACGTTTCCGCCGCACCAAATACGAGCTTCTTCGCGGTGCGATTCGAACAGCGGCGTCTTTGTGACGTGCGCCGGTCGCTTCCGCTGAAAATAAACGAGCGTCGGAGCTCGCTGGTGATTTCAATTTCCCACCGCGGCCGCCGAAAGACAGAGGATACCATTGTGCCCGGCTGCGTGTTTCCAATCCGCGCCGTCACGATTCGTCGCGGGCAGTGATCGGGAAACGAGAATTTGCAGTCGCGTACCGCGACGCCGCGAAGCAAACTGCATTCTGACCTGGTTGCGTTCGTCTCCCTCGCTTCGAGAACGCCGCCTCACGCTTCCGTTGTTCTCATCTTTTCAATTAGCGCCGGTCAAATTATCTTTCGATCTTGCCGCAAAAATAGCCCGTTCCGTTGTTCCCGTTCGCGACGAACGAGATTCGGCGTTTTAAACTTTTCATTCGCATGTCGGAGAAAATTCGATCGAAGTCATTTTACAAAGCTTTTACAGTAATGTTTCCCTAACTGACGCTCAGATCGTGCAGAAAAATGGACAATTTGGGAAGTGGAGATACGATTATTCGAGCAGCTCGTTTTTTATAGTTGTCGCCAATTCGTGACTATAAAAATGAACCGTAAGGCTCGAACAATCGTGTCTCCTCTTCCCAAATTATCCATTTTTGTGAACAATCTATGCGTCAGTTAGAGAGACATTACTGTACTTTCTATCTATAGCTTGTACTTTCTATCTGTAAAGAAATTTTTATAAGAAAATTAGCGTATCTGCTTTCTTTCCGGCCATTCACTATGCTAATACAATATTATTTTTTGTTTTTTAAATTACTGGAAACGTGTAGCTTGATAAATTTAAATATAAATCTGACGAAAAATTGAATCTCTGATACATAAATAAAGAAATTTTGCTTTGGATGCAATATATGACCCGGCTTCGGCCTTCGCGCGACCATAAATTGACATAACCATAAGCCTTCAGTCATCCTTCAGTCATCCTATGGTTGATCCGTTGATCATTTCTATGCGAAGATCGTCATTTTTCCCGGTTTCAAGAAACCTTTTATGCTCGTGTCAAAGAATTTGACCCGTCGTGGGTCAAAGCCAAACGGATCGAAAAGAAGTAGAAAAGCCAATTAGAGCTGTTCTAGTATTCGCAAGCTTCGAATCTCCGTGTCCGATGAAAATACAAAAGAACGACGAGCGAAGCAAATAAAAAAAACGAGCCAACGAAGTCTCTAAAATCTTGTTGCGACAGTCGCGCGCGGAACTCTCGCCCGGGAATAAAACGAGTTTCGCGTTTTCCGCGGTGAGATAATTGAACGAAAGTAATCAATATCAGCGACGCCGGCGGTCGCGTGCCGCTAGGAAAATAATTCCCGACGGGCTGTCGTTCTTCTGAAAATCGCCTCGTTTATTAGCGACCACGGTAACGACATAATGCATCGCGTCAGCCAGCTCGTTCCCGGTTTCCCCGTGCACGAGCAAAAGGGTATTCGTGGGACATCGATGACGCGCCGGAGGGACGCCACCGGTTTTATTTATGCCGGCGGCTTCGTTATAATAGTTTACCACCGTTGAACAGGCGACGCTGATCGCATGAATTTTTCACCGGCCGTCTGACCAGCACCGTCTGCTTCCACTAGCTTGATAGATCGATCCGCCGGCACCGGGGATTCATTACTGTCCTCCGCCTCGGCAATTCATAATTGCTCCTCATTTTCGTCGAATAACAATGAGGTACGCGATCCACCCGCGATCGGACAACCTGTCCTTTTAATTTCGTTAACGTCTCTTCGGAGAATTAACCCTTTGCGCTCGAAGCCAAATTGTCGCAAAATTTCAAATAGCTCTTGTGATCCACGCTATTTTCGTTTTATACAATCTAGTGCATTTTACATATTTGTTACATTGAATTTTGTAACTCGTGCAACAGTTACGCCTTTAACAGTTCTTTAAATATAAATAAATTTGATTGGTACAATTATTTTGAAATGTGACATAACAATTTTTAATGGCGCCTTAGGGTCGCCACTCGAGTGCAAAGGGTTAGGATCCTTCCGACGATGCATCTTCCTTCGCGGAAGATTTTAGGCTCGGTTTATATGTTGGTGTTGTTTGAATTTTGAAATTCTTTCGATTATAATTGTTAGTGTAAATGTTCGTGTTGTCCGAGTTTGGGAATTCGTTCTAGTACAAATGCTAGCTTAAATGTTGGTGTTGTCTGAGTGTTTGGGAATTCTTTCAACTATAGATGTTATTTCTGATACATTTTTGGTGTTAATGTTTATTTACCAAACACGATAAATATGAATGTACTCCACAGACCCTTTATTAACTGTTGCAAGACTGTGTATATTTATGCGAAATAAAACATCGATACACCGGTTTACAACACTTGTTTCTGATGTTTCTTCTTTGTCATGTTTTTCGCCTACTTTTTTATGAATCCATAAAATCCACAGTCCAACTGTTATACTGCTACGATCTGCACGTTTAGATCTCCAAAATCTTCAGTTTCAGTCTCAGCACCATTGTGAACGTTTCTAACGTAAGAATCTTCTTTTCAGTTTTGAGATATTTAACCCTTTTAGTGCCGATATATCCTCGTCGGCAACACTTGCGAAAACACTTGCGAAAACACTTGCGCAACACT
The DNA here is from genome assembly GCF_051020955.1 of Megalopta genalis. Taxonomy (NCBI): domain Eukaryota; kingdom Metazoa; phylum Arthropoda; class Insecta; order Hymenoptera; family Halictidae; genus Megalopta; species Megalopta genalis. The sequence continues at coordinate 27,481,218 of NC_135013.1, read as the reverse complement.
TGCTAAATAAATTATTTGTGCGAGTAATAATAAGTAAATATTACACATTTTTTCAATAGCCAGAGAATTAAATATAAATATCTATAATAATAAAAATAAATATAGATAATAAATAGGTAATAATAAATATAATAATAAAACTTTGTTCAGTAACGTTATACTAGCTATATCAATTCACTAGCGCTTGCAATTCAGACGCTTGTGGTCCGATATCAGTTATTTTGTTACAAACGATTGAAAGTGCAATATCTATACTTCCTACCAGGTGATTCACATAAAGCTACGATCAAACGATGATTTTTCTTATCTTCAAATACAGTCTCTCTAACTAAAAGAATCTTTCCCTTCTTCATATTGCTTTATATATATTTATGTTATCCGTATAATTTTCAACAAACATTCAAATACAATTTGTGCTATTTTATTCTTTCATTATTTCGTAATACGTTTCTTCTTGAATTTTATAGATATCATTCTTACCTTGATTTTTATTAGCTTTTTCCCCAATTCTCAGCAAATTCGACAAATTGCTCCGATATTTTTCGCATAAGTGCGATACGTTTGCTCGGCGCTAAAAGGGTTAAGGCAACGATGTCAGCGAAAGACGCGGACCACGAGGCAGGAATTTACGAAGCCGTTGCAATTACGTTCGATTTATCGGTTCGCGTGCATCCCCGGACGGTGTATTATATTAATTTCGAGCTCGCAACACAACTCGCGGCTGTGACAAATGCTCGGTGGCCGGTTTACAACCGAGAACCGCCGGTTTTGGCACGTCGTCGCGAGGCCTCGCGGTTGCACGCGACGCAACCGATGCGTGCGCGATGCGTGCCGCGTCGATGCACTCGGAGAGCCCCTCCACAGGTGTACGCTGTGCACTTGGCATAGAAAAGCGGGCGGAATTCTCGCGCGACGGCTGCTCCGAACTTCGGCTGCGCTGTTCCTCGGCCAACAAGAAAGTTGCCGGCCGCACTGTTCCTGAATTATTTCGAGCGCGATCGCCCGCTGCCTTCTGACAGATTTACGCTGCGACTGGACCGTTCGAACTGCCATTCGAAGACATTGAACCCGAACCGCCGATAAATCGATTACTTCGATATTCTTGCGTCGCTCCGGGAACGGAAATCGAGCGCAAGAAGATTCGCATCAATCTTTTAAAAAATCGTACGCGTGCACATACTCGTTTTTTGGACACAGCGTTTACAGTTTTATTTAAAAAAAAAAAAAAAAAAAACTGATGATAAGAGAAAGTTACACAGATTCTGTCCGCAAGCGTTCTGCCGCGAAGTTCCAAGCGAATATTCGGCGAACTAGTTTAACCGTAATCTCTTGGCACAGTATTTATAAACGAAGTTCGTTTGTCGCGTTTTTGTAATCGTCGGCCGAGGAATGTTTGCGCGTGTGCGCTTTCGTACGCGACGATTCGCAGGGGCTGCATTAAAGGAACTTACTTCGAACGAGAATAGATCGTGTTAATAAAAGTCGTACAGTTCGGTGCCAAAACATTCTTCTTTCGGAGCATCGGTTAGCCGGCGGAATTTTTGCTGCAGTTTGGAGAATTTATTAAGAGAAATAGTTTGCGCGTTGCTCGTCGTTACGCACGCGATTCGAAAACTAAGCCGCAAATTCCTTGCAACTACAGCTTCGCCGACCCAGGTGTTACGAAACTTTTTGTTATACGACCGATGTAATCGCATAATCCATTCGTGATCGCTTACATAAGCGCGAATGATTTGTCGCAACGCTTTTCCGTCGATGTAGCTACGCGCGAAAATAAAGTCGTTCGTTCGGCTTCTAATTATATTCCCGTTGTTATTGTTTCGCCCGACAGTCGCGCTAAGGCTCTATATTTTATCGCGATCATTTTCGGTGCCGTTCGTTTCGCAGGCGCGAAAACGTTTGCTTCTGTCGGGCCGATCTTTCCCCGGTTGTTATGCAACTGGCTTCAGAGATCGTCGTATGTTGAACTTCCTAGCGAAGTTTGGAAACTGCTGCTATTATACGATTGCGCTGAACAATAAACTAAAGTTCTCTCTGCAGTCGTAGCAACAGTTTGCACGCTGCTCTCCCGTGGGCCTATTACGAGCGATCGTAATAGGCTCGATTTTGATTTCTCCAGTGTGTTACGATCTTTTTTATGCCATTTACAGATGTACAATAATGCATATAAATATTATTGAATAAAATATAGTAATATAAATATAATATAAATATAAATATTATGATATATATAATATAATATATAACATAATATATAATAATATATATAATAATATAATATAATATATATATAATAATATATAATATAATATATATATAATAATATATAATATAATATATATAATAATATAATATAATATATATATATAATAATATATAATATAATATATAATAATATATATAATAATATATAATATAATATATAATAATATATATAATAATATATATAATAATATAATATAATATATATATAATAATATAATATAATATATATATAATAATATAAATATAAATATTATGAATAAAATACATTTAAGTCGATTAGAATTTTTCGATGGATTGTCTCGGGAAGTATCGTTAGATTAATTTCAGATATCAAATCTACATTCATGGGGGCTCATGGGGGCTCTGGTTATCTAAATTTCTTTAATCTCGACGAACTTTTCAGTTATTTAGTCAAGTTTTTAGTTGTTCAGTCAACGTTCTGTCTCTCACTCAAACGTTCCTCGATACAATTTTTCAAAAATATCGGCAGAAGAATCTCGAACGTCGAACATGCATTAAAGAATTTCACTTTGGGCGCCGTCACTTAGTTCTTCAACCTTGACAGAACCTTTCGCGGGCTAGTTACTCGATAGTTAATTAATGTCAATTCGTATTCGAATCTTATTTAACAAAACTTCTCGAAAGTATCGATCAAGAAAGATCTCGAACATCGAACACGCGTGAAAGAACTTCACTGAGAGTCCCATTACCTTTTTTTAAGGTCCCATTACCTTTTAAACTTTTCAGACTAGTCGCTCGACAATTATCGTGTTAACACACTAATGACCATTTCTGTCCAAATCCTGCCGCTTAAAATTCCCCCTCCCCTTCCAAAAAAAAAAATGTCCATCGCAGACATGTAAATCTGGTTGACGCGTGAATCGTCGAGGGCGAAATCGAAGCGACGGATTGAAAGGCATAGGGTCGAGCACGCGCGTTTTCCCGACGCGGTCGCGAGATCGAGGATGGAAGGCTCGACGAAAATCGCGGCGAGTCATTGTCTCGCGCGACAGCTAATGACAACGGGGAATCTGGGGTAACGAGGGACGCGCGTCGAGAAGGTCAGCGTCGGTGTCCCCGTCGCGCAATCCGCCCGCCGCGTTTCTCTCCCGACTATTTTAAGCGGGGTTGCGTTTCTAGATTCTGACAGTCTGGCAAGCGCGTCCCGTCAACGCGGTACACGTCCCACGGTTTTCAGGAAAGACCTCTCTGTTCCGTGCCGATCGGATCGCGCGGCCGGCGTCGATCCGTTCGCCGGTGATCGCGAGTCGCGGATCGATCCGTGCCGGTGATAAATCAAACGGGACGGCGACGCTCGGCGTCGGTCACACACGAGGGAGGTGGACCTTCTGTCTTATAAATAGATACGAAGCGTGGCTTTCGAGGTGAGAATCCGTCGTCCGTGATCTTTGAGACCCGAGCTTTACATTTTTATTGCCCCGCCCGGGTGCTCGCGGGAGACGCTTTATGGGGTGTTTTCGCGGTCCAGAGGAATCTTTCGCGCGGATCTGATATTTTAACGAGCTCGGATCTTTCGACTCTCGTTTTCTCCGAATCCTCTGAACACTCGTATAGTCGGTTTATTAAATGAAATTAATTATTCGATTAACTAAGAATTGTGTAAATGTTTTTAGTTTTGCTTGAAAGATGAAGGAAGGAATAGTTTTAATATTTTAAAAGGTCTTTAATCAAAGTAGATTGAAAGAGCAAGTTTAATTTGTCACGATTAGACCGCGGATTTCATGCATTTATGACAAAAGTAAGTATGTGAAAGATGTAATAAGAGGAATGTCAGAAGCATTTAATGCTACTGGTATATTATATCTACGATTGAATCGAATTATTAACAGAAGAAACCATTTTCTATTTGATTCCTGTGTCTTGCAGTCGATGCGGACAGTTTTTATTTTGCTTAAAGTTCTGCAGTTCAATCATGATACTTTAATGTATATTATTATTATTTTTTTATTATTATTATTATTTTATTATTATTATTATATTTTGTTTTATTATAAGCTTTCAAATCTCAGATGAGATTTATTCGCTGTACAGTAAAGCGAATGTATTTCAAACATAAACCTTAAATAGTAATTCATGAGTTATTTATACATTTACGTTTATTATTGTTATATTAGGCGAACTCATCATTTCACACGAAAGATCGATAAATCACGTTTAACTCGATCCCGTTCTACGATCTTCAATTCATAGTAAAGTAATGTCTCCCTAACTGACGTTCAGATTGTGCATAAAAATGGACAATTTGGGAAGATGAGATACGATTATTCGAGCCTCGCAGCTCGTTCTTTCTTATAGTTGTTGACAATTCGTGACCATAAACACGAACCGCAAGGCTCGAATAATCGTATCTCCTCTTCCTAAATTGTCCATATTCGTGGTCAACCTGAGCGTCAGTAAGAGAGACATTACTGTATTTGTAAAATCGGGATCGATTATCGCGGAATATCCTCTGCTATATAAACAAATTTTAGTGAGACGAAGACAACAAACGCGAGTTCTTGAAATTTTTGTGAATTCGCGTGCGCCCACTTTTGCCGGAAATGCGTAAAATTCTCGGCGCGATAGGCGTACCGTATAAATAACGCATTAACGCGGATATATTCCACGAACGTTCAAGAGACAATTGAAACCGGTGTTCGCTAAAATTGGATCGAAGTGTTCGCCGCGAGGATCGGCGTTCGGCGGCGAGGCATTTAAATGAAGAAATACCAAGATGACGAGTAAATTTTACGGATTGCCGGTGACGCTCGAATATGCGACGAGGGAATCCGTCGGCTGACGGATCACCGGGCGAAATGAGATTTCCGTCTGCTCGTGAATAAGCGTGTGATACACTCGGGGCTTCTCTCTCTCTCCGTCTCTCTTTCCGCCCCGGTGTTCCTCGTCGGCGATTTGGAGGAGCGCCAATGGAATTCCGAAAGTCGACGTTACTAATAACGACAACAATGTAGAGGGGCCGAAGGTCGGCCAGCCTGACGGAAATCGACGCCCGAGATATTCTAGGGAAGCATGCGGAAGAATCTCGCGCGATATTCTCTCGCGGCCGGTTGTGCTCGTATTTCGATTCTCCTTTTTTTTCTCTCTCTCTCTCTCTCTCTTTTTCTTTCTCTGTAGGACACCGCGCGAGTTCAATTTATTTTCGGAGTTCGCCGAATCGGCGCGAACGTGCGTCAGGAATTTATTGTTTCGCCGCGAACTTTTCATTCATCTTTATGAAATCTCAGTGCGAAAGACAAGAAAATCGAATACGGTAATTTTTCTCGCTGATTCGCGCTCGATTTGCGCACAAAGATGGTCAATTTGGGAAGAGAAGACACGATTATTCGAGCCGTGCACCTCGTTTTGTTGTAATTACTGTCAATCGACGACTATAAAAACGAGACAAGCTGTCCATTTTTGTGCGCAATCTGAGCGCGAATTAGAGAAAAATTACTGTATTGCCGTCAAGATATCGTCGCTTTATCTACCGGAAAGGAAATACACCCCTGGATGACGAGCGTCGGGTCCATTTCGACCCGAACTTACAAACATTCCGTCCAAATTCTAATTTTGCAGCAGTGATTGGTAATTGAGCCGTTTATTTTGAAAGTGGCATAAGTCACATTGTTTTTAAGTCGATATATTTAAGGGTTTGCGTTTTAACACGTTTAAAAATATACATGCTAACTTTCGAGAAGATTTACTTGTATTCGTTATCTCAGGATACTGATATTTTACTCAGTATAAATAATTTCGTATAAACATTAAAAAATCACCACTTTTCATTACGGTAAAGTGACTTAAGCCACTTTCAAAATTATCAACTATGAATATCGAGTCTACATATTTAAAACAAAAAATGGGTTTAAAAATATATATAAATGTCCGCCGTCCGAAGGACAGCGGATTAACAGGATTTTTAATTATTCCAGGGGAATCTGAAACATCTTTTCGTTCGCATGATAAACGCGTCAAGGTCGATCCGAAATCGCGGCGCTCGTAGAAAACGAAGAGGCGTGCTCGTTCTGTTTTTCTTCTCTTTCATTTTCTTTTTCTTTTCGGCGCGGCGGAATAGAACAGTTCAAGGGAAACAAATGGCGGGGCGACGGGGCGGGTGTTTACGTTCGCAACGCGAAATTTCCTCGGGCGCGAAAACAGAGTTTAGTCACCGTACGCTATAGCTCGATACGCGGCTGACGTGAGGGATGACGACAACAGAGCCGGAGGCATGGTCAACGATCTGGACCACGCATCTGCCAGCGAAATCCGCCGATTTATTTCTATCCATGGCCGACCGATCCATTGCACCTCCGTTTTTGTACTTTCAAGTCGGGGAACGCCGGTCGCCATTTCCTGAAACTGTAAACCCGGCTTCCTCTCACGCAAACATTCCCGCGATTAACGTTACCGTGGGTGTGAAAGATCTTCGGACACCTTTTAAAGACGGTATGACTCTTCTCAAATTAGATTGAACGATTTGAATCTCTTAGAAATGCTACGGAGTTTACTGTGCAATGATTAACATAATTTCTTTTAATTTTGCTGGTTTTACTTGGAATGACAGAGAGAATGGTAAAAAAGCTCTCGGTTTTTCTCAACTTTTTTATCTGAGTGTGTGACGAAAATTTAACATACTTAAAATTTCATCATGAATTTATGTAAGAAAAAATATATATATAATATAATAATAATAATAATAATAATATAATAATAATATAATATATATATATATATATATATTATTATTATTATTATATGTATATATATATATATATATATATATATATATATATATATATATAGAGAGAGAGAGAGAGAGATAAAAATAACAAGAAAAAAGAAAATAATATTTATATTAAAATAGAATAGATTAAAATTCCATAAATTGAAGTCAGTTGAAATATAATAAATTGAAGTCAATTAAAATACGATAAATTGAAGTCAGTTAAAATACAGTAAATTGATGACAATTGAAATACAATAATTTATACAACGAATTTAAAATAATACTGTTATTAAACTGTTATTTAAAACAACACTGTTATTAAATAATACCGTTAATACTCGTGTATTTTTGGTATGTATTGTGAAATTTGCATTCGTCTCTGTCCAACGTGTTGAATGATAACGAAAGTTGCACAAAATCTGAACAGGTTTCGTAACATCAGAACGAGGAAGACAAGATTTATTACAGCGCGATTTACCTTGCACCGTGCACATTGTAAACAAACTTAGATTGCGATGAAAATTGAGTGCCAAGCTGAGTTGAGTGTTGAACCGTTAAATCTTGTTGATGCTTCCTCTCGCGGGTAACAGATGATTAGGGTCGCGAATGTGGCGGTCGATTGTTGCATAATTTCGTAATAGATACTACTGGAACATTGAAACCGGACTTGTTTTAAAGCTCGAGGCTCTCCACGTTCGCGAATCATCGCCGGATTCTCTTCGAAAATATTTTCGCGCATCCTAGCAGGTGAGAAAACCGAAGACACGTTTTTACCATCGGCGTTTTGTTTTCTGCTTTTGCTGCTACGCGAGAAAGCTTTGCAAGATATTCGCCGAACATTGAACAGACTTTGAAGTGAATCGATACGAAAATATTCCGAAGTGTTCAAGACTTTGTTAACCCTTTGCCAAACTTCGACGAGTCCGACACGCGATGGATATTAACCTGTTAAGTATGAATGCTATACCGTTCTTTATGATCTGAACAAAATTCCGATTTCTCGTTATCAATATTTAACCATTTAAGCAAATGTAGGACACACGATTCCTATAAATCGTCTTTTTTCTTCCTAGAAAGTATTACAATCGAAAAAACATCGAGCCGTTGCAACTACGAAGAAAATGTTACGACAAGCGGTTAATCCGTGTTTCGAACGGTATCGCAACGAATGCAATTTCATCCGGTAAACAAACCTTTTGGCGAAACTTCCATCCGATTTTCTTTGTACACATTTTCCGTCCCTTTAATCAAATGTAAACCTCCGGGAAACAGAAGCGCACGGGTAGCAAAGAGGATCAGACGAGCGCGAACCAAAAGCGCATAATTCTCTGTTAACGAAACGCCGACGCAAAGTACAAGCATTACTCTATAATCATTATAAATCCGTGGGAGTTAATCCCGTTTCCGTGCCGGCGCGGGGAATTACCTTCTGCCGGGCCATTTTCCCGTTGTTTTTTACTCGCGCCCGCGCAAAGTAAAAAATGATTCCTCGCGGCGGACAGTGTCATAAAACGAAGATAATTTCCGAGACAAAGTGGATTCGAACGAACGACTTCCGGGCACGGGCTTTCCGCCGGGAAATTATGACAAACGCGCCGCGGACGAGCCTAATACAAACTAATGCAGTGAACACCGTTCGCGACGCGCTTTTTCCCTCGCCGATAAACCTCGCCGCGGGGACACCCGGACCCGGTAAATCACGGTTTACGCGGAACATCCTAAACGCGCGGCTTTATTATCCCGCCCGGAGGAATCGCAATCCCGGGGATATGTGTATTGCCCGGCTGTTTGCCGAACATGACTCGCCGACACGCGATAAAATCCAGTTACGAATGAAATAAAAGGGGAAACAGCTGGAGGAAGAAACGTCGAGGCCGGTTTTAACGATTTAAGGATTCATGGCTGGTTAACAGTCCGAGGGACATGTTATCTTCAGGAATTCCTTCTTCGATGTACCATACTTCGATGCTCGTGCACCGTGCAATTTCGTTGGGAAAGCTTCAAAAATGGCAGAACGATCGTTCAGCTTACAGAAATTGCCTTACCGAACACGCTACGCAGTGACTCGCGAGAACGGCTGCCATTTTGTGCGAAATCAATTTTTTGGCAAGATCCTTTGTCCGTTTACTAGATTAAATTCTATATTAGCAGAATCCGTTTACAATTTTATGATTTCCTTGTATTTAAATGGTCCAGTTACGAATGAAATAAAAGGGGAAACAGCTGGAGGAAGAAACGTCGAGGCCGGTTTTAACGATTTAAGGATTCATGGCTGGTTAACAGTCCGAGGGACATGTTATCTTCAGGAATTCCTTCTTCGATGTACCATACTTCGATGCTCGTGCACCGTGCAATTTCGTTGGGAAAGCTTCAAAAATGGCAGAACGATCGCTCAGCTTACAGAAATTGCCTTACCGAACACGCTGCGCAGTGACTCGCGAGAACGGCTGCCATTTTGTGCGAAATCAATTTTTTGGCAAGATCCTTTGTTCGTTTACTAGATTAAATTCTATATTAACAGAATCCGTTTACAATTTTATGATTTCTTTGTATTTAAATGGTCCAGTTACGAATGAAATAAAAGGGGAAATAGCTGGAGGAAGAAACGTCGAGGCCGGTTTTAACGATTTAAGGATTCATGGCTGGTTAACAGTCCGAGGGACATGTTATCTTCAGGAATTCTTTCTTCGATGTACCATACTTCGATGCTCGTGCACAGTGCAATTTCGTTGGGAAAGCTTCAAAAATGGCAGAACGATCGCTCAGCTTACAGAAATTGCCTTACCGAACACGCTGCGCAGTGACTCGCGAGAACGGCTAGCATTTTGTGCGAAATCAATTTTTTGGCAAGATCCTTGGTCCGTTTACTAGATTAAATTCTATATTAACAGAATCCGTTTACAATTTTATGATTTCCTTGTATTTAAATGGTCCAGTTACGAATGAAATAAAAGGGGAAACAGCTGGAGGAAGAAACGTCGAGGCCGGTTTTAACGATTTAAGGATTCATGGCTGGTTAACAGTCCGAGGGACATGTTATCTTCAGGAATTCCTTCTTCGATGTACCATACTTCGATGCTCGTGCACCGTGCAATTTCGTTGGGAAAGCTTCAAAAATGGCAGAACGATCGCTCAGCTTACAGAAATTGCCTTACCGAACACGCTGCGCAGTGACTCGCGAGAACGGCTGCCATTTTGTGCGAAATCAATTTTTTGGCAAGATCCTTTGTTCGTTTACTAGATTAAATTCTATATTAACAGAATCCGTTTACAATTTTATGATTTCTTTGTATTTAAATGGTCCAGTTACGAATGAAATAAAAGGGGAAATAGCTGGAGGAAGAAACGTCGAGGCCGGTTTTAACGATTTAAGGATTCATGGCTGGTTAACAGTCCGAGGGACATGTTATCTTCAGGAATTCTTTCTTCGATGTACCATACTTCGATGCTCGTGCACAGTGCAATTTCGTTGGGAAAGCTTCAAAAATGGCAGAACGATCGCTCAGCTTACAGAAATTGCCTTACCGAACACGCTGCGCAGTGACTCGCGAGAACGGCTAGCATTTTGTGCGAAATCAATTTTTTGGCAAGATCCTTGGTCCGTTTACTAGATTAAATTCTATATTAACAGAATCCGTTTACAATTTTATGATTTCCTTGTATTTAAATGGTCCAGTTACGAATGAAATAAAAGGGGAAACAGCTGGAGGAAGAAACGTCGAGGCCGGTTTTAACGATTTAAGGATTCATGGCTGGTTAACAGTCCGAGGGACATGTTATCTTCAGGAATTCCTTCTTCGATGTACCATACTTCGATGCTCGTGCACCGTGCAATTTCGTTGGGAAAGCTTCAAAAATGGCAGAACGATCGCTCAGCTTACAGAAATTGCCTTACCGAACACGCTGCGCAGTGACTCGCGAGAACGGCTGCCATTTTGTGCGAAATCAATTTTTTGGCAAGATCCTTTGTTCGTTTACTAGATTAAATTCTATATTAACAGAATCCGTTTACAATTTTATGATTTCTTTGTATTTAAATGGTCCAGTTACGAATGAAATAAAAGGGGAAATAGCTGGAGGAAGAAACGTCGAGGCCGGTTTTAACGATTTAAGGATTCATGGCTGGTTAACAGTCCGAGGGACATGTTATCTTCAGGAATTCTTTCTTCGATGTACCATACTTCGATGCTCGTGCACCGTGCAATTTCGTTGGGAAAGCTTCAAAAATGGCAGAACGATCGCTCAGCTTACAGAAATTGCCTTACCGAACACGCTGCGCAGTGACTCGCGTGAACGGCTGCCATTTTGTGCGAAATCAATTTTTTGGCAAGATCCTTTGTCCGTTTACTAGATTAAATTCTATATTAGCGGAATCCGTTTACAATTTTATGATTTCCTTGTATTTAAATGGTCCAGTTACGAATGAAATAAAAGGGGAAACAGCTGGAGGAAGAAACGTCGAGGCCGGTTTTAACGATTTAAGGATTCATGGCTGGTTAACAGTCCGAGGGACATGTTATCTTCAGGAATTCCTTCTTCGATGCACCATACTTCGATGCTCGTGCACAGTGCGATTTCGTTGGGAAAGCTTCAAAAATGGCAGAACGATCGCTCAGCTTACAGAAATTGCCTTACCGAACACGCTGCGCAGTGACTCGCGAGAACGGCTAGCATTTTGTGCGAAATCAATTTTTTGGCAAGATCCTTTGTCCGTTTACTAGATTAAATTCTATATTAGCAGAATATTACAATTTTATCATTTCTTTGTATTTAAATGGTCCAACTTTGATAAATCGTGTTGAAAGTTTATCGTTGCAGCGTTTCAGGTAGACTCCCGGAAGTTGAGCTGTTACTCGCGCCTTTTTTTAAGATTCCGCTGTAAAAAAATTACTACATGTTGTAAAATCTGTCCATTTTTGAGCAAGGTGCTCGTTTGGGAAGAACGACCACGAATTTTGTCAGAGAAAATTCCTAAAGATCACGACTTTTTCAGGTTGTTAACTGTGATACTTTAGAGCGCGACTGTTGGAACGAAGCTGTTCGATCCGCGTAATTTTTCGATGTGCCATAAGCGTAGAGGCGCGGATAACGTTGAAAAAAGGGGGATCAGATGCTGTGGGTTCTTCCGTTATCGCGGGTTTTATCGTAATTAGCAGTGTTATTAACATTTCATTTGAATTGACGAAGATACTCGGCGGAAAGAGCGAACGGGAAAATATTTATACAATGAAATTGCCGCTTTTTCTTCGCTGTACTATTGTAAACAAGCATGCGCCGATGGAATGTGTTTACAATGAGAGCCCTGAAAGTGAGGATATTAATTTCTCTTTTGTGATTAGTACACTAAATTCTCTCCGATCTTCCTTCAGCTTGCGCGCAGAAATGGACAATTTGGGAAGAGAAGACACGATTATTCGAGCCTTGCACCTCGTTTTTATAATTGTTGACGATCGGCAACTATAAAAATGAGCCGCGAGCTCAAGGAAAATTAGAGAGAATTTACTGTATTATTTTATTATTTGTTATATTTATCCGACATTTATTACCAGACTGCGGATTTTATAAATTTTCGACTGAAATAACCAGGTCAAATACGAAACTGCGAAGACAGTAGAATTGAAGGATGCATTTTCTAATTTATGCAACTTATTCGAATGACCAAAAGAGCACAAACATTTCTATCAAACTCAAATCTCTTATAATTATCTCGGACGATTTTTGTTTTGCATAAAAATCCGCAGTCTATCGCATTCGTAACCACAAACAATAATTTTCATTCTGAAGACAAAGTAACGTTTATTATCGAAGAGTGTTGAAGATTGATTTGTGGAGCATGGTTTTGAGAAAAATGTAGCGTAAATTTTTAAAACCCTCGGTATATTAACATCATAAAACATTGTTACAACTTCGCCGTTCCATCGAATTCAAACGTATCTCTTCTGGAACACGTTTTCAAGCTATTCCGCTTTTAGCTAACGCAACTTAAAAATCGATTTGCGAGCCTTTCGATTAAACGCTAAATCGTTTCCACGATCATAATTATCACTAATCAAGTGAATGCATCGCCATAGTTCTCCGAACGAACCCTACACAAATTGCAGAAGTTTTGGCGTCCAAGAACGATAGCCACAAGACACAGCCACACTTCCGTCAAAAAGCCAGTGCGAAATCTGATCTCTGCGTTCCCGCAATTAACGCAATCTCGATCAATATTCCGGGGTTATCTCGCCAGCGAGCTGGCCGGCCCCCCGAAGATCTAGACGGAAAGAGATCGCCGGATGAGCAGAGATCCATCGATCCGCTCCGATTGGTCCCGATAAAACGGGCGGAATACCTGCGGCTTCCCGCTCGTCGAGAAACCGCCACACGCCTCCCCGCGACATTGTTCGAGCTCCCGATTAAAGAAAAATCGTCTCCGAGAAAATCGAAACCGAGGGCTCGAAGCGAAAAACCGCAACAAAGACGGAAAAGAACGCCTGAAATACACGCCGAGAGAGAAAGAGAGAGAGAGGGAGAGATACCGGGGTACATTGAACGAATTGGAAAACGGGGGTTGCTTTTCCGATCGAGGGTCGACCGGCGAGTAGTTAACGCGCGCGCGCGCGCGCACCCTTAGATCGCGTTCTCATCGGTCTCTGACGGTCTGGACATTTTTTTTTTCTGTTGCAGAGCCGAAGAAGGAAAAGACTGAACAGAGTGCAAATGGCGCGGTATCGCCGAGCGGTGAGCCGCAAGCGAATCAGGGCACGGCTACGACCGGCAGCGTGCCGGTCTCGGCCGCAGCCCCGAATTCGGGGGACCAGCAAAAGCCGTGTAGGCCAAACACCCTGGAAGCCAGGGTGGTAACCAGGAGACTGATCTTGTTCGACAGTGAGTACTGTTTGATCTGTAGACGGCTGTGGTACACACTTAACACCCAGTAGACTCGCCGTAACCGGTGGAGGGCTCTCTAACACTTTCACGGGACACGTGAACCGTGCGCACCGATCTGTCGATCGAGCTTGTAGTTTGTAGATCTTCGAGCGATACACCTGATCGCTTTCACTTGCCGATGGGACTTTGCACAACGTGTATCGGACACCGGGCACAGTGGGCACCGGTTACTGCGGCGTGACCAATCGCTGTGCCTTGGGCTCGTTCTCGGGCGTGTTTTGTGTTTGTTGAATAAGACATGGTAAATTTTGTTAGTCGAAAACAGACGAAACCGGAGCATAGAGAATATTTTGTATTCAAGAATATGCAAAATGACAGAATAAACAAATGTTGTGTTCGAGGAGAAAGAAAATGAAAGAATAAACAAATTTTGTAGTCAAGAGTAAACGGAACGAAAGAATTTTGTATCCAAAAATAAACGGAATGAGAGAATTTTGTATCCAAAAATAAGCGGAATGAAAGTGTATTTTGTATTTTAAAAAATAAATGAAATGAAAGAATGTTGTATTCATAAATGGACAGAATGAAAGAGTAAAATTATTTTTGTTCAAAAAGAAGCAAAAAATTGAATATGTCTTGTTCAATAAATATAAGTTAATTGCCCAAAAATAAACCAAAGGCACAGTAATTGGTCACCCTACAATGACCTGCTTCACTACCGTATTCAAGAATTTAGCAGTATTGCTTTCTACAAGGAAGAAATCAACGCTTTATTCGAACTGATACTTCTGCACGAGGCTTTATAAATCGCAAACGACAAAGGCTATCGAAAAATTAATTTAAATAGAATTTTTATCGTACTTTCGAAGTACTGATACTTAATTACTTCGAAGAGAATGGGAAAGAAAACGAATAATTGAGAATGCTCGCACAGGAGCACAGTTTTTGGAGAAATAAGAAACACAAGATTTAAAACGTACAACGGTGATCGAAGGAGAAAATAAAAAAAGGGATATCTGCAAAATAACAAACCACTTTTCATTAACAATCTATCTCTAAGAATCTAAATCATCCCATCAAATCAATCAAATCAATTAAAAACTTGTGTACGAACATTATGTTTTTAGAGGATAAAAAATTCTAGTACGAAATGGAGTTAATTCCTCCAAAATATAATTCCAAATTAATTCGAAATTAATTTCAAAAGATCATCGAACGTTTCCATTGCCATTCGAGCAAAATTCATCGGTCAGCCGTCGACGCGACTCGAAATCAGAAATACCGCGCAACGAAAAAGGAAAACCGCCGAATAAAAACGACACCGACATTCTGGACCACTGCAACGCGACACCGCAAAGATGCAACGGGAATCAACGGGATTGATCTCTTTTTCCTCTAATATCGTTCCGATACTGCAGCCGATTGGTTGTAATCCTCCGAACGGAACGGTCCGCGTCGACGCGCGAAACCAGCGACAATAATTCGGTCAGCTTGTAGTGCAGATTATCGACTTTTCTTCCCCCAGATTACATTGGCCGCGTCGGGTTTGAAATAATAGGTTTCGCGTGAAGAGAGGAGAGAGAGAAAAAAAGCGGCGGCCGAAATAAAAGGAAATAAAGCCGGACGACGAATAACGCGGACATTGTTGGGCAGACGTGTCGGTGTTACACGAACGGTAGAACTGCGATATTACTATTATCCAAGAACTTTGAGGCAATTTAATATAGCGCGGTGCTCGACCCTTTTTTTTCACCGAGGCTGAGCTATTAAATTCCAGCGACCGGATCTTGTATCGGTCCTCTATATTCGGAATTTGTTGGCCTCCGCGCTGTGTTCGTTCCGACGGCGCGGGCTTCGAATGAAAATAATCCTCCACGAAACAAGAATTTGGACCCGCACGAACTGGCGTCTTTGCTAATCCGAAGCTTCCTCCATGCACGAATATAATAGACTTTATTTTCTCCGTTTCTCCGCAATATAAAAAAAATTGCTCTGCGTCGAGGTTTTCAGAAACAGCACCGAGGCTTTCGTCGTATTAAAAATACAGGGAATGAAAGAATAAAAATTGTTGTATTGAAAAATAAACAAATTAGAGGAACGAGAAGATTTAATATGCCTTATTTGATAAATATAATATCAACTTGCCCTTTATTTTCTCCGTTTCTACACAATATAAAAAAAAATTGCTCTGCGTCGAGGTTTTCAGAAACAGCACCGAGGCTTTCGTCGTATTAAAAATACAGGGAATGAAAGAATAAAAATTGTTGTATTGAAAAATAAACAAATTATATATAGAGAGAAACGAGAAGATTGAATACGCCTTATTCGATAAATATAATATCAATTTGATAAATATAAATCAAAGGTGCAGCACAAAGGTCGCGCCACAGTAACCGGTTCCACTGACCTACTTTCAATCGACACTAAACGGACCGAGTCGATCAAAATGACCAGCCTCGCATTTTTTCTTCGAAAGTTGAAGGAAGATGATACAATAAATTTCTTAATCGAGTGTGTACTCTCATCCTTGCAAAGGGATTCGCGTTAGTCGTAGGGCAGGTTTGGTGTTAATTGTTGAAAAGGAGAAGCTGCCAGCAACATTCTCAGTTTGAAGAACGATTGTCCAGTGTTTCCGCAGTTCATTTTACAACGGTCACAACGAAAGCCGAAGATTTTACGGCGAATAGGTGAAAACGGGGATAAAATAGGACGCGGAGCGCTGTCTATAATTTCGCGACTCCTTCCACGGCGTTTCTTTTCAGAACACGTAGGAACTTCCGGGGAATAAAATCCGAGGCGCTCGTTGCTGCGAGATCGGAGTTGTTCATCGATGGAGCGATCAAATATTTCGGAGCTGTAGACGGGACAAAAGCGCGTCGGATCGCGAGCTAAGTGCCGAAAAGAATCGTACGGGAGAGACATGCGGCGCTCGTCGCCGATCCGAAGAATCACTGGGTATCCCCGAAACACGGGCGTTCCGTCAAAGAGACGTCCGTAAACGAGCCAAACCGGTGGAAGGATAAAAACACTCGACGTTCGCCGTTTTCAACTCTCGAACTCTGGAAGTTTGCATCGATTCCGCGGGAAGGAACGTCGCGCGGCGGAACGATAAACTTTTACGTCCCGGCGCGGTTTCGTCGCGAATCGCCCTTAAAACTCTCGTTTACCTTTCCGAAACTTCAAAGTTCCCTTTTCGCCTCCCGCTTCTCCTCCCCCGCCTCTTCTTCTTCTATCCCACGGCGCTCTCTCGAATTTACTTTCCAACTAAATCTTCCCCGGTACACGCCACCGCCATTACGAAACACGATCCCGGAAAACAGTCTCTCGTAGATTTTAAATGCCAGCCGGTGGTGGGTAAACGGTTCTCCCCCTGCCCCCTCACCTCTTTGCGTAAAACGTTTCGTTCAACGGCCCGATAACAGGGTTCCAGGACATTCTGTCCCGTGAATTCAGTGCCGCCCTTTTATCCCTTTGTTTAATCGGGAGCTCGCTTAACCGCCGCTTCGAGAGTCGTCCGCGGATTTTCCGCGGTCTTGCCGGAAATTAGGGGATAAGATTTGGGACAGTGGAGAGATCGAGAGAGAGAGAGAGAGAGAGAGAGAGAGAGAGATTAAGAACGATGGTTTGTTCTACAGTTCCTCGAGTTATTAACCCTAGAAAGATAACCATATGACAACGTACGTAAAAGATAACCATACGCTTCAGAGGCGCATGCTTTTCTAAGGCGTCAATTTTATACTAACAATGGATATTTATTTAAGTTAATCTAGTCATTTTAAAGGTTTGGCATTATTGTAAAAATAAAATGCATTTATATTATATTTTTTTATATTTTAAGTAATTTTAAACTTAAATCACTAGACCTCTATGAAAAATTAACAAAAATCAACAGTCTTCGCAGGCGCCTCTGCGACGTAGGTTATCTTTCTCGGGTTAAAGAAACAAAGTGTGGAATTACTAGGCTGCGGATTTTATGCATTTTCGAACAAAATGATTGGATCGGTGCATTTGCAATTTGGCGAAATTGCAATCGGTGCAAACGTTTAAAGAATTTAAAGATGCTGTTGCGTGATGTTCGATTCATTACGCTTCGCAGCTCCTGCATTCTCTAAACGATATACAGAGTGTCTCAAAATTACGGTACTTCCGGAAAGTAAAGGATTCCTAAGGTCATTTGAAGTAACTTTTCCCTTTACAAAAATTTTCTCAGAGGCATCGTTAACGAGTTATTAACGAAAAACACTGACGAATGAGAGGCGCGCTCGCCTTGCGCGAGGCGGAGCCCAGTACGAAGCCCAGTTCTGCTGATTGGCTCGGCCGCCTTGCGCCAGGCGAGCTCGCCTCCCATTGGCCAGCGTTTTTCGTTAATAACTCGTAAACAAAGCAGTGGATTGCATTTTCGCTAAGGAAAAAGTTACTTCGAATCACCTCAGGAGTCTCCTATTTCACGGAAGTGCCATAATTTTAGAACAGCCTGTAGACAATTTTTGTTTCGCATTAAAATAATTACAATTAATGGAGAATTTTCTTGCGCAAGTATGGATCTTCTTCGATGGATCAAATGCACGATCGATGATAAAGAAAATGTACACGTTTATTTTAATGCTTAAATATCGATAATGAAAGAACAGACTTAAAAGAAGAAAATAAACTTTCTACTTAACAGATTTCGTGTAGAATCTTCCATCTAGAGCCTGATGGGAACCTGACCTCAACATTAATTAAATATACAGTCACCGAAAGTTTTGTTCTAAATTCGAACATTTCAACATTATTCAAATCTAAATAAAATGATAACCAAGTTCTTTAAATAATACAGATTACAAAATCAACTTTCATCCGTCACTTATTTTCTCCACTTAACCCTTTACCGCACGAGTCCGACCCGTGATGAAAATTTCTAGTAACAACTCATCGAGTACAGATGTTATTCTGTCCTTCAAAAGTTGGAATAAAATTCCACAATCTCTTGTCATCAATATTCAAGCATTCGAGTAAATTTAGGCACACGATAAGCATCGATTTTCTTTCCCTTCTAAGAAATTATTGCGATCGAAAAATTTCTAGTCGCAGCAACTGCGAAGAAAATGCTATGTCAAGGGGTCAATTCGTTTGCCACTTTCGAACGGCCCGAACAAGACAATTATAAAAAAATTCCAAAATTCTCTTGTCACAAACAGGAAAACCGAACTGCTGCAAAATAGTGTGCACCGATCACGGCGCAAAAAAAAAGCAGCGTGCAGACCGCATTCGCGTTCTGCGTTCAACAGAACCACCTGTCAGAGAAATATGAAATTGACGGGGGGATCTGGGATTGAGGATCGGCACAGGTGCAAAACGGTAAAGCAATCGGGACACCCGTGTTCGAACAGCGAGATACCTCCGGTTTCTCCTCGTGGAATCGGAAAAGCGGCAGCCATAAATCTCGGTCGCAGCATCTTTCCGCGATTCCGTAACAAGCAGTTCCCGATTGTGAATTCCGCAAGGATTTACGATCCGGCCGTTGAAATAAATTTTTCTATATAAACCGGCCAGGGAGGAGGGGGGAGGGGAAGAACTCGATTCGATCGAACGCGAAGGCGACGGTTTACGATAAGTGGCCCCACCGATCGATATTAACTACCGCGACGAGTTGGAAATTGGTTCACGGGCCAGCGACTGTGTTCGATAACGGACACGCCTGGAATTCCAGCGATCCTCCGAAACTATCCTGGAAGTTGTGCCTAGCGAAATTTCCAGCGACGGACCAGCGGTTAGGTGTTGCTCCTGCACGCGAGCACGCCCAGAATTCCGCGAAATGCGCGACGGAATTCGCGGAGCGGTTCATTTCTTCGACGCTGGACTCCCGTCAATCAGAACTCGCGATTGAGTCTGTTTCCCAGATCGTCGGCACAGTGAATTCTCCCTAATCGACGCTCAGATTGTGCACAAAAATGGAGAATTTGGGAAGAGGAGGCACGATTAGTCGAGCTTCCCGGATCGTTTTCATAATTTCTGATTGTCAACAACTGCAAAAACGAGTCGCGAGGCACGAATAATTGTAATTCCTGTTCCCAAATGTTAACAATCATTGATATTAGTTGTTTACAAGCTGAGGGACAATTGGAGAGAACTTACTGTCCCCTTAAATAAAAATGACGCGTGTTGCTTCGTAAAACTGGAAAGATTGAAATTACGTAGATTTTTCGCCACTTTTGGTTATGTTTTGGTTTCGATTATTTTTTCTGCGAATCTTTATATCGTCAACGAAAGTGTGAAACCGGTTATTTTAACTGACACGATGGATTTAGTGTCAATTGTCTCACTTTGGGATGAACGGCGTTCTTTGCTTTGAGAACTAATTCCTCGATTTATTTATTGTATATATTGTGTATACTGCATATATTGTGCATAGATTATTTATCATATAACCGAGAATCCACCAAAGCACGTTTCTTAATCCGGATCAATTTTATTAACCCTTTCCACTCGAGTGGTGACTCTGAGGCACCACTAAAATCATTAATTCACGTTCCAAGATAATTTTTATATTAACAAAGTTTAGAGTTAGAAAAATCGTTAAAAGTGTAACTATTATTCGAATCATCGCAAGACTCAATTTCACACGCACAAAATGCACTGTATCATATAAAATGGAAATACCGTAAGTCAGAAGAATTATTTTAGATTCACGGTTGAAATGGCTTCGAGTGCAAAGGGTTAACCCTGCGCACTTTGACATAATTTTCACATTGTCTTCGCCCACATTTAAAGGAACAAGAAAACACTTAAAAATGCAACTATTGTATAAGGTAAGAAAAGCGATTTTGTATTTACAATTGAATTGCCTTCGAATAGAAACGCTTAAACCAAGGAGCATCGTTTAGAATGAAAATCCGGAGAGGATTTAACCCTTTCTCTTCGCAATTACACGCAATTTCTTTCCCGCATTCCCAGCACGCAAGGCGAGCAGGAAAAACCAGCATCGCTGAAAATCGTGTCCCGCTTTTTTTTTTCTTTTTTGCAACGATTAAAACGCAATCGCACAAGCACCGGTACTCCGTTAATTGAACCTCCGGGGCCCAAGAATTTTCAATTTAAGAGCGGAATTCCGAATTTTCGGAGGAATCTGCACACGCGAACGTCGCACAGCTCCATTCATTATAGTTTGCGCGCGGACAGCGTGTCGCGCGACAAACGAACCGCAGAAGGGATGATACACTGTGTCGTGGAGGGATGGGGCGCAGACAACGGGGTGCGAAGCGGGAAGGAAATACGAGCTGCGAAACTTTTCGGCGCGGAATTTCGTAATTCCGCGCGACGCTCGGGGACGGGAAAAATTTCGAAAAAGAATCGTGTTGATTCGTATCGATTCGAAACTAGGTTTATACTATAGATAATAATCTTACTGACAGTAAACTTATTACTCTAAATAGTAATCATGTTTGGGAGGAAGTTCCAGAAATTTAGTAGAAGACTAATTCCAAGCGCGTTTTGCAAGCGCGTCTTTACAATTAGTTCATAACGTAAATTGTTTACGCTGTCTGATGAACAAAAGTCGTTCGTACAGAATAATATTGATAGAAAATGGTGGCCAAGGGTTCTACAATCATAGTGAAACTGTTGGGATTATGGAATGAAAATGAATATGATTCTAATTCTTTTCTTAAAAAGATTTTATTTTATTCCTTTTTGTCGCAGGGGTTACTGCGACGGTTTATATAAAATAATCCGAGAGTTTTTTTGGTTTTTATATAACGAGAACTTTAATATAACTTGTAACAAAAGTATATACTTGTAACAATAGTATAACTTGTAACAATGAATATGATTCTAATTCTTTTCTTAAAAAGACTTTATTTTATTACTTTTTGTCGCAGGGGTTACTGCGACGGTTTATATAAAATAATCCGAGAGTTTTTTTGGTTTTTATATAACGAGAACTTTAATATAACTTGTAACAAAAGTATATACTTGTAACAATAGTATAACTTGTAACAATGAATATGATTCTAATTCTTTTCTTAAAAAGACTTTATTTTATTCCTTTTTGTCGCAGGGGTTACTGCGACGGTTTATATAAAATAATCCGAGAGTTTTTTTGGTTTTTATATAACGAGAACTTTAATATAACTTGTAACAAAAGGCGATGAGGTACAGTGTGTAGAAGGTAAAGGTAAACGAGTGACGGATGATACAGAAATATGAACACGTTGAGAGTCGGAGGAAAACTTGCTAACTGACTTCTCGGTCGAGAGGTCCTCGTATTTATTGGTAAGGGAAAGTCCTTGGGAAGGGCGAAGGCCTTTCCCGAAGATTTTCCGACCGGGGTGATCCGGGACCTATGGTCCGAAGTTGTGTCCCAACGTTTTTATTGTTTTATTGCGGGGTGTACGCCTTGCGTCGGGAAGACCCGAAAAAGGCATATGCACACCCCGCTTTTGAAGGACGTGTCTTTTTATGTCTGGTCCGCCACACCTTCATTGAGAGAAGGTATATGGGCGAAAACGATCGAGCGACCAAACTCTACTGAGAGACCGGTAAGAAAAAAACGCTTCTTTTATACCCTTCTTGGGTTCGTCTTATCCACCAATCAGAGACGTTTATTTGTCGCGTTTCACATTGTATACGTGACGCTGGGATCCCCAAACAGTCAGGGCACGATGTGTATCTAATGGTACCGGTGATGATGTATCGCGGTATCTACTATATACAGTTTACATCACCGTCGTTGCCCGCTGACGGAACCGACGAAAATGTGAACCGATATCTTAGTATCTTAGTACTAAGTAAACTATAGATTAATTTTTGTTCGAGGCTAAAATTTCCTTTTTTTTTCAACAGAAACTTTAAAATTTTGTGACACTTATATGCAATATAATAACCGATCTGAAATTGAACAACTAAACATTATTCGCGTTCTTAAAGTTTAAATGAAATTAAAAAAATAATACACCCCTCAATATCCTGGAATTTTAATAGTACATGTATTATCCGTAAGACAGTACATTTTGATATCGTATAAGCATTTTTCGTGAAAAGTTGCGATTTTCGTAGCTGTTTCACAAAATGTTCTAAAATTCCACGAGTTTCAAACGAAGTTTCAGTTTTCGAAGAACTTCTTTAAAAACGCGTCTACCGAAAATCCGCAATAAATCGATCATTTGTTTATACACATACTTTTTGTATGCTCGAGAGAGAGAGAACGTATGACTATATTTATAATCGTGCCATACTGCGACAAATTTCGATGCAAATAAAAAGGCCCGCTTCGTTTCGACCGTTCATCGCAAACAGAACGGAAACGATCGAATATTGTCTAAAAAAAAAACGAGCCTTTCGGCGCACTGCGCGACAGGCGCTTCTTGCCAAGCTTTCCGCTCACGGCTATAGTCCTCGGTGAATCATGTTTCCCGAAAGGATTGGCACGCGCTCCTTCTCCACCGGCGCACGTCTATGAATAACACGCTGTCCGCCGATTGTGACACCCGCGGCGAAGTACGATACCCGTAATAACGCGCGTCAAAGCTCGAGACCGTTCCAGAAATCGAGTTCTGCCGGGCCGACGGGAATTGGGAAAGTTGGCAGGATCGATTTAACGAGGGAATGATCGAGTCTTCGGGACTCGCCGCGCCGGGGTGTCTTCCTGCGACGAGCACTCGCGTCGTTTCCAAGCGGCGAGCGCGCTAAATTTCCCCTAATTTGCAGCTTTTATATCTCCATAATTCTCCTTGTTTTTATGTAATCAAAAGTGGACAATTTGGGAAAAGCAGATACGATTACACGAGCGTTGCGCCTCGTTTTTATAATTGTTGGCGATCGGCAACTATAAAAATGAGCCGCGAGGCTCGAATAATCGTGTCTTCTCTGTTCCTGAATTGTCCATTTTTGTCTACAAGCTGAAGGAAAATTGGGGAGAATTTACTGCAGTTGCGAGACGAATGGTTCGCGATTTGCTTCTGGCATCGTTAACCCGTCCGCGGTTTATTTCCTTCGTACAGCGCGTCGCTTTTTAATCGGTTTGTACATTTTTATCAGGTCGAGTCATAAATAACTTCCGATGCAGCTGGGTAGAATCTATTGTTCGTATCTACCCACTATGAGTCACCGGGACAAACGAGTTATATTATATATATAATATAATAATAATATAATATAGAAATATATATATATATATATATATATATATATATATATATATATATATATTAATTAATTATATATATATATATTTCTATATTATTATTATTATCTCTAACTATTATTATTATTTCTATATTATATTATGTTATTAATATTATATATATAATATATATATATATATATATTTCCATATTATTATTATTTCTATATTATATTATATTATGTTATTAATATTATATATATAATATTATTAACATAATATAATATAATAATAATAGTAATAAAATATAATATCCATATATATATATATATATATATATATATAATATTATATATATAATATAATATAATAATATAATAATAATATAATATATATAAGGATTCCAAATAAATAAAATAAAATAAGAAAGAATAGAATTAAGTAAAAACCAAGACAAATGTCTGATGAAGAAACAGAAGTTATTTACGAGTCGACCTATTATTTGTGTCGTCGTGTCGAAGACATTTTCGAAAGGGTTGTAAAGAAGATAGAATATCCTGTCTGTACTTTATTTTCCCAACCCGAAACATCGCTTTTCGAAGTGTCTCGACAGCGTGCGATTGTCCCATTTATGATCTTGTGCCAGGAACATATTTTTGAAAGAGAGATGTAAAAGGGGTAGAATATCCTGTTTTCTTGTATGTATCTTACTCTCTTGACGAATGCGTCGCTTTTTACGGTGCTTCGATAATACACCGTCATGTTATTTTGCGGCGCAAATGTATCTTCGAAAGGGTTGCCAAGGAATTGGCTTATATCTCTCGACTCCTTTCATTTTATTTTCTTAATTCAGCGCGTCCCTCTTCGAAAGAGGGGCGCACACCACGTTTTTTTCCATCGTTTAATCCGTAGCGCAAATATGCGCTGAAAGTCTTATAAAGACACGGCGGAAAATTGTCCGACGAAACAATGTCGCTAATCTTCGTTCAAAGGAGCAAGCCAATTAAGAAGCCAATTGCCAACTCGCCTTGGCATCGGAACGTGGCTAAGGAACGAGGAAGTCGCGACACGTATACAGGGTGGTCAGAAAATCTTGGTGCGAGGGAGCGATTCCTCGCGTAAAAATTCGAGCCGAAAAACAAAGTTGTTTCGCGCAGGGCTTCATTTCCGGGAAAATCGAATCCTCGAGAATTCGTTGGGTACGCGTGCGCTTAACACGTTCCGTGCCACGTGTACCATCGATGGTACACGCTTGCATGTTTACTTAGTGAACTGAACAAATTGTTTACAAGAAATTTAGAACCGAAGAATCAATTTCCACCGCAAGAATGGGCGTTGATAAGTGTTTGTTACGTTGTTATGTGTACGAGAATTAATAATTGCACGTAATACATCAAGTTTTAGTAAAATATCAAAGTGTGAAGATTCGAGTAAAAAAAGCTCGGCACGGAACGTGTTAAACACAGTTTAAAGTGCTTAAAGTATCTGAGTGCCTCCATTGTATCCAAGTGCACGCGTATCCAACGAATTTTCGAACTCGATTTTCTCGAAATTGGACAATTGAACTTCATTCGTTTTCTTAACCCTTGGATATAATTTTTAAAAAGCGCCCTTCAAAATCCTGGGATTTTTATTGCGTATGTATTCGTAGAACAGTATGTTTTGATATCATATTGAATTTTTTCTTTTGACAAGTTGCGGTTTTCGAAGTCATTTCACGAAATATTTCGAAATTCTAAGAGCTTCAAACGAAGTTTCAGGTTTCGAAGATTCACTCGTTCAAAGATTCGTCTACTGAAAATCGACAATGACTCAATAATTTGTTCACGCATTTAGTTTTTGTATACTCTATATTTATATAAAATATTTATAACCATGCTGTACCGCGATAAATTTCAATGTAAATAATAAATCCCACTTCGTTTCATCCGTTTGTCCCAAACCGAACGGAAGCGATCGAACTCGATTTCCGCGAGAATGAAGCAAGAAATGAAGCAAATGGAACAATTTTATTCGATATTTTTAACTCGGCTTTGTGCGAGGTATCACTATCTTATCGATTGCGTCACGATTTTCCGAACACCCCGTACGGTCGCACACGTCTCGTCTTACTGTTTCGGTTTTAGGCTGCGTCCGATTCGAACGATATCATTTTTGGGAGTCGATCAACTGCCCATTCGACAGATTTATTAGTTTACGACTCAGAAGTATCGTCTAGCTTTCCTTGAAAAGTCCGCCTAACCGAACCGCTATCAATGGCACTTGTGGCCTAGGCCTACACAGAGCGCCGCGAGTGGGCGGCTCGATTGTTTATATTTCCCGAATTACACGGGGCACAGCGGCGTCACCGTTTTCGGCGTCATCGCTCGCGTCAAACTGTGATTTCATCGGTAAGGCCCAGCGCGCCGCTGTTTTACAAATTTTGGAGGAGGGATTTCTCACCTCCGCGACTCGACGGACCGACGAAGGCTCTCCGTCAGAATCTCGTCAGCCGTCGTAGCGGTAACGCGGCTTGTCATAGTCAACATATGCATTATTAAATATGCACTTATTAAATATGCATTTGTTAAAATCGCTGCTTTAGTAATTTCTGGTGCACTCTACATCTTCGTTGAATATTAGATTCAGCTGAAGACGCACTATTGCACGCGGAATGTTGCGTGTCTGTTAACAGAAGACTCCTTGTGTTCGCGTAAGCACGTCTTCCAAGTGAACCGTCAATAAATGCGATTGTTCGTGTTCGCGATCGGATCCCGCGAAATTCCTGCGATCAGTTCTGTGCACACAGAATCGAAATAGAACAGATACAATTGTATACGTTGCGATGCATACGCTGACGGATTATTTCGGCGGAACGGAGAGAGATGCTAACGTCTGCGTTTTTGTTTTGTTTGCAGTGGAGAAGGGGGTCCTAGACCAAAGCAGCGAGAGCCAGCAGGTGATCGAGAGGTGTTACCCTCTTCCGCCTCAGAACCCGTTGATGCTGTCGGAGCTCCCGGAACCGCCGATTCCGTTGAGCGAAATCGGGCCGATTCCGCCTCCGCCGATGTTCAGTTCTTCGAGTCCCACTCTATTGTTGGCCAAACAACGGTACATTCGGAACACGTCGGATTACGAGGACGAAGGTACGCCGTCATATTTACGTTCAATCTCTTCTAGAATCGCGCTGGCAACCTCTTCGAGAATACCGTTGCGTACATCGTTGTTCGTAAGTATAGTAAATTCTCCCTAATTGACGCTCAGATTGTGCACAAGAATGGGCAATTTGGAATAATCGTGTCTCCTCTTTCCATATTGCCCATTTTTTTTGTACAATCTGAGCGCCAATTAGAATGGGCAATTTGGAATGATCGTATCTCCTCTTCCCAAATTGTCCATTTTTTTGTACAATCTCAGCGCCAATTAGGAAGAATTTACTGTACGCGGAGCTCCTTTAATGAATAAATGATATGCAATATTAACTAATGCTATCAAGCGACGTACGCCGGCAAATTCTGTTTCGGATATGTATTCAGTAGCATCTGGTATCATTAAATTGAGCGATTTAATTATTTGTGCCCTTTAAGTAATTAAAAGTTCAAGCGTCAGATCGAGACTGCACAGATTAACCCTTTAACGCACAGTTTTAAAAAAAGAACCGGCCAAAAAGAGTCAATTTTTAGTGGAGAATTTTGATATACTGCGCTTTTGTTCCATGGAAAAAGGCTATATTTTATATTCTTGAATAAATATAGCTTACAATCCCATGTAAATGATAAATATCAATAAAACGATTTCTTTTTTCGCTTTCACATTGTTATTTTCAATTCTCGATTATATTCGAGCGTCAAAAACTATAGCAGCATAAAATACAACGCCGCTCGAATTATCTCGAGTGTGCACAGTTTGGCCTGTTTAGCGCGCTCGAATTAACTCGAGCGTACAAGTTAAGGTGTTAAAAGCGTAGACCGCACGATACTGTAAAATATCATAATATAGCATAAAGCTAATTATTATAGCGTCCTCTAATATAGCATAAAGCAAATACAAAAATGACAATTGCACTCATTAACGATTTCAGAAATATTTTAAATAAATATTTTAATCGTGTCCAACACATGCATTCGCGGCAATGTTCGTCGAAATTTGTTTCACCCGGCCCGTTCGAATCGCGTGAAACGCAACGAAACGAAATCTAGAATTCGTCGTCGTTTATTCGTAAACGTTAGGCTACGAACGGAAACGGAAAGTTCGAGATGTCACGTTTCCGTTTCCGAGACGGCTTTCGCACGAAACATTTCTCCAAAACTACAGAAATTATTCCGACGGCTCCTGTTACGGGTCTCGCTCTCTGTACATATATTGTATTACTTCTGTTCATATTCTACCGTAGTAGAGCACAATAATGACTCTCGTAGACTACAATATAATCCTCGTATTCTACGGCGCTAGTCTCGAATACGTTGCCCGTGTTCCACACTCGCTATTATATTCTTCGTATTCCGTGGACGTAATCCTGTAAAACGTTGCCCGTATACCAGCATAAAATGCAATGCCAACGTGTGTCCCGTGCACGCGTTCACCGATGTTCTCCTCATGTTCGAGCTATTGCGTTTTACGATATATATATTCCGTCTATTCTATTAGGCTGGAAATAAATAGCCGATTTCAGGATATGCGTGACTCCGTCGCATCGCTATACGAGCCGCGTGCGCGTTGTCCGTCTTCTATTGTCCTTCTGTCTGGCTCGCGAAGTTTAGTCTTCCACAAATTGCGGCGGCCGCATTGTTTCGTTGCATTGTTTCACGGAAACTTGCGTACATTGAAACGGCGCCGCAAATAACGTTCACTGTTATAAACTTCTTCAATTCATCGCGGATGAATTATCATTCTTAGAAACATTCCGGCCCTGGTTCTTGTATCCGGGACCGAACAATCTTTCGGTATTCTTCTACGTCGTCTTCGCCGTTTCGTAAGAAATTCAATTCTCAGCGGATAGTCGAATTTTCAACTTCGAAACATATTTTCCGGCTTGTTCGCGGAAGCTGCGGGAACGATTTTTACGTAGAACGATTCCGCAGACTTTCGCGGACACGATGGTATCATTTTTTGGAGCATCACGAACATTTGAACGTGTTTGAAGAATTTTTTGTGGAAGCTAGATTTTTCGAGATTTTTCGGAGGTCGAAGCTTGCTCTCTTCGGATATTGTTTAAACAAGTTTCAATGTTCGTAATTTTAGACCAAATATTCCGTTGCACTCGGCAATGTCTATTGAATCATTCTACATCGAAATCGTTTGTGTAGATTTCGAGATCGAAGTTGGAGAAACTCTTGAATTTCATTTTGCTTCGAAATAGAGCGGATGAATTTTAGTAATTGTTTTTAACGTTCTACTGTTTATTGAAACGAAGGATAACTGTGGCGATTAGACCGCGGATTTTATGCATTTATGGCAAGAATGAAGCTGAAAACTGCGAGAGGATCGAAAGGAATTAAAAATGTTTGTGTACTAATTTCAGCTTA
This sequence comes from Megalopta genalis, assembly GCF_051020955.1. Taxonomy (NCBI): domain Eukaryota; kingdom Metazoa; phylum Arthropoda; class Insecta; order Hymenoptera; family Halictidae; genus Megalopta; species Megalopta genalis. Next base: position 27,451,748 of record NC_135013.1, on the reverse strand, counting down.
TTGAAATGATTAAAAAAGGACAGAAAATTATACTTGGCTCATTGATCTTGCAGTCGACGCAAGCCGTTTTCATCTTGCATAAAGATCCGCAGTCTAGTGACGATTTCGCAACTACTAATTTAGAAAACACAACACACATTATACAGGGTGTCCTAAAATGGCGGTATTTCCGGGAAATAACGAGTTCCTGAGGCCATTTGCAGCAACTTTTTCCTTAGCGCAAATGCAATCCGCGGCTTCGTTTACGAGTTATTAACGAAAAACAGTGACCAATGAGAAGCTCTGGGCGAAATGGGCGGAACCAATGAGCGCAACTGTGCTTCGTCCACTCCTTGGCTCGGCCGCCTCGCGCCAGCCGAGCTCACCTCTCATTGGTGAGTGTTTTTCGTTAATAACTCGTTAACGATGCCTCGGAGAAAATTTTTGTAAAGGAAGAAGTTGCTTCAAATGATCTCAGGAACCCCCCATTTCCAGGAAGTACCATAATTTTGAGAAATAACCTTGACATAACCCTGTGCAAAACCGTTGTTAAAGAGAAGAACGCATTCAGAGCTGAGAAAGCTAACGCAATACTGTTCCCTGATTGCAGAGGACGAAGAGGACTTTGACGTCGAGGAGGAGGACAACATGTTCGTGTTCAGAATGTCCCAGCCGGATCCGGCGATCGACACGTCGCGGGTCGAGGAGATCCCCGCGAAGGAGCCTAAGTTTCACGCGGTGCCCCTGAAGAGCGTGCTGAAGAAGAGGAGTTCCGGAAGCGGGCCGGGGACGCCGCAGAACACTCCTACGCAGGAGAACAGGCCGTTGACGCTTCGCCAGGAGCTGCACGCCTCGTTCAAGTTAGTGGAAAACACCGTCCCGAATCGTTTCTCGGCTCAATCCCGATGATCTCCTCCATTCTCGAAAGACTCGGTGACCGATCGCGAGCTTCAAATGCCACCGAAGTCTCGCCCGATTTCGCGTACGCTCCATTCGTCAACGAGTCTTCTTTTCTTCATCGAACGCGTGTACACGACCGCGCCTTCTTCAAGGTTCGAAGGCGAGAGACGCGATAGTCCGCGGCTCGTTTGTTTGGCTTTCGCAAATTAAACGTCCCTCGGCCTCGCGGACGTGAAAGGAACGTCCGACCGGCGACGCGGCCGGTTTAATTACCGCGGCTTTAATCAAGATGCCTCGGAACCATGAGGAGGCTCGTGTCCGGAACATCGTTCTTCACCTTCTAGCCTCGTCATATCTTTTCACGCGTCCCCGCATTAATATTTCTCTTTCTCTCTCTCTCTCTCTTTTTCTTGAGTTCCGCTCGATCATTCCTACTCACCTGCATTCGCGATCATTTGCGAATTATTCGATCAATGTGCCAGACTGAGTCCGGGCATTATTCGAATAACTTTTTATCCAGACGATTGTTCGAGCGAATAATAAACTTTAGAAATAGTAATTTTAGAAATGATCGTTTGGAATAATACGTTTTAGAGATCGTAATGGAATCATTCTTCTCGCGAACAAGTTGCTTATTCGTGAATAAATTATTCGAGAATGTTTTTAAAATTAAAATAAATTATAATAAATAATAATAATATATATTAATATATATATATTATATATTATATATATTTATATACAATAATATATATTAATATATATATATATTAATATAATAAATAAATTATTCGTTTGCAGAATGATTCCTTCGCGAATCATTTATTTGCGAATAGCACATTCGCGAGTAATCGATTCGCGAATAAAATGCTTCTATTCGCGAGGGAAAACAATTGATTCTTCTAAGGCATTATTCGTTGATTGCAATGACGGAAACGGGACTGATCGATCCGGATCGGATATCGAAGGGATCGAGAACGATGCTTCGCGTAAATCCTGTATTTACTATCATCACGTATCATGTATCAGTCACGAGTAAAGTGTCGTATTTTTCTTATGCTTAACCACAGAAGGCCGTTGAGGCCTAGGATGCGAATATGGTAATTGGGCATTGGTCTAACTAAGCATGCACGAACCGATACACGGTACACGTGTATTAACTATACATGTATATATACACGCATACGTGCATATATACACAATGCATATTATCTATATATATATATATCTCTATATACATATTTATATATTTGTATAAATATTTGTCTTTATCCACGGCGGTTGATCGCAGAGAACGAGACAATGCTCTTTAGTCTCTCTGTCTCTCCCATCCCTATCATTCTCCATCCTGTTACCATACCGATGGATCAGCGGCCAATCGTGCTCGGACATGCTCCAACTTACTATCGCGAAAAGTTCGAATCATTTCGAGGAACGCTCGAACTTACCGGGAAGCCCGGCTTGTTCTCAGGAGAAATTCCAAACTTTTACTATAATTTCAAGTTGCTCGAGATTCGATGTTGTACAGCGACAGCGGACGGTCCCGTACGCGGTGGATCGACGGCAGCTGCAGAAACTCGCACGATTGTCTTTCAGCGGCAAACAACCGTTGAAATTTGTTACCTTTCCCCCGACTTTTGGCAGTCGATCTTTATTCATTTTCTTTGGAATAGGATACGAGGGAAATCGGCAAGTTCGTTCCAGCGTTGCGAATGTCGGTAAATTCTCTCTAATTCGCGTTCAGATTGTGGAATGGACAATTTGAGAGGAGAAGATACGATCATTGCTCTTCTGAAATTGTCCATTTTTGTGCACAATCTGAGCGCGAATTAGGGAGAATTTATTGTACTGTGACGTCTTTTTGTCAACGGTGCGTGGAGATCGTTTAGATACAAATTACTGTTCGAATATTTCTTGCACGTCGCAGATTATCGTCACACGTGTATGTAACATTTATTAAAATTAACATTTATTAACAAAATTTCTTATTAACATTAACATTTATTAAATTAGTGCCATTTTAAACGATAAACGCTACTGACATAACCGGCTGACAGTATGAAAACAACGGATAACACTCGTATACAGAAGTAGCTTCTTTATTCTTTCAACAATCACACAAAACATCGCACTTTTATCGAATGATACTTGCTTTAAATTTTAATGTGAAACACGACTGCAGAGTGTTTTATAAAAAAAGATCTGTCGAACTCGAATCAAACGCAAGTCCAGCCGAGTCGATGCCGAATCTTCTCAGGTGCCTCGCTTTTTTGCGACGGTGTGAACGATTTTTATTCTCGAAACAATTCATCGTACCAATTGTTATCGACGGTATCAGCTTCCCGAATTGGTCCGAGCATGCCCGAATCGACCGCTAATCCATCATCGGCAGTCGCCGGAATCCCGTTTTCTATTTTCTCTCTCTGTGTGCCAGCGTGACGAGCGCCGTGAGCATGGTAAACTTGCGCCCTTAAGCATGAGAAAACCGTAGGGAAACCCATTGTATACTGTCGCCTACGCTTCACACGTGCCATTGATCTTTCACGCGTGAGAGCCTCGAACCATCGATCGACGAAAACGAGGTTTCTCCGAGCCCTCGCCACGGCTGGCGACGAAACGAGCTTCGCGGGCGAAGCTGGCTTCGTCACCCGGGGAACGTCGGCTCGACGATCCTGGCGCATACTATTTTTCTCTTCCCTGTCACTTGGTCCGCGCTCGGTCGCGCGGCGCGGATCGAAACGGAGCGAGCGCTTTGGTTACGAGTTTCTCTTCCACGGAATGCGAGACTGTGAAACACTCAGATTATTCTAATAATCTCACTTGTACATTTCTGCACGAGGTGTTTTGGTACCAACTTTCCGTTATCGCAATACGGTAAGTTCGCCCTAATCGACGCTCAGATTGTGCACAAAAGTGGACAATTTGGGAATACCAGATGCGATTATCCGAGCGTTGCGGCACGTTTTTATAGTTGTTGACAATCGAACTGCAAGGCTCAAATGATCGTATCTTTTCTGCCGAAGTTGTCTATTTTTGTGTACAGTCTAAGCGTCAATTAGGGCGGATTTACTGTACTCGTAAGCCCTATTGTACTGTTATTATACAGGGCGTCCCAAAAATATGGTATTTTCGGGAAGTGAGGGATTCCTGAGGTCGTTTGAAGTAACTTTTTCCTTAGCGGAAATGCAAGCCGCGGCTTCGTTTGCGAGTTATTAGCGAAAAACGTTGACCAATGAGAGGGCGAGATCAGTGGGCGCGTGGCGGCCGAGCCAACGGGCGGACGGAGCGCCCAGTACCGTCCATTGGCTCAGTCGCCTCGCGCCAGCTGAACTCGCGTCTTATTGGTCGAGATTTTTCGCTAATAACTCGTAAACGAAGCCTCGAAGAGAATTTTTGTAAAGGAAAAAGTTACTTCAAATGTCCTCAGGAACCTTTCAATTCTCGAAAGTACCATAATTTTGGGACACCCTGCATACATATATATTTATATATCTATATATATACACATATTGTTGTTTATTATTGTGTCTTGGTCTTTTACGGTTTGTGATAATCGCTTTTGTGTGTTTCAACCCTTAATATTCTAGAGACAGTACGAGAAACGAGAGATTTATCGAAGACACCTTCATCCTCCGATATTCTCCCTTAATCAAATTGTTCACCTGTCACCGATCTGCAAGGAGTTTCACGATCGGCAAACTTTGCGCGTTCTAGGATAAACTGCTCAATAAATGGACAGTTGTTTTTCTAGGTTTTATAACTTTCTTTTGTATCGGCCATATACTTAGCTATACTTAGCTACGGAAACATTGTCATTTACTAATCAAATTACATGTTACGTGCTTTTTTATGTGAAAATTGACTTCTTTTACATGAAAAAAATAACATGTACGTTAAGCAGTGCCGATTAGGTACTTATTAAATAACCAAAAAACGAACTCTCCGGAACAAAAATCACGCCGGAAAAGATCCATTTTCATTAAATTAAATATTTTATCGACTAGAAAATGTTTTTTCTTTCAAATAAAATCAAAAGAATATAGATTAAAGATCTAGTCTTTTTTATAATTATCAATTAAATTTCAATTTGTCTATCTACTAGGTTACGTCAAGGTTACAGGATTTCACCCTACATTGTAGGGATTTCATCCTACATCTCTCACGTTTCCGTCGTATTTATTCCGCGAAATTCAATCCGTTCGTTTTATTTCTCTTCTCCATCCGCAGGACGACAAAGTTTGCCCGTTGTCTACCCTTGTTGTACGCTAATCCAGCCCCCGTAACTCACCCATAGCACCTGGAAGGGTCCGCTTAACGTTGGTTTTAATTTTCCGCACGCGGAAACGGAAATTGGAGCGAACAAGGGGAAACGGAAACGGTTTCTTTTTCCGCGGCACGTATTATCAAAGCGATCCCCCGACAAATTGTGAACACGGGGGTGAAATGAGATAAAAAAAAGAGGGGTATAGAGGGGAGGGAAGAGGCTTCACGTCGCGAAGGGAACAGTTATCTGCGTCGACGTCGTTGATAACCCAATTCGGAACGACGTCGGAGTCCGTTTCAGAGCCCCGCAAGTTGCTTCTGTTATCTTCATCAACGTCACACCGTGCATTCTCCATCCCCCCACCCCCTCTCTCTCTTCTCTCTCTCTCTCTCTCTCTCTCTCTCTTTGTCACTGGCGTTGTTTCATCCCCTCCATATGCATCTCGTACTTGAAACGTCGTAGAGTAGAACATTGGTTCGCGTAGCGCCGACTGGCTGCGGTTGGATCGACCTGGAGAATCGAGTCGGGGGTAACTAACCCCTTCGCCACCCTCTTGTACCCTCTAAACCGTCCAGTCTACTCTGTTCAGTGGAATATGATCATTTCGGAATTTGTTTAAATTGTAGGCTTCGCGGGAAACTGATTATTGGACTGCCGATTTCGTGTTACACAATTTTTGTATCGAGTCTCTTTGTATCTGATTTTGATCCACCATTTTGTTTGGTCTCGAAATTACTTGATACAAGGAAATTCAAAAATTTTCAAGAATTTCCAAGGAAATTCCAGGGTATTTCAAAACAGCTTCTAGAAGCTGCACATATTTCTCAATTACGATCGAAATTATTTATTATTCGATTATTCATTGTTAATAAATTCACTGCTTCGTTATTTGATCATCGATCGAATGAATTTGGATATATGCTTCACTCTTTGACGAGAGATTTCAAGGTTGAAACAATTCTCTGCAGAAATTACAACGAAGTCCTTTTTGCCTGAAGTCCAATGATCATCGTACACAACAAATACAGTACTAATAAGGAATGTTAATTATTATCGTTGTCAACACTTGTCAATTTTAACACTAATAATGTAATATAATTTGTAATTTTAACCCGAGAAAGATAACCTACGTCGCAGAGGCGCCTGCGAAGACTGTTGATTTTTGTTAATTTTTCATAGAGGTCTAGTGATTTAAGTTTAAAATTACTTAAAATATAAAAAAATATAATATAAATGCATTTTATTTTGACAATAATGCCAAACCTTTAAAATGACTAGATTAACTTAAATAAATATCCATTGTTAGTATAAAATTGACGCCTTAGAAAAGCATGCGCCTCTGAAGCGTATGGTTATCTTTTACGTACGTTGTCATATGGTTATCTTTCTAGGGTTAATATGAGATGGTTGATGCAAGATGTTTCATTTCAAAATTTCCTGGAACGATATCGGAGCTATTTTTCTGGCATTTGTTTCGCCATGGGTAGGGGAAGGGGTGTCCTTCGAAAAATAGTGGAACGTCCTCTGTATCGATTCTCCCATCGATCCAACTATCACGCAGACAAAGAGCGAGCGTCTGACGTTTTTCTTCGACGATCATTTCAGTAGTCGACCGGTCAGATTTGGCCTCACCCTGCCGTGCACTTTGGAGAACAAGGAGAACGCGAGGCCGTACGTGATAAGGGAGGACGTCGACGGGGACCCTGGCGATGGACAGGTACTTTACAGGGAAGAGTACGAAGACGAGAAGAGTGAGTATCCGTGTCTAGAGCCTTTAACGTGAACCCCTTTGCTCCGATATTAACCCTTTGCACTCGAAGTTTTTTTTGAGTCATATTACCAGCAACTCGAAGCCATTTTAGTGAAAAGGTCATATTCACATGTAAGTTCATGATATAAGCATTAAAAGAAAAGTCATCGTTGTATGTTATTATTTTTTTAATTGTTTATGGATACAAACGTCATTTGTCACCAACAGCGAAACATCCTATAACTAATTTTTACGATTTGTTTTTGTTCTTATGTTAAAAACTGATAAATTATTTGCATTGTCTCCGTAGCGGAGCCCTCGAGTTTGAAGACAAATTTTAAATGGCTCCGCTCCGGAGCCCTCGAGTGCAAAGGGTTAATATTGTTAATATTCATATTAACGTTAATATTAAATTCGATAGCACACTGTGCACGATGTGGAAATCGCTGTTATCGATTCTAATGCGTGTAAATCAACATGATCGAGTTTAAAATGATCGTATTCGGCTGATTAACACTAAACCTACCATGGCGGTCAAAATGGTCTCGGTACACCACATTTTTTATTTATACATTTTTAGTATATTCTAGAGCCACTTTCGTAGGAAATGATCGAATAAATTTCTTCATTCAAACATACATTATTATAAACATGGTAACATGTCTAAATAAATTCAGTCTTGTAATTCTTATAAAACAACACGCGTCAGTCGCTTTTAGCGTTCGGTAGGTTTAGTGTTAAACAGCGGATTTTATACATTTCTCTAAAAAATGAGCGACTATGGCGAATCATAACTTACGTACTCTTTATAACTAAACTAAATAACATTATTACTTGATAAACATTCTATCAAAGTTCACTGTTGTCTTGTAATTTCATTAAAAGTATTGAAAAATTAGAAAATTCTCGGTGGCCCTAATCGCGATCTCCCAATTTCATCCAATTAATAATTCCCCTGCGCGAGACTTAACGTTTCGAAACAGAATTATTAACACGTTCCGTGCCACGTGTACCATCGATGGTACACGCTTGCATGTTTACTTAGTGAACTGAACAAATTGTTTACAAGAAATTTAGAACCGAAGAATCAATTTCCACCGCAAGAATGGGCGTTGATAAGTTTTTGTTACGTTGTTATGTGTACGAGAATTAATAATCGCACGTAATACATCAAGTTTTAGTAAAATATCAAAGTGTGAAGATTCGAGTAAAAAAAGCTCGGCACGGAACGTGTTAACCCGAGAACGAAAGTAATCGAATAACAAACGACAAGTGCATCCGGCCGTCGGCTCCGCACGATTCAGCACGGGGATCCCGCAGCAATTTCGACGAGATTCGAAGGGACAGATCCGCGTAGGCTTTGGCAAATCACGTCCGATTCGCCGAAGACCTTAGAATCGGCTTTCGCGGCCCGTACTAATTATACTCGCGCGCGATACACACGGTCACGCACACGGTCGCGCGATCACGCACACGGCCCGAAGGTTATATTAATCCCCGAAGATAGCTGGCGCGTAGCTCAGTGTGTCTCTGGCCGTTGTTTTGCCACGGTTTTCCGCGAACCGTCCCGATCCGACGCGCTATCCTCGATCTAATCGGGGAAAAAAACAGCCAGCAGCCACCCCTAAACCCGAACGAGAGAGAGAGGCGTTCGAACTCTCCTCGCATACGAAATCATCGGTGCTGTAACAGTGTTCACGGATTCCGTTCGAATCCTCGCCGATGTTTATCGGCGATCGAGGGATCAAGCTCGAACGGCGGCGGAGACATTCTCGGAGCAATTCGAAGCGCGTCCGCGGACGATCCAGGCAGTTTTCGCGGCGTAGGATCGGCGAGGAGCTGTCCGCGGAGGATTAGGTGACTTTTCGTTCGAAAGACGACAAGAACGATGCCACGATGCTGTCGATCTGGACCGTGTCGACCCTGTCGATCGCCTGCGCATCGATCGAACCGTACAAAGCCGAGCCGTCGCCGCTGCGCCGCAGCGTCAGCTGCTCCTCACTCGTCGACGGTAAATCGCGCTCGAAATAGAATAAAACGGTTCGACGAAAGATTATTGCGTGGCCACGTCGATAATAGCCTTTAGTGTTCGACCAGTCGATGGTTCGACGCGTGCATGTCGGCGCGCACCGGTGGTGGCGCCCAGTCGCCGTGCGCCGCGATCGAGCGAGGATCCACCGATCCATCGACATGTCCACCTGCGAGGACGTCCGCAACCTCTGTTCGTGACACTGTTCAATTTGTCGTTATAAGTATCTGGCCGGCTCTATCGTGCTCGTAAAAAACACCAATATTGAAACTGTAATGTTTTCTGCGACTTGTGCCGGTTTCTTGTTTCTCGGCGAAAGATATTCCATTTGTTCTCGACGAACAGGTGTGACCAACTAATTCGAAACTTTGCATAGGTTCGCAGTATGCTGTTAGCAAGTTGCACGAATTTTTGTCAAGTCGATTTCCTTGTTGATAAAGTTTTACGATACGGTAGATCATCGGGATCATGCTTCGTGGAATTTACGTGGTCGCACATGATAACGATCTTTTGGCGTAAAAAGATTCTAACGAGAAAGATTTCGATGAGATTTGCTGTCGTATGTGTACAGTTACCGTCCGATCGTCGGCGAAATATCTGAGCAAAACAGGAATTAAATAACGACGTTGTGAAATCAGAAATTGTCAAATGAAATTCGGTAATTCTATATTAAAGACCTGGGCATCAGCAATTCTGACGGCAGTTGCAATGTTAATATAATATTAACAGAAATGAATACTGCATCACGCGCAAACGCTGTTTAATCATTCCGTCTGTGCACTTTACGCATGTATGTTTTATTTAATACAAGCGGAGCTCCGTGTTCCCGGTATAGTCAAATTCTGCGAGTCGTTCAGCCGACTACGTGAAATCGGCTGGTTGTCTCGGGGAAGCTTTTCGCTCTTGCTACGTCAAAAGTTTTTATCACTAGATGACATTGGAAGATCCAACTTCATCGGGAATAATTAAAAATAAAATGATAATTTAATTGTATATTTTCCGGAATATCCAGCCGCTTTTGAGAATTTTTCGAGTGTCATGATTGGACAGCGGATCTTTATGCAAAATAAAAATTGTCTGCGATAAACCACGGTCGAATAAAAATGTCGTTGCTCTGGCAATTGGTCTAACAAATTGGAAACAATAAAACAGTGTTATTAAATTCTTCAACTGTTTCCATTGTTCCATATTTCACTCGTTTCTCGTATAAACGCATCAAATCTGTTGTCCGGTCGTCACGCTCATCGACCGCGCCGCGTTTGGCCTAAATAAGTGGTATCCGCCGAAAAAATTTCCTTTCGTCACTCGAACGTCAAACATGTTAGCACCTGTCATCGCTAACACTCTAACCGTAAATTGCTCAAATTAGTGCTGCTGCGTTCTCGGGATCGCTATTACGATTGTATAATATTTCTCGGCCTAGTCGCGTCTCTGTTTCGCCAACGATGACTTCGCATTTGAGGAAAGCGCGGAAAATAGTCATTAACGTGTGCGATCCTCTAGTCAAATTGTGTTGCTCGATCAGAGACCGCAGCCGGCTCGATAAAACCCTGGAGGGGCATCGTTTTTGCAATTTTTATCTGAGAGCTCAGCAGATCTTAAGTAAGAGATTCCATCATTTTTAAACGAGACTCGAGCGAGCGACGCGACAAACATCTCTAGCAGCGCGAGAACGACAATCCGAATCGATGAAATTCGCGGGGATTTTGATTATTTCTTGTCAGAAGGACGAGTCCAGATCAAACAGAATATCGGGGGATCGGCAATTTCGTGGCAGTGTGCGCGATCGATCGATCGATCGAGGATCGAGCGACGTCGAAGCAGAAGCGAAACGTTTACGAGTTCGAGTCTTCGGCTATAAACGGCGCTCTAATTCCCTCGGACGTCATTAACATAAATTAAATGAAAACAGTCTCGGTACAGATAGCGTGAAATTAAGAAGCTCAAACTGTCGCATAAATTATTCCCGGAGCCGTCCAGACCTTCGGGATCCCCGAGCAATCAGTTTTAATTCCGTAAAATAAATATTTCCCGCTCGAAAGCGACTTTCCCAGCGTTTCCACGGCGAAACAACGGCCCGAGAGAAGTTGGAGACAGAGACTTAATATCTTCGACCGAGTCCCTCCCCCCTTTTCGTCGATTAATCTCGAGAAATATCTGCACGAAAAAGTCGGCCGTCCGATCGGAACTCCGTAAAAAGTCCGGCCAGCGAAAAAGTTGTCGAAGGCGAGGCAGTTCCGGTCGCGCGGCCGAGCAGCAACGGCCATAAGCAATTAGGGGGCTAATTGTTTTTCAAATTGCAGACCGGCTGGCAGCGAAGATTGCGCGCAAGGAGTCGCTGTCGCTGAAGCTCGCCCTCAGGCCCGACAGGCAGGAGCTCATCAACAGAAACATCCTTCAGCTGCAGACGGACAATGAGAGGCAGGAAACGAAGGAGGCAATTGGTGCCAAGCTCATCAGGTGAAAAGATTCTTCGTTCTTTCCTCGGCTTTCTTTCCCGTGCTTCGCCTCGCGCCAGGAGAAAAAGAAAAGGAGACGGCGGTGGCCGCGTTTCTCGGCTTAAACAAAAGGGACAGAACGAGATTCCCGAAACGCTGATCCTTAACGGCGACCGAGATTGGATCCGGGGTTTGACAGCCTCCGAGGCTCGCGTCCTATGGGACCCCATTCCTGCTTAGCTTGTTCCGAACATTCTTTTCCCGTGTCAGCTCTATCCTCCGGTTCTCATTCGTTCCTCAAGGAATCTCGATGCGCGCATTTTTCTGGCAATTTCGGTGTTTAACCCTTTTTGCACTCGTGTGGCGACTCTGAGGCGCCGCTGAAATCGTTGTATCACGTTCCTGGATCATTTTTATATTACCAAAGTTCAGATTTAGAAATATAAATGGAAAGTGTAACTGTTATATCGGTCGCAAAACTCAATTTCGTATGCATAAAGTGCACTTTGTCGTACAAAAAGGATATGCTATAAGACAGAAAAATTATTTTAGATTTATATTATATATTATATTATATTATATATATTATATTATATTATATTATATATTAATATAGTTAAAATGGCTTTGAGTACATAGGGTTAAACTGGATGCAGAGTTTGAAACAAATGAAGGAGAATATAAACAATTATTCTTTAACGAGTCATACAAATATTAGTTTAACTCTCTTATTGCCAATCAAAAGGATACTATGTAACCTGAGTAGTTTGATGAAGTTTCAGAAAAAAGGTACAAAAATCTTGTCAAATCTGGTAATTACAAAATTTGATACAGAAGAGGAAATAAGAAATGAGAAGTAATGAAATATTATTCATTAGAAATATTACGAAACCATCAATTTCTCGAGTGTAGACAACAACGATATATCGTTGTGGGGCTCTAAAAGGGTTAACCCTTCGCACTCGAAGCTATTTCAACTCGAAATCTAAGATAGTTTCTCTGACCTATAGCATTTCCATTTCAAATAACTTACTATATATCATGCACACGACAGTGAATCTTGTGACTCAAGGAACAGTTGCACTTCGCACAGTTTTTTTAAAAATATAAACACATTCGATGACGTTGAAATTATTTTGAAACGTGGTACAATAATTTTGTATGACGCCTCAAGAGTCGCCACACGAGTGCAAAGGGTTAAAATTGCTTCATTTGTCCAGACCGTAGATTCCGCGTCTACGCTGAACAAAAAAAACGTTTAAACAATTCAAGCAGATACCGGTCACGTTAGCCCCAAATCGTCGCAATCGTTAGATAAAAAAAATAAAGCACATTCCAATTCAACTCTTTCCTGAATTCCTTTCTAACAATTTCCCACGAAAATTCGCAGTCAATTAATTCGAGTTATTCGAAGGATCCGATATCGGTTTCGAAATTCGGCGAATCCGGGATTTCATCAGAATTCCTGGCGTGTTTAAGAAATGTTCGTCGGGGTCGGAGGGGAGGGGGAGAATAAATTTGTGAAGGCCCTCGAGCGGGATAGCGATCGCACGAAATTCGTTCCCGCCGAATAACTGGGACCTTCCACGTGAAAAACAAAAAAATTAAAAAAAGCGGACAGTTAAGGGCAGCATCGCGGTGTTTTATTAAATCCCCGAAAGAGAGGCCGGGGAAAAAATAACGATAAAGAGTTAAATCGTGCCGGCATTATTCAAACGTAGCCGGCTATTGATCGCGCGTATTCAAACGCACGCGGAATCCCCGCGTATCTCTCGCGGCCGTGAATAGCGCGGCGCCCATAGAAAAGCGAGCCTGAACTGCTCGAGATATCGATTGCCGGCTGGCGAATTACCATTGCGCGAATTGCGGGACGCGGTTGCGATTTCTAAAATTAGGAAGCCGCGCCGAGAATCTGTTTCGCCGTGGAAACGGGGCCCGCCTCCGCTGTCACCTTGAGACGTCTCTCTCGTTTATCTCGTTTGGAAATCCCTGATCGCTCGGAAATGATCTGTTTTAACGTTTTTATTTTTCAATCTCTAACTCCTGAACGATTTCGACGGTTTCTCATGGCCGCAACGGCTAGATCTAATTCGGATCGTATCGATTGTATCTCGCATAGATTTTCGAGCTGTGCTATATAAATAATATATAGCATATATATAAATAATTCGAGCTATATAAATCACTGATAACTAAACGATTAGCTGTTGCAATCTGTAGTTATTGTAATTATACTGTATATGTTTGATGTTCTTAAAAAATTGATCTATATAAATCACTGATAACTAAATGATTAGCTGTTGCAATCTGTAGTTATTGTAATTATACTGTATATGTTTGATGTTCTTAAAAAATTGATCTATATAAATCACTGATAACTAAATGATTAGCTGTTGCAATCTGTAGTTATTGTAATTATACTGTATATGATTGATTTTCTTAAAAAATTGATCTATATAAATAACTGATAACTAAATGACTAGCTGTTTTAATCTGTAATTGTAATTATACTATACAGTATTATACTATTAATTAATTATACTAACATATACATGTTTGATTTTCTTCGCATCTGATTCAACGCGTTGAATATCAACCCGAAAAATTCTCGCAATATGGAAGTCATTTAATTAATGAAACCGAAACTGAGAAGTTGAAATTTACCATTGGAAGTATTAGTTTAACTCTGTCACATTCCACGAATTCTAGTCAAATTCGGTTTATTCAATATATTACGATGAAAATGAATTTCAAAACCTAGTTAAAAATTGGTGTTGTCCATGTGAGACAGCACTCGATGTGTAAAATACAACTTTTACGACTTTTATATACATATTTCAATCAAGAATATTAAAGTATACGTCCTCCTTGACCAGTTATCCGAGTATACTAATCGCGAAGAAATGGTTAAATTCCGTGTTACGACGAGCGTACTCGTCGAAAGCAGCTAATTGGTTAAAAAAAAGTTGCTAAAACGTGTATTCAGGATGAAACGTTTCTACTTAACCCTTTCGCTACTACGGACCACTGTAGTGGCTTTCCATATGGTGCCACTGAGGTACTACGGACCACTATAGTGGCTTTCCATTTGGTGCCACTGAGGTACTACGGACCACTTTAGTGGCTTTCCATTTGGTGCCACTGAGGTACTACGGACCACTATAGTGGCTTTCCATTTGGTGCCACTTAGGTACTACGGACCACTATAGTGGCTTTCCATTTGGTGCCACTTAGGTACTACGGACCACTATAGTGGCTTTCCATTTGGTGCCACTTAGGTACTACGGACCACTATAGTGGCTTTCCATTTGGTGCCACTTAGGTACTACGGACCACTATAGTGGCTTTCCATTTGGTGCCACTGAGGTACTACGGACCACTATAGTGGCTTTCCATAAGATGCATTATATTGCATAATGTTTTATTTCCTCTCATACTGTAAATTAAAGAGCGCATGCTAAGACGTTATAAAATACCCTGGAATACCCTTTATTTATAAATACCCTTTGGAGAAAAACTTTTTCGTTCGAAAAATTCATTCAATTCAAACAGCTTAGGTTCTCCGCCGACCGCCGCGGAGTACCGACTTCCGCTGACGATCGGCGTCGCGTAGCGTGCAGTGATGTCGCAGCGCTCTGTTCAGCAGAAGTACCGCGACGGAGAATCCGCCCGTAGCGAAAGGGTTAAAAGCGAATTCTTGCCATTAGGGAGTTGTTCGGTTGCGAAGCACGGATCATTTTGCTGCTGTCTAGATTCGCAGCGACTGCTTGTTTATATCGCGTGAGATCGTCTTTCGCGCGTTCTTCGATCCTGAGAAGCCCCAGATTAAGGACAAAGGAGATTAAGATTGAAAAATTATACTCGGGATGTTCGACAACAGAGTTAAAGTGACTCAGCTTGTAGGGTATGGGTAATCATGGGACTAACAGTTACCATCGTTATCGACTTGTGTTCGCCTCCGCGCGGATATCGGGCAAACTTCCTTGACCGTTCGAAACCCTCGCCGCCCGAGAAAAGCGGATTAACGCCGATAGACTTGCACTGATTCTCGCGACATTGTCATTGCAGGCGGCTGAGCATGCGACCAACCCAGGAGGAACTGGAAGAGCGGAATATCTTGAAAAGTAAGCTCCTCCTCCTTCGATCGGACCGGATCCGTCTCTCTCCGTGCACGATCCTCTCGAGAAACAGACTGATTAGCCCGCGAGACAAAAGCCGGGAAACGAAAGAAATGACGACGATCAAGGAAACATTAGCTTTTCCATGAACGTCTCGATACGCATTAAGCATGAAGTGTACTTTCCGCTTGGAAAATACCGCGTCTCTCGCCGTAGTGTTTGCGAGTTTCGCTCTGGAAAGGGAGAGAATGTAGGACGCTACAGTTTATTGCCTCGTGATTGTTATCTCTGAATAAACGGGTTATCGAACTGCGTTGTTGAACTTAGAAATTACTAAAATTCTTAACAAACGAATGTGAACGTTATCAATTTGCTTGCATAAAAGATCGTAATATTATTCGCACCTTTTTCATGAAAAACGAACGGTCAAATATTTTTTAACGATGAAAGACAAAATTCGAGACGCGGATAATAAAGTATGACGTTTGCTGTACTTTTCTTTGATTCTTCGAAATTCCGTGAATTTTATTGAAAAGAAATAATTGATGGATTATGTCAGAAGATCCGATTTCTTTGGTTACTTTTAGCATCGCACTAGACGAGACGAAACGAATGATTCGCGACATTCGTCGTTCGTTCGGAACGAAGCAATACAGTCGACTTGTAACGTAATCAGCGCCATTCTTTGATTTGTGCCGTCGGTCAGAAATCCGAGTTTCGCAAGATCAAACGCGAAATGAGCGAATCAGTCTGGCTTCTGGGAGACAAAAGAAAACCCGCCGCGTAATCAGAATAGCAATGATTCAAATAAACCGCGACACGTTTGCAGAACAAAGTCCCGCCGAGGAGAAGAAACAGAAGGAGGAGAAGAAGCGGTACCTGCTCCGGAAGCTCAGCTTTCGACCGACCGTCGAAGAGCTCAAGGAAAAGAAGGTAACTTGAACACCCTGCCATTCGGAAATAGAGAAGTCTACGGTACGGGATCATTATCGAGTCAGAAATAAGTCCTTTATCGAAGTTAGAACCTCTAGTATCGACTTCTCGAATTGTTTCGAAGACAGAGAGAGATGAAACTTTGGTTCATTGAACAGATCATCAGGTTCAACGATTACATCGAAGTCACGCAGGCCCACGACTACGACAGAAGGGCCGACAAACCATGGACGCGGTTGACACCTAAGGACAAGGCAGCCATTAGGAAGGAGCTGAACGAGTTTAAGAGCTCGGAGATGGCCGTTCATGAAGACAGCCGACACCTCACTAGGTGCGTGCACGAACTGATTCTCAAAGTTAATCATTCTTCTCGTCTGAAGCTCAGATCGTTGATTCCGATCGAACCGACTCAATGGACAATAATAATCTCTTTAGAATCTTACCAAGGCCGAGAGACTTTAGTGTCCCTCTTAATTTTAAATTGCCCGATCTTCTTTTACCAGAGAAACAAACATAACGTCATAACAGCGATAATTAACAGTTCAAGTGATTTCTTTGATCGTTAACGAAGTCGCGATTTAAAGTCGAAAGGACTTTCAGTCGATTAATTAACCCTCTGCGGACGGAACCGAAAGTTGCTAAATTGTCTGATGTCGCACAGAGGAACGCTACTTTGCCCAAGAAAGAGAGAAAGAGAGAGAGAGAGAGAGAGAGAGAGGAAGAGAGAAAGATTTAGTCGAACGATTTTCTTTGCTACACTTTTGTTACACAGAGCGACGTTATTCAGAAATTGATTTGATTGCGTGAATTACATGTTACAGTTTTCTATGAATCGGTGTCATGCGAACACCGATACGAAGACATGGTTTCCGTCTGCAGGTATCGCAATGACAACTAAGATTCCAGTCTCCCCGGCATAAATTGTCGATTAGAAGAACGTTTCTTCGCTTCTTTCTCGTTCGTTTTACTGACCGAGTTACACGTAGCCTCCCCTCGGGAACCACCCCCGATCCTCACCCCCTCCGCCACAGACACACCTGCCGACCGGAAGTAGTCGATAGACACCACGAACGTAGGCGTTTAGCTGGCTCACCCGCCGCACCCAAACATAAATGTAACGTGAATCTATAATACAACTCTTTGTTATTTCTACGAACTTTCTTCTTTATCACATAGACACATACACGCATACACACACGGATACACGCGCCCACACACGTTTATTGTACATACTCGCCCCCGTCCCTCCCGTGAACGACGTTCTTCCGCACGATCTTTCTCGGGAATTCGTGCACGAAAACGCGTACCATTGCGCTCGTGAACAAACTCGCGTAAACGTGTGTTCCAGTGGATAAACAAAATTTTCTTTTTGTTGTGTCTGCAGCCGCGTCGTTAAACTTAGACCCGCGGCACGTTTCTTTCAATCCGTTGCGCGTCACGAGAAACCGCAACGTTGTTCTATTCGCAACTATGAAATCACGTTCGTTGAAATTCGACTATGAAATAAAAACATACGTTTACTCTTTTTGGTAGTTTCTGCCCCGAACACTGTTGTTGTTTTTTTTCGATTCTGAGTTCGTTCGTTTCTGCATTTGCATCTTCTTTCTGCATTACACTTTCTATTTCTATTCTCTTCTTTATATATTTCTATTCTTCTCGTCCGTTTCTTCTTCTTACTCGTACTTTCTACTCGACCCTTTATCTGTTCCGTCACGTTAAACAAATTTATATCTCACCAGTACACCCATGCCCCAGGACAATGTTCTTTTTCTTTTCTTTTTTTGTCTCTTTTTTTTTACACAACGAGTCGTCGAAAGAATCATTCGGATACCGTCCAAGCGAAAGCAGTATTAATGCTGATGTCCGTGATCCGTCCCCAAAGGGTTAAATCTGTTCCGCTCGATGAATGTCACACGCCCCACGATGACTAGAAATCTGTTCACCCGTGCACCATGAACCCTCGAACGTCGATCGGCGACTGCTGCTGTCATTTTCACCTCTCGACGAACGGCGACAACGATGATCCAATTGTACCGTAACCCTTTGTGCTATTTTACGTGTCTTATTAATTTTACATGTCTACGACTTATAATTGCTAAACCGCATCGACGAGCTATTCTACAAGCATAATTAACAGACCGCGGATCTTCATGCAAAATAAAAGTTGTCTCATTTACTTATAGAAAACATAGTTTCTATGAAAATGTCCTTCTTCTCTTAATAACAATACTAGATTGGAAATAACGTTATTCATTTTTCTCGCGATCGCATAAAACCCGCGGTCTAGCAATCACTATTCGCTAAATTAACACGTTCCGTGCCACGTGTACCATCGATGGTACACGCTTGCATGTTTACTTAGTGAACTGAAGAAATTGTTTACAAGAAATTTAGAACCGAAGAATCAATTTCCACCGCAAGAATGGGCGTTGATAAGTTTTTGTTACGTTGTTATGTGTACGAGAATTAATAATTGCACGTAATACATCAAGTTTTAGTAAAATATCAAAGTGTGAAGATTCGAGTAAAAAAAGCTCGGCACGGAACGTGTTAATTAACAACCGCACAACTCCGAAATCTCCGCAATAAATTAAAGCAAACCTCGCGGACAAGGGTGCACAATTTCGTTAGAAACTTTCGATGCACCGAACAACACGGATGATCGCAACCGGTGAAAATGACCGACAGCGATCGCTGACCGAGGGTTGCCCCCCCCCCTAGCCCCAACACCCCCGCCCCTCCGATCAGCGAACTAATTAAATCTGGTGATTCGTCGGTTCCAGGTTCCACAGGCCATGACAATTGCAATGTGTTGAGGTGCTACAGTGTGGTGCGGGTATAGGTGAAGGTGCAGTGTGGTGGCCTCGCGTCGAGGCTGGATAAAAAGAAAGAATAAAAAGTCGGGTATCTCGTTGTTTCCGGGGGATCATACACCTGCGAGGAAATAACGGGCGGTACTCAGCCGACGTTCACGGTGGGGCTTTTTCTTTTTTCACGTTGCCGTCATTCGCCGTCGACGTTTCATCGTTTTCACCGTTATCATCGCCGATTCACCGTCGTCCGCCGTCCACGCTGACGACGTACCACGTCGCTTCAAGATTGTGATAAGGGTGGATCCGCCTCCCTAATCAATCGCGGCGGGCCACTAGACGATTATCGTCATCGGGGGAAGCTCGTTCGCCGCCGTGACGCGCGTATCCTTCATCCGGCAGGCTTTCCCGCCTGACGGACCGGCGTCTAGCACGCTTCCTAAACGGCTATTGCATTTACCGGATGCAAGCGACGCAACGAAATTTGTTACGAAATTCGTGAGCCGCCGTGACTTCTCTCCTCCGCGTTAACGAGGACTTTGGGATCGTTGGGGTAGCTAAATTATCCCGAGGAACCGAAACGCCGGGGACGCGCGGATCCTCGAACGAAGCTTTTCGAGGATAATGGAGTAAGTGATTTCAGATCGATCGAGCCTCGAGGAGGATTTACGCGGGTCGGAACTGTTTCGCGATCTTTTTTCCATCGATTTTCCACCGAGACCGTGGATCCCCTAAAAATCTCTTGTTCGGAGAGGTCGTTCTTTATCGCGATTAGACGCTTCATTTGGTGGAAGTCTGAGAGCCTTTTTCACAACTGTGAACTCTGTATGAAAGAAGTTTGCTAATTTCTGTTCAAGTGAACATTTTTCATGGAAATTCGTTACACAGGAATTTGTATTTATTTACGATTATTTACCGAATTATTTCGTTGGAAGCTGAAAATATCAAGCGTACGATCTTTTAAACGCGATCACCGATCAGAATCGTGTAAGAACGATCGGATTTGTAACAATCCACGTTGCACAAGAATGGAACGATCTTTCCGGTCAAGGCACTAGTTTATTCATCCAATCTTTCTTCGTTTTATCGAACACTCGACTAAGAACACTTCTCGTGTTCAAGCTCGTTACAGACGTCTGACACGGAGCGCGAAGTATCGAGCGTTTCGCTGTTGCAACGGTTTCCGATTGCACGCGTTTAGTTGTAACAATGGGGCGTGGAATCGCGCGAGGCACGAAACAGTTCCGACGATTGGCCATTTAGGGGTGCGGAATCGTCTAGCGGTTCGCAGGGTTCGCGTGGATCGTTAAATACCGGGGGCCACGACGCGGAAGAGAATCGGAACGCCGAAAAGGGGATCGACAAGCTACGTTTCGTAGAATCCGTTCGTCGTTGTCGCGTCAACGAAGGCGTAGTTAACAAGTTCGAGCGTGATCATCAAGATGGACAGCGGCGGGGAGGACGGGGTGCGCTAATTAATTCACGCGCGAGCGATCGCGGACGAGCTTCCGTCTGGAAATGTAAAAAACACACACACACCTCGTCTCGTTTTCGCCATCGAAGCTAGCTCATCATCAGTGTCACCAAGGCATCACCGTGTGTATACGTAAAACAAAAAAAAAACGATCTTCGCGAATTTTAACCCTTTACCGTTCGTGTGACACGTCTTGTGAATATATCTTCTTGCGAAATACTCGGAGAGGGGGAGAGAGCGAGCCGAAGACAGCGAAACCGTCTAATTAAAGGAAGAAGCAGAATTATCACGGTGTGCGGGTAACTTGAAGGGAAGAACAGAGCTGTGTGAATTTTGAATTTCGTGGTTTCGTATGGAAAATTCGACTATTTTTATGCGTTGACGTTATCCTCGTTTCAAGAATAGAAACACAAACCGCAACGAAGCTTCTCGCGACTTTCGCCGACCGCTGCAATGTGATTTACGATAAGTGCTCTCGCGGGCGCTCTCGCGATTTCCAGCCGATTTTGGCCGACGGCTCGCGTTTATACCGCGTCAACGTTACCGGCGTTATTATTCGTTTATAGGTGTGCAGCCGGTGTCGCGTTCGGAGCGGAAGAGGGCCGGGATCCAATGACAATCTTGCTCGAGTCGACAAGAATATGAATTTTTTCCTTTACTGCCAGGTGTAGTCGCTCTTTTCGGCTGTCTCTCTCTTCTTGCTCTCTACCTCCCCCCTCACTCTCTCACTCTCTCTCTCTCTCTCTCTCTTTCTCCCTCTTTCTCTCTCTTCCTTCCTCTTTCTCTCTTTCTCCCTCTTTCTCCGTCTCTTCCTCTTTCTCCCTCTTTCTCCCTCTTTCTCTCTCTCTCTCTCTCTCTCTCTCTCTCTCTCTCTCTCTCTCTCTCTCTCTCTCTCTGACTCACATAATTTTGCGGAGCTGCCTTGCGGTGCGGACGCTCATCGACTATTGTAAAGATAACTGAAATTAATATGGGAGAAACGAACAAGTATAATGGAATAAATAGACGCTCGATTGACCGGCGAAAGTAGGCAGGGATATGTTCGTCGTGCAGTTACACGAAATCTTTGTACAGGAGTATACATAGCGCGTACCTTTAGCGATTATTATTATTATTATTTTTATTATTATCATTATTATTATTATTTTTATTATTATTATTATCATTATTATTATTGTTATCGCGGATCGCTGGCTGGGATGCGCGATCCTCGCTCGCTTCGATCGCGGAGGAGTCGTCGATCGGTAAGAAATCGACGGGGGCAGTTCGATAGACCATGACT
The DNA here is from genome assembly GCF_051020955.1 of Megalopta genalis. Classification (NCBI taxonomy): domain Eukaryota; kingdom Metazoa; phylum Arthropoda; class Insecta; order Hymenoptera; family Halictidae; genus Megalopta; species Megalopta genalis. Next base: position 27,429,771 of record NC_135013.1, on the reverse strand, counting down.
GAACGGCGGAATTGTTTCAGGCTGTAGCATGGATCCTCATTCTCAGAATTTTAACATAGCTTTATTTCACAAAATCTTTGACTCACGTCTAGTGATCGTCGATTCAACGTTATTGTCGCATACGAGAATTTTCAAATAATTTTCTAGAATTTCGCGGCCGAATCTTTATCCCGTGATGTTGAGTAAATAGCGAATGGAAAGTTCGATGAAACTCGAAGATGCTTGTCGAAGCTTGATTGAGGGGAGAAGATAATTTTTGCGATCAAAGATGTTATTGTCAACGAAAAACAGAACAGGCAGAGTGTTGTGGGAAGTGTTGTGCTCTGCACTACAATTACGCTTCGCGAACACGTTCAGATACAATTTAACAAGTGTAAGTAAACTGTTTCTAGCAGTTTTAGTTCGGCAAGTCTCTTGATAGAGAAAATATTCCTCTCCTAAAATTCTGGTTTCCGAACGAAAATCGAGCAACGTTGCTTCGCGCGCAACTACCTAAACACCGTGGGGTTTCCAAGTCGAAATAATTTATCGAAGTGTGCCTCGATCGCCGTAGCAACCCTGTCTCAGTCACTAGATCAATCGATCGCGAGGAATAGCGTAAGGAGATCTTGATCGTCGACTTCTTCCGTATCGAAGGAAATCAAAAGAAATGCAAAACCGAAATGAAAAAAAAAAGAGTTTTGCATCGGAGAGCTTTTTGAGCAGCTTTTCCGATGGAAAACTCGATCGCGAGATCGATTCTTCTTCTAAATAAGTAGTGTCTAGTTTTAACGAGCGTCCAATGCTGCGGGGGGGATCGGACGATCGATCCTTCCCGCAACTCGCCGGCGAACTCAGCTGTTCGATATCTAAAGCCAATCGGAAAAGAAGGAACATACATGTAAGATTCATCGACAGACCGCGGATCTTCGTTGCGAGCGTGACTCTTTCATAAGAAACGTATGAATTCGAAACTTAATTGGCGGTTCTATCGGTTTCTAAATTGAACGGAAATCTTGTCGACGAGCTACGCGTTTTTGCGGTTTTACAAAGTGATCGACGTTAGCGTTGTTGTTGTTTTAAAATTGTTATTTAATTCTTGATCGTTTATCCTTGTTACTTGTTTCGTATTGTCTGATCAGTGTTGATTTTATTACAAATTTGTCATTTTTGTACATAATCTGGTCACAGATATGCGCGAGTCACTGTATGGATGTTGAGGATACAATAAAAAAAGAAAAGAAGAGAAATACTTGCAACGAAAATATAATCGAATTTCGACCCTTTTTCGAGACGAATCTTCCGTAGAAATACACAATTGTTCTTCGCAGTGATGAATATCTCGACTTTCTACGTTCGATAGAAAATTACAATTATAATATTTGATACGAAAGCGACGTGGTATTATACTATACGTAAACGTGTCTCAAAAAAGCGGCAAACATTGCGGTGAACTTAAACAAAAAGATCAAATTGTACATATTTTTGGTGTCGAAAGGAACGATCTCGTCAGAATTCTTCGCCAAAGAAATATGGAAGCGTCAAAGAAAAAGAAAAAAGAAAAATACGAAAATTTGCGATTAAATTCTATTTGAATTCGCGCGCGCGCCCCAGCGATTGAATTACACAAGATCTCGTCGCTCTTAAACGGGGTGCGAATGAATGAAATGAAAAGAGCATGATCTCGCAGTTGGATCCGCGGTCCGCCGTCGAGCGTTAACCACGAGCATTTTTACTCCGCCGAGTTCCAGGCAGCAATCGTGTACACTGTAAATAGGGAGAATTGTTTATTCGTCAGTCGACGATCTTATACTACAAGGGCGTAGGAGAGAGCGCGACGGTAAGGGGGAGGTTTTCTCGAAGCGTCTCTCTCTCGTACCATTGGTCGAGCGCCGTGGCTACCGTGTAGTCGAACGAATTGTAATCGATTTTCTCCGGGATCGCGTGTGCTCTGTGTGCGAGACCGAGTGCCTGGTTATGCGAGTGCCGACCTCCTGGTTCGCCTAAGAGACCCGGAGGAGGGTTGCGTGAGAGCGATGTATCCACGGGGAAGAAATATTTTAGGCGAGGATGAAAGGGAGAGAGAAAATGCGAGAAACAATGACAGGAGAAACGAGAACGGCCGCGACACACTGTCGCGGTGCGTTTCTTTTCCCGTCGTTTGTCCTGCTTTTGCACGCGATCTCCGCCATTGTTCGTCGCGAGACGGATCGGCGCGAGACAGAGAGAAACGAGCCCGCGACTGTAAATATTTCTTTTCGAGGCGACCAATCGCGAGCCGCGATTCAAACGCGAAACGAATGCTTATAAATATTGAGCTCTAGGCAAACGAAAAGAGCTGCGCCGGAGGGTGGAACACAAAAAAGAAAAACGACACGTCGTATACATATATAAATATTATACATATATACATATTAGATATGTTATATATAATATATATATAGCACCGTATATGTATATATTATATATAAATATTATATCGAGCCGTACAAGCAGTATGTGCGTTTTCCAGCACAGATAGTTGGTATTTTGTGTACAAATCGATGAGAACGAAGACGAGCAGGGAGAGACACGCGAACCAGAGAACAATCCTTGGATGGCCGAGCGAAACGGTGGAGTACAAAATCTTTCGTTGCTAGGAGAAGCAGGTTTCGGGTGCCGCGTTCAAGCTCAGGTGTTAGATTTTCGACTTGCAAATTGTACATCGTATCCTCTTCGCGCGAAAATCACGATTTATATCGGTTTCATTGGGGTCAGTCTCTCTTGTACCGTGTCGTTCGTCGATCAGACGAGGATTGTTGGATAGTTTCGCCGCGCTGAATCCACGATGATCGTAGCGTGCGTGGGCGTGGCCCAATGAAATTAACGGCGGTGCTGATGCGCGCCCGAATTTTGTGGATCGCTCGCGACCGGGATACGAGGATTTCGAGCGAATCGGAAGTGCATCGAGAGCTGTAAGCGGAAAGGATCTAATCAAATTTCTTACCGATTCCAAGCCAGCTTACCTCGACCGGCTCCGATCCGTCCTCGGACCGTTTCGCGTTCTGCTAGCTCGACGAACGCGTTCCGTGAAACCGTCGACCTCGAAGCCGCCGCGATTCGGCTGTAAACAATCGTAATTACGCGAGTTCAATGAACCACGAAATTTATTCGACCGTCTCGGCGATTGTTTCGAAATGTCGTTTCGCGATATCTCATTCGAATACTTTGTGAAATACGAAGAGTTTCACTGGCTTCGGTTTTTCATATTTTTCTCTGTATCGTAAATTTCGTTGGTTAACTGAATTAACATTGTTTCTAAGAAGTTGCGTTATGCAACTTGCGAAAAGAAGAAAAGATATACAAAATTGATAATTTCGTCAGAAAAGTCGTATTATAGAATGACGGATTCGTTCGTTGATTTATGAAATCAACGAACGAAACGAAAGTTTCGTCGTACTTTGTTGACATTTTTATTCGTTCGTCCGCGAATCATGTGCAATCTGTTTAGTAGGAAATTAATCATACTAATCCGAGTGAATCTGGCGACGCTGGGAACGTGACTAGCGATGAAGATGCATCGGGCTTCGGGGAAAGAAAAAAAATTGTATCTCTGCTAATTTGTACGATGGCAACATGGAAATTCGAGTGTTTCCGCGGGACTAGGATGACGGATTGTCTTGCGTACAGATTTTGATGGATAGCGGGGCCGGGCTAATCGAATCACGGAGAGTTTGCGCCGGCGTCGCTCCGAAGACTTTAACGCCCGATGAGAGCGCGACGACGGATTCGCTGTTTACCGGAGCTTGTGCTCGCGGGGCAACCGATCCAGCCGAATTTGTAATTCGCTGCACTCTGTGCAGATTTACAACGAATCTTGGCGCGCCTCGGTGCACATTCGGCGAACGGCTAGAAAATAGATCATCCGCGGCGCAAATCCGAAGAATCAAAGGTTTCCTGCAACAGCGTAAAATCTTCCGAATTAACAGAACCCGCGGGAAGCATTTCGCAAACGACGCCCCCGAAAATCGATTCGAGCGAGCGCTTCACGAAACACGCGAAATCGAGCGGTGCGTATCCACGAGGCGAAACAAAGTCAGGCTGTAAAAAGAAATTGTCGCTGGCCGTGCGAACGGACGATTCTACTTGTATCATAATAATCTTACGATAGCGCTATTATAAACAATAACGACAGTAACAAACAATAAGGTAACATGTAATTTAAGGGAGCGCCAAGAGAGAGAAAGTGAGTAAGAATGAAAGCGAGAATGGAAGAATGAAAGAGTGACGATGAGAACAAACAAAAAAATACGCGACGAGCTCGCGAGTTATAGTGATCTGTTTGTCACTTAAACAGAAGCAGCTGGTCGAGCTTTTCAGCCGTCGGTCTCGCGATCTCTTCTCAGCACGACGCGCGTTCTTTAACGATCATGCCGATTCCTGGCATCGTCGACGACTTATCCAGACATTGTGAACAAAGGGGAGGGGGGGAAAGAGGGGAACGCCACGATGGAAGAGAGAGAAGGCTCGCGAGGCCGGTGGCTGCGGCCAGCCCGACCGATTTTTACCAAAACAGCTCCGCGGTTCGCGGAGCGGAGACAGTGAAGATTAGACGTAATAACGAAATTTCGTTCTGTTTTGTAAACGAAATCGAAGCACACCCGGCTCGGTCGCCGATCGACGGCCGCAGATCGCCGTCGAGATCGCCGGGATCACGGATGGCGAATTTAGGAAACGAGTACGCGATTTGCGAGCGATCGGTGCCCATCTTTTTTTCTATGTTCGTTCGAATTTCATTTCTGTATTTATCGTTGTTCGTTCGGGGAAGGAACAGGTTTTTTATTCGGTCGATCGTGGACGCCGATTTACAGTTACGTCGTTTCAGTTAGATGTTCATCGCTTTCGACAGTTTGCCTACCGGCTTAAAAAAGGTTTTCTTTTTAACGTTCACCAACTGCCAACCCAGCGAGCTCAGAAACTCCTTGAAATCGAAGTCGTTTCATTGAACTCTTGTCCTACGATCTTTTCTCTCGACAGTTTGTAATTATATCCTAGAAACAAGAGAAAATATATATTTATTGTGTGCCAACGTTTACTTTTAATGCTCAAATTGAATTTTCATATGTCTCTTAGGTATAGTTATACGGAAAGATCTTCGACTCTGTGTCTCATTCGTGATTTTATAGCAGATATAATACCGACATGTAATGTACAATCAGAGGGGGGAGGAAGTGATTTTGCAACGTTTAGATACGACCGGGTGAGACTTTCGCTCGAGACGCGTGCGAGACTTGAACGAGGCGAGCGACAAGGGTTAATAAAAGAGAAATTCAGAAGTTAAGAGAGTACTTTTTCAAGCTATCGCGCAACCGACACCCACGAAAAACTTGGCAGTCGATATATTAAACGAAAGTTCGTGATCTTCTGATCATCGAGAAGCTTCACCGGTAGGCAAAGCGTTAGCCGATTCGCGGCCATATTTGTCGGGAATAATGTACAACCATGATCGTGTCCTCATTCTCGACCGATACTTATTTATTCAATTGTTCTTGGGAAATATCCGCGCGGATTGCAACGTTCAGATGTCCACGAAATTTGTCAGGGACACACCAAAATCGATCATCGACTTAGAGTAGGGGTCTTTTTAGACCCGGGAACGATCGAGCAACGGTCGATCGCAGACGCGTCGCTCGGTTTACGTGAACTCGGAGGAATGCGTTGTATTATATTATCGAGAGATCGGGAGACCCTCTTTAAGTGTAAGAATAATAATGTATATATATATAATTATATATTATTATACCATGAGAAAGAAAAAAAAACACGCAAACAGACAGACACGTACACACTACGCGCGCATACACAATATACACATTAAACACACTTCGATTGATCGCGCGAGCAAGCTACGGCGCGCGGAGCCGGGCTAGCAATTAAACACTGATCCGCGAGCGATGGTGATGAAAATTGCGAGAAAGGAGAAAGGAGAGATCGAGACGCGCGAAATTAACGAACGAAAGACGGGGAAACACGGACCGCGACGGGGAAAAACAGACGCGGAAACACACCTGTGCGTGCGTCCGCGTTAATTTATCGAGGCCAGGGGGAGGAAGGTAGAGTGAATATGATCGAAAGAAAGAAAATGCGAAGGGGGCAAAAAACCGGACAAAAAACCAGAAAAAATACGGCTGCGTTTTATTCGATCCAGATCCGTTCTGTTTTCTTTTCTCCTATTTTTCTTTTTGTTGTTAGTTTGTACGCACTACGATTTATCGCAATTTATTGTATTATCGATGAAATACTGTAACAAAAATACTGTTAACTATTCTTAAAGAAATTAAAACTTTTGTAAACTGAGAAACCACCGTCGCGAGACGGCGTGTAAGCGTTTTCTGTTCTTGTTCCCTCGAGTACAGGGTGTTCCGATTGTTATCGATACACTTTAAGCTTCTTCCAATAATTTCCATTTCATTCAATTTTTTCGGTAATTCATGATTCAACTTGATCGAAGTTGAAGCAGATTAAAAATTGTATTTAAAGAAACTTGAAATTAAAGTTTGTTGACGTTGCCAGGCACGAATGAAACACCCTGTACAAACACCCTTGAAGTCGTTATCTCGTTCCCATGATTTTCGAAGAAGAAACTAAGGGGACTTTACAGGTTCCACCATGAGATAAAGTCTATAATTACCTTACAATTTTACGAATCAAATAAGTCACCCTGTAGAACGAAATAATTAAATATCCTCTCATGAGACTTTTCCATCGATCTTCAGACTAAGCAAGTGCAGTCAATTCTCCACAATTTGCCTTCAGATTATGCACAAAAATCGCTCATTTTTACAGTTGCCGATTCCCAACAATTCTAAAAACGAGGTGCAAGGCTCGAATAATCGTATCTTCTCTTCCCAAATTGTCCATTTTTGTTTACAAGCTGGCGGAAAATTAGGGAGAATTTACTACACCGCTGGAACCAGGAGAGAAACGACAAAAAATAATGACGACCACTTAGATTGCTCGGAATATATTTTCGTTTACGACAGAATACATTTCACAGACTCTTGTTTTGCACATTGCAAGGCAGAAAAGCTCGACAATTTTTCTCTTGCACACCGAAAGCCGCTGGAAATTGCAACACTGTTCTCTGGTCATAGTTTCTGACCGAGGCTGGATTTGGTTCGAGCGGCGAGAAGACTCATAAAAATCAGATTTCTTAAAGTTATGCAAAATATAGGATATACTTGTTGTTGTACGAACGTAACGGATGGCATCGGGTTTGCTTGACGAGCAACAAAGTTTCCAAGCGGATTGCTGCTTGCCTCAGTCCATTGATTGATACATCGATCGGTACATTGCAGCTGAAACATCGAAATTGAAAGACTAGCTGCGTGTCAGATCATCGATCGTCTGCGCGAGAGATGCTGTCTCCGAGGGATGTGTCGAAGCCCGAGAACTCCTTGGTCATCCTCTCCGGATCGTTCTGGACATTTCTCCCTAGCAGTCGGAACGGCGAATCCTGTAATTCAAGCGAAACTATACGATCCTGCGGAAGCTTTCCTTTGCCCTATACAGGGTGTCCCAAAAATGTTTCGCAATCCAAAAGTGGCGGGTTCCTCGGGTCATTTGAAGCAACTTTTTCCTTTGCAAAAATTTTCTCCGAGGCACCGTTAACGAGTTATTAACGAAAAACAGTGACCAATGAGAAGCGAGCTCAGTTGGCGCGAGGCGACCGAGTCAATGAACGGAACTGGGCTTCGTGCGCTGGTTGGCTGGGCCGCCTCGCGTCAGCCGTACTCGATTCTTATTGGTCACTGTTTGTTTCGTTAATAACTCGTTAACGGTGCCTTGGAGAAAATTTTTGTAAAGGAAGAAGTTGCTTCAAATGATCCGAGGAACCCGCCATTTCCGGATTGCGAGTGCATTTTTGGGATACCCTGTAGATCATCTTCGTTATTAGCATAAGACCATTCCTTAAGGACATCGGTAAAGCACAAAAATGTAATCACGCGCGTTTTCTTTAATGCCGGTCTTGGAATATCAATCATCATTAGACAACGGATCTTTATGCAAAATAAAAATGTTCTACATAAATTGCAAGATCTAAATTTAATCTTTTTTCTATAATAATTTTAATATTTTGTGAAATTAGTTAGAACCTTTTCAATGTTACCCATCCATTTTTGCCAGAAATGCACTAATGTTTTTAAATCAATGTCTCAGAGCTGGTAATAGAAATTGTTTTAACATCAAAAATCGTTTCCATTGAATTTCCTAAAATTATTTCTGTCCCACAAACACCCAAGTTACTCGACAAAAGTGACATTTATGGGCATCGAACGACAGTATCACGTTGCCTCGTGAAACAATGCAAAGAAAAACTCTGCAACAGACCTTCTTCTTCATGAAGCTCTGCAGATCGTGGCCCATGAAGAACGCGATCCTCTGCAGGCCGAAAAGTGACCTCAGCCTGAGACCAGGATCCGGCTGCAGCAGCCGTCTGAGTAGATCCTTGGCCGGCGCGGAGATCTTTTCCGCATTCGGCGGAAGCGTTCCAGGCGCTGCATAATTCGTTCCTCTGTCCTCTGGCAAAAGTTCGCTGGTCGCGCCTGCTGGATACTGCAACACAAGTCGGAATGACGTAACCCATGAGAAATGGCCGGTTCCGATCGAGCCATCGATCATCGACGCCGATTGATCGCGCATGGGAAGAGAAGCGTGTCGACGTTCGGCCGCCGAGAAAAATCGTTACGACGAGAATGAGGTCCGACACACTCTCAAGGCTTCCCAGCGGATTCTTCTGGCAGATCCGATGGCAATTTTATGGCGTCGATTAAACTGTCTGGCACGCTTCGTCGCCGGCGTCGGGTAAATGACAATCATCGGTAAATCGACGCCGGCGATAATTGGTAATTCCGTTGCGTTTCTCGGAAATTTCTCTTATCGAGTGCAACGGGGGAAAGGTCTGTTGGAATGCAGCTGCGCGACGCTGTCTTGACATTGAGGGACCCAAGATGGCGGCCGTTGGTAGCGATAATTGATCGCCGATGCAAAACTATAGAAACCGCTGATTGACAGTTAAGTGACTTTTATTTGCCGACTCATCTCGTGGATTTGTCGTTATTATTGTTATTAAACTCAAAGATATTTTTGCGTCAGAAATGAATAGTTAGAAGAGAAGTTGTAATTATTGTGAACGCCATCGAATAATCTATTCTGACGACAATGTGTACTTTTCTTAATAGATCATTGTAACAGACGTTGCGAATATTGCAACGTGCAGTAATTGATGCAACGTCGAAGCCGCCGGACTTTTATTCATTTTATTTTACTTTATTATATTCATTCAGTCAATTATAATGCTCGCTCAATGTGTGACGCGTCACATCCGTGAGCATCAACTTTTGCAAATGTTCGCGAAGATTGCATTCTATGCATTAGATTAACCCTAAAACCGCCGTTAAAATTGCTGAAATTGCAAAGACTCTTCCATAGAAAATAATCGAATCAATTCGAGCATATATCGTAACAAGAATAGCGGAGGACCTGAATAAATTCTTGTCATTCTTGAAGAGCGACACAAATCAGACACATTTAAAAAATGCATCACGTTTCAAAAGAATGTTAACATCATCCTTTATACTTAAAAAAGAAAAGAAAAACTATCGAAAGCGTAAGTATCGCACGGCTCGCAAAAGATCAATTTCGCGCGTATAAAATGCGCCAGGTACAGTGGAAATACAATAGGACAGAAAAGAGCTATTTCGTAATTCGAGTTGAAATGGCTGCTCGACCGCGCGCGAAGGGTTAATAGACGCGAGTCGCTAAGGGTGAGAGGGCGCGGCTGGCGAGAAAAATGACGGTGTCAGACCGCCTTTTTTTTCTCGCGCAGGGTTGTGTGCTTGCCCCGTGCGAAAATGAGCGGCTCGGTTCGCCGACCAATTAACAATCCGCGCTGCCATAAGAGAGCTGCACTCGAGGCCGGCGGGCCCCGTGAGCGTCGGTCGCGTCTCCCCGGTGTATTCTGTCCATAAATATTTGTTTTTACGAGTGGGAAGGTCGGCGGACTAGAGAAGCTATTACCAATGTGGATTCTAGTCTGTCCTAGGTGGTCGTAGAGCCACGCTCGGCGCTCAGGTGCGCGCAGGTATATACCTGGGAGGGTCAACGGCCACTCGCGACCCTCAACCTATTCGCTCGTTCGTATCCCTCGAGCGTGTGCCGCGACCTCGCGCGCGATCGCTTCCACCGGCGCGGCGTACACGCGGATTTCTTTGTCCTCGTCTAGTCATTTTCATTCCTCCTCTATCCAACGGATTCCATTTGCACGCCGGTATCTCTCGCCGATCCGTCATTTCTTTCTTTCTTCTCTATTTTTATTTCACGAACGCTCCGCGACCGGCTGTTGCACCTTGCGGCCGACCGCGGATTTCGGTTGCGCTACCGAAGCTGCATAAACTCGCTGTTGCATCTTTCATTAGCGAGCGTTTGAAAGCCTCGAAACCTGGCCAGCATGGTTCTATTTGTTTACGCGGGACCAAATGTATGTCATTATTTGTAAACTTTCTTTCGTAATCGTAGATCTAAATTGGCTACTCGGTTTTCGGCGAACTCATCCGTTTCTGTGTATTTGTTCCTGTTAAATTTGAACGTAATTACAAACGTGTTTCGAAATTCTTATTCACACGAAGTGGCAGCTAATTCTTTGTTCAAGCACTGATTTCAGTGACATCGAAATCAGCGTCGAGACTCGCTTGGACGACAATTTTATGTGAACTGTTTGAAATGTGATGTATTTCGATTTATTGGTTATTTTTTAGCATGACTGATCGCAAAAATACGGATAATGTAGGACTTAATATTTAGTGGAAACAAAATACACAGTTGGCATGATTTTTTGCGACATATAAAAATCATTACTCCGCGAACATTAATTCAGAAACTAGTTAAGAGAGAAACAAATTCGCGACAACTCTCGGTTATATTAAAAAAAAAGCAAAAGCATCGCGTTTTTGAGCAAAAAAGCATCGCGATCACGGCGTCTTTTCAAATAAAGATGTTCCGCGCGCTGATCTGTAATAACATTGCATTTTTAGCAATTCTTGTTCGAGCAGCTGAGAAATTGCTGGGCGCATTTTTCAGATCACTGGTTATTCTCGCAGAATTAATAACTGGCCGTTGCACTTTTCTCGTCTCCCTTTTTCTTTTTACGCAGTTCGATACAATAAACGCTCCGACGATGATGAACGAGTGCGTCACTTTTGTAAGCGATTATAACGAGTAGAAAAAACATGAAATATAGCGGCCACAGGGAAGATTAATCGAAAAGTTCCTTGATCCCAGTAATTAGCGCGCAACATCGGCGTACAGATCGGCGAATTTGCATCGCGATTCTCTATCTCCGATTCCCAGAAGCGGAGCCTGCAATTAACATCCTTGAGAATCCCATCGATAATCACGTCGCGGAGAGTTCCTAAATCATTGTTTACCGGCGCCGATCCGGAGAAAGAGGGGACGGAAATATATATACAGGGTGTACCGACATGACTTGATACGCCCCGCCGATGAAATTTCTCCCCACGATTGAGAATGTCAACTCCGTTTTCCTAGATCGACCGCGCTAGATTTTGTTTGCTCGTGCATGATACTGGTTTCGATGAAGACGAGTTTCACGACCTGTAACATCAACTTCTCCAAGGTCAGCTGGATCCGTCTACTTCCGAGAACACTTCATCTGTTTACCAACACGCTGCTCTATCGTCTCCGTTTCTAATCGACGCTAATCCTCGACGAAAATGTCCGTCATGGTTGCAACGCGTCGGGAAACAAGCGAAAGTCGGCCCGGCGAATCGTCGACTTTCGCTGACCTTGAAACGAGCGACCGCTAATAAATCATACGAATCGGTTCATTTATAAATGTAAAGTGTCTCGGTAACATGTACGAAAAAAAGAATGTGTTTACGGGCGGTACACCCGGTATAATAGATCATTCGCCGCGGCAAACGAGACGTATTCCAATTCGATCTCGCCGGGAACCTTGACCGAGGATAACGGTACAGTACGATCATTACGAGATCGTAGATAGACGATCTTTCAGCTATTTAGCGGCTGTGCCGACCAGTCTCTGTTCTGCATAGCCGGTCGAACGATTCGTGAGATTACGAAATGGTCCGTAAAGATCGGCTCGTCCCCCCGGCTCTCTGATCTATGGGCCGATGATCTTTCATTTTTTTGGTAACAGTACCTTCACAAATAGATGCCATCGGATTACTGTTTTGATCCTTTCGCCCGGGGCCTGAACAGATTTCGATCTAGCCGAAGAACACGGTGAACGAAGATTCTTTCGGATCGAGAGCTTCGAACGTGGCGTTTACTGTTCACCGTTCAAGGACGAATGTCGACATATCGACGACATTAGGACATTCCAGAAGATCCAAGCACATTTAATTCGATCATGCATATGTATAACAAATGATCAAGAACGCTTCGCTATTTTGGCTATTACAGGTAATTAAAGATCTTATTTAAATGCTCCTTGAAATGCGTACATTATTTTACTTCTTCTTTCCTACTTTCCTGCAAAAATCTTATTTTCTTTTCTGCCTTGCAAAAAACGTACTCTTGTCTATTATCTCGATGTATATAATATGTATAATTTATTTGTAATGGAAACACTTTTATCCGTCGATGAAATTAAATAAAAATTAAAATTGGATAAATGTATTCTTCACTTTTACCACCATTTAAATTTTCGATGCATAATCTAGTTTTTTGGAGAAATATTCCCAAAAAAGCTAGCAATCCTATCGGGACTTAAAAATTTGAGAATACAATTTGAACATTCCAGAACATTGTTTCCTTTATTAGAACCTGACATCTCATTTCTAAGTACACTTAATCGATTGTTAATCTCACTTTTTTTCGAATGCAGTTTATTTTGACGCAGCGTAACAGCGAACGATTAACTATATTTCATCAAGTTTTCGAATTCGCTTCAGCGATGTCGCATCGATGTACACGACGCCATCGGCGAATCGATTGAACGAAACAGCGGATTTCACGTTCGGACAGTTGAATCGCGGCGTGTCACCGAAGTCCTCGGATCCCGTGGAGAATTCGAAGTCCTCCTCGGATCCGCCCGTAAAGTGTTTGATGTACCGAGGCAGAGAAAGAAACGAAAGAACCAAGAAAGCTGCCCGACGCGTTCCTTCAAGGTGGAAAATCCAACGACAACTTCGCGAGGCAAATAAAGAAAATTCACGGCGGTCGACGGTCGCTTCCGCGAAGTCTATCTTCATGGCCACTTCGCTCCATCGCCGTCTTCGACCGCGTCTCGAGACGCGAAAAATGGCGGCCGTTGAACCCGCGGCGCCGCTTCTCGAAACGACATTTTTTTCCTCCCTCCCTCTCGGTAGCCATTGCCTACGAAAACGCGAATAAAAAACGAGCCGGAAATATTCAACGGCGATACCTGGGACACGAACGTGTGCCCATCCGTGGATTCCTCTCGGCTAGGCCGGCTAATTGCTGAGCAAACCGAGAGTCTTCGGCTAAATTCAGCGACGTTCGTTAGCACCGCGCGCTTTCGCTTCGCTAAAATATTTCTTGTACTTAGGCACCCTTGAGTACCGTCGAAGACGCTTCGTCTGCTGAAAACCACGGGACGAAAACACGAAATTGAAACTGAATTTGGTACAAATCGAGATCGATTTAGCTTCGATTTTAGAACAATTGTCGCGTTAATTAATTAATTATTCGTTGCCGATGATCGTGCATAGATTTTGGCTCGTTGATGTTTCTTTCTAATAATTATTAGATATTACGAAAACATTTAAACCGTTCGAAAAGCTTGTACAATATTTTGTTGTACTATATCATATAACTTTGTTGTATAATATTGTATAATTTTGTTGTATAATACGCTAGGTAGTAATAATCCTTCGGTTACTTCTCGTCTACGATTGCACAAGCAAATAATATATATAAATATTTAATAACAAAAAGGATTAACCTCTAATTGAATTTTGATCTTACTCAAGACTGAGACAATTTGCATAATAATTATTCCATATTAAATTGTAATGCGCGATAGTATCGCATATCGGTATGTTCTTTTAATAATAGATCGCGCGTCTCAGTTCGGAGACTTCAACGCGTGGCGTGCCTGCTCGCCTTCGTCTGTAAATTTGTACGCGATCGGAAGCATTTCAGAAACGAAAGGTGGACAGCCAAAGTATGAAAAATCGATCTCGATTCAACAGGCGTCGCTACAGAATTAAACCGAAAAGGTATTGCGGTCACGGGAGGGCTAAACGTCGAGCGAACAATGGTGAGAATCGTGCGGAGGAAACGCGCGATTTCTGGACACCGGGCTTGAAACTAAGACGCGGTTTCCTGCCACTCGGGTTCGTCCTGTATCCATTGCCATAATCGCGCATCCTCGCCGGCAGCGTTTCCTGGGGAACGGGAGCGTCGCGTCGCGCCGCGGCGGAATCCGTTTCGCGTGAAACGCTCGTAAAAGGTTCGCCGACGTGTCCTTTGCGGAACGCCGACGGTTTTCCACGCGGCTGATTTCGCAACGAGCAAATCGTGGCGAGCGGGCGGAGCATTTACGCGGGCCGCCGCCAATTTTCCCGTGAGAATTTTCACGGCTCGGGACGGCTGAAAATCGCGCGGGGTGAACAGGATCGCGAAACACTTTTCTCTACGGGGGCGTTTCTTCTTTCGTTTGCTTCCTGCAATTAACGTGCTTTACATTATAGCGTAATTGGGCTAAATTATAGATCGGCCGCCGTTATTTCGTGTTTTATGGCTGCCAGTGAGAAGCCTTTTATTTGCGCTCGGCAGCTATTTGTTCAGATGTAACGGAGCTCTGTATTCATTATTTTTCAATTCGTCGGCTTCGACTATTCGTGCGTGGTTTCGTATTTTTAACGGGGACAATGATTCGATTATGACATTTGACAAATAAGACATTATGTTTAATATTCTTAATGCGGACCTAGAAATTTGGGGAACTATTTCAGCAGCAAGACGCGAAGAAGTCATTTGCGTGATATTTTATGGTGAAGTTAATATTTTGAATTTTTTCTACAATTTTAATGGACCACGTCCATTTGCGCGTGCTTATTTTTTAAGGAGAGATTTATTTCGATGGCCGAGAATTTAGCGAAACGATTCCCCCTGTTTCTGGTTAATTAAATTTGAACCGATGAGCGTCGATTTGCGGCATTGACCATTTTGCGATGCGTAACGATGCATCGAATCCGCGACGAGCGGATGTCACGGAACGAAGAGGAAACCCGAAGATAGACTGAGCGCGTGTCTTATGTCTGCAATCGCGGCGGTCTCGTATTTTCACGCGCGCGGTTTGCCTCATTTATTTCCATTACCATTAGCCATCAACCAACTGCTGATGAATGTCCCGCGCACGAGGAGAACATCAACAGCTATTTTTATGCCTTTAGTCCAGAAAAAAAACCCGAATGACACAACGTACGGCTAAAAAAAAACTTCTAACGATACAATCGCACCGCGTTTTAAGATGCTAACACAATTTTATAAAAGTATTTCGTTCGATAGTTTCTCACGTTTTACAATCTTTTAACGGGTCTTCCTTTGTATCAACATTTTTTTCTACGAGATTCACCTTTCATTGTAAACTTTGTTATTTTAATGTTTTGCCATCGTCACATGTGATTTCACGAATAATTTTATACGTGCTAAGAATCTCTTCTTCTTTTATCTCTTATGACAAGTGGTATGGTTTTCATATTGCAATTTGCGCCACATGTTTTACCACTGAGATTCATTACATTAGAGCGGCTCAACGTTGATTGAGCAGTTAAAAATTGTTACACGCTCGACTTGACGACAAATTAAGGAATCGCAACGGAAATGATTCAGTTTTCGAGCATAGTGGATCGCAAGAACCACGATACGCACCATTCGAGCCGCAGTCATTCCTAATTCCTGTCCATAAAAAGAGTAATTAAGAATGCGAGCCTGTTATTCGACGGGCAAAGTAATTGCGAAAAAATACGAAGATATTTCAATCCGCGATAGAATTCCTTCGCAAATGAATATTGTAAAACCGGTTTGGGGTAAAACGATGTCAAGAACACGCACAATTGCATCCCACGATTGATATTAAAAACCTCAAATTCCAGGACTGAAGAGGCAACACAGTTGCCATGTACTATTTTTGGAAGGAGTACAATAATTAGCGATCGCGTTCGACCAGCTGGAACGAGAATGTCAGAAATCACTTCGCAGTCGACAAATGAACCCTTTGCACTCGAAGCTATTTTAATGATATTTTAAACATAGTTTCTGATCTACACTGTTTCTATTTTATATGATCTATCGCGATTTATGCATACGAAAGCCTATTGGCAAGTACAAAACTTGCAATTTTAAGAGTCTTTCAGATATAAACGAGCCTGATACTATTACAATTATTTTGAAAAATAGTATAGCAATATTTAGTGGCGCCTCAGAGTCGCCACTCGAGTGCAAAGGGTTAATCTTTTCCTAAAAATAGCCTCATTCTTACTGTACATTTCAGTACATTTTAGCGTACAATTTGGAGGCACTTTAGAAATGATTAAATCGAGAAAAATAAATAAGTGGAGACTCGGTAGACTTTAACATCTGTACTACAATATCGATCTTGCAGGTGATCATGCTAAACGAACAATAAATAACCTACTCTTTGATTTTTATTACATCTATCAAGCTACCAAGTTACCAAGTTCAATCATTGAAGATTGTTACTATTTCTCTATTTGAAATCTGTCGAATTCAATCTTTAAACATTTTTACTATTTCTAAGCGACCAAACTTTCTAAACGTGAAGAATTTTACCTCTTTTAAACGACCAAGCTAACAAGTTTAAGCACTGAAGAATTTTACTTCTTCTAAACGACCAAGCTAGCAAGTTTAAGCACTGAAGATTTTTATTTCTCCTAAACTACCAATTTATTAAGTTTAAGCACTGAAGATTTTTACTTCTTCCATACTATCAAGCTACCAAGTTCAAGCACTGAAGATTTTTACTTCTTCCAAACTATCAAGCTACCAAGTTCAAGCACTCTGAAGATTTTTACTTCTTCTAAACTATCAAGCTACCAAGCTCAATCTTCAAAGATTTATACTATTTATACTTACGATATATATTATACGATTTATACTATTTATATACTATTTATTAACTTCTAAGCTATCACGTTCGATCATTAAAGATTTCCATTATGTCTCAATTGGCAAGCTAGCAATCTTCAACGAGCCAAGAACCCAAGACACCAAAATGACAGAGCAAAGCCGATCCGCTTAAAAAATGTGAGAAAACAACGTACTGTTCCCAGATGTAAGAAAATAGTTGTGTTCAGCATGTACGGGGGAATTCGCAGGAACGATCAAGGATATCCTGCGCAGGACGAGGGAGGCAGACACAAAGAACAGCGGTCAGGGGTGCAAACATCGGGATGAGAAAAATGAGGAACGGAAACGGGCTGGCTGGCAAGAGGAAGGCATGGAAAGAGGAAGAAGGACCGGTCGCGTAGTTAGCACACGGCGGACATTAACTTCCCATTAACCGGCGGCCATTAAAGGAGCAAGGAGGAGCCCGCTGCGCTGGCGCCAGGAGTAATCGGCATCGGACACTAGGCGCCCCGTGCTGCAATCCGCGTGCAAACTCTCCTCCGAGGCTATTTATAAACCTGCCCCGCTGCTGTAGGCGGAATTCGTGCGAGCAAACCCGCAATAAAATCCTCTTTCGACAGTGGTCGCGATAAAAGGGTCCTCGCCGGGCTCCGGCCAAGTGTCCCGGTGTTACCCTGCGACCAGAGGGTTGCTCTTTTGCCGAAAACTCTGGCCAAGATGGCAACAGGACACGCTAGCGAATTTTTCAAAAATTGTTTGGCTCCTTTTTTCTGTAGGAAATTTATTTAGACGCGTCGTCTTGGCTGTTTCTGGGGTCCTGTTCATGCTTTCGTAAGAAAATCGAGGACGCAGCCTGTGCCCTTTTTAGCTGACAGAAGTAGAAAAATTGATTCGGACGAAAACGTTGGAAGCTATTGCGTTCATTAACTTCTAGCATCGAAAGAGATCGTAGCGCAATGCGATTAAAAAAAAGGAAATCGATCGTTCGTTAGCTCCGGTCGGTTGCAATCAACGTAATGGAGAAACGAACATGCTTTCCTTAAGGTCTCGGTACGTGCGTTCCGAACAATGACCACTAAAGCCAGCAGTAAGAAACCCGAGGTAACATAATTGAAGACGCAAAGGGTTAACCACAGAGTCTACCTCGGCGTCATTATCTAAAATTCATTCGTCCTTCCGATCGTAAAGAGGAGAATTCCGATCGCAGACTTTTGATCGTAGAAGCTGCGGATAAATTGTGAGGCGCCGTAACTAGGACCACGATCAGCGTCGGGTGTCCTCCTCCAGCTTTCGAGGAAGCTTCCCGGTCCTAATCGCGGCACGTTCGAGCTTGTCCTCGCAGGAGGCGAGGCACAATCGTCGAGACATAGTCGTCGCGAGGCATAGTCGTCGAGACGTAGCCGTCGTGGCAAGTGCATCCTCGGCTCTCGAGGCCGCCGAGGACAGTAATTTCGATGAAAATCGATAAGTCAGGAGAAGGGGACACGGCTTGGGTAGCAATCAACTGTTGGATAGCCGCGATAATCCCCCTCCGGCTCGTTGGTGGCCAACATTCACATGCGATACCAGGACTCGCGGATAACGATCTAAGATCTATAAATAGTGACGGCCAGGCTCGGGACCACTTTGTAGCCGAAGAGGTACCTGCGGGAACTGCGCCGATGGTAATTACCATGGACGAAGGAGGAGGACAGCGATGGCGGACGGCGTACACCTAGCGCCCATCCGAAGAAATGGTAACGAGTACCAGTCCACTAACACCGGGATATTTAGAATCTATAAATAGCCGACGTGTGTCCGATGAAGAGGAACACCGACCGGCTCTCGCCGGACAGGAGATAGGAATCCAAGCAGGACATCCTGCGAGACTGTTTTCCTCCTTCGCTTATGCAATTAGTCCTGGCAAGCCTCTTTCCGTGACAGTTGCCCGCCTATTTTTCCTCCTTCGTTGACACGCACGGAATCGGACACTTCGACTTTCTAGTTCGAGGACTGGATCCGTAAGGAAAATTGGTTTGTACCGTTCGACCGTGCGGTGAAACAAGTTGCGTTGAAACAAACGCTAATGACAGGTGTAAATAAAGATTTCCTTTCCCGCAAAAATCAACAGCTTTGAGTCTACGGTCCGAAGATTGGAACTGCGAAAGCCACGGTGAAAATTACCTTTCGGTAGACCAGAGATAAATGCACTTCTTTGAAACAGAAGCTCTAACGTTCTGCAGACGTTGTTTGAATCAAAGCCAATATCAATGATTGGCCAATATCAAAGGTTTTCTACGATGTTCAATGGTATTGATAGGCTTTTTGGTTTACAATCTCAGTCCTCAAATGGGGACCAGTGTTTTAATATCATTAGTGGTAACGTGGCGTCAATTTGACGTACGCCAATTGCATCAAATTTTGCATAAAAATTCGCATAAAAGCTCGCAGTCTAGTTCTCGAACGCCAGTTGGAAAAATGACTGTCATAATCTTAACTCTGGATTTACGGAACCCATCAAAATGACGGGTTATTTTTAACAGGTTTCGTGAAGTAATTAAGTTACTTATTCAATAAATAAATGAATAAAATAGTAAAGTTATTTATTCACAATGTACGTGTTACTTGCGACAACCAAAGATCCCACATTATCCAAAAATTAATAATAACCCCATTATCCAAAAATCCTAGTTCAATATCCAGAAAAAATTGTTGCTAATTTGGGACCGAACGCACCCCTTTTGTTCGGCGAACAGAGCGTCCGATCGGACGATCGAGCACGATCGAAGCCGACGAAGAGGATCGACTGGTCGGCAGAGGAAAGTCGACGCGATCCGAGAATCCCGTAGACCGGGTATCATCTTGTTCGCCGGGGAAACGAGGCGTGCATCGTGGCCGGCGTTACAATCGCGCGAACCAGCACGCACGGGGCCCACGGACACACGTAGGGCCCCCTCGAGTAATGCCCAAGATCTATAAATAGACCTGTCGGAGGGTGCAGGAGGCATCCTCGAAAGGGGAGGTGCACGCGCTGCACGCGAGGTGTCTTTCCCTCCTGGGACCGGCCGGTGTAAAAAGAGAGGATGAGGATCGACTGGTTCAGCTCGGATGCCTTCGCCGGGGCAACCATAGGCGCCAGAATCATTGTCAGCGGCCCGGAGAGATCGCGGCTGCGGTTTTTTCGAGGCTCGCGGCCGCCGCGCCGGGAGCTAATCCACGAACAACTTAACTTGCGTAATTACGGAATTACGGAATAAACGAGGACCGTTTGTACAGCCACGCCGCGAACGTTCCGCCATTCTTTTACGTCGGATGCCAGAGCGAGGAACGACAATTTTTTAGACCGAATAACTTCATCGAAATCGGTCCAAACAACTTCAATCTCTACGCGATGGCGTCGAGTTTGATTTAATTTAACGTCATTTATTTATACATAAGGATGAACAAACATTTTTGCAATAACAGAAACGAAACACGGATTTAATTAATTCGACTGGTTTCAAGTAGATCCTTGGTGCAGAATTTGCAACGATTAACTGCGACGAGATATTAAGTGAAACCTGAAATTTTTCGCGTTTCGACTTTACCAAGTCCTAAATGAGTAAAGACGTATTAAATCTGCATTAATAATCGCGCACTTTATTCTACATGAAACACCTGTGTTCTCGGCAAACGCATAGAGTCCGCAGTTTAATAAGAAGCACTGCAAGACTCTGCAACCTTGGCAAATAATAACATTGATCATGAAACACTTAACGCTCTACCTGCCGGAAGTTAAAACGATCAGATTATCACAATAACTGCTATTGCCGGTAAATCGCAGTAACTGCTGTTGGCATTAAACGATTTATTAAGAACTCATTTACTGTTAATCGCCCATTTCGAAAGGCTGCTCACTCTAGTCAGACACGAGCGCGTCTTCTACTTTTATTCTTGCGTCGTACTCGTCGCGAACACTCTAAACGAAATAATTCATTGCTTCCCATACCTTGAACAATGGTATTCGAAACTCGTCCTTTTTTAGATAAGGGAATAGGTATTGTTCCTTAACACCTTGACTGCCATTGTCACGAACACGTGACTTCACGAAAATTTTAATTAGAAAAATCGATGCCATTTAAATTTATACTATTTGTATTATTAATAGAGTATATCATAATTGCACTATTGATACAGTGTATAATTATGCTATTAACAATTTGACTGTCGCGTTCATCCATACGTAGGTGACAGAATGATCAAGAATCTAATTTTTATAAATTAATATTTACGCTAATACATTACAATATTTTAATTTTATTAAGCTTCGCAAGAGATAACTATGTCGAAAAAGTAATTGCCATACAACTGTGCTCTTTGCAATTTTAATTTGATCAAATAAAATACTTTAATCTCACGAAATATTCGTAGGTTTTTGGCGCGACCTGGCCAGCCTATGGCGTTTGCAGCACCAGGACGGATGGTATGGCTTGTGTCTCCGTAAAAAAAAGGAAGGAAAGAAACACGGCTCTTGAAACTGTCCCCGGTGCTACGCCAATGGACCGGAGCCCCTCTTCGGTGGATGCAGGTAGGCTAGCTTCTGTTCGCCTCGGCTTCCAAAAAGGAAGTAGCGTAACGAGATGGCGTTCCCGACATCGTGCCGAGATGCACCGGCCCGCGGTGCATCTTTGATGCGCTCCGGTATCCCGGGATTGGTAACCGCGGCCAATTTTTGCACGGGAAAGGGACACTGGAGGGCAAAGGGAGGGACGCAGGACAGATCTGGTTTGCCTTGCGAAGGTTTTCTTACGTCCTGCGACGGGTGCGCTGATCCTGGAACCGCGGCTACCCTCGCGACGCTCGTCCTGTCAGCGACACTGTCGTTCTACTCGCATACAGCGCACGTGAGAACGCCTCGATGCATCGGTTCATCGAGGGACACGTGAATTCAATGGGAGAATAAATATAGACCTCGCTTGACAGCCGCAAAAGGATCGTCTCATTCACTGTCTCATCATTAGTACGCTCCGGATTTTCATGCGAAATAAACATTGTATGCGTTCACCCTCCCATGGTGTATCGGTTCTATCTGATCACGATAAAGTATTAAACTGACGTAGATGTTTTAATTAACCACCGTAGTACAGATCAAATTGAATTCTGAAAATCGATTTTTACTTTCTTTGCTATCCTTATATTAACTGTTGTACACTTTCATATAATAAATTTAAAAATATCGTATTATATTTAATATTGTGTTATAGTTTCTAAAGGTATCCGCGCATTTTTTTGGTCGAGTCTATACTATTGGCATAAATTTTTATGAACATCTTGAGAGGGTTGATTGCATTTATATCTTAAGCTTAAACACATTTATATCTATTAATCATTTGAATGAGTTGAAAATGATGCAACAGTATTTTCTATTTCCTCAAATATATTTCCTGTTAATTTATTTTCTGTTATTATTCCTTGTTAGAATTTTATTACTTATTTCAGCAAAGAGCTGAAGTGTTTAGCCTGATATTTAGAAAACTAACTGATAGTCTGTTAAGTTGAGGCATCAATAATTTTGGTATCAGAAGAAAAAATATTGATCTTAATGATACAATAAGATGTGAAAAGTGATGCACTTATTGAGATAGGGAAGATTTTTTCTGAAAGTATACGCAACATTCCGAGGACATCGTATTGCAAGTGTTGCTGAAAATCCAAAATTCTGATCGAATTCTATGCTACGATTATTACTCGTTAAGACATCTGTGAGAATTTGTTTTTGTTCTGCTTAGCATTGTTTACCCCACAGTTCGATAGAAACAATCCACAGACGCTCCACACCGCCGATTTTTCTGTGTACACCCCGGTTATACTCGAGAGAGAATCTCCAGTATATAAACAGACCGTTTAAATACCTCAAGGCTGGACGTTGATTTACACTGTTGGGAACCGATCGTACTACGCTGGCCAGATGGTGCTGCAGGTGAACAAGAGCACAGCCTGGCTGCTATCTCCTCAGATCTAGAGAAAGACTCTTTCTCCGGTGTATTTGCGTGGGAAGAGTTTTAATCGAATGTGAGAAGCCGAGTGAAATTGCAATTGTAGAATACTCTTTTGTCTATGAGGATTAAAATGTTTTAATTTTACCTCGAATCATTCACCATGATTCGTACAATTCCCAACATTAGCAATGCTCAAATTATTTAAAATTGTAATAGTCTACATAAAAAGTGGAAGTAATTGTGCTCTGATTTTATATTTATATTTTATATTATATATCCGTGATAACTTAAAAAATCAGTAAAAATCAATATTCTAATTACAAAGTGCAACCGTTCTCGAAGTGAAAAAGATTGCAATCATTCGAATATATTATTAATTATTAATTAATATTATTAAAATAAGTCACGAATTCCTTTCTGGGCAAATATCAAAACAAAAAATAATGAACTAATTCTAATTACATTAATGACACATCTAATCGATAGAATCAATTATTTTCAGCACAATAGTCACGGCTAAGATGACAATTCTTTTAAGGAAACTTTTGTCCCCATCCAATACTTGTTCGTCCACAATAGGTTCATCTTCGGACACCGCAAAAATTCCTGGAAACGGTTCATGTATTCCTAAATTCTGATATGAAAGGGCCAAATAATCGAGCTTCTACCGTAATAAATAACTGGAAAGATCAGAATAGCCCCCTGAATCTGTGTTCGAGATGATCGCTACGAGGGTTCCTCTCTCCCCGACGCCATAAATGGTGTCGTAAAAGTGGGCAACGGTGCGGAGGATAAAAGATGCAGCAGCCTGTCGAGCACATTGTTCTCGCCGAGCGTTCCGCGGGCGCCGGGTAATCGCGACTGTTATTTTTCCGCGGACTTGCCTCCCGCAGAGTGTCCGGTGCAGCGATTAAGGCAAGACCGAGCCGGTTTACCTTGCGAAGGTTTTCTTACGTCCTGGCGACGACGCTACCCCCTCGACGATCTTCGACGATGATCGCGCAGAACTCGGTTTAGGCTCGCATCGGGTTTTTGCATCGTGCCGGAGTACGCTGACGCGGTGGAATCTCGAAATTGGAAGAACCGTCCCCGCGACACGCTTCGAAAAGTCGTCGATTACACAGCAGTAATCAGCAGTTACCTGCAGAGATCTTATTTGCTTCGTTAATCGATCGAATCTCGATTCGTTTTGCATTATCTACGATAATGCGCGGGCTATTTTTCAAGATCGGACGATCATTTTTTCAAGATCGCGTATTTACGATCAAATAAATCGATTTAATGCTCGCTGTGACTGCACACTATCGACGCGACAGTTTCGAAATTTTCGCTACGTATGCAAGCCGATTCGATTCGAATCATGTCGAGAAATTCTATTTGCAATGACTGCAAATCGGCCGCGGTCAATCCAGTTGAGTGTGTTGTTCTTGTGGTTTCTTATACACCTCATCTTGGTCCAAAGTGCTTGGACATCCATGGACGCATGGAACGCTTATGGATTCCAGAAACAATAGCACCAGTCCGCAGCTTAACCTGTCACAAGCTTTTCTTAACCGGTCTGGTTATGGTTATGGGACAGAAATTATCAGTACTTTTAAAACCGACTTGGATAGAGTTATATCAGACGTTGCCTGTCGAGAGTCATCTGCTTAATTGCGTACAGTGCATAGTGCAGAATTATAGACTCAAAGTAATTTTTACATTTTTACTGATATCTTAACAAAAACCAAAGAAAAACTATATTTGTACATTTCTGCTTTCTATCATTTCTAATATAGAAATATACAAATATATGTATATTTCTATTTTCTATCATTTCTAATATAAAAATATTCAAATATATGTAAATTTCTTTTTCCTATTATTTCTAGTATAGAAATATACAAATATATGTATATTTCTATTTAATATATTATATATATTTCTATTAAAATAGAAATATACAAATATATATTTCTATTTCCTATGATTTCTAATATACATAGAAATATACAAATATATATATATATATTTCTATTTAATATATTATATATATTTCTATTAAAATAGAAATATACAAATATTTGTAGATCTCTATTTCCTATCATTTCTAATACAGAAATATATAAACATATTTCTATTTTCTATCGTTTCTAATATAAAAATATACAAATATTTGTAGATCTCTATTTCCTATCATTTCTAACATAAAAATATACAAATATATATTTCTATTTTCTATCGTTTCTAACATAAAAATATACAAATATATGTATATTTCCATTTTCTATTATTCCCAATATAGAAATACGCAAACACGACGTTTTGCTAAGTTTTTGTCCAAACACCGCTAAAAAATATAAAAGTTACTTTGAGCCTACAATTATGCACGCCACTGTATTTGACGGTATTTATTTTACGATGCCGATGCTTGGTATAATGTTTCGCTTCGACCGGGGTTGACTTAACGTGTACAAATTAATTCTGAATCACTGAGGCGAGAATCGGGGGAGCTGGGTCTCGAATAGCAGGTTCGTAGGCGAGGCTACCATTAAAGGATAACAGGATCACTGGGGACAAGCCAGAATCGTAAGGATAGTATACAATGGCAATAAACCGTCCATCCTTCCCTGTACTCTGTAAAGACATCCCTCTGGGAGTTTAATGGCGGTAACATGGTGGAATAACGACGGCGAACGTGACACCATAATGGCCCGGTACATGTTCTATCCTGGCTGATATAAATAATCCATCCGAAGAACATTTTCGCTAAAAGTTCCATTCCATCGTGATCGTTCGTGCCGATGGATTCGTTGCTGGCGATCTGCTAGCTTCTTATCAGTGCCACTATTCATCGTTTCAAGGCTACGCTGCTAGTTACAGTATTCCCTGAATCCCCGTCCGTTTTAATCTCGAAACAAATTTTAATAGGACATTTGTCGAACGGCGGAACCAAGTTGGAGGTTGCAGAGCCAGGCTAGAAGAGCAACAGACAGCAGTATTCTGTAATTACACGGTGATTAATGCTAAAACGAAACATCCAGCTTTCTGTCAGAACGATCCATTGCCGGCCGGCGTCGATTAAAACCATCGAAAATCAGGATCTAAGATCTCCGGGGCCCGGAGCCGGGCTCGGAGTGGGCTTTTAATCAGGATAGAGGATCTCTCGCTGTACAGCATCGTATTTTTCGAGGGCCGGACAGCAACCCGGGACCTAGCCGGCATATATCATGGGCCGCCATGACAGCTAGGAGTTATCGTTCGTTTTAAGAGTTCGTCGCGGACGGGCCCATGGGGTCCGAAAACTCGTTAATCGCGACGCAACTTTTATATCATAGTAAAACGAAAAAGTAGCGCCGCGGAGCCGGACAATTTTGTTGAATGGCTAGGAACCTGTTCTGCGCCGGGCTGCATCTGGCAGGGCTGCAGAACTCTTTCTCCTGCCCGACGATCCTGGACAATGGTCCTAAGTTTCGCGCACTAAATCACTGCAACACCGTATTTTATCTTTCGGAACGGCGTGTTTAATAAATGTTCGCCGGGATCCGCAGGATTGATAGGCCTCCGGATTGACAAATAGAAATGATCTTTATGCAGTCGTTGTACAGATAACATCGGCGAAAGGCCTCTAATTGGCACGAGCTTTTAATCGCATTTCGTGGAATCTCTGCATGATCAATGACGAGTTCGCGGGACGCGCTTCTAATAAAATCGATAAGATCTTGCGCGAACGCGAGAAGCTGTTCTAAGGATGGCTAGCCGAAGGGGAATGAATAAACATGGAACACTTTATCAAGGAACACCTGATTCCAATCGATATCAGTCAGGGACACCGCGTCTTTACTCGGCGTCTTCATCTTATGGAAAGAAGATAGAGCATCATCCTGCGACCAGAAACGTTTCTTCGTGTCTCTCTTGTGTTCGACGTAGGAAATTTATTTTATAATGTACATCTATAAACAAACACCTGACGCTGCTTCTACCATTCTCTCTAAACACGTCGCCTCGAGGGTAATGTTCTGAGGAAATGTTCAAGTACTTCGGGTAAACATAGGAAAGACGCCATCAAAAAATCGATTTAAGTGAAAAAAGAACTAAAGAAATTTTTTCGTTGAAACGATTTAATATCCCGCTGATCTTGTTTCAAGATTTTTCGAAATTTTGCGACCGGATTTGAAATCGCCGTGTCTTAAAAAAAGATCGAACTGCACGCGATGTTGGACAAATCACAGTTAAGAATAGTTCAAGTTTGACATGAATTTTCAAGGTCAACAAGTTCTCTCTATTTTCCTCTTCTGCAACATTTCAGCTTCAACGTAAAAAGACGACGATCGTCGCTTCATCCGACTTCTATCAAAAGTCCCTTGACTTCGACAGAACTTCGCCACCTTCGCCCCGCCGCGCGTCGCCGTGATGGTTATTCAATGACGGATAGAACGATCCGTGAAAAGGTTGGTGAACCTGGCGAACGCTCGGCAAAACCTCGAAGGCCGAGGTCTCGCTGATCCACGGTTGCGCGTCCCTTAGCGACCGGTCGCCGGTTGCTCACCGCCTTCAGGCGCCACGGAGGGTGACTCTTTTTCTTTCTCTGCCCTGTGCCAGTGTGCCCCCCTCTTTTTCGCTCGGACCCGATCCCCCCGGCTCCCATTCCATCTGGTTCTGCCATCCAGCAGCGGCCGTATACGGGGAGATTCGCTTAGCGTCGATACGGTTTGCTGAACAGCCGAGCAAGAAGCTAAACCTGCTCCACTCCGCGCGCATCCTCTCCTCTTTTTTCCGGCGTGTTGTTCGCCGGTTGCTTTCCTCTCTGCTTTCCACCCTCTCCGCCACCTCCGTTCCTCATCCACCACCGACCCTTCCCCGCCATCTTGGGACTCCGGACGTCGGATCACGTTTTTCCACGACATCGGCAATTTGTCCGGCGATGTTCCTTTCTTTCGGAGCTTCGGCAATCGAACTTTCGGGATCGGCGCCCGCCATTCGCGGTAGCAGCGAACTGTCGCCGTTTGGAAATGGTACTATAATGGTCGCCAGACTTATTTCTAGTTTCGCATTCGATTTTAGGACGAATCAAAATTCGTTGATCCTGTGACGTAAATGCGTACAGGGTGCAGAACAAAATCTGTTACGCTTGTCCCCAGAATAAAAATTCACTTTGCTTATAAAAATTCATTTGTTAAACAAATGCATGAAGATTGCCAGTATAATTGTCGCTGTCTCAGTGTGATCAAAGCTAAGTAATATACTACCCCCTCCCAAATTAAATTCTTCTAATATTTCTGGTCGTCCAAAAAATGCGGCTTTAATTTAATAAAATCAGTTTTGAATAAGTGAAAACAAATAAATGGAATTACGCTTGGAACTCTATGAAGTATAAAAAATATTCTAGCTTTGCTTAAAAGGTGACACACGTGATGTTCCAAATATTTTCAGATATACTGAAAAGTGACAAATTAGTAGACAAGAGACGTTTTAATTAAGGAGGACAGTGTAGTCGAATAGAGACTTAAATGTCCAGATCTATGATTCGTAGAGGAAGAAGGCTTCCGCTTTCGTAATGTTGGTGCAGGTCAGGACACCGAGCAACTGACCAAAATGTCTGATTTTACTTTCTTCGGTTATGTCATTTCCGTCGCGCGCGCTGGATCTCATTCCATCGAGCACTCGCGACCGCACTTTTCAACACTCGCAGCTGTCGACATTCACTTTAAGCAGATCACCGTGCAGTAATAATTACGCTTTAACGTACTAATTGTTATATAGTACAATAATTATATTACATTAGATTACATATATTATATTACATTAATTAACCAGATGTTAGTTACATTACTAATTTACTTATTCGAAATCAGAGATAGAAAGTCGATCGATCATCTTAGAAACTTCAAATGATCTTAGCTAACTGAGAACTGTATTAATTAAGAATATAATCTAGATCTAGACCAAGCGTAATCCACGCAGAACGTTCTACTAATTAAATCAGGATTAAATTACAGCGTCGAGCAATAATCGATTATTTCCTGATTACTTTCGTAATTGATTTCGAAAAGTAATCGTGATAATCATGATAGTTAATTAACAGTCACTAGAACAAATCGGTAATTATGAAACTTTTCTAAAAATTATTCAGTAATTATTTCTAAAATTATTAGCTACCGTAATATCAAATTATTTCAGTTACTAAAAGTAATCATTAGATGATTATAATAATAATTAAATAATTAACGATTACTATGATAATCATGACCAACGATTTGCATTGATTACTTGAGTTATTCATTAATCATCATTAATTACGATTATTTAAATTATTCATTAATCATGATCACTCGATTACTCGGTAATCGTAATCATTAATCATGAACATGATTTCACGTTAGCGAGAATCGTGTATCATTAGTGAGACTACTTTTTGCGCACCTCGTAGGATTAAATCCAAATTCAATCTATACGGAGTCAAAACGAGTTTCGGATTCGAACTAGCTCTCGAGTTGAAACTTATAATCCCTCTACATTAGATGTTCAGTCGAAATCTAGATTAGTTTAACGAGCCAAGACTGGATCAAGCCCGGCTGCCCAGCAGAACAGAACAGAGCAGACACAGATCCCGATGGCGCCGGATTCAAGAAAAATGTGTTGACGACCCAGATGCGAGCGAGGGATTTACTAATCGACAACGTAATAACCTTGAATTGGCCGCAGCTTATCTTCCCAGGCTACCGGCTAACAGGATTCCGCGTTCGACCAGCGTATCCCGCTCGCTGTGTTTCCAGATTTTCGCGAAACTTTCCTCGTTGCGCCGGTCGCAGCCGCGATCCGTGCAGTCTCCTGTCGGGAAACGGAGGAACGGAAAGCAGAAGAAGAAGAAGAAGAAGTGGAAGAAGGAAAGGGAGGAGTGCTGGCGAATACGAGGCAGGAATGAAGCATCGCGACACGTCGCCGAAGCAGCTAATTTAGTGGCTGGCGCCAGATTCCTCGTCTGCGGGAATACCCGTTAATCCCACGGCTGCTTATTTTTACTCCCGTGTCCCTGTCGATCAAGCAAACGCGTCGGCACACCCAGTTCCCTCCTGTTGCTCGCAATTCCTACGTCGCGCGACGGTTCGACTGGAAAACATTCTCCTTTAACGTTCGATCCGCGTTGGCCATGCCACGGCAGCGACTAGACTTAAGGATCATCGTGCAGACGCGCTCTGCGCCCGCGATTATGGCACCCATGTCACGTCACTCCGGAAAGGAACTGTCTCCACCATTTCTTCAGATACTCTCGTTCAGTTTCTCGGACCTTTTCGTTCGATTTGTGGACAACGTTTTCGTAAATCGTGTGCACTTTTTGTGCAGAGGCAAAAATGTTGGTCCCATTGGACAGAAATGTAGTCATAAATCGTAGAGTAAATTTTAATTTATTTTTATGAGTCCATTTTGGAGAACGGTGAAATGTTTTTTCGAATGGTGCTTGCTATAAGGAGACGTTTAAGAAGTTTATTTTTGGCAAAATAAACATTGTCCGCATCGGCTGCGAGAAGTTGGAGTCAAGTACAATTTTCGTTCTCTCTGAAATAATTAGATTAACTGGAAATTGATACATCAACATTTTTAGCTTGTTTTATTATTTCACTATTTTATGCCTCATCTATCTCTCGTCCAGTTATAAGATAAAGACGAGTATCCCGATGATAAAAGTTTCCCGACTGCAGTACATACAAATTTTGCGATTATTATACATAATATTATATATTATGACAAAAAGTCATCTCGAGGATGAAAAAACAGAGCACTGATACCAGTAACATCGAAACTAATTTCCTTTCTAAATAAGTTCCTTAAGTTCAAAATAACATTGAATTCTTCTAATCTCTTCACAATCTTGCATTCTCTTCCAATTCATTTCTTCGATAAAAGCACAAAATTTGTCATTCATCCGAATAAAATTTCCCCGAAACTCTGCGCGTACAACGAAACCAGAGTCACCGATTGTTATAGAAATTGAAAATCGAAATGAACGAACGCAAAAGCGCGTGCACGGCGGCTGAACAAAGCCGATAGTATCTACGGGGATTCGAGAACATTACGAGAACCGATTCCATCCTCCGCAGGATCGATTATGGTTGGAGGCTATTGGCGAGCGATCGGCCTCCGATCTATAGATCCGTGCAATTACCCCGCCGCGAATCTTCCGTGTTTGCTTTCGATCGGATCCAGGCCACTGATGTCGCACCGGTTATATTTAGATCGGAGGGATCGATACTGTTGGCCGCGGCCAACCGGCGCGGCGCGGCGCGGCGCGACGCAGCGCGGCGATCGGGCGGAGCCGGGATGCAATAGCATATGCGTCGCGATCGCGCGCAAACGCGCAGCCCATACGAGAATCGGCGCGGGCACGGGGAATCGGTAATTAGCCGAGCCGTGTGTTTAATGGAGCGCGGCGATCGTTAACGGTAGATCTGCCCGGCGATCGACGCAGGAGATACCGGACGCCCCGATATCTCTCGATGTGTCCGATTGTCCTTCCTCGAGGATTTTTACCCCGAGATCTCACTCGTCGGTGATCGCGAGCGCCGATTGCGCCTGCCGAGCGAGCATCGATCGGCAAAAACATTCTTCGGATCGCTCCGTTCGATCCAGCTCCTTTGGATTTAATTGCCGGAATTCAGAAAAACCTTCGCGCGCGGCTGAAAAAAAATGCTGACATTGATGTTTTCTGGAAAGTCTTTGTCTCGGGCTTTCTAAGAGATATGCAGCATATGATTCACCTATTCTTGCGTCGTACCACGGGCTAAATTATTTATACCATAAAATTTTGCAGAAACAGTTGCCCATCGTTCTTTCAGTGAGGACGTTTTTTAACATGAAATGATATGTATACATCATTCGATATGGTATTTATGTTTGTCCCAATATGAGAATAATAGTATTAACATATAATTTGTGAATAAGAAAATTGATTTCTCTACTACTGTGATCGGATACTCAAGGCAAACAATGCATCAAATTTATTCAGTGTCAAGTTAGCTCGCAGCTTTTCGCGTAAATTTCTCGATCTGTATCAATTCGTTTGTCTATCTCTAAGAGACTAATGTAGATCTAAAGACTTAACAAAAGAAACAGAATCGCATAATATACTAAACTATATTAAGCACAAATGGTAGACCAAACAACACTGTGCTACAGTAGCTTAAACGTAATGTAAAATGAAATTATAACAGATTGAGATACAATAGAAGGGAAAGCCGATTCTCGATTTGATTATGATGTACAACAGCCGACGAAGCTGTTGATAGTACAGCATTTATTCGATCTAACGTTGTTGATCTTTTTGTAAACGAGGCTCGGATCAAAGAGGTTAATGCACAGCAATGAACTCCTCGAGGAGCGTTCCGTTGCGCAGATATTATTGCTCGGATAGGACTATCGTAATTGAATGCCACCGGTCTGATTGAGACGCCCAATCAAATCGAATCAAATTGTAACGCCATAGGCCAAGATATCACTTGCTGCCGTAAGAGATGACCGACTTCCTGTTAATTAAGAGCCGCGATGGCAAGCGCGCCTCTGCGCACACCCTAATAATAATCATCGCCGGAGTACATATCGTTCGTCAAATTTCTTCCAGATCGAATTTATTAACGCTGCCGCACGCGCACGCGCTGCTGTTTCTTTTCCGCTGCCGTTCGAATGGAATGCATACGCAGCTCATTGTATAATACAATGTCATTATTCCATGTTCTGCCTCTCTCGCATGCCGTCGCTGTGCCTCGTGCACTCGGATCCGGATTAGAACGTTCATTATGTTTAACTTGGCTGTGTGTTGTACTATTATTAAACAGATGTTTGAAAATATAACTAAACAGCGGATCTTTAGGCGAAAGAAAAATCGTCTTTACGAATCACAAGATGTGGAAACTACGTAGACATTTGTTGCTTTTTTATTTAATTAATCTAACGCGTTGGCAATGGTACGGTAATATTTACAAATTGTACAAACGTTTTCGCTATCTTGCATTTGATCTATTCAATTTTGTCAACGAATGCACAAAATTTGAAATGCACTTTTAACAGTTCATTTGGAATGCAGCGTCGCCGCAGAGAAGTTCAATGGGTGTTCAAATTTCAATTTGCTCGCTGCCGATCGAACTTCTCGCGATTAAAAGATTCCAGGCGCGATTGTACTCGGGTATTTCGGCAAATAAAATCGAGCTTTGGGGAAACGAGGGTCTAAATGAGCGAAGATGAAGAGTAGATCGAGAATGGTTGATGAGGTGGACCGGAGTTCGTCGTCTCGAAGGTTCTTTCACGCGTGTATCACTCTCTCGACGCGTTGAATAACGGGCGATAAAGGCGAATGCCGCGGGAATATCACGATAATCGGCCGAATGATGGATAATGATCGGGGCGGCTGCCTTTCGCGCTCCTCCCCCCAACGACGGCGGAGCCATTATTCAATTGAATTCAATGCTACGCCGACCATTACGGAATTGACTTCGAGAACTTTCTTTCGGGCATCCGTCTCGTCGGACAGACGCTACTTCCGTCGTGCAGCCCTACGAGAACCGACCTGTGTCAGCCATTCCGAGGGTTGAATGAAAAGTGACGCGTTCGTTGTCACAATTTCAATTTAACCGGGGATCATTCCATCGGGGCAGCACGGAGACCCTTCCGTTCTTATGGCAAATCCTTGCTTGTCACCTCGCACCGTCCGTCCGACGACGTTTTAATCGGTCGCCACAGCAAATCGTGCTGATTCACGACCGCAAAAACATCTTAACTCGAATTAAATTGTTTTTGCGGGATCCGTCGGAATGGTATTCTCTTTCTTGGTTCTCCGTGCGCAAAGTCTGCGAAGATCTAGAATATGCGTTCGAGATTTGCCCGTCAATTTTCCATGTATGCCGAGCAGTCTTGCGTCAGCCGCATCATATTGCATTTGTCTCGCGTTGCCATCGGGACAAATAAAAGCGTGCTGCTGCAATCGTATTATTAAACTATTTTTTTCAATATTTGCTGTGCATGTCGTAAGTGCAACGGATACATTAAGCGAAAGTGATACAAGTTCTAACAGCAGTCTCAACAGAGGCAAGAAACGTTCGATTAAAAGTGATAAATGGGAAAGTAATGGAAGAAGAAGAAGAATAAATCTATATTGGATATAAAAATCAAACAGTTTGTGGAAGAAAATTCAAGTGCGTCGTGTGAAAGTGCGTCAAAAAAATATGTACACGTGTGTATGCATATTTCCGGACGGTAGTGTACATGCTTTTTAAGTTGAATGCATTCAATATTGTTCCGATGCATTTTCTGATCATTCAGTCGAACATATGCTTGATAACATGAAACTTTAATATCACATTGGTCTACGAAAAAAATCGATTGAAGACCATGATTCTAATAATAAATCCCTGCTTGTTACTTCCAAGATTGGCTGATAACAGTGTTCTGAATTTAATTTCAGCCTGCGAAGAGTGCAGCATAGTATACATTGAACTGCTCTGGAAACTCTTCGAACCGCACTTTTCGCGATATAATTGCATCTGCTCGAGTACGATGCTTTGAAACTACCATTACAGCTGCGAAAAGGACGGTCGGAACCTGTTCCGCTAGACACAATGCAAAGTTCCCCGTCCTTCGGCGTTAATGAGACCAGATTCTGCAGAGGAACGTAATCCACAATGTTTCAGATGCGAAATCTGTATCGGCAAAACGTATCGCAAAAACATTCCGTGGCTCGTTCGCTTTCGTTCCATTGAACATAAAGCGTTTCCGTTTTCAATTTTCAAGGAAACGCTAAACGAACCGCGTGTGGAAATTTTAATAGTGGCTATTTGCGATTCAAGGAGCCGCATCGCGGCGATTGCTGAAACGTCTAATAAAAGTGTCTAGCAAAAAAAGAATTAATCGACCGACGGGAAGGTGTTTTCAGTTGTTAAACGGCTGGGAGAAGACAGGGGAAGAGAGGAAGGAAAAAAAAGGAAGAAACAAGTTTGCAAGACGCCCGTGTTAGTCATCGCGAGCACGTTACACCTTGCGTAGTGAATCATTTCTCTAACCAACGCGATTCATAACGCGTTAAATCGCCCCATTGTTTTTGCGACGCGAATTTTACACAAGGAGTGATGCATGTGCGACCGAGAAACGCGATGCAGACATGAGAATATTTTCATAACACGAGGTCGTTCTTTGGTTAATCCCTTGCACTAGAACGAGACACTAAATCTGAATGTTGCTCGCTTTTTTTTGCTAAATCGAAACAAAATTTGATACTTCTGTCGTCAAAGTCTACAGATGAAAGTAGATGATAAGACACGAGAAACAATCAACGCAAAATAAATCGTAGTGCAGAGGTTGCTAAACACAGGATTGACAATATTTCTTTACGTTATTTTTCAAGACTTTCCAAATTATTGTGCTCTGCTCTGCTAAACAAATTAGTGACCGTCAAGCTATTTATGAATCAAGCATTTTTTCTTTAATCATTTCATCGGACACAACACGTTGATATTGCTCGATTCTTTCAGTCTTTCAACTGTTTAAAATAGCAGCAGCTATTTTAATATAAATCGCAGTCTAGTAATTAAGACTTGGACGGTGTGTCCCGGGTCCATTTGGACCCAGAGTTTAGACATCGTTACTCACAATTGATTGATATTTCCAGAAGTTTCATTAAAGTTTATAGAACTAAATAAAAAATACGTTGAAAGAAATTGCTGAGCAAAATGATATTATGTTATATTTTTGTGAAAAAAAGGTCCGCCGTTCGAATGTGAAATACCGGGACCAATCCGGCCCGCTAGATCAGGCGAATAAACGTACTTGGAGACGATCGCGATTGTGGGAAGTTGTCTAGCGACGCGTATTAGCAGTCCGGGTGCGAAGTGCGAGGCACAATGGAGGTTTTCTCGACGATCTCAATGTCGGTAGTCAGCGCGAGCTAGCACACCGGCCGGAAAAGGGAAAAAAAGGAGAAGAATCGACGCCGGTCCCCGTTCGCCCCCGTTGCCTCCCATCTTGTACCGATGCTACGTGACGCGACTTCACCATCGAGGATTGACGACGACGCCATCGTCGCCGCGGATCCGCCGTCGCAAACTAACATCGGATGACGAGGCCAGCCGGTCGTCGGAACAATAACGCGATACATATTGAGAAGCAATTAATGCTCGGACTCCCCAACGACGTCCCGTCCCGTCTCGTCCCGTCCCCTCCCACCTAAGTCTCCTCTTTCCCGATTCTTCGAATTCGATAAAAATCAAACGTTCGCCGTTCGCTGATCGTGACAAGCGCGCTTCAATCGAAATGATTAATGAAAAACTGGCTTCAGCCTGGCTCTTTTTTAGAGACAATGAGGTAACTGCAAAATGCGACGCGCGAGAGATTTATCTGGCATCCGGCCAAATAACGATCGCGTAAGATTAATTGGTCGGTATAATAATGCTGGGATTAGTGTATTTACACGCGTCAGGCGTGACAGACTGACGAGCTTTCAAAACGTATTTCAATTTTCAATACCTGTTTCGGTGCTTCAGCAAAAATTATGGCGCGTGTCGAAAGGCTTATCCGCTGTCGTCCGCTGACTGATGTAAACCCTGATATTGTCTTGATTTGATTTATACGCCGGTTTAAAGCTGATGTTCCCGCGAAGCGTGCGATTTACAGAAACAATTTCAATTTTGTCTGGATTAGACGGGGAAGCAGCAGTTGACACGCGCGTTAGTTATTTCAAGGTCGAAGGATACCGAAAGATGAGTCGGAGTCTTATCAAGGAAAACAGAGAATTCTTGTATCACTTTGCAACAACGCCATTCAATCTTCGCAGCTCGCTTACGGTCTCAGCGATTAAGTTTTTGCTTCTCCCAACGAGCTTTCTTGGAGCAAACCTTGAAGCAACTAAAACATTCGATACGATTCCAACAAAAACTTCCGAGATCTCGCGTATCCTTCTCCTATCAACATGATCCGTCTCATTCGAAATTAACCTTGACAGGAACCGAAAGAGTGAATCGCGTTCCAATAGACACTTCGCAGATCTCAATTGTCTTATCCCGATCGACTGGATCCTGCCCGTTGAAAATTAACTTCGACAAGAACTGAACAATTCAATCGCGTTCCAACAGAAACTTTGTAAATCTCTCAACTGTCTTTTTCCGATCAACACGATCCTTCTCGTTCAAAATCAACCTCGCATTGTAAATCTCGACGGTCTTCTTCGAAAATTAAACAAAGTCTGCGAACGTTCAAGGATTTCCTCGGCAAATAAAGACCCCGGCCAAACACTACGCCAGGATCACCGTTCAATTTGCAGACACGCTTCCGCGTGGTAACGTCTCCGGCACGTCGTAATTAGCCGAATGGGCTTCGCGAACGCCGATGGGCTCTAACTCCTGATCGATGGTTCCGACGATCAATCACCTTAGAAAGGAACGGTAGTTGTTTCCTTCTTTCTCGTCCCCGGCGATCGGGGATCATCCCGAATCACGTGTGTCCCGCACGCGGCTGTTATCCGTCCACCGTAACTGTAAATCCGATCTCTCTCGGACTGGTCCGTCGATCATCTTATTTATTTCGGTCCCGCTGCCGACTTTTTCTTTCCCTTTCTCCGGTTTGCTCGATATACGCGGGCCGCGTCTTTTTTACGGCGTTCCGCGCGTTGGCCCGGCTTCCTCCCGCCCGTTGGATCGCGATCCATCATTCCCGAAGGCGGATCGCAACGGCAGGAAGTTAACGATCGCGTCACCCCGGCGTTTATCACTCCCGCCTCGACGCGTCCTTTGCGGATGACACGCTCGATTTTCCTGGGCCGAGATCGGCTGCGTGATCGTCCACGAACCTTGGCAAACCTCTAACTTTGTTGCCTTTTGATCATCGACGCGACATAGAGCGCTTTTCGCCCGGCGCGACACCCATCGGTTACAGATGTTATATCTAAGGGATGGCAAAACATCGGCCACTGGACGCTCTATCGACTCATTCTGAATTTTAGAAAGAACCGCTTTTTAAAAACGTGTGAATCCCTTATATTGTTACAAACCATATACGTATCGGTAACCGTCGAAAGAATCATAATTCTTGCTGCAATTCACACAATGTCATAACATCTAGCTCGTCCATTAATTGTCTGCATTTTTTCCCAGAATAAATCATCGAGTTCAAACCATGTCTTCTTTGTATTTTACCGCCATAAATAAGAATACACGTTCATATGGATGTTACGGATTCCTTAAATTATCATTAAAGGAGATTACATTTCACGTTATACGATACAGGATGCGCGTGAAGGCAAGATCATAGCGGAGAATCACGAGATCCAGGATACATTCTGGAAACAAGAGAGAGGTTCCACGCAGCGAAGACTATCTTTCAAGCTGGATACAGATCGTAGCGCGGAATTCAACGATCTCGGCTGCAGCGTAGATCATGGAAACGTGATCGTGCAGTTTGTTTTGCTGCCGAAACAAGAACGCCCAATTCGTTTCGATCGGCGATTATCAGCGTACAAAATAATATCGTGGATCGCCGTGAAAGAGGTGAAAGTCGCGGCGGTAACGCGCCGATTTGATTAGCTTGCAGGCAGTTCGCGTCAATTAAATCCCGATCGAATCGGCCACGAATTGCTTCACGCCTAAGTGAAGCCGCGGATCGGTTCGGTTCGGGTTCGGTTCGAACGCATTGACTCACGCCGCGGTTACGAGCGATGCAAGTTGAAAGGCCGCTCGATCGCTGGAAGAACAAGAGAATGCGGGGAAGGTGCAACAAAAAGCTGCGATAATTGCCCGCCATGAATATTTACTTCCCGAACGAGCAGCTCGCGGGGAAAAACATTTTCTGGGAACCTCCATTCTGCCGCGCGCAGAATTATCTGGAAATCGTTCGAGGACTGTTCCTCGGATCGGCTCCGCTCTGCGTTCAATTATAATCATATACAATTAATGGCGCTATCGTGCTCGTGGCGCAAAGCGTGCAGTGAGACGGTTATTCAAAAGCGAGCACTCGGGATAATGATTCGAAAGTGACGCGACGGTGACCTGTGTACAGTTTCAGGGGGATCGTTAAACTTTGGTGAACGAACGAACTGTAAAAGTGTCCTGTAAAATTGAAAATTCTGCAATTCTCAATTCGTTAGACTGCGAATTCGTTCGTACGTGCAATGTCGAAATTTTCCGCATCGGCTGCGAGAAGTAGAAACCGAACGAAACATTAATATTCTTTTTTCTTTAACCATCTGAATGCATTAACTTTCTTAGATTCTTTTAACCGTGCATCATGATTACGAAATACGCGTCCTTTATATGTATAATGACACAGTAATTACGATTGCGTAAAAATAAATGAGACTAGACGTCGTTGTCGCGTGCATTGAAATCGCCGACGTAAAAATATAGTCATGCTATAATACATTCGCATTCAAAGTACAAATTATATTTATTAATTTATATTGGTTTTAGATAACTCGCTACATTTCGCAACGAAATTGTTAAGCTAATCACACTCGTAACTTGGCAAAGCTTTTCGTGTTTACGCGCGCTGCAAGGTATTAATGGATATATCATCGCATTAAGATTCATCGCCTGTGATTCATGCCCGCTAACGCCGTTCGTAAACAGACGTTCCTAATGTTTCCTAACGTTATCTAGCGACGCCTGTTTTGACACGACACGTTCGCCGGCGTATTTGGCCTTTCCTTGGGCCGAAATTAACGCCTGGCTATTTCCAATGGAGATTCTTATTGAAGCTAACGCCTCCGCGGCGTATTGCAAACGCGTTGCGCAATTAGTGTGCCGCTTCTAATTGACATTGCTCAAGGCTGAACAAAAGGGAAACACCGTGGTCGATTTTCCTCCGTGAATAACAAAACCGTTGTCCCTCGACGTCGATGAGACGTCAACGGAACTACTATATTTGTTATCCGAACGAGATTGCGTATTTTTTAGTCGCGACACTGAAATTAGCTGAAATTTATTTTAGCGTTGTTTCAAGGTTGAAGGTCATGGCATGGTAGGTCGTTGAATTCGTTCCAACGCCAGCTGGAATACTATCATGCCAGAAATATGTACGAACATTTAAGAAGTCGTGGCATTTTTCATAAAAAAATTTTTTCGACGTTTTTATATTCTAATATGCAGAAAAGTGAGTACTGATCAACTCTTGTTGGGAATATTTCTTTGCCAGAACATCAGAAAAGTCGTGGTTCATGTGGAAAAAAAAGTCCTGCATTAAACATTTTTAAACATTTTTTCATAAGCCTTGTTAAAGTTTAAACTGTTAAATACCTAATATTCTTTCTACATGGACTAAAAAATAACCTTGACATGTTTTCCACGTGGGCTAAAAAAATCTGTTGACACGCATAAACAGTGCTTACACGCGTAAAAGTATAGCGAGAACTTGAATTTTGATATTTCGTAACGAATAACTCAAACTATTAATTTTTATCACAGAGTTACATGGGGTTGTTAATATCTAACTAGAACTAGCAATTACTATACATATATTTAACTGGAATTAGAACAAACCAGTATTTTAATGCTCTAAACCGTGTGATTACATCAGACGTTTTAAACATCAATTTCAATTTCAATTTTAACTTTACAATGTTATACTTAATTAGAGTTATTTGATGAACGTAACATTGCGGTTATCGAATTTTCAAAGGGTTATCAGCTATCGGAGAAAAACTTTATGGAGAAATAAAAATTAAAAAATTCATTCTTTTCCTGGGAACTACCTCTCGATCCAGACCATTGTGCGACAGTATAATCGCAATCTCTGTTAATCGCGCGAGACGTTAAACATTGGAGCTGGCGGGCAATCCAAACGACTGACTCACGGTTTCGCAGAAAAATGACGATATCTATATTGTCCGAGACCTCGGCTTTTATCTCGGCATCCGAACGAACAATCTAATTACTCTAATAAATTCAAGCCATATCTGTTTCATGCAATTGTACAATAAAACTGCGAATCATCTCGTTAGCAATCAGTTTCTCAGCACGCTCGAGCTGAATTTCTCGTTTTTCGCAGCGCAAGAGTAACTTCGTGACGCACGTTCGATCCGGCGAACGTCAGATCTTCTCTCAACTTCGCCGTGACTTCAATCGCGAATTGAACTCAAGGCCGCCGCCGCGGCTCGACGCGACCCTAATCCCGGTCCCTTACAATTAGAAGCTAAAACGGACCCTTCAGCCGCCACGGTCGCGGCGATCGAAAGTGTCGCGCCGCTGATCGGCCGCGCGTGGATTATCGTCGAAGGCCCTAACTTCGTTAGGGTATCATGACGCCATCAATAGGATAATACTCGCGGCCGGCTATCATGCTCGAAGAGGAAACGAGGGAGTGCTATGAACCGAAAGATGGAAAAATACTAGGACGCTCGGTCGTTTTCTGACCGGGCGAACAAAGCTCGTTTGTCCTCGAGGGTCCGGGCCCGGCTACCTGGGGACTAACTGGACAGGCACGCTAGCCTTTTGAATAGATCTTCTATCCTGATTTATTATCACACGATCGTACGCCCTGGAAATTACGGAGCCCATTGAGACCGGCTGAAATGAACGAGTTTGGTACTTAATGTCGAGTCTGCCGCGGTCTCGTTTTCTCTTTGTTTGAGTTGATCTTCTGATGGGCCCCGTCCGTGTGGCTTGAAATCGAGTGAGCAAACGTTTCCTCCAGCATGGCTGGTGTGTTTAATCTCGCGCAGGAGTGCCGCAGAATCCTTGACGGCAGGATATTTTAGTACTTCGGGCAAATATTTCGTAACTGTTCGACACGTGTCCCGGAACGATCGTGGTTTTAGCGGACTGGAGGAAATGACATAATTCAGAAAATTCGGCTCGCATGAAACTGACTCCATACCTGTTTGTTATCCAATCTCGAGTAGGGTAGCGGAGCCGGTTACTATGCGGTGATCAGTTGCTGTGCCTTTCGTTTGTTTTCGGACGTAATTCACTTTACATTTATCGGATAATTAGATATTTCTAATCTTTTATTTTGCTTAGTTTTTAGTAACAACATTTAACATGTATTATTCAGTGAATATAAAGTTGATCTTTTATTTTGTTTCCTTCCAAGTACAAAGATTTAGTACGGTAAATATAAAGTTAATCTTTTATTTGATTTCTTCTTGAGCAAAAGAATTTAATATGTATTAAATTTAAACATTATAACGATATTCGAAACATGTTTCTCCGACCTCTGGCCTGTTCCGATCAACGTGGCACGGCAAATAAAACTAATGTAGAGTAATTAGGTGCGGTATGGCCGACTTCTAACGTCGCATGTACCTGTTTTTTGTATCTCGCCTACTCGTGTTCTTTGAAAATGCATAAGTAGAATCCGCACGATTCATTAGATCCTTGGCACGTTCTTAACCGTTTGCACTAAAGCTGCTTTCGGAGCCACGTTGATTAGCGCTTCGTTTCTAATCGTTTCTCTAACAGAAAGCGACAATTTTTGAGTCCGTACATCGGCATTTGCTTTCATTTCTGAATTTTGATAACAGAAGAATCTGAGAAATCTGACAATCGTTGACAATCTCTTTCCTCTTTCTATTCGCAACATATAGAAGCCTTGATGCTTGTACAAAAATCCGCAGGTTCCCAATAAATAGACAGACTATGGATCGCGAGGAAAATGGCAACGTGAACACACAAAACGGTAAAACCGTCGGAATATAAGAACATAGGCATAATACAGTAATGTCTCCCTAACTGACGCTCAGATTGTCCACAAAAATGGACAATTGGGGAAGAGGAGATACAATTATTCGATCTTTACACCTCGTTTTTATGATTATTGACAATTGACAATTATAAAAATGAGCCGCGAGGCTCATCGTAATTTTCTTTTCCCAAATTGTCCACTTTTGTGTACAATTTAAGCGTCAATTAGGACGTCAATTTACTATTTAATACAATAAATGCAAGCGAACGTGTTAAAGTTCTTGCAGTAGCTTCTATTATAGGCTCTGCAACGATGTATTCGAGGTTATTTGTGCGTCCCGAAACGGTTTCGAATCAATGCAATACAATATTTGTCGTAAAGTTTATTTATACGCGATTTCAGCTCATACTTTCTTTTTTGTCTATAAAAACGAGTTGCAAGGCTCGAATTCGCAAAGCTCCCCTTTCCAAATTCTGGACAATTTGGAAAGAAGAGCCTTCCAGCTCGTTTTTATAACTGTTGAAAATCGGTAACTATAAAAACGAGTTGCAAGGCTCGAACTCGCAAGGCTCCCCTTTCCAAATTCTGGACAATTTGGGAAGAGGAGCCTTGCAGCTCGTTTTTATAACTGTTGAAAATCGGTAACTATAAAAACGAGTCGCAAGGCTCGAATTCGCAAGGCTCCCCTTTCCAAATTCTGGACAATTTGGGAAGAGAAGTCTTGCAGCTCGTTTTTATAATTGTTGAAAATCGGTAACTATAAAAACGAGGTGCAAGGCTCGAATTCGCAAGGCTCCCCTTTCCAAATTCTGAACATTTGGGAAGAGGAGCCTTGCAGCTCGTTTTTATAACTGTTGAAAATCGGTAACTATAAAAACGAGGTGCAAGGCTCGAATTCGCAAGGCTCCCCTTTCCAAATTGTCGATTTTTGTGGACAATATGAGCGTCAGTTAGGGAGACATTACTGTACTCTCTTTTCCAGTGAACATCCAATTCTCGCACAGAGAAAATGTTGACATTGCCCGAGGATTTATAGGCCGCCGACGAGACGTATGACGGACAGATGCCGAACTGATGAATTAGGATGCAACCGTGCGACCGATCGCGTATGATCCACGTCATTGAGTCCGCGTGACCCTGAATGCAAAACGAGACAGCCAAGTTCGCGGTCGGCTCGGATTTCGTGATCGTGCAAGAGAACGACACCGATTACGACACCGTCTGTCTGTCGTCAAATGTTAATCGAAACCCGCGCCGCGGCCGGGCAAACAGCCCCGTTCATGGACCATCAGTGTTGGTGAGCGCGTGCAACCAGCGAGAGGAACCGGCCATTACGCACTTGCGCGCATTGTAATTCATCGGCGACCGGTGTACGTCAGCTGATGGCGATGTATGAATGAGCATATCGAGGCTCCATCGTCGCGGCCCCACTTCCCCGTGTGTGTGTGTGTGTGTGTGTTCGCACGTAAGCCCTGCGTGAAAACGCAACACAAATTTCGTAAACAAAGCGATTAAGGTAACGGGTGACTCGGAGTTCAGTTGAAATGATACGGTAAATTCTCCCTAATTTGGAATCTCCCATTTTTGTAAACAAAAATAGGCAATTCGGGAACAGGAGGTACGATTATTCGAGCCTCGAGGCTCGTTTTTATAGTTGTCGATCGTCGACGATTATAAAAACTCGAATAATCGTATCTTCTCTTTCCAAATCTGTCTATTTTTGTTTACAAGCTGAAGGAAAATTAGGGAGAATTTACTGTGCTTCGATCGAGAGGCAAGATATCAGCGAATGAGATGATTTTATCGTGCTGCTGGAGCAGTTCTTTTTGTAATATGTGTGCTTAGTATTGTTGCCTATGTTATCTCCGATGCTTTATTGTTTATTAGACATTCATTCTTTTTTACTCTGTCATCTGCCAGCTCGTTGGTCGAGTATGAAACGAGCTTTTGACAACCTGATGCATAAAGTAACGTGATTGTATGCTGACCAGTCTGCGAGACAAGAAGTTAGGAATT
The DNA here is from genome assembly GCF_051020955.1 of Megalopta genalis. NCBI lineage: Eukaryota > Metazoa > Arthropoda > Insecta > Hymenoptera > Halictidae > Megalopta > Megalopta genalis. The sequence goes on along the minus strand of NC_135013.1, from coordinate 27,385,051 downwards.
GTTGTTGCAGGAATTCTTCTCCATGCTAATCAGTCTTTAGAGAAATATACGTGTATAATCGAATGTCGATAGTTGCGGATTTAATTGAATTGTATAACGTAAATGGATTGTACAAAATATGTAAACTGAATAATGTCGAGAGTGAATGGTGAGCCACCTGTGGATGCAATCGATGATCAATGGGACGGCTCCGCGAGTCGCAGGAATTTTCAGATAGCGTGGAGACTTTGGAGTAGCCAACAAACTTGTAAGTTAGGTAAGAGAGGCTTGATGAATGGCCCAACCGGCTCTGGGAAATTTCAACAGGTGGCTGCTAAGAAGAAAGGAGAGAAAGAGAGAGGGAGAGAGAGAGAGAGAAAGAGAGAGGGGTCACTAAAAAGCGAACGGATAGTGGCTGTCGCGGTATGGAAAAGGGCAGTATTGTGTTAAGGATTAGTGAAAGGAGTGTGTGTCCCAGACAAAACAGAGATCTTCCTTTCATTCAGTGATTCGTTCGGATGTTTTTAGACTCGAATCTCGTTTGTCGAGCGGATTTCTATTGTTCTAGTGCTTTCTAATCCTTTTCCGATTGGAGGATCCTTTCGTCGGTCCGTCGTCAGGATTTGATAGCTTTGATCACTTTTTCCTGCAGTTCTTTAATCGCTTACAGCTGTTTCACTCTTTCGGTTGATTGAATATCCACTACAGTGCATTGTTATTACGACTGGTTATGTAACTGTTTGTAGATAGTTGCTGTATTTATATTTGCTCGAAAACGCGGCTAGAGAAGTTACCATTTTTAGGGACTGTATATCATTTGTTAATAAATGGATTAACGAACGTTCAAGAACTTTTCTGTCTCAAACATTCACAGCTCGTCGGATGCACGCAGGCTTTTGCGAATAGCTGCATGGTTATATTCAACTAGTATAATTGTTCGAGATATTAATGTTAGAAAGTTAAATAAAAAATCCGAGGAGTCAATTGTAAATGTCACAATTACAACAATTGATTTTCAGAACGCGTGTTGAGCAAGACTTAAGTAAGTACGTTTATAAGTACGATGATTTTGCATTATAGTTACACGTATGGAATGAGGATCGATGAAACAGGATAATTCGTTCGAGGAAAATTAATATTGAGAACAGATTATACGTCACGATAATCTGGTGTCGTGAAACAAAATGGTCGTTCGGATCGCGTATACTGCTCACGATCGGAAGATTTCGGACTTTTTCGTATTGAAATAAATCACTGGGAAAAACAGAAAGGGACAAGACAAAATGCTTGTCAGACCCCGAAAGTAAAAGTGTTTCTCTAATAACGACGCAGAATTCTTTTACTAATTGTACTAATCAGAAAGTACATCAACAGCTACCGCAGAAACGCTTGTTCCCCTGACGTTGATCTACATCAGTGATCTAAATAAAGTGGATGGAATAGGAAAACGCGGAGTGGCGGTTTCATAAGTTCCAAGCCGCCGAAACGAAACTCGCGGAGGGTAATACGTTATAGCATTTCTTCACTGTTTTAACTTTATTAATTTAATTAGGATCTATACGGGCAAGGAAAGTTGGAGGATGTGATAGCAACATGCGGTCGCAACGAGAAATTCTACTAATTAATGGCTACGCTCGTTCCCATAGTTATTGCAAAACTGACGCTTAAAAACGGGATCATAATATGAAATATAAAACGTTGTGTTCTACACGATGTAAACACTTCGACGCGATCGGTAGTCGACTTTCGAGCTTTTTCATTATGTGTCATAGTAGTCTCGATGTGACAGGAGCTAGCAGAGTTGTCTCACGATTTTTCATTATTATTATTACTATTATTGTACTGCATGCGAGTCCATGTATACATAAGAAGATGCAAGAGAACTGATTCTCATGCAAAACAAAAATTGCGTACAGTGACTGTAAGACACAGAAGCTTCACAGACATTTGTTTATTTCCTTAATCATTTTAATGAGTTGAACACAATACAACAGCGTCTTCAAATTCTTTAAATGTTTCCAGTGTCTTCAATCGAGTCTACTCGTTTCTGTCATAAACGCATCAAATTCGCAGTCCACTAATGGCTGAAACGTTGAAGCTAAAACTGAAACTAACAAAAGTACAAAAGTCGTCACACCTTGAAGCTCTGCTAACAGAATTTTTAACCGAGTTCGGTGTACCTGAAACAAATTCTATGCTAACATTCGTATCGTTTGCCAGCGTGCAGTTTTCGTGTCGCGATTCCTTATGTTGCATCTGGAGCAGTCAAAACTCTGGTGAATTTTTATCCCGCGTTTCCCGGAACGCGACTGCAAAGTTTATTAGCCCACACAGGAAGCTCGTGTTATTCGCTTTCGTGGTGCGGGCAACGGACAGCGTGACGAGCTCGTTCGACACATGGACCAGCAGTATATACCATTCTCCGCGAGCATTTCCCCGATTCCGTCGCAGCGTAGGAAGCGGACGAATTGCGCGGCGTAATTCATCGCAACGAGTCGACCATGCAAATCGATTCCTGCGACCGGTTTCGCTAAGGTCGTGCACTATGTAACGAGACCATTCCGTAGCTGGTACCACGGCACCCGTGCACCACTTTGTGTGCTTCGAACGGGCAACACAACGCGCAGTTAGCTTTGCGGGACCGTTCAAGGACCGTTCGAACACCAGCTTGACAAATTTCACCCTTTTCGCGGAGACGGTACCATTGGAATGAAGTTACCATTTTCTGGTCATTCATTCCAGTACCATTTTCTTAAAATACTAGATTGAACCTAGAGCATGATAATCACAACACAATTATAAATTAGGCTCGCAGTTGTCTTCTAACATTAGGAATATCCTAATGGAAATATTGTTTAAAGACAGTGTGAATTTTTAGAGCTTTAAATAAATCTTTAGAGTCTATCTTCGGATCAGTGCGATTTTTCTATTCAATCTCTCTGTCTTAATGGAAGACAAAGGAAGAGGTCACGGTAGAATTTTCCTATCGCAATTGACTTTTTATAGGAGTCTTTAGTCCTAGTTGAATCGACACTGTGTATTTACACGGGATCCTTTCCTAGGTCTGTCATGGCAGTTTCTAACGTATCTCTTCCCTGCAGAATCTGCGTGCACCGTATGCACCTGTGCGGAGATGCAAATGCACCGATGAGGACCGGTTCGTAAAGGTCGGACATTATACCGAGGTCGTTCTCTGCGACGCGAGGCACACACGGTTTGTTCGATGCTCTATGATAGAGAAGTGACAAACTATTCGGTTTTTGCGCATACGTGAGAATCTTTTTACGGCGTTTCATACGGCGATTCAATTTCTTTTTGAACAGCTCACGTTAAGCGAATTAGACGGTAAATCATTTGTCTTATAAAACTAATGGACCGTAGCCGCAGAAACGTTATCTTCCACGAAGATAATTGATTAGTGAGCCGATACATAAAACTAGGAAGCTAATTAAATTGCTATAACGAATGTTTGTTATTTCTCGAGAAATAGAATTATCGTTAAACTATGCTTTCTCATTTAATTCGCTGCGCACCTCGGTCTCGTCTAACAATTATTTAACGATGCCAGCGATCATTCTAATTAATTTTCCAATTACGCTATTGTAGAATGAGACGTGCGTGTCCGCGACAGCGTCGTTAAATTTAGTAATCGCGATTATGAAATATGAGCAATGTTCGGTAACGTAACGAGTAACGTTAAAATTGAGAAAGATTGATTGCTGTATTATACCGGCTCGCACACAGATGCGTCAGCATAAATTATAAAGGTTAATGGAGATATAAACCTAAAACGAAAAATTCTCGCCGATTAATCCACGAGTCGTTTAATTTATTGCTCCGTTGAATCATACGGGTTCTGTTTACGCGATTAAACAGCAGTTTTCATTACTAAGTTATTCATATTTAACCACGGTGAATCGGGCATTCGGATCGCGATGCGTCGGACACGATGCTCGAGAGAATTAAACGCGTCGAGGAACGAGTGGGATATAATTAACGCCCACGTGGGAGATTAATTGCATCCTAGCAGCACGGATTATTAATCCGATGAATGCAATGTAAGCGGCGAATGTAAAATTCACGAACAAGAAAATTGCTTGAAGAAAGCAATTCAACGGCCTTTCGAAATTAACAATCAATCTTCATTCATAAATATACCTAGTTTGCGCTAACGATCTGGCGAAAAAAAAGAAGACCGTATCTTCTTACAACTTCCTACTTCAGATCATGAAGATTTCCTATCTAATTGGGGTATAGAACACGTTCCTGTTGCTCGACTGCGAAAACAGGGTACACTTCGCGCATTATTTTACGAATTTTAAATATATGTATAGTTCGTCAATTTTTAAATTCGTAGAAGGCGATCTTCACTATTAAAAACCTACTACATCACTGCGCTTCACTTCGAATTGAATTTCCGTTAACTGACGAATCAGGAATTAATTTTCGAAACGACTGAATCTCATTAGAACTCTACAGGAATTAAAAAAACGTCGGTGCTCCGTGACAAAAACGAATAAAATCGAACGATTTATGCTAGCATAAACTGTACATCAGGATCTGAAAGGACTAGAACGATTGAGATAGAGTAATACCCATGACACAAACGTTAACTACCATCGGCTAGAATCCTATCATATACATCACTATGCTTTCCGTGAAAGTTTCTAAAGCGTCGTTCGCCAGTCGAACTTCCAACTTCACTCACGACCCTGTCGCCGAAGGACCCAAAACCGAGCCTTTCCCAGGTCTGAAAAGGGACTCCGAGCAATTCGAATTTGCATAGAGATCCATCCGCGACTGATCTACCAATCAAATCCTCGGATTAGCATCCCGACGAACACCTCCGACGCGAGGCTGACGCGAGGCCTACGCGGACCCACCGAGACCATCAACAACAAGCCAGCCCCGAAAAGTTCCGAGAATCGGCTAGCAGGGCCCGGGTGGCGATCCGGACAGGTCCAGAGAGCAGAATCCCCCTCTGAAAATCGAAATAAAACCGTCCGGAACGCGCCCAAGATGGATAAGCGAGAGCGTCGAGAGGGCAAGCTCGCTGCACGGTGCTCTGGGAATTCGCTTTCTACGGCTCAAATTATTTTCGCGTTGTTTCAAGGTTTAAGGTTACAGTACAGCAGGTCGTTGAATTCGTTTCAATACTAGCTAGAATATCACCGAGTCGAAAGTATTTATTAATATTTAAAAAACTCGAGGTGATCTGAATTCTTTATAAAAAGAAATTGTTATTGGTAGTTTTTATATTCTAATACGTAGAAACCGTCTGTTGCTGGAAACATTTCTTTGTCGGATCATCGAAAACGTCTGAAAAAAACGTGGTCCATTTTTGGATTGGATACAAGCAGGAAACATGAAATAACGTTCCACGTTCGCTTCTAATAAATCCAAAAATGATTAGAAACCTCGAGAAACTGCGCTTAATGTTTACGTGCCCCTCTTAACGGCGGTCTAAGCTTTCGTAAGAAAAATTCCTGCGTGAAACATTTCAAAACGCTTTTTCACAAGCCTCCTAAAAGTTTAAATTATCAAATACCTGACGTCCTTACTGCATTGGCTAAAAAATATAACAAGAACCAGCATTTCGATATTTCGTCCTCGACATTGTTGTCACAGTAGTTGCCGGTACATATATATCGTAGGAAAAATTCTGTTGAAAAACAAGCAAATTGGAAAATTGAATTTTGGGCCACAAATTATTGTTTCCCAGAGCACTGTGCGCTGGCGCGCTCGGCTGCCTCGCAGCTCGAGCGGAGTCGGAGAGGGCGGAGGAGCGAGAGGCGAGCCGTAGTACGGTGAAGGGAGGCGGGGGACGAGGAGGTGGAGGATGAAGAGAAGGTGGAATCGTATGGGGAAGGGAGGGTAGGCGCGACGGGGGGGAAGGGTGAGCGCGCGAGAGAGGAGAAAGAAAAAGTCGCGGACGTTAAACCGCCCGCTAGAGGGGCCGCAGGGTAAAAAGATAAGAAGGAGGCGAATAGGTAAGGGAGGGAAGAGCCGGGTTGAGGTAGGAGGACAGGAGAAAAGAGGATGAGATAGGGACGAGGCGAACGATCAGCGAGAGCCAAGGGGCCGATGGGAGAACGAACGTGCATGAGGGATGCAAGGAGCGGTGAAGAGGCCGGGAGAGGTTGATGCTGAAGATGATGATGATGGTGGTGTTGGTGGTGGTGGTGATGGTGATGGTGGTGGTGGTGGCGGCGGTGAAGGGCGAGAGGGGCAGCACGAGGCCCGGAGAAAGAAGAAGAAGCCGTTCAGCGGGCCTCTGCTCTCTCGAGGTCGCACGTACGTCCGTATAATACTCGTAATACGTGTAATACGGATAATACCTGTAATACCTGTATAACGCATTACACACCAGCGTAGACCGGCTCCCAACAGCCCGTCGACCGGTCGCCACCTCCTCGTCCTTGCCGACACCGCGCGCACGACTTTCTTTCCCAGCTAGACGGCTAGATAGCCCGAATGCCTCCGAACTCGTCGGCCCGTCCTTTCCACGCCTATGCGACAGGGGATTTCTGGATTTGTGGAACGCCGCGGCGACCTTGGCGACAACCGGGTTTCGGGAGGAGCGTCCTACTCCTGATCGTCGAAGGGCTCCGGAGATCGGTGGTGGGGGAACTGATGCGGATGACTTTTTGGTAAATTGGTCAAATTTACCAAAGCGTTCCAGGGAAACTGTGACGCCATTCGTTCGAGATAGATCCGTTTGGATCGCGAGAGGATCGTTCTCCGAACTTCTACGTTCAATGATTATTTTATGCCGTAAACGTGGCTTTTCGAAGCACAGTTTGGGTAAGGTTGTTAACGAATGCAGAAAGTCTCTGCCTTGCACGAAGATTCGCATTCGAAAGATGAGCTCGTTAGGAGACCAGACGATGACCGTGTTCCCACGGCCGCGGACGAGGACCGGTGGTTTTCGGGGTGGATCAAGAGAATAATCCGAGGGAGTCAAAGCCCAAGGACCGGCCGATGTGGCAGGTTGCATAAGTCCGGCGATTCTGTCGAAGCAGGAATGGTGGACGGACGTATCTCGGAGTCAGTGAACGAATCGAAGGTTACCGTTGACTCGGCCGGAGGGAGCAAAAAGGTCCGGCATCTTCCGAGTTGCTGTCCGATCTTCGAATTCGGTTGACCAGAAACTCGTCTCGCGGCGAACGGGCCATCGGTGCGGCGCCCAGTTTCCCTACTTTTCCTACTCAGCCTAGCACCGGTCGCGCAACATCATCCTCTTCCATCGTGGAAGAGGATCGAAGCTGTTATCACGAGGAAGGAAGAAGAATCCCGGCGGATTCCTGCTCGCGACCACTTGAGCAAAGCCGACGCCGAGTTATTTTCAGCATCTCTCCCCGTGCCTCCCTCGCGAAGTCTGCCATATTTCTTTGGTAGCAGCAACGAGCAGCGCCGGCAGCAGCCAGAAACGGCCTGACCGGCAGCAACATCATCGCCGGCAGGAAAGCAATGGTGGTACGAGTCCCGATGCAACTTGCCACGGCGAGGAGACGCGGACCGGAGTTGCCGGTCAGGTTTTGCTGCAAGGGATCGTTAAGATAATCGCCGCTATCCTCATCCTAACTTAGCCTTAGCCGATGTATCTTCGACTCGGCTGCAACCCCCTTCGCCTCCCGCCAACCCCGTGACCAACCCTCCTCCCAAGTCTCTCTCCTCCTCGCTCGCGTCTCCCTCTTTTATTTACCTGTCCCTCTGTTTGCGCCGTCGTTACCTATCCCTTTACCCTCGGCGAGGAGGTGGATCCCTGCCCCTGGGAACCGTATAATCATGCGAATCGATACACTAATCGAGCGGCTTGTCAATGTTTTTCGTTGACCAGCAGACTCGGCTTTGTTGTTCTTTGTACTTGTCGCTCTTGCGCCGTTGTCGTTTTACAGAGAAGCCATTGTTTACGGTGACACAGAAAAAGATATTTGACGATGTTCGAGGACAACGTGTTTCCATTGTCTCGTGTATTTGCACGCATCGAATGTAAATTCCGTGAAGATCCGTCACGATTTTGCTGTGTCTGAGCGAGAAACACCGATTGTAGGTGCCTTGGTTCCTGGACGTTCGCGTGGGAATTAATATAACAATTACTTGAAAAATGAGATGGGTTTGTTTAAACAGCTCCTGCGTTGCTGTCTGAAGTAGACAGTTGGAGTTGTTACTAATTTGTCTCTCACTTATCCATTTTCATCGGACAAATAAAATCCAGAATAGTTAAATGTCAGCGTTCTGAAAGAAGTTACAGTTTCCCCGAAACCATAATGGCTGGTTTGATCCTAGCATCCTGAGAGGAGGATCAAAAAATGTTCACAGAAGTTTAAACATGTATTCTCGTTCTAACAATGTCTTCTTATTAATTTGTTATATTTTATTTTTGCACAGAAATGATAATACTTACAGCACTTTTTCTTGCATGGACACAAAATGGCGAGAGTTTAAGGAGACCCTGAACCTCCTAAAAATTGCAAATCCAAATGGCGAAACCGAAGCAAGGCGCATTAATCGGCGGGACAAACGCGTCTTCATTTTTCTCGCGCGTTTTTCTCGATAGCGTCTGAAAATGAAATATGAACAAAGAAAGCGGCTTCTCGCGATTTATATCCCCACCACGGGGTCCTTCGGGGTTCGCGGTATAAAGAGACAGACCGTGCCATGACGAAAGGATAGAATGCCTTTTACGAGAGGAATCTTTATGACACTCGCGCCTTTTTATACGCTGCTCTCCTCCTCGCGACTAAATAAAACAACGCCGAGCGCAGCTCGCGCACCGTTGACACGCAGAAGCGGGCTGCAACACCGCGAAAAGAGAACACCGAGAAATTAACAGAGGATAACCGCGTTAGCCGGCGATAATTGAATACGTCCGTTCACTGTCAAATTTTAACTCCGCCGTTCTTCAATGTACGCAGAAAATAAATTGAAACTCCCCGAGCGAGCTCTCCGGCAGAGTATCTCTTCTAGACGTGCTCGGTAACATTGTCCGGCGCGCACGTTCTTCTCGATTTTTGCGCGGGTCAAATGACCATTGAATGACAGCACACCTTAATCATCTCGACACCGTTTATCGCGCGGCGATAAGAGAACACGGCATCCCAATTACAAAAATGAGAATCACCTTGATAATTTGCGCGAAAAGGTATTCACGCCGCACCGAGTCCCTACTATATGCAAGGTAAATTGCGTAACGTTTCATCTGACACGTCTCCCCTTCAGGGGGGACACCATCCTAACGGTTGAAGAAATCGATCTTTTTTTTCTTGATTTTCTCCAAGTTTCGAGTGTGAAGGTACAGTTTCAAAAATATTACTTCATCAGAGAGAAAAGTTATCCCAAAACTTCTCTTATGTTCCTCTCGAATCTAAATTTTTCAACTTGGCCATCACGAAATCTCTGGAACCATACATCAACATACATACTAGTCTGCGATGTAGCATACAATTTTTTTATGTCAATTGATTAATCTCTTACAAGCAATCCCAGTTGATTTTCTGTGATAAAGTCAGCTGCTTTGTCTTCAATCTACGACCATTTCTAGCGTTATTAAAATTTTCGAAAACCCGTACGCTAAATTGTATTAGATAATAGTTTCTAATTTGTGAATCAACATAATTTATTCAATTGCCAACTGTAACAATCAATGTTCTACAAGGACGAATTTCGAACAACCTCGTTATTTTATGCAATTGTTACTTTAAAAAAATTGAAACGCAAAGCTGAAACCTACATTTATTATATTCTCATAGAAAGACTAAATCTTTCGTTCACTAATGACCAACAAAAAAAATATCCAAACTTTACCTATTTCTTAACGCCTCAGGATGGTGTTCTTCTTCGAATTAAGGACGCATGGTCATTGGGACGTTTCGGAAGTTCAACAAGAACGGAACGGAGACCATAGAATTCCTTCTTAAACTCGCGTTAGGGTTGCGTGGAGGGTTAAATAGCCGCCGATTCGAGGGTTAGCCGAGCATACCCGAGAAAAGTGTTTGGGACAATGGAAAAAGCGACGCTGCGGCGTTAAACGAAAGAACAATTACACCGGTGCGGGAGAGGACGGGAAGAGACAGACCTTGGGCTCCTTGCGGGATAATCATAATGTTACACGATCCGCGCTATAATATCGTATAATGTCTGCGACACGGCCGTGCATTGCACGATCCTGACAGGCCATTTACGCGGTTGCTACGAAAACTAGGACCGGCGCGGTCCTTTCCTCTCTCTTTCTCTCCTTTCGTCTCTCCTTTTCCTTCCTTCCTTCGATAGGAAATTGGAGCGACGGCTCCTGTGCTGCTGGTAAATTGCCTCACGGCGGGAAAGGATGGGCCGATGCGGCCCGATACGGCCCGACGAAGAGAGGAGAAAAAGGAGAGCCAGCCCAGGCCGTCAGGATGCGTCGCGAGACCTGTCATTTACGCCGCACTCGTCACCGTCATTTCGTAATTACATTCGCCGTGACTCGGCCACATAGAAAAGCCTCGGAGAGAGAAGAATGGCCACCGCCTGGCCCGATTGCTTAATTTTAATTCCCCTTTGATTGAATATATGCCAGCCATTTCGCCCTTTGGTCCTTTCGTTGCCCCGACAGCCTAGGCGTTTTCACCTGAAATCTTCCCTACATATTCGACAAATTATGTGTACGTCGATGTACAAATCTTGACTTTCCACGATGAATTAGGTTTTTTTGTGAAATCATTTCTTTAAATGTCATTTTATCTTCGACGCGAGAAGACTGATCTACGCAGAATCATGTCTGAAGAATGTTGTCACTCTATGTTGAGTAGTTTCTAATATCTTCGTTCGTATACCACGTATATATTGTAAATATTAAACAAATTAAAAATAATTAAGCAATTCTTTTTTCTCATTAGCTAGAACGTTGCAGTAGTCCACCCTTCCATTTCAGAGCAATCAATAATAACCTTGCAATATCAGGCAACGTGATCTGAAAATTTCTCATTTGAAATGAGAAAGGTCAATCTTTGTCGCAATTAAATTTATCAGAAGTGTCTGCAAAATCTCGAGTTAAAATTCGCACGAGTTCCGAGGTTACTGGACCGCCTAAAATGCCTAAAATCGAAACATCGGTGCACCAAATCGGAAAAAACGACGCGCACTGCGTCGATTGCCGCAATGTGCCTCGATAATTGCGTGTTCGTATATTGACAGTTTAAGCGCGCTTTTATGTCATAAAACTCGGATTGAAGAACGTCCACGGCGTACGTGGAGGACGTTCGGGATCAATGGTACTCTCGTTAACGAGTGTTACGCGATGCAGGTTACTCGCGACGGCAATGATTCATCGCGGGATTAAAAACGAATCAGCTAATGGAGCGCAGATGTTCGGGATAGGTCGACGAATCCTGTGATCGGCGCTCCTCGTCCACGAAATTGTGACGACTCCTAACGATGCTGTGCAAAGACGAAACGCAGGCAAGAAACGTATCGTTACCGCCGGATCTTGCAATAGATTGCAAGATTGTCTTTGCTAGATATACGACACACTGGACAAAAAGCTTCTTGGTTAGCCGCTTTGCGAAAGATCTAGTTAGTCGCGCGTGTTTGACTCTTGAATCTTCTGCAGAAGATTGGCGTCGCGTTTGCCATTTAAGCAGAAGAATAATTGCTACCGGTGCATTTTTGCGAATACAGTAAATTCTCCCTAATCGACGCTCAGATTGTCCACAAAAATGAGCGATTTGGAAAGAGGAGACACGATTACTCGAGCCTTGCGACTCGTTTTCATAGTTACCGATTGTCGACAACTATGAAAACGAGCTGCAAGGCTCGAATTATCGTGTCTCCTCTTCTCAAATGATCTATTTTTGTGCAGAATCTCAGCGTCAATTAGGGAGAATTTACTATACCTTGTCATGGAGACGAGAATTTTGCATCTACGTTGCAGTGTAAGGTTTTGCTAGTTGTCGAAGAATTAGTAGAACGCGTTGGCAACGTTTTTAATCCGTGTAACATCTGCGTTACGTAATGAAACTAAGGCTTACAATTAACTGAAATGTTAACCGAATAATTACGGTCCAATCATATTGGTCGAACGTTTCCTCCCTTTTTATCGTCACGTTTCAATTTTCTACTCTGAAATCGCGAACGAATAGAAAATAGTGTCATCTACACGATAGCATTGGACTGCTTCAACATCGTGCAGCACTGTCACAGGAAAATGGCAATTACTACTTACATATATACTCGTCAAAATTATCCGCGGATACACACGTAGGTCAGAAATTTGTGATCGTATCTGGGACGAACACGCAGCCGACATAACCGAACGGTCGAGGAAGAAAAATGAGTCTCACTCGTTGCTATGAAAATAACCGTATTTTCCCAGAAGTGATAATTATAAACTATTTATCGAGTAATCGACAGTTTCTGTCACGGATTCGCGCCTGGTATGTGTGCTGCGTTTTATGGAGCGAACGAGGAAAATGATCCTCCTCCGAGTGCGTTTGGTTTTAGCTTCGGAAAAATTCTGCCGGATCGACGCGATCCATCGTCGTTCTAAAATCGAGTCTTCGATCGAGTCCGTTGGCCCGCGAGTCGAAAATAAAATCCGGGTAGCGTAAATCAAGCGCTATTTGCTCGACAGAAGTTTTACGGGCCTCCATAAACCAACGAACCTATAATTTTCCAGGAATTTGCGAGTAACTGCGACGCGACTTTTTTCCTTCTGCTCGCCGCCTAACGATGTCTCCAGATTTAAGTGCGTTTCTGACTGTGTCCTTGGCGCACGTACTCGACTGTGAAAAATCGCGACTATGCCGGACGAATGATCGAGAACGGCTATTCTTCGCGTAAAAGCGTTTCTGTTCCAGCATCGTCTCGAATTCGAGATTTCGATGACAACGAATCTGGCAGCGATTCCGATCGGACCGCGAAAACGCCGCGGTTGAAGCATTTGAGCTTGTTGTCGAAAGCCATACATTTGTAATATTGTTATGTTAACTTGGAAAGAACCAGTGCAGTTTAGACATTTTTACTTCGATCCCCTTTACGTTCGTAAAATATTCATTCTCTAAAGAAAACACGAAGAAAAGATGGACACTGATTAACACTGACGTATTAAGTTCGACTTATTAAAATTATTTAAGAAAGAAAATGCTATTTATTTTTCACTATACAGAATTGTGTCTATTTCTAAATCTCTTATTACGCCTTATTGTTCAACTGTTATTGACTATTAAAAGAGAAAAACCTGAGAGTTAATCCGCCACTGAGAATTAAAAGAATCACGGTTAACGTAACAAAAAAAGTCAAACGTAAAAAAAACCTGAAAAAAGTGAAAAAGTCAACGGCCCAAAGAGACAACGAATCAAGCAATTTCTACGCTTGAAACGAATGGAAGGATTTTACTGGAAAATGTCAAGCAGGAATGAAGAGCGCAGGGACATAAAAAAGTCCTGTTCACGCCCGATAACGCTGTCACCCAAAAAAGCCGAATTCGCATTAACGATGTACGAGATCTGGGTGAGCACCGTATTTTTAGCACGGCAATCGGTCGTCTCGATAACACGGAAGATAAACATTGTCTCTCGATGTAACAGTTGCGTAACGATAAAAGAAAAAAAAAAGAAATAAGAGGAACGCGCGGGAATATCTCGAAAGGCTGTGTCGTGGAGCTGTGACTCACGTTCCTCATTATCATCAGGAAGCGGGTAGCACGGACGTCCAGGCAAAGGACGCCCGAACGCGATAATTCGCAATTTCGACGTACGAACGGTGAATGTCAAGCCGCGAACGCGATCGGAATTCCTGCCGCGAATTCGAGACACTGGTCCACACGCGGAAAAAAAGTCGCGCACGAAAAGCCATTAGAGTGGTCCATGTATTATTGATAGCGCGCGGAGGACGTCTAAATTTGTCCTACTACGGAAATCAGCGGATCCATTGGTCATCGAACGCAGAAATTTAGTGACGTCGAGCGATACGAAACGAGAGGACCGATAAAACAAAAGTCCAGTTTTGTTTCTTACTCTTTCATACAATAAAAAGTTGTATTTCTAACACGTACAGTTAAACGTATTCTCTCCCTTCCGATTCTTTCGTAGGGAACTTCAAAGTTCCGAAATTTATTCAATTGTTCGAAATTTGTATTTAAGTTCCAGACAAAGTGATACGGAACGAGGCTAATCATATTTGTTAATCAGGACGAGGTATTTGTATGCTGCCAGCGAGATCGGTCCTCGTCCTTCGTCCTGTTCGAAGGAAGGATTTTCTTGAAGAGAAATGTCACCTAGAATCGTAATAAAATTGAGGAGCTCCGCCAGCGTACGCCGGTTTGAATACTAATGGCCACCTTTGTAAAAAGAGATAGAATTCTCGTTTTAATGGATCAAAGTGAGGAAACCTGCAGATGAAATCATACCTACGGGGCACGAAGCTGACTGAGAGGATTATTTCACAGACCTTGTATAATATAGCCTATTTCAGTTTTATCTTGCTTCATCTGCTTATTCTCAAGAAAACAACTTTACGAATTAAAGTACTCGTCACTCAATTAAATCGATTCTCTATCTTATCGATATGAACACCAAAGGGCAAATATTGTATACACATGTTCTAGCCTATTTCAGCTTCATCTACCATCCATCAGTCTACTACATCGATCTTCTATCGCATCAATTGAACACGTAAGGACAAGTATTTTATACACCTCCTAGCCTAGAATAGCCTATTTCAGCTTCATCTTACTTGAACCTCCTACTTCCAGAAAATCAGTTTACCGATTCAACTATCCATCACTCTATTACATCGATCTTCTATCGCATCAATTGAACACGTAAGGACAAGTATTTTATACACCTCCTAGCCTAGAATAGCCTATTTCAGCTTCATCTTACTTGAGCCTCCTACTTCCAGAAAATCAGTTTACCGATTCAACTATCCATCACTCTATTACATCGATCTTCTATCGCATCAATTGAACATCGATAGGCAAATATTTGATACACCTATTTCAACTTCATTTCACTTCATCCTCCTACCTCCAAAAAATCAATCTACTAATTCCACTATCCATCACTCCGTTACATCGATTTTCTATCGCATCAATCGAGCACCAAACGACAAATTGCTAAATCGCAGAACCTAACACGTTGATTTAAAAATGCGCAGGCTTGTCAAATACATAATTTAACTGACAATTATGTATTTGACAAGACTGCGAATTTCTAAACAAACGTGTTAGGTTCCAGTAAGTTCTCCTTAATTTTCCCTCAGCTTATAAATAAAAATGGATAATTTGGAAAGAGGAGATACGATTATCCGAGCCTTGCACCTCGTTTTTATAATTATTGACAATCGGCAGCCATAAAAATGAATCGCGAGGCTCGAATAATCGTATATCCTCTTTCCAAGTTGTCCATACCTTTTTACAAGCTGAAGGAAAATTGGGGAGAATTTACTGTACACCGATATTATGAGACTTTTGTGGTTGATGTACAGCGATCTTAGTGCCAGTGATCGCGATGCAGTCGAATCGTTCCAAGTTCCTGTAACGAATAGGAAGAAGCTGGAATCGAAATGGCTCGAAAATCGTTGGAAAGCCAACAGGCAGATGTTCCTCGGGAAGGTAGCAACGAGCCTAGCTCGGAGGAGTCCACGTCCTGAGTAGAATAAAAAATCGACGGTTTCCACGGCCCGGAATGGTATCTATTTTAAGCGGCTGCGATCTGTACAATTACCGGACCGTTTCAGGTGCTCCTCGGTGCACGCGAAAACCTTCTTTTTCGCCATCAGCGATATAGACGATCGGCCTCCTAACGGTACGTAACGGTCGGGAATCGCCGGTTGTAAAGTATAGTCGTTTCCTCGGCAACTGCTACGGGGATCCAGGAAGAAGCTTGGATCGAAGACGACGAACGCCGCGAGAAGACCGTGCATTATATCGAACCTCATTATCCGTTTTTCTCAGGGGCTCTGCTATTCTCGGACCGGGGCCCCCGACAAGGGTAATCGAATTCCTAGCCGGCGATAGCAATTGTTGCCATTACCGTGTTCCTTCGGGTGTGATTGATTGCCCCGCGTAGAAGATGTTTGCTAATAAACTCGATCGAATCAACACCGTAGCGTGATAGGTTCGAGCATCAAAGTGGAATAGGCGGTCGTGCGCTGCCCGGGAAGATTAATGTCTTCGTGGTAATTGTGCGATCCGATTGAGAATGAGCGATTCATCTTGATTAATAGACACCGGGGATTCAATATTGAGATTGGTTTCATGGGATGATTATTAAATTGTCCGGCGGTCGGTCGGTCGGTCGGTGCCGAGGAAGGATTCGCGCGGTTTTTATTGGGAGGCGCACATTTTACTTCGAGGCTGCACGCGTAACAATTAGGTTCTCGGCAAAAAAGACATAATTACGTGACACTGCTTGCAGTAAAACGAATACATGGGGATCGAAAGCAACAATTTGAGTTTGGACTATGATCACGTAACGTCTGTTTCTTTGGCAACAAAAAGTTTGATGCCAAGATGTTAGCTAAGTATCTGATATGATTCGGTCACGGTATTTTTGATCCGCAACGAGTAATGTTCAAGTTGCTAACAAGAAATGGTGACCGGGGAAAGTGTTACAACCGTTCCATACCACGGGGCGGTTGTAATGCAGCATGGGGTTGATAGTAACGAAATATCTCTTCGAGATTAATTAATTTCAAGGCGTTCTTATTTTTTGCTTTTTCCGATGGCTTTCAATTGTCTTTCTTCTTGGCTCTTTTTTCGGATTATGTTCCTATTGTTTATTTTTCAGAAATATCGGACGTAGGTGGTTCATTAACTAACTAGTCAAGAGAGTTAAGTGAGGATAAAGTTTACATTTAACAAGATCGAGTTCAAGATCACCGGAAGAAAACACGTTTAGTAAATAATCAGTATTTTAAGCCTTTAAGAAAGAGTTACTTTAGGCGAAAAGTCGCACGTTAATGCTAATTGCATATCGATATAATTAAAATAACAATGTGTATGTTGGAACAGTAGCTTTGCATAATATATCCGAAACATTTAATAGATTTTAAATGATTGACAATGTTATTTTCGCCACCTATTGCTAACAACAAATTTGTACGACTGACACGTTGATAGCAACTAACACTTTCCGCGTTGACGTTCATGCAATTAAATTAAGACGTTGTTCTCGGAAACCTTTACAAAAGAGGATGTATGTATATATCATTCTTGGAATCTTGTTTAATTTTATAAAACAATACACCGTCACCGTTTCTCGCGAAATACGGCAGCGGATAAAATCTCGTTCGGTGGATCTTGACCGAAATGGCGACCGCGGCACGATAAATCATCGGTGTAGTTGCGATTTTACTTGTCCTCGGCGAATTCTGTGGTCGACGGAATAATGGACGAGGACAAATTTTGGGAGGGCAGTGTGTCGGGTTCAACGTTACTCAAATTGTGCTTGTTTCGTTCTCCTGCTGTCCACACTTGACTCTTTTTCCTTCAATCATTTCTCAAGAGTTGCACTTATAAATAAATATCAATCGCACTCACCATAAGTCATTTTCTAGATTTCCTTATCCAGTTTTGCAAGACGTAAGTCATAAATATGAGAATTTATTTGAGAGAAAGTAGCAACTCATGGCCATACGATTAATGCTAAAAAACCTACCGTACCGATCAAAATGGTCGGTTTCACATCTTTGATATGATCGAACAAATTTTGTAATTCAAGCCTACATACATTATAATAAAACTAGTGAGAAATCTACGTAAATTCAATCTTTTTATTCTTACGATAGAATATAGATCAGTCATTTCTATTCTTCGGTAAGTTTGGTGTTCGTACTAAACCTACCAATCAGAGTAACAGTTCTCGCATTTATTAATGAAAAATTGCTGGAATATATGAAAGACTCTTTCATGGGAAATGAATACATTTCTTGATTGGTTCTTATAAAGTAACTGTTTTAGTCAGTCACGTTTAGTACTCGGTAATGTATGTTCAATGTGAACATTAATCATACTAAAATACAAAAAAATGTATTCATCTTCCATGAAGTAGTCTTTTATAAATCCAACAGTTTTGAATAAAAGGATGCGAAACCAGTCATTCTGATTGGTGAACTTATCGTCAAAAGTAACAATTTCCTGACCAGTGGATAAGTGTCAAAGGGGTGGGTGGGAGAGTACAACACGAGGAACAACCGAGAACGGAATATTCCTGTTTAAAGAAAGCAAGACGAGGCGGACGATGTCGGGACGAGCGCCGAAAACAGGGAGGAGAAGAAAGGGAAGGATCGTGCATACATCTGCATCCCATTATTCAACAATCGTCCCCTTCCTGTGTTTCACGCGAGCGATCCGTCTCCGGGCGCGGAGCGTAGGCCAATAAAAATCAAGCGATGGCCCGAGAGAGCACGTCTGGTATCGACGACCTCGCATCAGCCGACGACCTTCGCCCTGAAGAGAACCGGTCCCCGTTGCCGAGAGATGCGTCCCGTCGCCTCCGAGGGGCCCGCCGCGGGGCCCGATCGAATCGATTCGCGAGGGAAAATCGCGAGGTTCGGGGCCGAGACCGCGTCCCCGTTCAGCGGATGCCTCGGACACGGTTTACATAATGCTCGCGACGCGTATTGTACGCGCGTGCACACGCTCCGGAGGAAACCGATGACTCACCGATCATCGTGCCCGTCATCTGGGAACGATCGGTGATCGAGTGATCGCGATCGATGCCCGCGCGACCTTCTTTTTTCAACGCGTTGCCGGCAGTCCCAGGAAATTTCAGGAAAATACGTCCGAGCACTGTTTAAAATAGTTGATATCGTTCGAATAGTGTTTCAAGTAAAAGACAAGGTTCTGAAAAATACCATAATTTTATATTAATCCTGCCGCGGTCCTCGGTTGTCCTACACGTAAAACATAAAACTATCTTTAACGCTAAATCTACCTAAAAATGTCTGACATAAAAATTGCTGCTTTATAAAAATTACAGGACCGAATTCACTTAGACATCTTGCTATTTTTTCTGGTAACGTGTGTTCGAATAAAGAAATTTCTTGAATCATTTCCTGCGAAAGACGCTCTATAATTTCGACAATTTTAAATGAAGAAACGTGGAACCGGCCATTTCTACCAGCAAAAATAAGCAGGTGCAATTTAAAGCAGTATCCCCAAATTAAGGGATATCAGAGTGTGCTATTTTTAGCTTATTAAAATGATTAAAGAAGCTCCAATGCCACACCTGTTCCTCGCAACAGATGCAGATATTTATTTCGCGCGAAGATCAGCTATCTACTAATTTACGTCGGTTTACAGCAATCGCCAGATCGGAGTATAATCAATCTTCGTGCTTCTATTATTATATACGCTTGAATAAAACAAGTTGAACAAAGTATTTCCGAAGAAACATATTTATAGCTTGAGGGAATATAAATGAAACGATCGGAAAAGATTAAAAAGTACGAGTTAATGACGTCCGAGGAATGGATCAAGGTTGACAATTTGCTGTGAAAACTCGACCAGCGTCAGAAATCAACGCGATCGTCGTCGAAGAACGCGGCGTATTCGTTTCGAGAGGGTCCGGATGAACGAGGAAACGAATGAAACATTCCCGGATGAGTTTTTACGAGACGTTACAGCGTCTAAAAATTGTCGAGCGGCTGTACAAGAGCTCGGCGGCACCGCGTAAAATTGTAATGATCCGAGGCTCGTGGCGAAATTCGCGCGCGCTTCCGCCAAGATCCAGGAAAACGGTGTGTTTCGGGCGAGTTGTGCACGCCGTACACGTACCAGACGATTCGTTCGCGCTCATTGAGAAGATGATCCCCGTCCCCGCGAACGAGAGAAAGACACGTAACGCACGGCCAAACGAAATTTCGCTGGCCCCGGTGTCTGCCCTTACACGTTAAGAGGTCACATCAACGATAATTCTTCGCATGAAGACAACACAATAAGAAGAGCCCGCTTTACGTAACGAACGGGATAATTCTATCAGAGCCGGGAGCTCGCGCGGTCACGAGCTTTCGTGCTTGCGGCGTCCTCCATTTTGATGCATCGTCGACACTGATGACCGGTCGTTGGATTCTTCCAGCTTCGATCTTGTCGTACGAAATTGAGCAGCGCACGATTACGAAATTATAGCGCAATCTTTTTAAAGGGAAATTTTCACTTTGGAAAGGTATCAACTTTGCCGTCGATAAAGATTTATTTGCAGCCGAATGTTTCATATCTCCGTTACGATCCGCGTTTCGAGATTTGTCTACGCGTCCCGAGTTCGAAAATCAGACGTTACCAGTGAAAGAAGCTTGATGGAAAACCTCATGAAACAGAGAAAAATTGAAAGAACTAGAGACTTCGTTTCCCTCATTGTCCGCTAATTTGTGTCAATCTATCGAATTAAGAACGGGGCGAGGTAAAAGAAAAAAATACGTTGATAGCTGTACCGATAATTGGAGTAGCCGGAAAGAGTTTTTACGAGCCGAGCAGTGTCCTAACACCACCATCGGCACTCTGATCGCGGTCAAACATCAAGGTCCTTTTCACGTTTATCGGGCTCGTAACGCGCTGCTGCTGCTACTGCTGCACTTCCTGTCAATACTGAATCACACTGAACGAGTGTTTCTAAAACGTGTCAGTTCGATGAAAGCTAAACATCTCTGAATCATGGCTCGCTCGGTCTAACATCAAACTCAACATCTATCATCGTCATACCATCGAACCTAAGGAATAGCGACTAATGATTCCGAGTCATGAGAATACAGTCTCGTGAAAGAACAAGAGGCTGTCAGCTGCTGCGAAGCTATCCGACAAAACCACCGCGAAACGATCGCGAAAATTAAATATAAATCTTCCCAAACGGATCCATCTAATCGTAATCACTGCGAGCGCATCGAATCAGCGATCTACTCCGAAACGAACGATCTATCTATCGACGAGCAACGGCCACAGGCTTGCCGGACGCCGCGCGGTGGCTCGGACGACAAACCGATCCAAGGGAAAAGAACCCACAGTTCGCGCGACAACGAAGCGATCACTGGCCGTTTCTCACCAAAAAATCGAGTCACGTCCCGGCCACTCACAGAATCTTCTGGTTCCCGGGAGCCCTAACGGCCGAGCCGTTTCACTGTACCGATTCCGGGCGTGATCGCGTCTGGCCGGCGATCGTAAGAGCTAGACCCTTCGAGGGCTTTCTACGGAGGCTCAAGCTCACGGCATCCTCGGAGGCAGCGTGTCGTGGGTGCATGATCCAACGGGCCTCGAGGCACGATAGTTGGAAAATCGTCGGAGGATCGCGCCGACCCCGGCTCGTTTTGCTCTTGCCGCGGCGTGGGCCGTGTAGAGAGGAATCGGCGTGCAACACGGCCGACAGCCGGTCGATCGGTGGTTCAGGGAGGAAGAAGGAAAAGCGAACAGCGAACGCAGGGAGCCAGTGGCGGCGAGCGAGAGGAAGAAGGAGGGTACGCCGGCGGGGTCGGAGGGGCAGACGGCAGAGGAGGACGGCGATAGACCGAGGGACCTTATCCGGACGGAGAGCAGAAGAGGAGAGCGAAAGAGGGGCCCCTAGGCTGGCCGGGCGAAGGGGTCGGGGCCCCTGTACGATCGCAGCCGAGCCGGCAATGGTGGGCAAATGGGTATATAAGCGGGGCCCGGATGATTCCATCTCGACACACGACCCAAACCTTCATCCCGAACACCAACCGAACGGTTCCTCCGTAAAACGAGCGTAATCGCACGCGCGCGACTGAAAACAGACAGAGAGAAAGAGAGAGAGAGAGGAAAAGAGAGACCACAACAGGGTTGACACTCGCGCAAACCACTTCTCGGCCCTCTTTTGTCCTTGGCTGTTTACCGGCCGGAGCGTTTCCACGGTTTTGCTGTTTGGTCCGGTAACACGGTTTCTGCGATCGGTGAGAGAGCCCGTCTCCGCGAGAAAAGCCAGCGACGAGGAAAAGAAGCCGACCGCTAGGAGTCGACGACCAGAGGCTGCTGTTTCGGTTACGTTCAACCGACGGAGAGACAAAGACGTGAGTACGCACACACATACACACGCAACCATATCTTCTTTCCTCGTTCTTTCCGTCGCGAGTCCACGGGGGAGTTCTCTTGCGAGCGCGGGGAGTCTCGGGAAACGCGGGGGAGTCGCGGGATCTCGGCTTTCAGCGATCGTTTTCCAGCGATCGCTTTCGACCTATTCGCCGGAAGATTCGACGGCTCCGCGTTTCGAAAGCGATAA
This sequence comes from Megalopta genalis, assembly GCF_051020955.1. NCBI lineage: Eukaryota > Metazoa > Arthropoda > Insecta > Hymenoptera > Halictidae > Megalopta > Megalopta genalis. The sequence goes on along the minus strand of NC_135013.1, from coordinate 27,362,870 downwards.
TCCGAGATGTCATCGTAACACGAGCCCGGTGAAACGGCGCGGCGGCCTACGAAATCCGTGATTAAAGCGGGGAAAAAAGAACGCGCGGGCAAATAGAATAATCGTCGGGACATATAATTCGCGTGGATTTCACAAGCGGCGAACCCGCGTTTGCGTAATTCTTCGCTTCCTCTCGCAACGCGAACTCTTTTTTCCGCGGCCTGCCCCCACCCACCCACCCACTCCACCCCACCCTCGCGCTGCGTTGCGGCCAGCGAGAGTGTTTCCTCACGGTTAATTAGCCCCCAGCTAATCTGCTCGATCTACGAATTAGCTGCGACACACGAGGTGCGAATAGAGACGAGCATAGGATTCTCGGAATCGTTCGAGACCCCGGCGGCATGAAATCGGTAAAGTAACGCTTTAAGTGCGACTTTCGAATCGGTTGATGCTTCCTCGAGACATACGAACTAGCTGTTGAAGCTTCGCGAACCAGAGAATCGTCGGCAATCGCGCGTCTTGAAAAGCTGGATCGTTTAGCTGCGATTTCCTGTAAGATCGTCGGGACGAAGTCGCGCTGCCGTAATTCGTTGTTCGAGATCGATCCTCGCTGAAAAGTGATCAGAGCCGACCGGTGTTCTAGCATGTTCGCGTCAACTGCGCCGCATTCTCCGTCCAATTGATTCAATGTACGCAGATTAGATCGACAATCGCGCACTTCGAAAAGGATAGAGCCGACAATAGATCGCGGGCCATGAAGAATAGAGAGAGGGCAAGAAAGAGAGAGAGATAGAGAGAGAGAGAAAGAGAGAGAGGGAGGGAGAGAGAGAGAGAGAAGGGAAGCAGAAAGCATTGTGAAGCGGTGAACCACTTGATGGACCGCAACTTCTTTGTAACCATGCTGCCATTATTGTATCTCTGATGATCTTGATAAGGTAATGGGTGGCCATCATCTTTCACAGGCATATCCTCCCCATCAAGTCGTGCCCGAGGCCTCCCCCGCGAGGTATCGTCGCATTGTTTTTCTTCCTGGTCCAATTATCCGGCTTCCGAGCGACACTCTGCGAAATAGCCGCACCATTGAACGGCCATTGAAAAATGTCACGTAAACGTCAACTCTCTGTTACTGCCGCGCAACCAAGCCCGCAATCAGCGACGCCGACCGTCCGTTCGTAACAAGGCCTAGCCGGAGTCCTTTCATCGAAAACGATCTCGCTGTTCGAGTGATTCCAAATCATTTTCGCTCGCACTTGATAGACGAATGTCGCGATACTCGATTTTCTTTTGGCGGAGGAAACAGGCCGCGCGGATTTCCGACTTCCGATATATTTTTGAAAATCGATACGTCTCTTCGTGTTCGCGGCCCTTAGGCGTTCATCCCCTATCGGACCGAGTCGAGAGGCCCCGTCCTCTCTCCGTCCAGCAACCGTAAAAACTGGCCGCGTTCGCCGCTGCCATACTTTTGATCTCTCTTGTCGGCCAGTTTTTCCGTCTTTATCGGCGTCTACCCTCTCCGTTTCGCCTTCTCGCGGCGCGCATTCCGCCACGGTTGCGTTCTCCAGAAGGCGTGTCCCCGGGACACAACGGAACGACACGCTCCCGCGTCCCCCGTCCCGTCCGATTTGCGCAATTTTCGGCAAGCGCGATATACAAATAAGGCGGTCGACTCGCTCGGCTCTCGTCCTTTGTCGATCGCCGGGGCACCCATGCCCCCCTCCGGGGCCGCGACGGGGCCCGATTTCTGCCCCGGGCGACGGAACGTTCGGGAACGCGAGTTCTCGACCCGCGCAACGAGAGAACAGCTTCCTCCCGATGCAAATTACTCGCTTGATTGGCCGCGGACTCGGACCTCCGAACGGAAGGTCGTTCAACGGTAGCTCGGTAGCCGAGAGAATGCTATTGGACTTGGTTTTTACGCGACCACCAGCCGGTCTAACTTGCGCCTACCACGATTTCGTCAGCGCCGCGTTCCCCTTGTTGCCGGGCCATGAATACATCGACCGGCCGCCGCTGTGCTTCTCGATTCAACTGGGTCAAACACGGAAAATGGATCTTTTCGTCTTCGTAACTGACAAAATTGTACGAAGTATCTCAAGTTACGTCCACGTTATCTCCGGATCTACACGATCGATTTACTCCGCGCACCGTTTGCCAACAGCCTGTATCGCGAGATCACGTCGAAACCGCTATTTGCTCGAGTTTTGCACGCGAGAATCTGGACTCGGAGTTCTCGTTGGGAACGGCTTTTCTCGTGAACATGAAATTGAGCGTATTCAGTCGGACTGCGCTTGGATCGGTAATCGAATCGAATAATTAAAAATATACGATGCTAAAAAGCCTCGTTTCACTTTCTTGGTAAAGAAGTCGCGCCGTAAGCTAGAATAAAACCCATTGCTTGCTCGCCGGTTATGTTCGACGATGAGATAGTGTCGCATGGACGATTGTCTCCGGTTTCCCATTTACCTACCGCAGACGGATGGCCGTTCGAGGCTTCCACGATCGCGACGATACCAATTTACGTAGTGGAATCGGTTTACGTTGCTCGAACGCCGCCGGGGAAACCGATTCGCCGACTAATTTCCTGTCACGATTCTTCTCCCGCCTCTAATCCGATGTGTCTCTCGCCAAGAAACTACAATGTCGCCGGGGTTAGTAAACTAACGAGCGAACATTGCGTTCGTTGGCACGACAGCGAACGCAGTTCGCGTGGATCGTGATCGAACCGGCGGCAACAGGCTATTTGGAAACGAAACGTCTATAATTTCGACGACTGCATCGAACCGCGCAGTCTCTCCTTCCGTTTCCACGATTACCGGAAGACCCACCCATGTTTCACTGTCCGTTCGCGGATCACGCAACCTTCGCCCGTCGAACAAGACCCGCCCCGCGTTCGTGTTTATTAAAAAAAAAACACACGATTCGATCCCGTCGTCGTCGTCGTCTATCCGCGAATCTTTCGAGAACCGTGAGCAACGTGGTCGCCGCTCGCCTGCGTTTACAATCTACCTTCGGTTATCTGGCTCTCCTCGGACATCGAATCCGGGATATTCAATCCGATTAAATCCGCCGCGACACCGACGTCTCCGACACGCGAGCGTCTAATCTTCTATAATCTTCCGCGAGATGGAAAGAGACAGAGAGAAAGAGAGAGCAAGAGAGAAAAACGACGAAGAAAGATGCGCTTCAGCAAAGTCGTCGCGCGAGCGCGCGCGTAACGAGCGCGAGGGGCACGCATCCTGTCATTAGTTCCATGACGCTCGCCTTATTCAATGCATTCGGTTCAATGTCACCTGTCCCTCTCCTTCCTGCCGGATCTTCTAGCAGCCCCTTGTCCATCCTCTCCCAGTCCCATCCTCTCCGTTCCCCCGTCTCATCCCGGCCGATAGTCATAGCTTTTCGTTTCGCGGCCCATTCATACGGCCGTGTTCTCCATTCATGCCAAGTGCCAGAGAGCCCGCGTGCCTCACGTCCGCTCTCTTAACTGGAAGATTGCGAGGAAACGTCCCCTGGCAGCTCGTTTCCTCTCCCTCGTCGTTTCGTTCTTTCCTGCCCAGTCTTCGGCCCGAGTCTCGTCATCTTCCTCGATTCTCCGCGCCGGTCGAGTCTCCTCTCTCTCTCTCTCTCTCTCCCGACAGATCCAGATTTTAAGGTAGATCGTTATTTCGATTGCCACGTTGCGAACGCTGGACAGTTATTCCGTTCTCAACGAATGCATGCGGATTCGCATCTCTCGCACCACGTCCGTGCAATTTTCACGCTTTAATTCGACCAGTGTTCCGCGAATAATCGAACACCTTAGTGCACAAATCGGATAAGTCCGTACCTTGAAACCTGGTTCTATCACCGAGCAGTTTGAAACGTAGGCTAATGGAGCCGGTTACCGCGAGCTGACCAATTGCTGTGTCTTATACCCTCGTTTTCGGGTACAATTAGCTTCGTAATTAACGAAGAGGCAATATTAAATGTTGTCATCCAAAAATAAACGAAACAAACGAATAGAAAAATTTGATACGTCTTGTTCGATAAATATCAAGTTAATCATGCCCGAAAACGAACCGAACGTGCACACTAATCTCTAAAGTCTCGTCCGGCTTTTAAACAAACAGTTTTTGTCTGGTGAATAAAACCGAACGTTCCTTTTTGTTTCGCAGATATCAAGATGAAGCTGCTCGTGACAGTGTTGTTGTGCCTGGCGGTGGTGAAGGTGGTGGAGGTCTTGCCTCTGGCAGGAGTGGAAGAGCCGTTGGATAGGCGGGACACGGCCGCCTCGCCGACCGATGTTCCGGACCAGAATCCGAAAGCAGCGAAGGCCGAGCCGGCGCCAGTGGCAGAGCCCGGTCTGAGGAGCGAACCATCATCCAGCTCTCTGTCGCCCAAGCCCGAGGAGAAGAAAGAAGAGGCACCGGCGAAGCTCGAGGAGAAGCAGGAAGAGCCTGCCGCGAAGTCCGCGGAGAAATTATCCGACGCTGTGCCCACGCTGGCGCAGCCGCAGCCGGTTCAGGAGGCGAAATCGGAGCAGCCTCAGGAAGCCAAAAAGGAGGAGGAGAGCCTGAAGCTGGCAGCCTCCGAGTCCCACGAGACTGCGCAGGCCGCGCCTCAAGAGCCGAAACAAGAGCCCGCTGAAGCTCTCGTCGAGCAGACCGTGAGTATTCCATCGACGCAGACATATTGTTTCAACCTCGACGACGTTTTCTGACCGAACTTGTGCTTGTTTCAGAAATCCATCGTGCTGGTCGAGGGCAAGAGCTCCGAGCAAAGCAACTCTGGCGAGAAGAGCAACGCGGAAGCCGCCGAGAAGGAGCCGAAGGAAGAGAAGAAGCTCGAGGAAGCGAAGCCCGCCGTGAGGAAGGAAGACGAGTCTGCTTCGTACTCGTTCAAGTCCTCCGAGGAAAAGGCGGCCCTTGCACCGGAAGAGAAGAAACTCCTCGACAAGCCCCAGGAGGTTCCGGAGAAGAAGGCTGACGAGAAGCCCGACCGCGTGACCCGCGACGCCGAGGAGGCAGTCCCGGCAGTGAAGAAACTCGAGCAACCATCCGAACAGTCCCCGGCGGCCGTCGAACCCGAGAAGCCCCTCGAGCAAGCGAAACCATTGGAAGAAGCTAAGCCAGCCCTGAAGGCCGAGAAGGTCGAGCCGGTCGCCGCTGAAGTACCACCAGCCGTCAGCGAAGGCGCCGCCAAGGCCGAGGAGAAGACCGATGACGCCCTTCAGCCGGCGAAGGAAGCGAAGAGCGCCCTGGTCGCCGCCCAGGCCGAGTCTACGTCCGCGTCCGTGTCCGAGCTGGTGAAACCCGAAGAGGCCAGCCAGGTGAAGAGCGAAGCTGCCGCCGATGCCCAGACCCAGGCAAAAGCCGCGCCGAACGAGGAGAAGAAGGACGAGCCGCTGAAGCAGGACGCCGTCAAGGAAGCGAAGTCCGAGGACTCCTCGGAAGAGAAGTCGGCCGAGAAGAAGGAGTCCAAGAGCAGCAGCGAGGAGGACAAGTCCTCCGAGGAGAAGGAGTCCAAGCCCGCCGAGGCCAAGCCCGAGCTGTTGCCCAAGCCCCAGGAGCTCAGGAAGGAGATCGTGTAACTTTGGTCGCAGCGCGGGAAGACGTACAACAACGGTAGCCCCAGAAGCAGCAACATCAACGAGAGCGATCGCTCGCAGTTTATCGATACACCGCGTTGACCACCAGCGACAGGATGCGCGCGAGTTCTTCCCCTTGGTTAAATAGAAGCGAGAGGAAGAGCCTCTCGCGTGTACGTAAAAAAAAAAAAACAAGCGTGAACGGGAACGGGAGAGAAAGAGGATACGAGAGTGAAAGCATCGGTGTGAATGGGAGAGATTGTTCGATCACTTTGTGGCAGGGTCCAAACATCCCCGGCGCGCTACAATTCCGAGTTAAAAAAGAAAGAAAACGATTAAAAAAAAAAAACAATAACAAACAAACGAACGAACGACGAAAACACAGGAAAAAAAAATGATGCCAATGTTCATCGATTCGGGGCAGGATGACCACGTGCTGCCTGGCTGTGAGGGATAGCGAAACACGCCCATCAGGAACACGTGGCCACCCTTCAGGGTTTCGATTGATGGCGCCACGCCACGGATCGACCGTAGAAATTCGTCCCGGCGGACACTGCGATTTGTCCGCGGGGACGATACCCGTGCCCCCTGGATTAGTATCCTCATCCCAAAATCCCCCAAGTTTCTTTTTGTCCCTTCTCTTTTGTCTTTGTATCTTCTTTTTTTTTTTGTTTCTCAAAATCCTCACTCGCCCACAACCACAACCTCATCCCAATAAATTAGTGTGTAGCTCGACTCTGTCTTTTTTTTTTTTAGAGATACGTATCATTATTATTATTAATATTATTATTATTACGATTTAGTACCAGTACCGCTATTATTATTATTATTAATATTATTATTTGTATTATTGCTATCGTTATAATAATAATTATTATTATTACTGTCAAAACCCGGCGATGTTCACTCCAATGTTCACTCCACCGCGAAGTCGACCGTTCCAAGCGTATCCTCGATAAGAGACAACTATTTTTGCTCGCGCCTGCGACACGATCGAGTTCCATCCGACCGCCCGATCATCGATCGTGACCGGTTTAACAAACTCGCGATCGGTAGCCGAACATCGTGATGGAACTCCCGACGCGGTCGTTCAACATCGATTCCGTGCGCATTCCGATCGGTCGCAATTACGAGCGTCGTCGTAATGACGCGGAAAAAAGACAGCCTCGAGGCGAGATACGGTGTGCTAACATGCGAGTCAAGAAGCGTCACGTGCGAGCGCTGTGTGACGTTTGTTGACATAACGATCGCGGCGTGACGCGGTGACTCGCAATGCGAAATCGCTCGCGAATTCGAAGCCGGACGCCGCTCGAAAACAATTTGTTTCTTCTGCGTTCGGAGAAGATCGGATCGAGGAGGAAATCGATCCGAGCATCGGAAAGAAGGAAGATTCTCGGCGAGAGACAGACCGCGAACGAATCGTGCCCCTCTGCACTTTGGGAATGCACGGTTGCACAATCGGCACTCGCAGATTCGCGCGATCGGTCGTCACGCCTCGCGCGCAATCTGCACGACCACGACATTTCTCCGCGGTGCATCGCGATGCACCGACTCATCGGGAGGCAGGCCGGAATGAAAAGCCAGCGTGTCTCCGGCGCGCACGCTTTTGTAAACAGTTGAGGACAGCAGAGGTGAGTGGACCCGGCGAAATGTCAAGGCGTGAAGGGTTTTGCAACGAACGGGATACGCTCTTTGGTTTCTTCGATCAGAGTCCCCGCATAGCTTTACGCAAGATCGGCGAACGAGACCCGCCGCGATATCGCGACCAAAGAACGCTCGCGGGAAATCGGTCACGTGACGCCAGACGGTCGAACGAAAACCGTTCACCGCTTGAAAAACGTGACCGTCATTTTTGGTCGTCGTCCGTCGACGCTGCCGAGTCGAGGGCGAACGTCGATTTTCGAAAAATACACTTTTTCACCGGGCATCGAACGAGTTCCGGAATATTCTAATAAGTTCTATTTGAAACGTAGACCTTTTTTCAACGAGTTTTTGCAAGTAAACATTTTAGTTTGAATAGAAGTCATACTAAAATACAAACGTTCATCGAAGAAAGTTTGCGATCATTGTCGCACATCCGAAATACCATTTAATGATTACCGAGTACTTTATCAAAATCTGTGATTCATAGCCGAGGATTTATTTTAATGAAATTTACAATCGTGAGACAAATCGTTCCATGTAATATAATCTAATAATATATCTTCTGATTATTAAGAAACTTACTAATAGGCCCTTAGATTAAGTTTTGAAGAAGGGATAGTATTATTTGCATCTCCTGAGAATTTCGTGAAGGAATTCATAAAATTATGAAAATTACGGAAAGCAATATGCACTTCAACAATTCTCATCGCAGTATTCAAATTTCCAAACGCATTTTATCTCTGATCTTTTTAAAATCGGCGGAATTAGTACCGGTGATAAGTATTATTGAAAAGTTCAAGGCGAAACATAAGCATTACAAACAATTATGTTTAAACAATTGTTCCAAATGAAACAGGAAAGTCGGAGAAAATAACGGCATCTGTAATGTGGCTAAAACCAGAGCGAGAATCAACTGCCTCCGTGGCGCAATCGGCTAGCGCGTTCGGCTGTTAACCGAAAGGTTGGTGGTTCGAGCCCACCCGGGGGCGAACTTTTTTTCTTATTATTAGACAAAATTTTTTTATCATTAACATTTCACAGAATCTAATCGCATTGAACCTTATAGGAAAGTATAGTAACAATATAAGGGAAAACAAAACAGTGATGCAACATATTTAATTCTGTTAGTAATATAGTTAATCTGTCGCACGATTCTATAAATAACTATGTAACATTCTTTGGAATTTATACTTTCTAATATTTTATAGCTATGTTTATGAATTTATAAGTTATTAACGCCGTTAATATAAACTCTGAAATACTTAATGCCTCCGTTAATGTAAACATTTATACATAAACATATGTACAAATTTCTATCTTTTTATCAGCGCTTAAGATATTTCAGCAATTACATTTATTTCTTAATAATTAATAAAGGTGTACTTATAATTTTATTGTTTTATTGCTATTATTATTACTGTACAATTGTATATACATATGTATATATATTTCCTATTTTGATTATTATAAAATAAATATAACTGTTTTAATATAATAAATAGTAGAAAAATAGAAATTTGCAATAAAAAAAAAGCAATTGACCCCGACGTGATTTGAACACGCAACCTTCTGATCTGGAGTCAGACGCGCTACCGTTGCGCCACGGAGTCGGTTGATGTACAGTTCCTTTAAAATAGTCATAAAGAAAAGATAACTCCATGTTCACAAAGATAAATGTAATTATTATTATCTTCATGGAACAACAATTTAAATTATATATTTAATGCTCTGTATTCGATTGATTTTATACAAAGTAATACATTCATAGAATGTATACAATTGTAATAGCATTTAGTTACCCTGAAATAAAAATACATGCACATCACATACCTGGTTTGTCAGCATGATACAAGCAAGGACTCCTAGTGACCACCAATCTACTTCTTGTCCATAATATTGTCTCTTCAGTATTTCTGGTGCTGTAATTAATCAGAAATGTATAATTCATATCATCTCTCTCGCTTACAAGTGCAAGAATTACCACTACAGGAACAAATATTTGAATAATACTTTGATATTTACCCATATATTCAGGTGTTCCACAAAGTGTATTAGTTCTTTCAGCATGAGTTAACCATTTTGCTAAACCAAAATCAATAATCACAGCATGACCTTCTACATCTAAAAGAACATTTGTTGCCTTTATATCTCTATGTACTACCCCAACATTGTGCAAAAAATCTGTAACGAAATGTAAGGAATGTTACAAATTGTCTTATGCAGAAGTTCAGGATTAAATGCACGCACCAATAGCTAAAGCAATTTCTGCTACATATATTCTAACTACATTTTCAGGCAGGGCACCACACTCCTCGACTAGTGAAAATAGTTCTCCTCCACCAACATAATCGGTTACTAAAATTTGAGAATCGTATTAGATAATATTTCGTTATAGATGGTAAGAGTAAAATAAAACTAAGCATACATATGTATAACGTCTTTCTTCCTTGCCATTTATGAGTACAATTTAATATAAATGGATGGTGACCAACAAGCCTTTGTATAGCAACCTAAAACAAGATATTAATTTAAGTTATGTTAATAATTTCATATATAAATGCTCAATATTATATTACATACTTCCTGTTTTGCCTGCATTACTCCATTTTCCGTAACAACTTTGGCTTTGCTAATAGCTTTCAAAGCATAAACTTTCCCAGTGTCTTGTTTTAGAATTTTATATACTTTCCCATATGCTCCTTTAGCTATTACACATATAAGCTTACAAGTACTTTGCAAAGGTATTGGTCTTATTTGAAATTCTGGAAGGAACATAGCTTGAGAACGCGATACTGGCCATTGTGTTTTCGAAGTATCTAAAGAGTGGTATACCGTGCCTTCGCTCCAACTAAAAATTACAAAATTATCACTTGAAGGTAGCAAATTATCACTTGCAGTTAGAGGTTTAAAAATAGTACCTTTTATTTGAAACACGAGACCATGATTTAGATTCTTTATTTGAGGATTGTGTTGTTCCGACACAACTTCCACCAATTAGATCACTGAGACTATACTGTATGAGAGAAATAATACAACATTTATCCACTATTGATCAACATATCATTAAATATATATTTCTAACATTAACAATATTACTCAAATCTGTAGAGGTTATAACTATTTTAAAACATATATACCTGACTGGTATACTTCTGATTATTGTAATATTTGTTTTTGTTGGTAGTATTACCCATTCGAGTTGCAAAATGTAACAATTCCTGTAATATTATGATATTTTAATATAACAATACATAGCATTTACTTTATTGACATTTTTTATTTAGACATCATTCTTTTCAATAATTTGATCAATAAACTTCATTATAATAATTTCTAAGCAATATATGGTAATATATGGATTTATTACAAATCAATTACTAAACATATGTATCAAATTTATATGTATACTTATAATGTATGACATGATCAATTAATTACTAAAAAAAGATATTCATTGAGTAACATAAAAGAAGTTTGCATAAATGCCTTTTCAAATGTTAAATTCTGTAATTTTAAATTAGTAGTTTCTATACACTATATTCAATAGACACGCTTTTAAATGGTCAGAAAATATAAAAGACTCAATACAAACGCCACAGTATTCCTTCGTTATTTGTTGTGAAATAAAAGAAAAAAATATTCATATGTTTATTTATGTCTTGAAAAGAAAAGCGAAATCAAACATCGTATTCCATGCGATGTGCGATTTGAATTATTAGAAATTAAAATGACGGATGTATTGTCACGTGATTGAATGTGATACAGGCATACAGTGATGACACCTAAGTATCGGTTTATCTTTTGGTAAATGTTCTCCAATGTAAAACTAACGTTTCAACGCAGTTAAACTATTCAAACTGTTATCAATAGTTACGTTAAAAGAAAAAGTGAAGTTATCAAATCACAATCTACTACAATAAAATTCGAACTGTAAGTCCGACTGATTTACGCTCTGGAAGGTTTTCGTTGTGAGACGGGACCAATCGATTTTTCCTTCTCTCTCTCTAAAGGGATATAAATTTCAAGCGAACTTAAAAGTACCTGTCACATTTCTTCTTCCTTTTAACTTCTAACCGCTAATCACTCGGTAGTCACAGTTTCGTCAATTTAATACTAATTTATAATAATATAACTAAAAAATTGAACCGGCACTTTTAAATTCTCCCGTGACTTCTTACAATACCAACTGACAATCAGCGAATTACTAAGTACGCACAATATCGAAGATCGCGGGAAAGGCACAAAAGTGACATCTTCTGGGAGATTAAGTAACTATTTCGAATTCATAATTTGAACAATAACAAATTGAACTTTTGTATTTCATTAGAAATTTGAAATCTGATTTATTGATACGACTGATGTAGCAGTTTTAAAAATCGAAAAATACAAGATCAGCTATGTTTTATAAGAAATATTAGTGTAAAAAATCTATTTACATTTATAAGATACATTGCAATGTAACGTTATTGAACGAGTAAAAACGCTTAAATTAAATAACACACAGATTCCTTTCGCAGTTTTTTATATTAATCAGGTTTTTCATAATAAATAACATATACTTTTCATATAAATGTAGATTTGTGTATTGGTTGGACTAATGCATGTAATTTTTGTTTTAATTGAGGCTCTATACAAAGAATCTTAGATAACTACATACATGCATAGTGGTCGCACACATAATAATTTATATTCTACGATTTCATCTTTATTTTTTAACATTCGTATTAGCAGACTAGTTATAAAAACATGATAACATACTATATTATCTCTTATAAAACGATTCGACTTTTGCACTGTAATTATAATATATTAAAAATACAAGGATACAAAAGAAAGCCGTACATGTCACAGGAACTTTCCCTTTTGTTTCACTTATTGTACATTTAAAGCCAATTCAAAAAACGTGAAATACAGTATTGATTCCCTTATTTTTAAAAAACGCACTCAGAGAAATGCATAGAAATATTAATTACTGGTCAAAGTAAAAGATATATAAAATAGAAAATTCAATTCTTCTATTAATATTAAAGTATCCACTCTGAATTATTTTTTGTATACATTCGAACAAGTAACAAAACACGTTTTACAAATAGTTCAAAATACAGAAATTTCACATATTCTCGCTCATTCGTGTATGTTACGTGTACAAAAAATGCGGTACTTATCGAAAGTATCAAAAACAACGTTTATTGCATGATTGTTTCAATTATTAAATGCAATATTCTAAATGCATAAATTCGAAGTTATTCTGTACTTGTCTTACAATAATACATTGACATACAATAGCATACAAAATTTTGTAAAAAGTACTGTTGTGTATTTAAACTAGTGTAACTTCATTATGCTTTGGCATTTTTGTTATATTTTACAATATAGAAATACTTAATGAATTAAAATATTATGACTCTCATCCATTAAATTATTTCCTTTGTTCTAATTAAACAAGTATTTTTTGTTCAACTAAACTTCTCCCTATGAAACTTGTCTTATGTATAAATATATACATGGCGGTAAGAATTGTTCATATGGATTCCATGATAATAATTACTGTTTGGCACACGAAATATTGTAAATTTTGATATACAATAAACATTATTTAGTATGATTTTCAAGCAGGCACATGTAAATTATGTTCTCTTCAAGCATAGTTATACATGATAAATAGCATTACTAGCTGTCATGTGGCATTACAAGGAAAACACTTCCATACAATTATTCTTTTTAACAACAATAACAAACCATAACAGGATTTTTATACATATATCAATCTATTGTTCTAGTACTCTAATTCTACTGCAATGAAAAATGAATATTACACCTGCAAATTAAACGTTTCAACTAATCACCTAGTGCGATTGAATTAAATTTATTCTGTTCTATTCTCAATTAGGATATTGAACACTTATTACTGTCACAATGATAAAATACTCAAATTTCAATTCTTTCGATTTTCAATAATTAAAATAATCTTACTATTGGCTACAAACTAATCTGATATTTGGCAGAGATGTAGCTCAAATAAATTGACTTTGTTAATGTATTAAGTGAAATAAATACTTCTCTCATATTGTGTAAACATTTCATTTGGTATTTAAGTACTGGTCACACCTTTGCGAGCTACTAATAAATTTAATACTGGATGTTTTCTGATATAAGATACTGCTTTTTTATGAGTGACCATGGTAAAATCATACCCATTACATTGTAATATTTTGTCATGCATCCGAAGACCACTTTTTGCTGCTGGAGATCCTTCGTGTACTTCGGTTACATATATACCCTAAAATAATGCAATAGCCAATTATATCAAATTGTTTGTTAGAATAACTGACAAATGATAATACCGGATACTCTAATAACTTTTCTTACGTTGTCTGTGTAACCTTGGGGACTTTTTCTAAAATCTTGATCTATTCCACCACCAATCTTGAAACCACATTTCATTACTTTCTCCCCATTTTCATTGACTTCCGTTTCCTTGTGTAATGTGATTGGTATCTAAAAGAAGTACGTAACACTTCAAACATTAAATTAATGGTGCTATTTGTCATTTACTATACTGAAATCATTTGATAATAAACTATTTGAACTATGAAGCTCTAGCATAATATAATTTGTTTTTAAATTACTTGTTATTCAAAGACGTAGGTGAAGATAGTGTAAGATACGAAATTTTACGGGCGTCTACCAAAAGAAACGTGATAATTTACGAATTAGTACTTATCAAGTATGTGAAAATTATACTTGAATAACATGGTACGTACACTTAAGCACTTCATAGCCGTGCCAGCTTGGTGCTGAAATGCCATTTTCGCACACATAATGACGAATCTTGGATTTCTGACGGGCTTAAATTGACAATTGCTTCCAGTGACTCAATGTAATCACCAGTTATTCACTCACTGTACGTACTGAACTGATGACGACAGAATTTAAGTAAATTCGAAGATGCAAAAGACAACGTGTTATAATATACTTAAAACAGATTTCTGTTTTTGAATGAACAATGAACTGATTAACTGATTAACAGTGATCAAGCTCGGCGTTGTTAAGATCAGTTAAGACAATTTCGTTCTCACGTTGACAGCCATATGTACTGACTAATCTAGATAGGAAAATGTTGTTCATAGACCGTTCTGTGAAAAATCTAGTAATATTTCAGAGACAATATTGCCGCGAAAATTTGAATCTTGCGATTTATCATCGGGTCACAAACTAAAGACGCATAAGATTTTTATAGAGACAAAAAACTGCAACATGCGTGAAATAAGTTGTCTTCAATAAATATAGTTGTAACATACGCTTATTTTCACCCGTGTGGAGCTGACTTACCACATTAATCAATATTAATGAAATATAGCTAAAAAAATTACTCTTTAATTGCCTATAATTACTCACGAATTAGTTTTAATTGCTCACTTATGATATGTTTAGTAACTTTTATGAGAGGCTGGGGACTTTTAGGAATACGAAACTTCTAAAATAATGCATAAAACGTGCTGTATGACCTACCAAAGAATTGCACTTTTTATCTAATCAATTGCTCCAGCTTCTCGTGGAAGTCCCTAGTCACCATAAAGAAGTTTTTTGGAAATTAAACATAGTCAACAAATTAATTATCTAGGTTAGCGATCTAAACTTTTCATAACCATTGACACTATTTTCATTCCGATGTTCATATGTATTCCGACAAAAATTCGATACATACATACATGTTGTCAATGTCGTCATCATCGAAATCGAACGTGACCAGTAGTGGCGCAGGCTTGAATCAGCTTGAATCACTACAGATTTATTCTCCTGGAGATATGTTGTATTTATTGCTTTTTAATCGCTTATCATAAAATTTATACTTGAAACATTTTCTTTTTGACGTAGTTGAGTGCTGATTTTAATCATTAATGCTGCACTCGTTCACACATAATTCAGTGTCGTTCTAATTTTTCGAATAAAACTAAATTGACAGATTTTCTGTTTCATAGCTCTCACAGTGATAGATATGACGGTTACGGTGTTCGTTAGACAGGCGTTTTTATTTCCAAAGGAATTTGTATATTTTGGTAGAAATATATCGCGTTTGTATCATTGTCATCGAAAGCAATATCATTTAAACAGTTGTCTGTTAAGAAAAAGTTTGTCAACCTCTCTTGCAACCAATACTTACATTATACAGAGGACATGTCACAGTGTTGATAAAAGTAAAGTAGAAAATATTTTCGGTAATCTGACAAAACAACAAGCAAAGGAATTGGCTTCTAAACTTACCATAGAGGAACGCGATCTCATCTCACAGGCTATAGAGGAATGCAAATCAGATGAAGACAAAGCTAAATACCAAAGTAATTACTTTGATCATAACTCTAAGTATATATATACAATCAATAAAACTTTTCTTATTAAATTCTGAAACTTAAGTTATTATTGATAATTGTAAATTTCTACAAAAACATAATATAAAATGACTTTTGCAATTATTATTTTAACTTTCTTAATTAAATATCTATGAGTTTTGCTGATACATTTTTAAATTTAATGATATTCTAATTAAGGTCAGCTAGCAGTTTTGCGGTGGTGCAATGAACTTGGAAGACCCACAAAAATATCATCGTTAGGTGATGTGGATGCTACTGGCAAATATTGTCGAGTACCTGATGATTGGCTCTTACGAAAGTATGGTAGGAACATCAAAACATTAGCTAATTTTAATCATTATTAATTTACAGAATTTATAATATTAAGGTAAAACTAATAACTGTTTCACATTGTCAGTATGTTACTTTAATAAATTTAATATAGATCAATTGATTATTTAATGGCATCTTAGAATAATATAACATACTAATAATTAAACTAAATTGAAACTATTATTTATCATATTGTGAATCAATATGATTTCCATTACACTTTAACAGTATAAAATTTTTCCTTTCATTGCAATCTACATGGACGTCATGCTGTAAGTCTAATGCATGTTAAGTCAAACATTCTCTCAAATTTATGTGTCTTAATTTCTTCACTTGCTTCTTCTACTTTGACTGAACTTTCTGGATATTTGAAAAAGACATCCACAGAGTCACACTTAGGTAATATACTACATTGATGTGCATTTTTGTTAATCTAATAACTACAAGATTGCTCTATACTAGATTAAAAGCTGTTAAAGTCATGTAAAGTATTTATACATTATTATTATTACTGTTGTTATTCCTAGGTAAGAGAACATATAATTTTTTAATTTTATAAAAAACATGTATTATACATGTTTCTTTGTAAAAAATATACTTTAACCCTAGAATTCTTACAAATTTATTATGGAAAAATTGTTTCTGTGAAGAAAGTTGTATAACTCTTGAATATATTATACTTTGTAAGTATTTGCATTAAATTATTTTTTATTTATATGTATTCATAAAATATAATTATACAAAACTCTCGCGTTTAGGATAAAAGAATGTTTCACTTAGATTTATTTGATTTGTTATTTTTTTATTTGTGTGATCACCAGCATCACATTTTCTTGTACATAGTATTCTTCGCATATACCAATGAAGACTTTAGATTATTAATTTATTGAGAATTTCTTACAGAATGAAAATAATCAAAATGTAAAGATATTCTCTCTCTTCTTTTTAAGAGTCCTAGGGTTAAAAACCAATATTTCTTAAGTAATTACAATAATGACTTAATTCCTATAATTGTAGCAAGTAATATGAATATATTTATAACATTATATTAAATTATTTGATTCAATAATGAACACAGCACAGCATGATTTATAACTAGAAGAACACATAAACGAGAATTTAGCTTCTTCAAAATTTATTTTTTTCACTTTTACTACACCAATAATTGCAATAAAGATGTTTTCACGAAAATAATTTTTACTATTTGAGTTGATTTATCTATCAAACTTTAGAAGCTTGCATGGTTGTGAGAATGCCTTTACTACATTCATATTACAGAATAAGTTGCTAAGAGTATTGCACAATACTTCTTCTTGTACGCTTAGTAGATGTTACATCATCTACAATAATGATCGTAAATGTAAATATTTGTTAGATAAAAAGAATGTACTTTTATTTGAATAAAGTTTTATTTCCTAAACTCGTGTGTATTTGATTAATTAGTTAATAGTCCTAAGGAATTTCATAAACGTTTTATTAAATGAAGTTTCTCAATTGACTTTAGTAAATATTTTATTACATAAAACAATCGGAGATTATTGGTACCTAAAAATGCTTTTCAATTCAACATAATACTTATACAAAGAAATAAATGCATGAATGATAACAGCTTTATGTTTCGTAAGTAACATGAAGACTATATTTTTTACAATTAAGTAATTTGTTGTTAGATTTTCCCATTAGCTACACTTTGTAATATCTTTTTTATTGAAAAACATAAATTTATATGTTGCTCTTTCGCGTTACAGTTGAAAATGTTCCAGGACCAACCACAAAAAATCTAATATTAGGTACGATGTTTGATATTCATTACATTCGAAATTTTAAGTTATACTTAAATTAGAAAGTAGTAAAATAGTTAATCGGACAATTTCTGAATTTGAAATACAATATATATTGAGTCAATGCTATGATAATAATGTTAGGTAATATATTCTTGCAGTTGCAATTGCGAATGCAATTCCATTCATTGGGTTTGGTTTTCTTGACAACTTCATCATGATTATTGCTGTACGTATTATAATCTTATACAATTTATATTTAAATATGTAAGTCACTAATTTCAGGGAGATCAAATTGAAACAATATTAAACAAAAAATTTCCAATATCGACCATGGCAGCTGCAGCGTTAGGAAACACAGTGTCTGACATAATAGGAATTGGATCTGTACATTACGTAGAACTTTTTGCACAAAAAGTTGGATTTGAAGCACCAAAACTTACTACCATAGAATTAAATCTGCCTAGAACAAAACTAGCTGCAAATTTGGTATGATATTTTAGTTATTTATATTTTCTTTAAAAACATTATAATATTATTACTGTATTATTACTATACTTACTTACTTATTACTACATTAAATTACTTTAGTTACAAAAAGAGAATAATATATAAAATACTCTAGGGACGAGTTATAGGAGTTACAATTGGCTGTCTTATTGGGATGTCACCTATACCTATTTTTAATTATTTTCATCATAGTGATTGAAGGTATCTATACCAAACGTTTAAACATTTTAATCTTATTAGAAGGGTACTACTGTCTATCTTTGGATTGAATTAAGGTGTAATAATATAAAAACGAACCATCCACTTATATAGTCTGTATAATACAAATGAAGCTTTTGTAATTTTTTTGCAATTTTAATTTATGACAATCATAGCGTTTCTGTAATATAATATAGTATAATGTCTATACTGTTACATGTACTTAATGTATGAATATGTATAAAGAAATGTATTATCAAAACTGTACTAATAGCATTAGACAAAGATGTACCATTAGCATCTTCTATTCTTCGGTATAATTCCCCTTCTACTAATTAAACCTGAAACCTTCCAAGGTTGTAAAAGTTTTAAAAAAATAATGCATCTGTATCTATCCTATGTATTTATTGAAAAAATTACTTTGTTAGTATAGAAGTCCTTTATAAGTTTACGAATTAGTACAAAAAATATATACTTCTTTTTCAATCTTTCTAACACAGAAAGTTCTTATCACAATTTTAGAAATAATCGTTAGTGATTATAGTCAAGAGTTATTGTTGTGACATAGTTTGCATAATATCTCCAATTATGCAAAAGAAGATTTAAATCTATACCCAGGATTTGCCTCCAATTTGCATCCATTTTATCTGCATCCTGTATCAATGTTGTGGTATCGAGTACAAAATTAGTAGATGTTATAAACGTGTTCGTGTGTTCAATATCATCTCTTATCGTGTGTAATGTTTCTTTTGGTTCCAAGCCTGAGTGTGTTGGTAACCAGATCATGTCAGAGTTTTGCCACCATTTCCAATGCTCATTTGCTACTTCATTTGAGTCAATGCTTTCACCGTTTTGTTGAGAATCGTTGGAATGAGATAAAGTAGACATAAAGTCTGTTCTTAAAACATTTTGTGGTGCATCTTCAATTATTGTGGTTGGAATATCAATAATTGGATTTAAGTTTACTCTTGTCACGTCTGTCGTGTTTGTCGTTTGTCGTGGGCTCAGTACTGTTCCTGGCAAATAACTTGCAACAAGAGCAGATCCCAATAAAGTGACTATCCCTGCTGTATATGTTGCCAAACAAATTGATGATATGTTTATCACAGCTTGAGCAATTGTTAGCAATTGCATCGAATTCATTAGACAAGTTAGTTCTGTATATGAAAACCAGCCTCTTTTCTGTGCTTCTTTATAGGCTATAGTCTTCTCTAGTTTTTGTAATCTTTCCCAGAAGTCTTGATTGTTAACGAAAACTGTCCAGTCCTGAATATGTTGGAAGTCTAATTAATACTAGCCAATAAAAGACATCAGTACTTTATTATAGAGTAGTTTACTTACGATAGCTTGGAGAAAATCCTTTTCCAGTTGATTCATTTGTGATATACTCAAGTGACCAGACAGTGCCCATTCAGTATTAAAAACTTCATCTTCCTCTCCTTCATCATTCAAAAATTTACTAGCCACCATCTATAGTAAGAATAAGAATAGACTTCTAGATACATGATAACATAGTAAAACTTTATATAATAAATGCAATTGCTTAATACCAAAGAAACAAGGAATAATTCGGACGGTGCCACTCGTTGCAAATATTCTGGGTTACAATCTTTCAGTCTTTCTAAGTACAATAAAGCCAATACAAGACAACATGGTGAAACACATGCGTTTCTAGAAATCCTACTAGCTTCCTCTATATCCAATCGTTCAAGTGTTTGACCATTTTTTACTTCGGTAAAAAGTTCTGCTGCCAATTCTAAAAATACACATCAATTATATAATCTTTAATGCTAGAAATAATTTAATTAATTATGTAATATTACTAAAATGCTAAAACGTTTATATTAAAACAATGCAAATTATTCGAGGTTATGATAATCTCATTAGTTTTTCTAACAAATTATCATTTTATATTTACTGCGGATATGGAATTATGTACTTAAAACAGCACATTTCCTTCTTATCACTGCATCAAGGATATAGTACAAAATACGCAAATAAAAAAAACTTAAAAACTTGTTGATTGTGTACTAACCAGTAACAGGAAAACTGAGGCGGTCACTCACTGGCAATTTCGCATAGTATAACGATTTTGATATACGACTCAAGAATTCGTCGTGCTTCTCCCTGCTCTGCAACCACACATGTGAATCAAGAAAAAAGAAAACGTTGAATTACGTATTTTTGATAAACACAAAATAAACAGCTGCCTTACCATAAGCTTTGTTGCAGTTTTTCTTCTCTTCGAAGTGTTCATCATCTCAGAATTTTGTAACGAACAGTTGTTCTGCAGAATTTTGAATATGTTCGTAAAAGGTTGAGAGTGCCAAATAATTTAAAAATTTAGAAAAAATTATGAAATAATACGGTATTTAGATTTTAGAACAACGTGATGACCTACGTTCACTGCACATAATGAACGTAGCCCAGCGTCATGTGTCATTCATACAACCACAGAAAACAAAACTTTACAAATGATATATGCATCCGTATTGAATTATGTATGTACAATAAACTATATGTTCATAAAAATGTAGCTATTTCTTAAAGCAGATAAGCAATTGAAATTAGACACAAATTGTAAGAAATACAAAAATATAAACTGAATCTATATGTACTAGCAGAGAGGATCCATTTCTAGTGATATATAAGTTGCCGCTCGAAGGAACTATAGTATGTAACTAGATGACGCTAAACAAATTTTCAAATTTGATTTGCCAGAAGCTAAACTTGGTTTCATAAGATTTGATTTATTTCGTATTTTCTATTTGTTCTAATACAAAGTTCATTACAAACTCATTATTGTAATTAAAATATTGCAGTTGATATATCTCGTTTAATATGTTATATGCGTTTTTTGAAAGAAACTGACTTAACGGGATCGAACGTTTCCTGTACTGTTTGCTACAGAGTATTTTTACTTCATGGCGAATCACCACTCATAACAATATTGAATACTTCTCTATAAATTTTTAAGAGTACCTGGAAAGCATTTCGTGTATATTCGATTTAGTAAATAAGTAGCAGATGTTAATAATGAACACGTTTTTGGCAATAACGTTCCATTAAATCAAATCTATAGCGAACAAATCAGCGAGATAAGATGTTGAAGATTCGTGTCACTTTTAAGTACTATCGATAAATGTAACGGTCAATAACACCACAATAATTTTTTATTAATAAATGTCAGACAGTATGGCTAGCAGAGAAACGTCAATTAATTCAAAAAACTCGGATGATCACAGTGTCGAGGTTTGTAAGTCTGCGATACGATATTCACTCATATTAGAAGTACGGAAATCCTGATTATGTCTGAAGTTTGAATTAAAATTAAATTTAATATTTTATTGTAGACACTAGCAGAAGTTTTTCGATGTTTCATTTGTATGGAAAAGCTTAGGGATGCGCATCTGTGTCCTCATTGCAGTAAATTGTGTTGCTACACTTGTATAAGAAGATGGCTAACAGAGCAACGCTCTCAATGTCCTCATTGTAGAGCATCTTTACATCTACATGAATTGGTGAATTGCAGATGGGTAGAGGAAGTGACACAGCAGCTCGATACACTTCAAGCAGTTGGTATATCAAATTCTAGGCACGATGATTCTAATAGAGACAGGTATTTTCCTCATAATTAAAAAGGATAATATTTAGTCTCTTAGTACATTTTAAAGTATGTAATAAAGTAAAATTAAGAGTATGTAGTAAACTTGTACTTGCCTATTATTATACCTTTATATTTATATTACAGGTGTACTGTGCATCATGAGAAGTTATCGGTTTATTGTTGGACTTGTCGCAGGTGTATATGTCACCAATGTGCCCTATGGGGTGGAACTCATTCGGGTCATACTTTCAAACCTCTAGAAGATGTATATGAACAGCATGTTACACAAATAAAAGCAGAAGTAGGACAATTGAAACGTAGATTAATGGAGTTGATAAGTCTTGTTCAAGAAGTGGTAAGCTTTATATGTACACCGTTGAAAGGTCTTTATATCTATGTATATGCAATTGAGGGATATTATTTTATATTTGTTTTTCTCACTAGGAACGTAACGTTGAATCTGTAAGAGCTGCTAAGGATGAAAGGGTTAGAGAAATCAGGAATGCGGTAGAACTAATGATAGCACGTCTAGACTCTCAATTAAAGGCAAAATTATTGACACTAATGGGTCAGAAGAATTCTTTGACTTTAGAAACAGAGCAACTAGAAGCTTTGTTGCAAGAAGTGGAACATCAGCTGCATTCTTGTACTCGATCAGAATTGATAATTAAAAGTGCAGACTTGTCGCGAATGATACATCAAGTAAGAAAAAAACCAATGACAAGTTTTGTAACAGCTCCTGTTCCTGCGGATTTTCATAGGTACATTTAATAATTCTTTGTATTTTAATTTATAGTTTAATAAATGTTGAAAGAACGGCACTAATCTGTTTATTATTGCAGTGAAATTGTACCAGGATATGATAGTGCAACCTTTGCAATGCAAAATTTTACTCAACTACAGCTGAAAGCAGATCCTGTTTATTCAGCTCCTTTACATGTAAATGGTTTGTGTTGGAGATTGAAAGTGTATCCTGATGGGAATGGAGTTGTTCGTGGAAATTATTTATCTGTTTTTCTGGAGTTAAGTGCAGGTTTACCGGAAACGTCCAAGTATGTGTAACAAGAATTTTGGTATTTTAAAAACTATTTAAAAGTGTTCCCAAAAATATATTACCTTTAGATATGAATATCGAGTTGAAATGATACATCAGGGATCTCGTGACACAAGTAAGAACATTGTTCGAGAATTTGCTTCAGACTTCGAAATTGGTGAATGTTGGGGTTACAACAGATTTTTCAGATTAGATTTACTTGCAACTGAAGGGTACTTAAATACGGAATTAGATACACTTATACTGCGGTAGGTTTAATTCGAATCAGTTAGTGTTTCCTGTGTTATGAATGAAATTATAATATCGAAATGAATCAGATTTCAGGTACGACCACCGACGTTTTATCAGCGTTGCAGGGATCAACAATGGTACATTAGTCAATTGGTTACAGTTCAGAACCAGTATGCTGCTCAAATTAATGAGCTAAAAGAGGTAACACTACAATTAACAAATTTTAATTAGTAGTTTAGAAATAATTCAAAAATTCGTTCTCAGAGATTGGCGATAGAGATATCTCGAAATGCCATGACAGCAACAAGAGTATCAAGTGGAACATTATGTGGGCCAACATCAAATGTAACATCACTGGTGATGCAACAACAGTCACAAGCAGCTGGGGATCCATTATTGAACTCTAATACGTCTCGTTCCATTGAACCATATCAAAATGGTACATCGACAAGGTGAATTATATTTTATTATTTTTATGGACAAATTCTTTTTAGTCAGAGATATATAATATGGTTTAAAGTCTTGCTTGTAACAGATCATTACAGAATGTGCTCTCTAGTGGAGGAAATAATAGTAGTACCATGGCAGGTGATCAATTAATGCCTATGTGCCAACTAGGAAATGTTTCAAACATACGTCCACCTGGATCTTCTTCAACGTTATCGTCTATTTCATCGAAAGCAAGTTTAAAACAACATAGAGGGAAACCAGAATCTCCCAATTTGCATGGCACAAATGACGGATCTTCTGGAGATGGTCAAAATAATGGTGTTCATTCCCCCTCGCCTTCTTATTCTCCACCGAGAGAAGGGTTCAAGGTGCTCAATCAGCAACCGTTAACCCTTTTGTGTAGTAGCAGCAGTAGTGATAGCGGAGTAAGATATTTTGAACAATATGGTGTCAAACTAAACTATTATAATCATTTTTTAAACATAATTTGAATAAATGAATTTTATTTGATTTAGGAATTTAGCGAACATGATATATATTTGGATGAATGTGAACATAATGAGCCACATTTAACGCTGTTAGACGAAAATTCAAATGACGAAAATGACGTAGACGATGAAACTATGTCAGGTATGAGTTAAATTTTAGCTTTGGATCTTTGAATATTTTTCTAGTGTCTTTCTATCAACTGGTCTACCGTGTATAAATTTTTATACGAAAAATGTAATTGAATTAGGTACGAGTTCGAACAGGGATTCTATAGATGTGCAAAGGCGTAGTCAGCGGGACTGCAACTTAGATAAAGGTGTCGAAAATGAAAAATCCTCGAATGAGAAACCAGACGAAGATTATATGAAAGAGAATCCTACTTCCCATACACCAGATCACTTTCAAGCAGTCTCATAAGAGATCCTTTGTCTTTTTCTGAATTAATCTCCGTCTACTTCTTACTATTGGTTTTATAACACGGAATAAATATTTCTGTAAACATATTGTAGTAACTGAAGTTATAGACAAATTTTGATTATGCACTTACAGTTGAAAACTTTATTAAGTAGAAATAATTCTATGTCTTGTATATAGTACAATTCGTAGATAGTTGCCTTCATTGATTGTTAAAATAATTTTCAATAATAATAATTGTATTGTTTGCAGGAGAGAATGATGTAGAAGTTGCAGAATCGTTAACGCCGTGGATTCAGAACAAACAACGTACAAAGCAGCAGAACAATCGAGATAGTACTGGGGATACCTGCAGGTACATTAAAAAGAACAAATAAAAATCATTCAGATTTGTATTTAAAATAATTACTTTAATTGTATTTTGCCATTTTGCAGATTGCGTGGCAATGATAGTTTAGAAGATGAGATAATGTTACTACATCTGTTTGAAATGCAAGATAGGAATTCCGCATGGACTTCTTTGTGTTTCAATCAACATGTAGATGATACAAATGACTCTAGAACTTCTTTGACAAGTTTGCATCACAGTTCTAGTCCTTTGCATTGTAATTCGACTCTATCAACTCATGGATCATCTTCATTTTCACATAAACACCATGAACTTGATTCAGCCTGTAACGAACAATTTTCTGATAAACGCTCAACTTGTCCGTCTCATCTTTGCCAGCCTCAAATGATGTGCAATGGTAGATCCAATTTAGGTCAGCTATCTAATATGTATCAGCAAGATGTATCCGGGTTAATGGCTTGTGGAAGTCAAACAAGATCTGAACCCGCGACTCGTTCGAACTCTATAGATTGCGATAAGGATCTTCCAAAGATATCTCTAGTTAATAAAATTAATCACGAGGTGGAAACATCCAGATCGGACTTAATAGTGCCAAATGGTAATAAAAATTCGGAAGGATTACATTTTTCTATTTTTATTGCATACATACAATGATGTGGAACGTATATACTTTTAGTAGTATTGGACAGCAATAAAATCGTATCTAAGCATTTACTGTCACGACGACAATCGTCGCCGTCGTCGTCTGGCAATGTTAGCGTAATAAGTAACGAGAATAGCAAAGTATTCGAATTTGAACAATTGTTGGAAACTATTCAGTTGTATCCTATACCTCAAAAAGACACTGCTAGTTGTTTTAACAAATTAAGGTAATATTTTCTTAAATTATTAGTTAACAGCAACTAGAAATATTTCATTATGATGCATTCATCTCTTGCAGAAAAAATATTTCCACAGAGGGGAAAAGTAACAGTTGCACAACTTCCGGAATCAAAACTGCCACACTTTCTTCGTTAAGCCATGATGCGCCATCATCGTCAACGAGTACTACAACCGATGCTATACCAAATCCTAACAATTATAGTTGGGCTCCTGCGTTATATCAACATAAACACAGTACATATAGTAATATTAAAGCAATGCGAAATTGATTATGATACAAATTCAACTGAGAAATACTCACTTATTTTAGGTCAAAAGAACATTTTGGACACTACCATGCAAGCATCTTCTAGCGAAAATTCTAATAAATCGACTACTGAGAAGTAAGTAGATTTTTGAATGGAAAATGAAATTTTGAAGATTGTTATAGAATATTTACAACAAAAAATTACTATTGTTACAGGTCGTTAGAAGAAACTAACTCTCCAGGTTCTTCCTGAAATTACGTTTGCGATACTTATTTCATACATGTACTGTGATTTATGTTCATCTAAACGTTAATATTGTTGTTAGAAGTGATAGGAAAAAGTGAGACCACTGAGATTAGAAAACTGATATTTAAATATAATAACATGGTAAGTGTCACAAATAATAAAACTAATATTTTATAGCAGGTATGAGTTACTATACAATTATATAATATAAAACATTTTTCGTATTAATTATTTTACAAATATTTAACAATAATTTTGTACTGGCTATAAAATAACCATTCTTTTATAAATATACATACTAATAAAAGGATTTAATTTTCAGCTTAAAAAGCATAAAGAAAACGAATGCGACTTCAATATCATTCCACATTAGTGTGATAGTGTGATTTATATTATTTATCATTATTTATTATTCGCTCCTAATTACATATTCAGACAAATTCCATGTTTTTATTTAGACGCTAATATTAATATATTATACACTATCAAAATAATCAGTATGTTTAATTTGTTGTTTTTTTGGATGGTTATGGTATTGTAAGGATTATGAGAACAAATTTTGTACTATTTATATGTAGTCGCTTGTGAGTATATCTAAGTCGAACACAGCCCACTACAGTAAAATGAAATAAAGAGCACAAACGTGTATGTACATTTTTTTATACTTGTACCTTATTAATAGACTGCGAATCTTTATGCAAAATAAAAATTTTCATTATCAATTGCAAGAAGCAGAAGCTACGAAAAGTAATGTATAGCTATTCTTAAATACTTTCAATCTTCCTACTATTTTAAATTGCTGCTCCTCATTTTTGCCATAAATGCATAAAATCCACAGTCTACTTAGTAAATTTTTAATTATTTGCCATCAAAATTGCATAAGAATACTAAAACGCTTAAATGAATTAATTACTATTAAAAATTGCTGTTTATAAAGTTCATTTATGAATACGTTTACTACTTTCTTATTCTGCATTTAATAATTATATGTATAAACACAATCATATATATTTACACAAGAGCTTAAAAGTTTAGGATCACTTCAAATATTTACGATCTATGAAAGAAAATTATATAAAAAAAAGACAATAGAGTCTATGATTTCTTATTTTTAGTATTCAAGTTCGAAATGTTTATACATATTTCAAGTTACTCGAACTAGCTTCAGCTTATTTTGGTTCATATTTTGAACCTCAAATTTTCTTAGATTTAATGCTATCTATGTATAGCTTAAAGCTCATGAATTTTTAATAAGACATAAAAAATGTTATTTTAATATAGACTGTACAAATTCTATTATACAAATTGTAAGTTTGTTTATATATCATATACACAAATTTTGGAAGAAATTCTATACAGTTTGTTTGTTTCTTTTTATAAAATTTACTAAAATGAGAATAAGCTGCCCATTATTTAGTGATAAATAAGAAAGCGTGAATGTTCGCTTCTTCATTCTGCATGGGCGAGTCATTTCGGCCGTAGGTCACAAGCTCCACTACTACTACTATTTGATGCACGATGTCACGCGCAGCGTGAGGCACAGAAGAAACAATGTCATGTCGTTTCTCGCGTCGTGCGAGTGTGTTAGGGGCGCTGAAGGTGCGTAGTGGGGACGAACCACGGAGAGCTGTAAAAGTGGGAAAGAGCCAGATTTGGCCCACGGGCCGCGACTCACCCATGCTGGATTAAAGTATTAACTTCTCATTTTCTTAATAATCTAATATTCGTTTCATTACTATTACTTTGTACATATTTGAGCTAGAGGAAGAAACAACTACGTACTTGGTATTTTATGTTGTAAAGCTTTGTAAACACATCTACAGTGTAGCTTTCTATCCCCATCATTTTACTGCGCATTCAATCCACATGTAAATTCTATCCTAGCAGTGAGACGATTAGCCCAATTAGATCAAAACAATTTTTGTCTCCATCTTAGATTGTTCAGCGGGCTGTAGTCCGGAATCATGTCTAACTATCGTTTGTATCGTGCAGCAGTTGAAGCCAGCCAGGGTTCTCAGGCGGAAGAACTTTTGCAGAACTTGCCTCTACTTGTCTAACGCGAAGGAGAAGAAAAGAGGTAGGAACTAGCGGAAGCAAAGCTTCTAGTTCTTTTCTCCTTCCCTTGCATTGGAGCTGAATAGTGGTTAGACAAGAGGAGACAGGTTTTGCAAGTTCTTACGCCTGAAAGTCTTGGTTGTAGCTAGTAATGTATTACAAACTTCCTCATCTTCTGGGTATTCTTCTGCCATTTCCTTATTTGGTACATAATATGTACCATTAAATTTGCAAAAATATTTGCCGACAGATGGATGGTTGATGCATTGTGGCTTTGTGAGCTGCAATTCATCTAAAAAAGAATTCATAGAATATTTTTAATATATTCTTACATACATTACTAATTATATTAAGTCAATAATACCTTGCTCTACAAACTGACAAGCATTACTATCTCCAAGTATACTATACTTTATATTATAGTATATTAGAGTATCCAATCCATATAACGTCCCCTTGTCAGCAGGGATCACTACTTTCCACCCTATTATCACATACGCCTGTCCTTGATACTTCATAATCATTCCTACTGCATATTTAAGAGCAGGCCGTCTCTTATTCGGTTTTATTTTTTCCATCATACCATATCTATGAGGACAACAGGAATGTTCATTAAGATTCCAAGAGATAAGTGCAGTTGCTGCATTCTGATCCACATCTTGTAATAACTCCTCAATTTCGGTTAAATCCATATGTTCGTTACTGTATAAAGACGCCAATTTCAAAATTGGATCTGCATCATTTGGTTGCACCATATGTTCAAGTTCGAATGTAGAACGTAATCTTGATACTCCCCAACTCCCACAAACTCTTTGTCTGACAGCTACTTCCAAATTAATTACCATTCTTCTTATTACCTTTTAAGGGTTGTTGACAATTAATTATGTGTGGGAAGTAATATGATATGATAATTATTAGTTCAAATTTAATACAAACTTCCACAGCAGTTGCTGCCTTGCGAACATTATACTTTTTTATTGGACATTTTGAGACACCACCAATTTGAGGACAATGATTCTTTGTTAGAAATTCGCCACCATTTATAACATCAATATACAAATTTTCTACTTTGTCAGAGTTAGGACCACTAAAAGAAGATATGGAAAAATAATACAAATAAGATCTGATCTGTATAGTTTGTAATTTAAAACTTACTATGTTTCTTTCCATCGTAATAAAAAATGGGACGGGAAACAAACAGGTTCACAGCATACACCAAGCCTTCGAGCAACGTTTTCGAATACTATTGCTAGAGTTATAGGAGTTCCACGTTTGTTTTCCAAGACCTAGATCAATAAATAATGGTACTTAGATAGAAATTAATTCCGTGTTAACTATAATATAAAACAATAATAAACCTTGACATAAACTATACTATTATTTTGAAATTTGCGACTTACACGATCTAAAAATGAGTTTTCTGCACAATAATACATCTCCCCTCTTCCATAAAATCCTAACTTATGAAATAATACTTTGCAAAGTGCATCTGTTACTTGGACTGTTTCTAGGACGTTCCATTGATTGTCATCAATAATATTATTCCTCCAATATACAAACTGTTCTTCTGGTGTTGAGAATATGGAATGAGTTGGATGTTGTTCTTTTAGCAATGCTTTGGTTTGCTCTGCAATAGAATCTAATAACGATGCTATATACGAATATGTCACATGTCTTTCTTCTGGTTGACCCCATTGTGCTACAATAGTTGCACCGCGTTCTAAAGTCTGTTCACTTGGAGGTAGAGATATAAATTTCTGCCATTCTTCCTTCAAATGACTTTGTTTCAGGTATCTAATAACCTTACGACCATAATACCTATGTGTCAAATTATTGGCTCTGAAACAAATAATGGTGCTGCAAATTAAAATATTTATCATATATACATACAAACACTCTGTGTAATATAAATATTTACTAAATACTGTTTGCATGTTTACAATGTAAACCTTTCATAATTAATAGATTAATTACACTTACAGAGTATCGGCTTTAATTAAATCTATTAGTTCGTCCACAAGAACTTGATAAGCAAAGGGATGAGCACCATCTTTCACTCTAAAGAGGGGATCAAACACTTTAAATGCAGAATTTGGTAACTCATCATTCATCTCTTTATAATATCTGCTAGACATTGAGGATAATTGATGGAATAACTGGATTCTGATGTCCAAACATATCTTAACATGTTCTTTCCAATTCGCAACATAGCTTTCTGATTTCTCGTTTGTATAAATGTCTTTTAAGCTTGGCCATCTAAAATTAAAACAATAAGCATTGCGAACATGTTCTTAATATAATTTGTATGATCACAATCATAAAAAATACTATAATCATAAAAATGCTATAGTCATATTTAAAATGCGCAAATTCATCAAAAGGAATTTATATAGATAATGGAAACTATTTGTTTGTATCTCCTGGAACAAGGATAGTCTGCAAAAACGGCGTGAGTAATCACGGATTTCCCAGAACACCGCAATCTATTATATACACAAATTCGCGGAAAATTAACGCTGAATGCGCAATTCAATGTTTTTATCTCGCAGTGCAATTACGACATTTTTATTAATTCATGATAATCGTACCTTTGAAAACACTTAGTCCTCCAAAGTATATTGTCGTTGTCAATAATTTTATGCAAATTTTTGCACGTAGAACCAAGATTAATCACATCTGAAAAGCCGAGTTGCTCGTCCTCCAAAATCCTCACAATTATCTCACTAGGTAATGAGTTCATTGTATCACTTGACATGTTGTCGTGATTCATTACAACTAGTACGGTGGTTGTAAAAGACGAATAAAAAATATCGATTAACTATTTACTCGTAACGTAAAACCGTTAACAAGTAAAACACATTTTTGACGTGTATCTGCCATCACACGGAATCACTCTATCGTCAATGTGGTTCTACATTCTGTTGAAAGATCAGAAATTGACGCATGCGAAGTATGCCAACAGATGAAAAAACACACACTGTACATATATCGTTTACGAGCAAAATTGTGTTGATAATAATAACCTGTATGTGATGAGTTGAATCTACTGCACAACATACAGCCAGTAGAAATGGTAATTTTAGTGACACCAAATTGAAACTTCAATACAAACTTTTATACCACATATTACATAAAGTGCACGGGATTCAATTTAATTTACTTTTTCCAAAAGATTTGAACATCTTTTTCAAATCGAAGAAATAATTGTCGGAGTACTGCTATCTACACGTAATGCGTATTCCCAGATAAACTAGCTGGACCATTTCGCCATGAAGTTTGTAGTGATGACTAGTACAATCACCGTAGCAAGCATTTTTGTCCCTAGATAAAAGCCTCCCCTAGATGGAGCGCCAAGCAAACGCAAGTATGATAAAGTGAAACAAACTACATTGGTCGTTGGTGTGACTTATTTAGCTGTGAAGCGTCTATCAAACAGAGGCGAAGTAGTTTCTCTACCTGCTTCATAATTCTAAGCCGGTTGCCCCCCCCCCCCCCTTGGCTTACTATGGTGAGAAATTACTATAGTAACAGATGTCACATGACGTCAACAACGTCCGAAGCGCCGTCTGAAAGTCACTATTAACAATTTAAGTTAGTTATAGTTGTGACGAACATAGAGACGAAACTCCTGTTGGAACATTTGGTATTCATAATTTCCATGTAACATTCTGTACAACAAGTAATTTGATTGTTTTGTCGTATGTAGCACTAGACGTTCTATAAATTTCACCATACGCAGTTGGTATACGTTCACAACAGATTTTAGTACTGCATAACGAGAAGATGGCTGCTACTGCTATAAAATTAGCAGTTAAAAAAGTGAAACCAATTCTCTCTATCAATCGAGAAGATGCGCACAGAAGAGTAATAGCGTTATATAAAGCATATTACCGACAGATTCCACAAACGAGTATGTATGTCAATAATTTCTTATATCAATATTAATCAGATGTAATATCCCCAATATGATCTAACCTTAGTATGATAAAAATAGTATTATTCCTTGGTATTCTGCGTACCTTTTTAACTATGTATCTTTTACTGTGCGTTGTATATTTTGTGTTTGTATATTTATCAGAATATTCTGACAGGTACTCATGACCAACTTCTATATGAATTCCATTTGTTATAGTGTTGGACTATGATATTCCTAAATCAGTAACTGAGTGTAGAAAAAAGTTAAAAGAAGAATTTTTGAAAAATCAACATGTCGTGGATATAAGAGTTATAGATATTCTTGTATTGAAGGTATGAAATTATTTGTACTATTGCATTATACATTGGACATATATGTATTTCTACTCTTAAGAGGCAAATCTATTTCGAGTTATTTTCATATAAAAATAGTCGATACCTAGTCGATGATACTGCATACAAGATTTAATAATAAAATACGATTGCATCAGGGACAAATGCAACTTCAAGAAGTATCCCAGGCGTGGATACCTAAAGGACGTCTGATGGATGTTTGGAAAGAAACAGAGGTAGCAAAGCCAACAGATTTCATGTCGAAGTTTCTTTCTGGTCAAGACACAGTCATTTAACTTTAGTTAGTATATGAAAATAAATGAGAACTTCTTATGAATATGTATAGAATCAACTATTTATAAATTGGATGAACTGTGTATACGTATAGATTGTTAAATAAAACTGAAAAGGGGAACAAGATGTAACTGTTTATTAAAAAAATCAAATTGTACATTATTTGAAAAGACGTATCTTTACTTGATTCTTACAGAATATAGAATATTTCTTTTAATTTACACTTTTTATCTTTACATTGATATATTATTATTCACTTATATACATTTGACAAGATGATATATTACTAAGCACCTTAGGTACAATCTAGTTCACTTTTCACAGCCATACGGATAATTTGCTTTCCTTCAGTGAACAAGTATAGAATTATACATATACATACATACATACATACATACATACATACATACATACATACATACATACATACATACATACATACATACATATGTTTGAATCTGGTAAATTCGAATGTCGCGTGAGTGTCCTCGCCACATTAATATGTATATGCGTGTCGCATCAGCATTCTCCTGCATCACAAAAAGGGGGAATCATCGTTTTGTGCTAAACTCGAGATAGATATCCTACTGATTCTCTGCGTTCATGTACTTTGGTTAATCATTTTCATAAAACAGTTCGCTTCTATTCTCATCATTAGAATTTGAATTAAAAAAAGAAAAAAAATGGAACGAGAAGAAAAAAGAAAAAAAAACGACCTCTAATAGATATAATCCCGCGCTATGTAGAAGATACGTTTCATCGCCGATATGCAACGCGTACTTTTAGTACAATGTCTATAAAATATCTAGGCATTAAAAACATACACGATCGGTAACTTTTATACCCATACATTCCACGTATCTACACTAAAAAGAAGGAGAAAAGAAAAATGGCAACAATACATCATGATTATGACTCGTAAACCTTGTAAGAAAGTTTTTGTGCACTCGTGTCGGTTCATAGCACAGAGTTTCCATACTTTTGCGTTCTCTCTCTTCGGGGAAAATAGAAGAGACTTCTATTATTAAACTATACTTTCGCGCTCCGATTGTATATCGTAACCGGCGATCACACCACGTCTCAGTGAAACGTCGCTATTCCTTAACCCGTTACCACTGAACAGATTTACCAACCAGCTTCTGATCGAGTGCCTCGCGGAGGACTTCTTATCCGGCACATTGTCTGTACTAGGAACAGATGCCACTTGGTCTAACGAACGCCAACGTTTAACAGGCACTACCTCCCCGATACAGCTACTTTCGTCCCCTAACAGAGGTGTCTCCGCCTCGTTGGGGGATCCGTCGGTATGGGGTGCTATTATCACATTACCGTTGGGATAATTGTTATTCAACACTTTTCCAGATATGTTCGTCTTCGAGTTTGTCCGTGTGCACTTGTCACAGTTCTCTAACGACCGGAAGCTCTTCTTCGGCTCCTTCCACGAAAAGTTCGGCGACTCGAACCTCTTGTTGTACAGCTCTAACGGGAACGGGTCCAGCGACCGGGACTCCCGCATAATATTCTGGAACGGGTAGTCGCTGGTGGAGGAGGACGAGGCTATCGTCGACAATACCCTCGCGTTCTTTCGGAACTTTGGCCTGGTGTCGATGAAGATATCGTCGAGGGCCAATTTGATGTTGAGCGCTCGGGTCTCGACCTCGGTCAGCGCAACGTTGTCCAACGTTGTCTTCGATATGCTATCGGCTACGTAAAGAGGAGATCGTTCTATCTTTCTCGAGTTGAAAGATCGTGGTACCGGGCTGGATCCCCCGCATTGGGACGTCGAGTCGTCGGGCGTTGGCCGCGGAACGCTCGACTGTCTTCGACTGCCTGCTCCTAGGCCACCCAACAACGAAGCTTGACGGGAATCCGAGTTCAATTTCGGGCTCCTTCTCGGTCTGCAGAAAAGCGGTGGCAGATCACCTACGTCAACCTAGAATGAATACAGCAGTCGTTAATATTGACGATAGACGTCATCTTGATTGAACGTTCGAGATATCCGGTTAAACAAAAGTTACTCAGACAAGTCGAGTAGCTTATGAGATAGTCGGGTAACTGTTTGTTACAGGACTGTGAACCCACGTCTCGTTTTTGGATGGCCTTCTCGGTGGCTCCGGTGAGCCAGTAGGTCTTCACTTCTCCCTTCCCCTTCATGAGAATCAAACCGCGTTCCTCGATGATGTAACCACCGATCTTGTCCAAGGCATCTTTGCACTGCCCGCTTATGTGGATACGCAACGGCTCGCCGTTAGATTCCATGCGGGAGGCAGTGTTCACCGTGTCTCCAAAGAGACAATACCTGGGCATAGTTAGACCGACTACACCCGCCACCACAGGACCTGCGGGAATTGATATATTTTTTTTATTTATTTAACAAATCTCCGTGAAACTGTTACGAGTCGATCCGACGAATCGATCGGAACACCTCACCTGTGTGGATTCCTATACGTAATTTAAGCGTGTCCTGAGGCCTGTGCGTAATGGTATGGTGTTTCACAGCGTTGAGTAGCTCCAGGGACATCGACGCAATTTCGCCGGCGTGTCTGTTCCCGTTCTTTATAGGCAAACCGGAAACCTGGAAGAGATTTGATTGCTGTGAAATTACGCGGAACGGTGACGGGATTCCGCGGGATTGGGACGACAAGGACACTTTTGTCTATCACGGCCGGCGATCGGAGAACACTCACCACCATGTACGCGTCGCCAATGGTTTCCACTTTGTACACGTCGTAGCCTTTAATAATGCGGTCAAACAGAGTATACAGGTCATTCAAAAAGTTTACAACCTACGAAAACGGTTATCAAAGTAATTAGAACATGTGAAGATGTATTTGGACTAGAGTTACTACGCTTGTACGTCGATAAGCGTACCTGGAACGGTGTGCTCTCCGCAGACATTGCGGTGAAGCCGACGATGTCACTGAAGTAGATCGTGACCAGATCGAAGGCTTCCGGTTCTACGCCGATGCCATTCGTCAAACAGTTAGCTACGGGCCTGCAAGAAACACGTTCGGTTCGATCAGCAAGCAATGCTGCAGATTCATGGGTCTCGACGGACAGACTGTGAAAGTGAGACTCACTCGGGAAGCATTCTGTGAAGCAGATCCTCCGTTTTCTGCTTCTCCTCGTAAAGAAGGCGTGTACGTTCACTGACTAGATCTTCGAGGTTGTTCGCGTACTTCTCCATCATGTCCATCATTTGGTCCATTATATTGCGATGCCGGCCCGCCTTCATTTTCTTTAACCGGGTCCTAATCATTTTGAAGTCGGGCCTAAGCTCTGGACTCTCCGCCCAGCAGTCGGTAATCGTACTAACTATATACTCGGCGCAGTCCGCCTCGGACTCGGACAGTATCTCTATGTTAGGTCTAAACGGCGGTTCGCCATCCTCTGGGAACCTTTTCACTCGGTCTATGATTTCTGTCGATTCAAAAACGGTTCGTACAAGGGATCGCATTGATGCGCTAACGAGAGAAAGAGAGACAGAGAAGAACGGGTGGGATGTTCTATGGTGTTTTTGCGTTACCTTTGGGTTCTAGATTCACGCCACCGTACGGTCCCTTCCGACCAATGATTTCGAACAGTATTATAGCGAACGAGTAAATATCTCCCTCCTGGGTTCCTCTGATCGGAGCATTGGGATTCCTTAACAGCTCGGGCGCCTTCCAGAATAAGTCTGCAAAAGACACGGGGACCATGTACCATGCGATTCGTTCGAGATTGCCGAGGATCGATAGTACCGGCAAGCGTGTTCGTACTTCGATAATACTGATGTTCACCAATGCTGTCGGACTCGGCGCAGTGCCTCATATCGTGCAGCCCGAAATCAGAGACCTGGAGTACCCATCGGGAGGTCACCACGCAATTGGAAGACTTCAGATTACCGTGACAGACTAGCACAGATGACTCATGAATGTACAGCATACCCTGGATTCGAGTAGAATCATTTTTAAGAGAAGCCTGGCAGCAGACCCGCGACGGATCGTAACTCGCTGGACGCACTCACCTTAATGAGATCGTGAACTAATGACGCGATGAACATATCGTCTAACTTTATATCTTCGTTCTCGATGATGTCCTGTAACAATAGAACGAGATCACGTGAAATCACCGGCGTGTCCGGCCCCGGTGCCCGCCGCGGGCCCGTCTACGGATTTAAAAAGCCACGTACATAAAGACTTCCTTTGGCGCAATAGTCCGTAATTAACAATATCCTCATCGGCTCGACGCACGCCCCGATGAACGAGTTCAGATTACCGTGTCGGATTTCCCGAAGGATTCGCATTTCTTTCATCACGTCCCGCGATATGTCCTTCTTCTTCGAGAACTTCAGCTCCTTTATGCGGACCACCACCCCGTGGTAGTGGCCGGTCTGCGCGAACACCTGGCCGCCGCACCTTGACTCGTAGGACATTGCACTAACTAAGCTTAACTGGAACGGAAATGCAACGGAGCTTGTGCAATATCGGCTGACAAAATGGTACTTTCTGTTGTGGCAGATCAATCAAGGTGGGACTGATTATTTTTAAGGAAACTGTCACGTGGTTGCTTTTACGCGTTACAGCAAATCCTCCCTAATCGAGGAGGATTGTGCAGAAAAATGGACAATTTGGGGAGAGGAAGATACGATTATTCGAGCCTTGCAGCTCGTTTTTTTATAGTTGTCGACAATTCATGACTATAAAAATGAACCGCAAGGATCGAATAATTGTATCTCCTCTTCCCAAATTGTCCATTTTTGTGTACAATTAGAGAGAATTTACTGTACTCCTCTTTATAATGAAATGTATCATTTTTCTATGCATTGAACGAATTACAGTAATGCCTCCCTAACTGACGCTCAGATTGTGCAGAAAAATGGACAATTTGGGGAGAGGAAGATACGATTATTCGAGCCTTGTAATTCGTTTTTTATAGTTGTTGACAATTCGTAACTATAAAAATGAACCTCAAGGAACGAATAATCGTATCTCCTCTTCCCAAATTGTCCATTTTTGTGTACGATTAGAGAGAATTGACTGTACTCCTCTCTATAATGAAATGTATAATTTTTCTATGCATTGAACGAATTACAGTAATTTCTCCCTAACTGACGCTCAGATTGTGCAGGAAAATGGACAATTTGGGGAGAGGAAAATACGATTATTCGAGCCTTGTAATTCGTTTTTTATAGTTGTCGACAATTCATGACTATAAAAATGAACCGCAAGGAACGAATAATCGTATCTCCTCTTCCCAAATTGTCCATTTTTGTGTACGATTAGAGAGAATTGACTGTACTCCTCTCTATAATGAAATGTATAATTTTTCTATGCATTGAACGAATTACAGTAATTTCTCCCTAACTGACGCTCAGATTGTGCAGGAAAATGGACAATTTGGGGAGAGGAAAATACGATTATTCGAGCCTTGTAATTCGTTTTTTATAGTTGTCGACAATTCATGACTATAAAAATGAACCGCAAGGATCGAATAATTGTATCTCCTCTTCCCAAATTGTCCATTTTTGTGTACAATTAGAGAGAATTTACTGTACTCCTCTCTATAATGAAATGTATCATTTTTCTATGCATTGAACGAATTACAGTAATGCCTCCCTAACTGACGCTCAGATTGTGCAGAAAAATGGACAATTTGGGGAGAGGAAGATACGATTATTCGAGCCTTGTAATTCGTTTTTTATAGTTGTTGACAATTCGTAACTATAAAAATGAACCGCAAGGATCGAATAATCGTATCTAATCTTCCCAAATTGTCCATTTTTGTGTACGATTAGAGAGAATTTACTGTACTCCTCTCTATAATGAAATGTATCATTTTTCTATGCATTGAACGAATTACAGTAATTTCTCCCTAATCGACGCTCAGATTGTGCAGGAAAATGGACAATTTGGGGAGAGGAAGATACGATTATTCGTGCCTTGCAGCTCGTTTTTTTATAGTTGTCGACAATTCGTAACTATAAAAATGAACCGCAAGGATCGAATAATCGTATCTCCTCTTCCCAAATTGACCATTTTTGTGCACAATTAGGGAGAATTTACCGTACTCCTCTCTATAATGAAATGTATCATTTTTCAACGAATTATTAGTAGAGTCGTTTCTAATAGCGTTCAAAAGGGAGTACTCTATTTCAAGGATAATTTATACGGTATTCAATGTCAAAAACTTGTCATTGAAAAATACTTTGTTAATAATAAAAATATGCAGGAATATACAACGTTACGTCGTCGAACAAATTTAGCATCGAACGATTAACCCTTTGCGCTCGAGTCAGACTCGACGTTCACTTTTGCATTAATAGTTTATTTTCGTAGCTTCGCATTACATTCGTTAATAAATCACGTGGCAAATTACACAATTACATGGTAGGTAGAAGAATCGTACATTTTTAACTTCTAGTTAAGTTGCAAAGTTTGCGTTCTAGCAAATTCCGAAATAAAAGTAAGAAAATACTTCGGAGCGCAAAGGGTTAACACAGACTAACAACAATATTAGAAGCCCTGTTCCCCTACTTTTTGCTTTCTCCCGTCTGTGACCTTGCTCGTGGGAGTGTCGGGTCGTAAAAGGGGTGTGCCTTGCACAGAGAGGGGGTAACAGAGGATTCTCGTTGGGCTGGAAGTATAGAGCCTTTACCTTACTAGGGGAGGACATCATGTTGTCAAGATGAGGATAGCCGTGTATCTCGTTCGGATCGATCTTCCACAGCAGCCCTTCGATTTCCTGCTCGATCTTCCACCTCCGGTATATGCTCATGGTGATCACCGCGGCGCAGAAGAGCAAAACGGCGAGCACACCGGCAGCGACGATGCTGCGCAGGTGCGTGTCGTCTTTCGGACAGTGTTCATTGAGAAAACCGCAGCCTGGCTCCGCTTCCGGTTTATTTTTTAGGGGCCAGTCCATCGACTCCGACGGCCTGTACACCTGCGCAACGGACCGATCGATGTCTTTTGTTACCGTCTGGACGCGGGTCTCCACGGGCGGCGGGTTGTCCCGCCGAACCGTGATCGCGATTTAGGGGGAAGGGGTGTTTGTGTGTGTGTGTGTGTGTGTTTGCGATGGTCGTTTAATTGACCCGACCGTGAACGTATATCCGCGCGAATAGTTGCTTTAAACAACTCACTCACTAGAGTTTCACCCTGTTGGAATTGGCCCACGGGCTTCATCTGATAATCGCAGGAGAAGTTGTTGAAGCGGAACGGGTCCTTCTTCAGGGCCAGCACCGAGAAGTTCCCCTCCGAGTCGCCGAACTTGTCGAACTTGATCGTCGCGCCGCTGACACCTGTTGGCAAACGCGTCTTGTCACACGTGAGGCTCGACGATCGTTATCTGGCCCAGCGGAATAGGCTCGCTGCTCCTCGAGTCCCCGCGTTAATGGGCGAACGGTCTCTCTCTCTCTCTCTCTCTCTCTCTCTCTCTCTCGAGTTCGAGCGATCCCAGTAGCAATTATCAAAGCTGACTATGTAAGCAAAATCGTGATCGGATATCTCTCGTTAATCGGATCTCGCTCTTGTCGAGTCGTCGATCGTACCGAGAGCACCGGCAGCCACTCGACGCCTATCTCGAGCTTCGGCCGATTCAGAGATTGCCCCGCTCGCGGATTATACGTACTTACTTTGATACGTATGATTCCTGATAATCGTCTCGATGATCTGGGTGCCATTGCTCGCGATTTCCTCGAGCGTGTGCTCCGGCTGGTCCCGCAAGAGCTGGTCCAGGGCCCGCGCGTACAGCTTCACGGAATCGTACAGGTACGCCGCGTGAATCGACACGTACTGCAACAGGAAACCAGGATCATTGATTTCGATCAACCTGTCGCAGCTAGATCAGTGTCCGCTCCGCAACGCGGACTATGTATATTGAAAAGCGAGTTTTTCGATTCGTGTCCATTGGTCAGGGTTCTAACAATACAGGAAATTCTACCTTGATCGAAGCTCAGCTTGGCTCAGCTGGCTCGGATAACGAAATCGAACTTTCTGTTGCGGTAGATCAATTAAGGTAGGACTGATTATTTTAAAAAAGACTGTCGCGTGGATTTTTTTACACAAGACTACGCGAAACAATTAACACTAGAACTACCGAGTCCAAAACGCGACTGATGTACATGGTTTTGTAACAATAATAATATTGGATTTACGTAAACTTCGTTCCAATTCTATTAGAATATATGCTTCGATAAAAAAAAGTATAGTAAATTCTCTCCAATTGTCGCTCAGCCAGTAGACAGAAAATGAACAATTTTGGAAGACGAGATGCAAAAACGAGCCGCGAGGCTCGAATAATTGCATCTCCTCTCCCAAAATTATTCATTTTTATTTCCAAGCCGATCGACAATTGGAGAGAATTTACTGTATATCTAAAAATTGCTCATAGAAACGTTTTAATAGTGCAGTAAATTCTCCCTAATTGACGCGCAGATTGTGCAGAAAAATGGACATTTTGGGAAGAGGAGATACGATTATTCGAGCCTTGCGGCTGGCTTTTATGGTTGTCGGCAATAGGTAACTATTAAAAACACGCCCCAAGGCTCGAATAATCGTATCTCCTCTTCCCAAATTGTTCATTTTTCTGCACAATTTGAGCGCCAATTAGGGAGAATTTACTGTATTCCATTTATAAATCTAGATCATCGGCCTAGAAAAATAAGTTCAATTTAGGGCAGTGCGTACAATGCTCTCACCAACGATCCCCTATTTTTCAGGCACGTCTTGAACCGATAAATTTCGCGCTTCATCCACTAGATCACGAATTATCATAGTCTAATTCAGTCTAATGTCTTCCTTAAACAAAACTCAACCATTTGAAGTCGCTTATCGCTTCGAGGTCGCCTATTGCTGCGCGCTCGAAAAACCGCGAGAAATATAAACTCGTTCGCGTTCCGACGACCCGAATAAATCCGAAATAACCCTAAACGAATTCAGCATTTCCATGTCGAAAATGGGTAAAATCGCCGCTGGACGATCTAACACGAAAGCCAGATAACATCTGTTCGGGCGCTACCTTCTCGTACTTCCTCAGCAGTTCGGGGATGATGAAGTTGAAGGGCTCCTTGCTGCTGTACTCGCGGACCTTCTTCGTGAACTCTTCGTAGTTCTGCGTGGGCGGCGTGGACACCACCACCATCAGTGATCGCGCTTTCTTCAGGAAGTCCTTCGGCTCCAAGCAGTTGCGTAGGTTCTCGAAGTGGTCCGGTTCTGAAAGAGCGGCGGGCCGGTCAGGAAACGGAAGCTTTTAGAGGCCTGGGGAGGGGGAGCGGGGGCCGGAACGCGATCTTTGAAAACATGATCGCGAGTGTCCGTCCGGTGAACTGGGTCACGAGCCAGCGCCTGACCCAACGGCGTTTAGCTAATCAGGCATTCGATACGGAAATGACGAGGTAACGAGGAACGGTGCGCCGGCCCCGAAGAAGCCGCCAAGAAGAGAGAAAGAGAGGGAAGGGACGTATAGTAATCCGAGGGACCTGGGAACAGGGTCACAATCCGGAATTTCCGCGGTTCTTGGTCTACTCACTCCATAAGTACTTTTGCGCCTCGCGCGGCGAGTACGTCATCATGTCCACGTGTATCACCATGTACTCCCCGTTGTCCAGCAGCCGTTGGTTCTGCATCGCGTTCATCATTTCGATCAGCGACATCGCCGTGCCCAGGAATATGTATACTGCGGGCAGAGATCCGCCGGTTCCGTTAGAGGGACGGCAGGATCGAACGCGGGCCGGGACACGACGCGAGCCGATTTCCAGAACGGAACTGACTTTCACGCTTGTTTCTGCTGCGTAGGAAAGCGCGCCGCTCGGTTCCCCGCGCGATCGTTATCAATGAGATCATCGAACGGAACAGCGGCCCAACTGTATCGCGAAGGAAACGCGCGGAAATGCCCGGGACCGGACTGGTGAACTGTAACAGCCCGAGAGCTGGCCGAGATCGTTCGATGACCGAGCGTGCTACCGGCATGAATCACGGATCGCAAATTCTTCGGGGTGTTTCCGCGAGCCGCGGAGCAGCCTGTCTGGAGATCGTGCTCGTCGAGCATCGGCGTTTCGGAAAAAGGGCGTCGGATCCTCGACCGGGAATACTTAACGCATTCGTCGGAATCTTTGAGATAATATAGTTTTTTTTTGTTTTAAGATTCCACGACTAAGCCTGGCGAAGACTAGAAACGGCTGAAGTATGATATTGCTCTAGTGGGATTGAGAAGATTGGATTTACGTAGATTTCTCGCTATTTTTATTTCGATGTAGTCTATAATCTGAAAATATTTCATTGAATTAAAGAGTTTCAATCGGTTAAATGAAACTTGCGAAGCAAAGTTGTATGACGTCGATTATACTATTTCCAACGTTCTTACATCTTGCGAATCTGAATGAAATTAAGAATTTTTTATGGATCAGAAATTAAATTTTAAACAATTCAGCTGTTCACGTTACAAAGGAATCTGTCGACAGTAAATGATTAACTCGAAATTCAAGAATCTGGTATAAAAATTGCCTATCGTTTCTCTATTATTAAATCGTTCGTTAGCTAACATAGTTATTTTTATCCAAGTGACGAATAGATAAAATAAGACGGCGTGCAAAATATACGATTTGAGCAGGATTAAATTTCTGAATAAATGCTATCAAGCAACATCTGCGAGGGATTAAACAAATAT
Source organism: Megalopta genalis (assembly GCF_051020955.1). NCBI lineage: Eukaryota > Metazoa > Arthropoda > Insecta > Hymenoptera > Halictidae > Megalopta > Megalopta genalis. The sequence continues at coordinate 27,319,297 of NC_135013.1, read as the reverse complement.
CTTTAACGCGAGCCTACATTACAATAGAAATGGCGAAAAATCGAATTCAACTCAGAGCGCATCGGTCGCTTTTAGTCTTCGGTATATTTAGTGTTAAAACAATCAACAAGCATCCTCTCTACAGAAATGTGTATTTTGATCCGTGGAGGCCTCGAAGAGATCGTTCAGAAATTTACGAAGATCTGTGAGCCTAGAGCAAGCTTCCAGAACATTTCCCGAAATATCCGAGTTAAATAGTCCCCAGGAAGATCCGATCGACCCTACAGGAATCGCAAGGGTAGTTTAGACTGACTCCTAGTCATGTTTTTGGTCTCCTGTATCAGCTGGAACCACGCGCTGCCTTGACAACAGGGCATCCGCTCCTCGCAGCAAGTGTGCCGGTCCTCGACGGTCTTGTAGTGGTTCACGGTGAGATTGTGCTTGATCGCCTGCTCCTCCAGGGAACGGGCGACCGTCGACCAAGCGCTCTCCGTGATGATCGTGAATTTGTTCCAGCCATAGTTGAGCAGCAACGCGATCACCGACTTCGTCACCTGCGTGTCCGGTGGCTCGGTCCTCGCGAACGTGTTCACCTTCGAGGCCTTGTAGTCCGAGCATTTCTGGAATCAAACAGGTACCGGGTCAGTGGTCAGCGAGGTCTGGGTCCCTGTCGACCGTGACGATACTTTAACATTATACCCGAGATTCGCGATAATTAAAAGGACCGATTCGACGATGTCGAATGATCAGTCGATAACGAGAAACATACTTCTGACGAATATCGCTCTCTTTTTACATCTTCCACGCCGGGTGAACGATTATTTCCTTTCACGACGATATCGGATAAAAATCTCTTAACATTATATTTGATAAAATGTGGCGAGATTCGATTCGTTTAAACTTCGTGCAATTTTTATTGTATCACAGAAACATTTTTATAATATCCAGCAGTTGCGAAGAAATCTTGACTCGTTTGGTAGTTCTGGTGTTAACCCTTTGCACTCTAGTGGTGACTCCGAGGCACCATTAAAATTTGTTAAATCACGTTCTCAGATAATTTTTATATTAACAAAGTTAAGATCTAACTATTGTGCGAGTCGCAAGAGTCAATTTCACATGCATAAAATGCATTTTGTCATATAAAATAAAGATATTATAAGTCAGAAAAATGATTTTAGATTCACATTTAAAATATAGCCTCGAGTGCAAAGAGTTAAGGATGAACCGTGCGAGGAGACATACTTAAAATAAAATCACTGCGTATTATTTCGAGAATGACATATTTTTCGTCTCATACTTCAAAATCACAAATGACGAAATAATCCGCCAATTGCAATCGCCGCTGTTTCGAACGGATGGATATTATTTTTATCTTCAAATAACCGCGTCGAAGATAACTGTTCGGAACGAATCGTTCCGAACAGTCGTTCCCTTGTTTTCATTTCGAACGAAATCTGCCCGGATCAGCCGGTAGCCGGTAGCCGGTGCAATAAAAGTGCAGGCCCCGGAGAAAAGCCTCGGCGCGCGCGTGGTTAAATTCTCATGCTATCGAACCGCTAGAGCCGCACAATAGAAGACCTAGACGCGACATCAGAAAAGTCATCGGGCAAAACTGTTCCGGGAAGCGAAGCCTCGAATCAGCGGAATCGGCGACCGGGTGGCAAAGAGGCTGGCCAGAAGAATAAAAGCCAGAAAATTGAAAGGGGACAGGGGGTGGGCATGGTTGGACCGGCGAAGTCCACGGAAGAAGCAGAAGAAGAAGAAGAAGAAGAAGAAGAAGAACAAGAAGAACAAGAAGAACAAGAAGAAGAGGTTCCCGAGGAAGAGTGCGGCCGGGGGAGACGGGCGGGGGGCCAGAAAGAGAGAGTAGAGGAGATCGAAAGAGAGTAGAAGGCAGGAGAGTAACGCGGCAAAGTGGGCTGCGCGCTGTGTCGAGTGCCATGGTGTGTGGCGCGCGGTTAAATATAAACCTGTGGCAGCCACCGCGAAGGAGGGCAGGAGGAGAGTGGAATGAACGGGGCAAGCTCTCTTCTGGTGCTCGCGTGGAAGTGCACGGGGCGGTTGCTCCGTACCGTTGAAATGTGACATGCGCTCATTAACATATAAATTAAACGTGACAACTGGGGGCCAGTCCGGGCCTGGAACCGGTGACGACCGCGTCTCGCCCGATCCGTTTTCCTTTTCCCGATATGACCCCCCCGTCCCCCATCCTTCGCGATTCTTCCCGCTATCCGTCTTTTCCCGGGTTTGATCGATAGGCCGCCGCCGCCGCATCCAGCGCCGAGCGCGAACCTGTTCGTCATTTTTCCAGCCGCAACATTGTTGCGCCGACTGGTTTGTCACGGATACCTATTACCCGTCGGTACACCTTATTGTATACACCGGGGCGTACTTGCGGCGGTACTAATCGAGCAAAACGAGCAACAGCCGCGCGATTATTCACGCACCGGCGTTCGTTTCACCTTAGGAAATTATCCGGCATAAGCTCGGCAAAGAAACCTTCCTGGTTGCGTTTGCATTGGGAAACCGGGAGAAACAGGTAGAAGCGCGATAACCTCGGTGCCTCGAAGGATCGGCTTTTGCCGATCTCTTTACCGCGCCGATTGATTCTTTTTTACTGCTTTTTCGACGCTTGGACGAGCGTCGACGCTGCGACCGTTTCGGCTCCGTTGGTTATATTTATCAGGTTTTCACTGAAACAGTTAGAAAGACCGAAAAGATCTCGTAATTGCTGTATGTGTATATTAGATCTCGTTTATGCGTTCCGATCGTAGTTATAATTTGCACGATGAATACATTGTATTTCCTTTAATCCTTCGCACTCGAGTGGTGACTCTGAGGCAACATTAAAATTGTAACATCGCGTTTCAAGATAATTTTTATATTATAAAAGTTCAGATGTAAAAAATTGTTAACAGTCTAATTGTTGTATTTAGTCACAAGACTAAATTTCATATGCATAAAATGCACCTTGTCATATAATAAAATGGAAATACCGTAAGTCAGAGAAATTAATTTAGATTTACGGTTAAAATGGCTTCGAGTGCAAAGGGTTAATAAATGAGTCCTATATTTCGGTCGAAAATACGCGCGACGCGATGACATATTTTTGTAACACATTCCATTGCTGACAAGATTTGTCCATCTGGTTAACATTTCAATACTATCCAACTGATAACAATTAATAATAATCTAGTTTTAAGTATTAAGAGCCGTTTTTAACGCTAGATTTACGGAGCACAGAAAACAGCTGTTTTATATTAGTTTATAAAAAGTAACAAAAAGACGTCTTTTTCTGATTTTTAACAAGCGTTATTGCAACGTTTGCCGCGAGTAACATATAAATCGAATGAACAAACTCACATAAATGTATCTTTGCGATACGAATGATGCGATAAATTGAAAAATTAGTGACCCGTCATTTTGACGGGTTCCGTCAAGATCTGGCGTTAACCGATCGCGAATAATAATATTAATAATATAATAACAATATAATAATAATCAGCCGAAAGTGGTATCCCGAAACGCCTCGCTAATATTTCCAGTGCCATAGCGCGATATCTTTTCTATCGTTCTCTATTGTCCTTCTTTATTTCCGCGGTTTATTTACAATGCTATTGTATAACACGTCACAAACATAACGACAGCATGCGACTAGGGATATTATAAGCAAGCGGCGAACGTTCGATCTCTTCCGTTTGCATTGTTGCCTTAGCTCCGGGAACTGGAGCAACAAGGTGGCATGGCACACACACACACACACTGTGTGCAACGCCGCGCGGATGCGGTTTCACTGGCGAAAAAAAAATCTCATTCGCCTATACGCGCAGGAAGTTTCTACCCGTTCCGTTAAATTATGTAACTTCTTCGACGGTTACACGGCTGCCTGCGGCGCACAATGCAGCGCGTTTGAATTGGGATGCAGCGCGTTGCATGAGAAATAGTCACAGGATATCGATTGTACCTGTCGAGGATATCGTATCGCGAGGCGTCTGCAGAGGCGAGTTAGGCTTCGATAAAACCTAGAGGAACGTGGGGCACTTCCCGGGCGCTATAGCGGCCAAGAAGACAGTTAAAGACAGCCGTTTCATTGATACGAAGCTTTATAAAACGCAGGAATCGTTCGTTTTTATCTGCGGTTTTCGCGCGTTTGTGCGGCAAGAAACGTTTCGAATTAATATTCCAAGGAACACATTTTTCTGCGATTTCTGCTTCTTGTAATTCAGAAGATTATCTGCCCTATAAAACAGCGGGCTAATTGCCATGTCACGTTATACCGATCGTCAACCCTTCGCACTGTAACAACGAGTCAGATTCCTGGTGACGATTTCATTCGTAATCCGCCAAAACGCATTTCGCCCGAATAGAAAGAGACTCTGCCGTCATCAAAATCTAAGATTGGAAATATATGAAGAGATACAAAAAATCGAAATTGTCTGGCGTTCTATCGGGGAAATGATTAAACACAAAAAAGCGCTGATCAACGCAACAGTAGACAAAATTATAGCACAAACGGTCGATCTCGGCTAAACAAGGTAAAACTGTTCGGCAAGAGTGAAGGAATTTTTTCAGAAAAGCACTTACTGATTCTATGAAGTCCAATCAGGATTTCTAGCGGTGCCCGAAGTCCTTTTAGCCATCAAACTTTTTGCCAGCAGGAAAAGTTCATTAGGCGCCCGGTTTTGCCCCACTTTCCGGCACGGGAACACGAAGGTGTAATTTTTATCCGAGAGACATACACACACACACATACACACACACACACACACACACACACACAGAGAGAGAGAGAGAGAGAGAGAGAGAGAGAGAGAGAGAGAGAGAGAGAGAGGGAGAGAGAGAGAGAGAGACGGAAGAGGAGAGAGTGTGAGAGATGGGGCTGGAAGGCGACAGAGAAAGAGAGTGGTCCGCCGCTAAGCTGGTCTTTTTACGATCCTCCCACGATTCCAGGAAGCCGTGATCGTCAGCAATTTACCCACCTGTCCGCGACTGCTCCTTTTTTTCCGCGCTCGGTCCCGTCGCCGGTCGTAAATTCGCCGAGCTCTTTTTGCGCGGATTTCGCATGGAAACGGCCAAATTGGACGGGAGGCGGGCCCGGCAAAAAGGGGGCCCGAACGGGTGCGCTTCTTTCGATGGAATCCGCCGGGACCGGACGCGAGAACGGCGAGCGGCGCGGAGCGGGCCCGCGCGAGCTCGATTCGCCGAAAGGAAGTTGACTATGCTCGGTGATAGCGAGATTATTGTAATCGTCGCTTCAGAAAAATACGAAATTGATCCGGCCCGGCGGCGTCACCGGGAGGAAGTGGCCGGGGCCGCATCGGGAATGACAAAATGATTATTGTTCGCCGCCTCTTGGCCGCGAATAGGCTCGGCTTCCCGCGAATGCCCGCCGCGGTTCGTCATAAAGGAAGCCATGGCGTCAGGTCGATGATATCAACCGCCTCGACCTTGGAGGAATTAGGCGAACAACGCTCTGGATTCAATCCACTCCAATTCACTCTCCGATTCTGTAATCCCTCGAACGGCTCTACTGGCAAGACGTCCTGTTAACGCGCGTTAGGCGCGCTCGATTTACCATTCAGGCTAGATCGCGGCATGGAATGCTTCATTTTTTAACCTACCCAGTACTAACAGCTGTCATACCAACAGAATTTACACCGACTCGATCGTTTCTCGCTGTAAAACTATATCGGTCTCCATTGCATTAAAAACCGTGTGCAACGTCCAACTGCAATTAGCACAAAGTTTTGGTTATTTTTTCGGAAACAGCAGTCTGGCAATTCGTTAGGTTCGCATACTGACGTTGCTTCAACTCTTTGTCCTTCGATTTCTTTCACAAAGAAACGTGTTATCTTGATTAGGACTCTTTTGTCATTACCAGTTCCTCTAATTGGTGATTGTTCATCTAATAGAACGAGGAAATTGTTGTGTTTCTTGTATAACTCAATTTACTTTCGTTCGTAGGTTTCGATGATGGAACGATCAAATTTTGCCACGATTTAGAAGAAACGAATAACGTTCATATTTAGCAGATCGTGCATGAAATCTTCGTCACGAGTCTGACTCGTTGTAGCGCAAGGGTTAAGTAGAATCGATCGATCATGAGCAGACGTAGTCTAGCACACACGTAGTCGCTGCAAACTCGATTTTCTCGAAGGTGTCGAGCAAAGCAGTGTTACCTTATTCTTTACGACCTGTTCTCACACGTAGAATCACTATCCTTGTATAGTGCTCTCCTCCAGCACCCAATAGTTTGGTGTATGTACACGGGGAATATATTTCACGAAGCGAAGTACTCCTATCAATTCCCTGCGTGGAAACAAACGCACAGCTGGCTATTTGCACACTATTTCTCTCTGCAATAAAATATGTGTATAATTTTCGCATTGGGTTCGCATAATATAATATATAATATATATAATATTATATATATTAATATTATAATATTATCTATATAATATTATATATATTGAGATATTATAATATTATCTATATAATATTATATATATTGAGATATTATAATATTATCTATATAATATTATATATATTGAGATATTATAATATTATCTATATAATATTATATATATAATATTCGCATAAGGTTCGCATTGAACGAGCTTTTAGGAGAACAGCTTTTAATTTCTTGTTCTATAACGTCGTGTCAGACTCGCGGTGAAGATTTTGAACAGGATCAAGTGAACAAAATCTTTGAATAAAATTTTTCTTTGAACAAAAGCTTTGAACAAAATAACCGCAATAAAAAAAAATGGCAAACACGTATAAATAAACATTGTAAATTTTACTGCAAACACGTATAAATAAACATTGTAAATTTGACTGCAAACGATGCAGTCAAAAGAGCAAAATGAGGCCAAAGAAAGTTGAGCAAATAAAAATAAGACAAATAGATAAGACTTTACAAATTTAATAAACAAGATTATTAATAAATAAGATTTAATTCTCCTTTGTTAATCGCAGAGACAGACAAAAAACACACATTTCCTTACTTTCGTCAGAACATATCAACGCCGAAGATGTCGCAATTAGCGTAGAAGCGAAAGAAATCGAAAGTCGAATGGTTGAGGTAGAGACAAATGCAATCATGGTTGCTCGCCAGTGGAGGAAGCGTTCGAATGCGACGAAAGAAAGTGCGAGCTACTTGGAGAGAGTATGTGTACTACGCTACAATTTCCGAGCTGATATTTACAAACCGCTCGCTATAACAGAACCTGCCAGATGATTTCACAGAGAAGAGATTCATAGCACCTGTACCATAATCTCGGCGACGATATTTGCGAAACAAGATTTGCTCGAATCCGACACTGCTCACTGTAAACAGATCCTACGAGATAATTTCACGGAAACGAGATGATTTCACAGAGGTCAGCGCGCGGAGCGTCGTTTTAGGGTTAAATATCGGAAAGTAGCGCGGTCCCAGCGGCACGTAACGAAGGGCCGGCGACCACGCAACCGTGTCCCCACGGTTTTGCATAAAACGGCCACCGGTGATCGATGATCCGGTAGACGAAACTGGTCTGGGTTTAGAAAACCAGTCCCCCGTTCCAACAAAGAGGAGGCGCGCGCGCGCGCGCGATCGCGCGACCGCGGGCCGCACACACAGACGCGCCACCAGGGATCGTATTGTTTTAAGTCCGGGCCAGCTCGTCGGGTCGGTGAGGAACGAGTCCTCTCGGGGTCGGTAGACAAAACTGACCAACCTGGTTGGTTATCCTGGCCGGTGAACGAGGTGGGCTTTGGTCATTGCCGGCTCGCGACGTGCTGTTATTCTGGGCTCCACTCGGCTATATTTAGACGAGACCACCTTGAGGGAGCTCGAGAGAGGCTCGAGTGCTCTCCGCGGCCTGCAACCGCAGCCTTTTCTCTATTGGCCGATTGTGTGTTAGTTGTGCAACGCGTTCGCGATCCTATGGAGAAGCGATCGTGGAATTCGCCTGCCCACGCCGAGTTTTCCGCACGACCGTGTTCCATGATTATTCTCGGCAAGGTGCACACCCACGAAATTCGCCCGACTCGGTCGCGACCGGCCACGGGCCAATGCTCGGGGAAATTTCCGCTGACACCGTCGGTGAAACTGCGCTAGCCCGAGAACGGCCTCTCTCTCTCTCTCGGACCAACGGGAATCTTCCGAGTACGGTGGGACATCGACTGTCCGGTCCATCGGTATCAGAATTTTCCATATACATTTCCTGCGCAATCGGCTCAATTTAAGGCAACTCGTACGGTATTCGATTTATTTATGTTTTATTATATATATTATATATTATTATACAATGTTTATTAATATTATATATAATATATAATTATATATAATTTTTATTAATATTATATATAATATTACATGTAATATATTATATACATATATTATGTTATATATATTATACATATATTATTATAGAATTTTTATTAGTATTATGCATAATATTGTATATAATATATTATACATTAGTATATAATTTTTATTAATACTATATGTAATATATTATGTTATATATAATGTTATATGTATATACTATATTAAGTACTTTAATTAAATAACTGTTTTATTATCCAAACGTTCATGTAGAGATTGCACTATATAAAGGAGGGTAATCAAAATCGAACCTAGATTAGATCAATGTTAGTGATCGTCGACCCCGAACGTGGCTAATATCGTTGCCAATAATTCTTTCCTTCAACGATGAAGAATTTTTAAAAATGATTTTAGACGTACACTTTGACTTAATCGTCCAGTAAAAAGCATGGTATTGCACTCGGCAGAGAGATCCGGATGGACTGTGACGCGTCAATCAACTAAAAATACACAACGAACTAAACGCGCAGATCTCCGTTCCGAGATTCGTGCATCTTCTCTAATACATTGTAATCGAACACACACCGTTCCAAAACGGAGCCACGCGCAAACAACTGTCGCTTTAACATTTCACATGGCTGAATGGAAAGACCGGCAGCGCGAACTGAACACGCGCGATTTGAACAGTTTCCAAATGCCAGCGCGTGCAATTCGTCGAGTCGTCGAGGATCGGCCAACCAAGTTGAAGCGACGATAAATCACCGGGCAATTTGCTAGGTAGCACGATAACCGCGAACTATGCGAATCGCTCGTACGTAGCACGGTATCCGTGGCTTCCTAACTGTTAACGAAGATGACGGCGCGCGATAAGAGGGCCCCGACGGAACGGAAACTTTGGGAACGTAAAATCGGTCCAGCCCGAGGCAGCGGGGCCCGGGGCTCGCGAAGAAACACGGGCCCCGGGCCCGTTTCGGTTCGCATTGTGCATTCACCGCGGCGAGTTTTCAAATTTATATGTTACTGCTTTATAATTGCCCGTCGCATCCATAATACATGAAGCCCCGGATATTTCGTGGTGGCGAACCGCGCGCGCGACCCGCCGTTTCTCAAAATTATGCCCCTCTAAACCCGCGAACGCGGCGCGAACCGGCTCGCCCGGCGCATCGACAATCGGGGTCCCCCGTCCGTTGAATAACAATGGAGAGATCGCCGTTTCGCGTTCCTGCGTGCCAGGTTCGATCGCGCGCGAAACCGGCGGCGGACGCTCGCGAAACGTCGCGCTGATAAAAGCCGACGAACGCGCCGATGCGGCGGCTGGGCCCCGCGTCCCACGGGATCATCCTCTTCCGGTTTGCCCGAGACGGAAGTCACACCCGAGGAGGAAGACTCGGGAGGAAGTTAAGAACTCGCCGGAATATTAATTCTATGTTTTATTCTTTTCCGTGCAAACTAGTCGGCGGAGGTTGTTCCAGCTTGGAAGTCCTTCGCGAAAGTAGATTCGTGCCTTCGTCGGCTTCGGACCACCTGTTGATCGGGATCCTCGCGCAAGCTCGGCTCCCTCGACTGTGATCGAGCGCGTTTAACTTTTTCACTGCTGCGGCCGTATGTTTACGATGCGTCGATTATATCTATTGTAATATGTTATAGATTATGATGGATTATGATAGACTATAATAGTTGCAATCGACATATCGTACGGCTGCAGCAGTCAAGATCGAATGTTTTATCTGACGAATATGACGGAATTAGAATTTCAGGATATTTCGAGCCGTTTTTTTAAACTTTTTATAAGGGGTAGGGTAGGGTTAGGTCAGATTCGCAGGTTTAGGTCATGGTTATGTCAAAGTTATGAGAAGGTAATATTAAGGTAATGTCAAGGTAATATCGAGGAAATGTCAAGATAATATCAGGTTATGCTTATTGGCAGGTCATGACAAGGTTATATCAAGGTTATGCCAAAGTTACGTTTATAATATCAAAATGTGCTATCTGCAATGTGTCGGAATAAGAATCGCAGGATATTTTGAGCCGTTTTTATTAAAACCTTATCTAATGCGTAGGAAAATAAATCGTACTTAATTACTTAATTTCGTGTTAATTATTATATTGCACATAAGCATTACAGAATTTCTATAGATTCATTAGAATCATATAAGCCTTTTAACCCTTTTATATGAAAATTACTTTGTAAAGTGGTCTACCGTTCGTAAGGCAATGTAAACAAGCTGCGTTGCGAACTAACGGGCCACAATAAATTCTCCCTAATTAACCCTTAGCCTGGAAACAAAAATGGGCTATTTGAGAATAGGAGGCTCGAATAATCGCGTCTCCTCTTCCCAAATTACCCATTTTTGTGTATCAGCTGAGAGTCAAAATTAGGGAGAATTTATTTGATCTTCCAAATATTCGCTCGGCGAACTCACTTGATCTTAACCTTCCGCTCAATTTTTTAAATCTTCTCTTATTAAATACGATTATTTAGACATTTTGACACATCGTGCACACAGTTTCGAATATATACGAGTCAGTGATCTTTTGTTCAATTGTCTGCATTGACGGCTGCACTGTGCGTCGCGGTCACCGATACCCAAAATTTCGCGCTCGGATCGACGATTCGGCGAGTAAAGGACTCTGGTGGTGTTCACACGGTTCACCGCGTCGATACGTTGTTTTCCGGGTGGCAAATGCGTAACGTGGTCTCGCGGTGTGCGAGATGACAAGCGGCAACGGTAACGTCGTCGCGCCAGAAATACAACGCCTGCACTCGCGAGACAACACGCCGGCTACCACGGCGTAGAACGGAAAGATCGGTTCCGGGAATTGGCGAGCGTGCGAACGGATCACGTCCCGGCCCGTTAATGGTGGCTATTAGTGTTCTCGGGGGAGACCGTTTACGTGCACCGAGATCTTGCCAAACGACACGCTCCGTGTCGCAGATAAATTCGTAGCTCTCGGAGGTCTCGACCGGTTGAAACGTGCGCCGGGCCTTTATCTTGAATATCAATCGATAATCCACGGACTCGTTAGCTGCGTCGCTCCCGTTGCCGTTTCTCCCGTTCGCGGGGCCCCGAGGCTGGCGCGAACAACGGGCCCCGGCGGTGGCGCGTGGGGTGGGGGGAGGGGGCGGCGGCCAGGTGAGAAGTTCAATTTTCTTTCGCGTTGGATCGGTGAAACGCGACCGGCCTGAGCGACGAGGTACATATCCCGATCGAGACGAGACGATAGACCCCACGGGACCAAAAAGGGACGACGCGCGCCGGAGAAATTTGATCGGGACGAGAGAATTCCGTCTTTCCGGGGGAATTAGAAAGCAGCCGGACGAGCAGCCTGTGGACCGTCTCGCGTCGCCCGATAATTGAGCTCGAGGAACCGGCGCGCGGTGCGTTGTCCTGCGAACGAAAATCGGTGGCAGATCGACTTTACGTTATTCATTCTAAGAGCAGAATTTACGTACGCGTTGTACAATCGAGGCAATTGCATGTGCGAGCAAATGAAAGTGCCTCGGACAGAGTATGTCGCTTATTTATTATTATGATTTTATTATGTTTTTTGACATAAAAGAGGAAACCTGTCATTGAAGAAGGAAATTGTTTCTCCATTGTTTAACGCTATCTGAATTAATTTGACGACTGTAACAAAAGAAGCGATCACGTTAGAAAACGTAGGACATAGTTATTAATTTCTATTAAGCAACGTTAAAGACGTCCTTTAACCCTTTGGGTAGAAATAGAGTTAAATAGAAATCGCTAAAATGTGTTTTTTTTATATTTTCGATAGAAATAGTGTTAAGTCATAATCCACCGATTGCAATGGAATCTTCTCCGAGAAGTGTGCATTTCGATTTCATTTTACTCTGTTGTATTCTTTGTCTTGATCACCTTCTTCTGTTTTCCTTTTAATTGTTTCGAATATATTCCAAAGGTATCCAGAAGCATAATGTTATTAATTCCGATTAACTTTCATTGAAGTACTCCTCGAATCTCCTCGATCATCTCCGCTGCATCTGTTCGTTACTACGTTGTGCGAAAAGATCGCGCAAGAGTTAGCCGTCAAGAGCTGCCAAAAGATTTGTCATAATTTTGTTTCCGGTTCAGTTGCGAGCTGCCACGAATAGAAGAAGAATGCTCGAGCTTTCGACGCAACTAAATGTAAACATTTATTTTTTCATTATTTTATATTATATTATATTTATTATTATAATATAATATTACAATAATAATAATATTAATATATATATAATAATAATAAAATATTATAATATATATTATATAATATATTATAATATTATAACATAATATTTTTATATTATATTATATCTCTTTTTTTATTAATTTTATTAATAAAATAATTCGTATCAAGTGCATACAATAAATAACAGAGTTCAACTGAACTTCAAGTCGAACTTCAACTGATTCGACCGCCATGCGTGCCTCCCTCGCAAGATTACGTCAAGGAAAAATTCAAATTCCTCAAGGACTTCGAACAAAGTTGTAAAGAGATATCTCGAAGATAATTCATCGGCGACAATTAATAGTAAAGGTAGAAATCTCTAACGAGCCGTTCGCTTAAGTAAACAGAGTGGTTCAGGAGTTACGAATATCGTCCCTAACGCTAATTAACCGAACGCGGTGTGCGGCTCGGCGTCGCGGGATCGCAGCGTCACACCAATTAAACGTTCCTGGCTTCCTTTGACGGTGATCCAGCGGCAGCCGGGGGATACCCCGGACCCCCTCGATCGCCCGGACCCATCGGCATAACTTCTCAAATTATACCGTTAATGCGCGCTATTCCGGGCCTCGGCCCGGCGATCATCGGCGATCCGCCCGCGAGATAAGGGTGCTCGTTAATGGGGAGGAACGTCTCGGATATACCTGGATATTTTCGGACGTCCCATGCCTTTCTCCGCGGAGACATCATTACGGTATATTAAGTGACATCTTCGGCCGTGGAACGGCGGGGCCAACGTTCGGGCACCTCTCGCTTCCGCCAATTAAACCCCGGCAATAATTAAACGGGGGAGGAGGGAGCCGCGGATACACGTCGCCGGTAAACGTGACCGGGTCCCGGCGACGAAGATACGACGCCGTTCCCTTACGCAATCGGCGAAGTTTACGCGGAGTGCAAGAAACTGGACGGCCTGGCCTGGCCTGGCCTGGCCGGCGTTAATCAGTCGATAAGCTTGTGAAACGATGTGCAGAGATGGTGCGTTAACTTGTTACGAGATTGCTTCATTCGAACACGCTGCGACCGATCGCGGAGAGGGTGCTTCGGAGGGGCGCGACGCGAGGCTAGCGTTCCGATCCGATCCCGACGCTACGGCCGGCGTGTTCAACACGTTGAATGCCACGGGGTCACCGGTGACCGGCACTTAACTTGGCGGTGACCGGCGCTTAACTTGGCGGTGACGCCATGGGGGCCACCGGTGACCGGCGCGCCCAAATTGATAGAAATATATATATAATTTCAAACAAATGTCAATATCTAAAATTTTGTATTATTACCATCGTCGATTCAAACAAATGTCAATATCTAAAATTTTGTATTATTGCCATCGTCGATTCAAACAGTGATCCTTGTCGCAATTAACATGTCAAACATGGTTATAAAAATATATATAATTTCAAACAAATGTCAATATCTAAAATTTTGTATTATTGCCATCGTCGATTCAAACAAATGTCAATATCTAAAATTTTGTATTATTGCCATCGTCGATTCAAACAAATGTCAATATCTAAAATTTTGTATTATTGCCATCGTCGATTCAAACAGTGATCCTTGTCGCAATTAACATGTCAAACATGGTTATAGAAATATATATAATTTCAAACAAATGTCAATATCTAAAATTTTGTATTATTGCCATCGTCGATTCAAACAAATGTCAATATCTAAAATTTTGTATTATTGCCATCGTCGATTCAAACAAATGTCAATATCTAAAATTTTGTATTATTGCCATCGTCGATTCAAACAGTGATCCTTGTCGCAATTAACATGTCAAACATGGTTATAGAAATATATATAATTTCAAACAAATGTCAATATCTAAAATTTGGTATTATTGCCATCGTCGATTCAAACAGTGACCCTTGTCGCAATTAACATGTCAAACATGGTTATACACTGTAACTTATCTATCGCAGATAATATTTCAACATTTATTTGTATCACATAAAAGAAAATTCATCGTGGCGCCACGGACAATTTCTGTAAAAACCGGTGTGGCATTCAACGTGTTAACCTTTCCGATGCTTCCCGGCTTTTAAGGCTCGTCTCCATCGGCTAGGCTTCTGCCGATCGGACGCAGCGGCGTGCCATGCTGTTTGGCTTCGGTCGACGCCGAACGGCTCGAAAAGCCGGACACGTCGGCGTTCTTCAATCGAGCGATTCGATTCGTCGATATCGGAGGCCCTCCTCTCTCGGCGTTATCGGACGCCCCGTACAAATAAACTTCGGCTGCCGTCCGGCGTTCCTCCTGCGATCGCAGGCAGTGATCGATATTGGTCGAAGACGGCGACAAAGGTCAACGACGGGTTAGCGGCGAGAACGAGCGAGAGGGAACAACGACGGTATACGGAAAAGTGATCGTCTCGCTCGGTCCCGATGCTACCCGTCGTTGACCTTTGTCACCGGCTTCGACCGAGATCGATCACTGCCTGAGATCGGAGGGGGGAGCGGCGGACTGCTGCGGAAATGGGCCATGCCTTCTTCCCGGGGAAGAATGGTGCATCGGTTCTACTCCCGGACGGTTCGATCTTCGCTTTAAAGGCGATCTCATTTGCTCGAATTTGTCCAAAATGAGAATACAGTAATGTCTCTCTAATTGACGCATAAATTGTTCACGAAAATGGATAATTTGGGAAGAGGAGATACGATTGTTCGAGCCTTGCGATTCACTTTTATAGTTTCGAATTGTCGACAATTATAAAAAACGAGCTGCGAGGCTCGAATAATCGTATCTCTTCTTCCTAAATTGTCCATTTTTCTGCACAATCTGAGCGTCAGTTAGGGAGACATTACCGTAATTCGTTCAATGCATAGAAAAATGATACATTTCATTATAGAGAGGAGTACAGTAAATTCTCTCTAATTGTACACAAAAATGGATAATTTGGGAAGAGAAGATACGATTGTTCGAGCCTTACGGTTCATTTTTATAGTTTCGAATTGTCGACAACTATAAAAAACGAGCTGCGAGGCTCGAATAATCGTATCTCTTCTTCCCAAATTGTCCATTTTTCTGCACAATCTAAGCGTCAATTAGGGAGAATTTGTTGTAACGCGTAAAAGGCTCCACGCGACAGTTTCCTTAATCCTTTGCACTCGAAGCTATTTTAACTGCGAATATAAGATCATTTTTCTAACTTATAGTATTCTTATTTTATATGACGAAATGCATTTTACGTATATGAAATTGACTCTTGGTGCCCACACAACTCTTAACAATTTTTTAAATATAAACTTTGTTAATATCAAAATTATCTTAAAAAAGTGATGTAACAAATTTTAGTGGTGCCTCAGAGTCACCACTCGAGTGCAAAGGGTTAAAAATAATCAGTCCTACCTTAATTGATCTGCCACAACAGAAAGTTCGATTTTATTAGCCGAGCCATCTGAGCCAAGCTGAGCTTCAATTAGGAAGAATTTCCTATATTGTTAGAACCCTGACCAATGGACACGAATCGAAAGTTAGGGAAACATTACTGTATGTCTTCATGATAATGGTAAATATTCTCATTTTGGACAAATTCGAGCAAATGAAGTCGCCTTTAAAGTTTAAAGTGTCCAGGAGAATAGAACTGATGCACCATTTTTCCACGAGACAGTGTTTTAAACTTTTTTTTATAAAACTGCATTCTTCTCATCAATTGATACATCATTATATGGTCCAGCGATATTTTTGGAGAGAATTTTGGGGCTTATTTTTGTCCCAGATTATACTTTAGGATCGAAACCGTTCCTCGTGCCGATGACTAGGCCACCTCGCTTGGCACGATTTCCTTTGATCTTTTACCGACATCGGACGGAAAACGAATCGGCGCAGCGTTCGGCTTTTCAAGTGGAACTGTACCCTTCTCGAATGACACTGAAGAGTTACGAAACGCTTCAAACTTGTTTATCTTCGCCTACTCTCCAGTCCGATCGGCCTGTGCCGACGCGATGGAAGCGCGTATTTTACAAGGATCGGCGTCGATCGGTTGGCAGAGCCGTGCGGCTTAGGCCGAGCCAGTGGAAACGAGCCTTCAGCTTTGCGCGATGCTTCGAACGAGTCTCTTCGGGATTCTTTCCGGGAAAGTCTGGCGAGGTTTTTGGCACGGTGCTTTTTCAGCTGTAGGGTCGAAACGACTTGGATTTTGTATTTTAAAATATTCCTGGAATTATAAAGACTCATTCGTGGGGAATGATCGAACAAATTTCTTAATTCAAGTATGTTCATTGTAATAAAAATTGTAGACAAGTCTATCCTGACAGAGCAACAAACGATCGTCGCTTTTTAAGGCTCGGTAACTTATAAACTTTCAGTTTTTGGTCAAAATAATAATAATATAATAATAATAATATAATGATAATAATAATAATAATAATAATAATAATAATATAATAATATAATAATAATAATATAAATAATAATCTTCAATTTTTTATAACTCATAACAACTGATTTCGATAAAATTTTCAGCATGCATATAAGTTAGCGAGATCTACGAGAGGCATTTCTTAAATTTTCGTTATAGGCTCAGATAAAAAAAGTAAAAAAGAAACGAGAGTTCTTTTATTTTATTTGTCATTCCAAGTAACAGCAAAAATTAAAAAAAAGCATTCTGGTCATCGTCTGGTAAACTAGTCCCACTATCACCTGAAAAATTTTCAAGTCCCTTGGTCCAGTTTTAAAAAAGTTATTGCGTTTCAAAAGGTGTAGTAGGACCACTGTGATCGAGTCGCGGACCGCTGTAAACACAAAGCACATCTACCGCAGCGGACAAAAAAAAGCAGCAGCGACGAGTAAACGCCGATCGTTCGTTACGTACATACATAATCGGAATCGTACGCTTGCAACTCCCGGAATAAGGTGTCCAGTCGCGACGCCGTCGCCGCGCCGACATTCGTCTCGGAAGGGTTAATATCTTATCCGGCACAATAAACGAACGTGTAAAGATACGCTAAGCATGCAAATTGGTTTCGAGCGAGAAGCCGGGAAGGGGGCCGGGTGCGTTCTCCGAGGAAACAGCGCGAATCTCTGGTTTTCGCAAGGGATCGTCGATCCGGCGTCGCTCGATCCCGCGGAGAGGTTACGATCGGGATCTCCCGGGCTAACGAGATGCTCCGCCATCTACTACGGTCATTACCGTCCCATTGTTACGCAAATTGTGGCCCGATGGACGTGGCCGATCCGATCTCGTTGGATCGGCGCGGCGTTCCCGCGGCCGCCGGAGGAGGGTAGGGGGGAGGGGACCGGGGTTCAAGTGCTCGGCGTGTTCCCGGCTTACGAAATGATCGATCTCCGCGGGACCGGCCGGTCGGCGCGGCTCACGATAGAGCAGATAGAGCACCGTGCCGGCTCTACAGCTCGGGATCAGAGGTGCCGTGCGATATTTAGATACCCGCGTATTTATATTTAGCCTCGCCTCGTGTCCGCGGAACCGCGCTCGCGTGTTCCCGTAACCGAACGAGCGTGCGGAGCGGAGCGCGAGAGCGTTACTCCGATATAAACATAATAGAGCGTGTATTTACAACGTCGGGACGCGGCCGGTCATTATACATTCTAATTCGAGGAACGGGAAACGGAGCGTTGTCGCCGTGGCCGGTTGCCTTTATGACGGACAGCGTAGAAGACCAAGGGCGTTTCACGTTCCACGGTTCCCCCCGGCCCGGTAATTTATGAACGTACAAGTGGAAGATTTCCAACGGACGGTGGAAAAGGCGGGAGAGTAGGTGGGGAGGGACCGTTCACGATTAATTCGAAAGTTCAACGGTTCGAAAAATACGTGGCCGATACCCGGCGCCGGGGACGGGCCGCACCGGAGGAGGAGGAGGAGGAGCGGCGGGTGTTTCACAACGCGGGCCGCGCGCCGCCGCGATCGGTGCGCGACGATTTATCGGCCGGGAAAGGTGTTCGAATTGTATAATACAGCCGACGAACGGTATACGTTCCCTTCTAAAAATACATCTCTAAACCGGAGAATCATTGCGCGGCCCTGTTCCACGAGGAGGAACGCGCCGAGTACCCGCCGACACCGGTGCGCCGCGCCGCGCCGCGGTGAGACGGGGGGCGGGGCGCGGCGGGGACGGAGGTGCGCGCGATTCTTTTACGCACGGGCGCATGCGTGCCGGCGAGCAGCACGCGCGGGCGCATGCGCGGACGCGATCGGCCGCGCGGTGGGGATAGCCGCGTACACAGAAACAGGGCGGTGCTTTCATTTATTCATAAATCAACAGCGTCTATTTATAGCTACGACGGACAAATAGCGATAGTTGTGCGCGAGAGCGAGAGCGCGCGCGCGCGCTCGCGCGGGCGCGGACCACGTTGTATCCTTGAATGGCGAGAAACAATCGACGGAAAATCGGCCGAGCTTTTCCGACGGAAACCAGCCCGGTCACAATGGACGCGAGGGCACCACCGGTGCGCTCGCGCGATTTCCGCCCGAGCACGTGGACCAACTTTCAGAGACCGTCTCGTTCGCGGGCTACGTTCGGTCAGGGTCGCGGGCCTCTCTCTCCCCGTCCACGATAATTAGCCGTCTCCTTAGCTCCGCACGCTGACTATTTCTGGAAAGTTTTTAATTGAATCGCTAGCGGCCGACCCTGCTTAACGAGCTCTCCCGGATCAATTACACCAATTGGAGATACATCCCCGCGACCGTTTCTACGCGCGCGGACGCGCCGAGGATTCCACGCCTCGCCGATGCTTCGCATTTTTTTTTTTTTTTTTTTCGAGGGAACCGGTACACGTGCTCGTTTTCGAGCTCAAATTCGGCGCAGCGACGTGTCGTACCATCTGCACGCGCTCTTGTAACCTGCGGGCCGCCAATCGTTGTGCAGGATAAATTAAATTTAGTTTAGATAAAGTAAATTTCCTCTAATTAACGCGCAGATTGTACACAAAAAAGGACATTTTTGGAAGAGGAGATACGATTGATCGAGCCTCGAGGCTCGTTTTTATAGTTGCCGATTGTCGACGATTATAAAAACGGGGCGCAAATTGTCCTCCCAAATGTGCAATTATCATGAGCGTCGATTAGGGAGAATTTACTGTGCACACAAATTTTCTGTCGCGGGAAACTTGCGCATGGAGCTACTCGATCGAACGCGACAACTTTTGAAACGGCGTTTGCTTCTTGAATAGCGGTTATTAGGTTCGTCCCGCCTCGTCGTTTCAACGATATCGTCTAGGTTCC
This sequence comes from Megalopta genalis, assembly GCF_051020955.1. Taxonomy (NCBI): domain Eukaryota; kingdom Metazoa; phylum Arthropoda; class Insecta; order Hymenoptera; family Halictidae; genus Megalopta; species Megalopta genalis. The sequence continues at coordinate 27,299,608 of NC_135013.1, read as the reverse complement.
CGTTTCCGGGGAACGATTTGAATTCCTAGCTGTCTGATTGGCCGCAAAGATAAGACGCGCGAGTTTTTGGAAAAGTACCTTGAAAATGTGATCAACGCGAACCAACGTTACCAGGTTTTACAATTCCGTAAACTTTTCGAAAGTATACAAAATCTAAATAAATACGACGTCCTCGTGTTCATGCGGCAATGGGCGCCAGTTATTTTTATCGCTCGGTAAGTTTAATGTGAAAACAGCTCACAAATAGCTAGTTAAACGGAGTCAAGCGTTGCTGTTTCCGAGGACAATGTTTTCGAATCAAGCACTCGGTAGACTGCCTGACCGATTCAGGATTGCGATAATTTCTCCCTAATCGACAGTTAGATTTCCAAAATTGATCGACAAAAATGGACAATTTGGAAAGAGGAGATATATTTGTATAATTGTAGACAATCGATAACTATAAAAACGAGCCGCAAGTCTCGAATAATCGCGTCTCCTCCGTCCATTTTTTTCCACAATCTGAACGTCAATTAGATAGAATTTACTATAATCCTCTTCATCCTCAACGTTTGTCGAGTATATCCATGCAGAATGAACGGCGAGATCTAAGCGTAGAAACGCGTTCTATTATTTTATAACAGAACTTGTTTACATTCGAGCAGCGAACAGAGCAACGCTTTTCAGACCAGCCCAGCTTTACCTGCGCTCTTGCAGGCTCTATCTGTGCTCCGACATAAAAACCATACTCTCTGACATAATCTGCCAGAAAAAGCCGATGCGAGGAGCCTAGCTTCAGCAAAAAAAAGAAGAAAACGATCGACGGAAACGAGGCCCGTTTCTCGGAATCGATCGCGAGCAGCGGAAAATCGCGTGGATCACCGGCTTGGGAAACGAACGGTGTCGCAACGGCGAGCCGTGGATCCACGCAGATCGTTTCTGGGAGATCGGTGGGTGTCGCTGGCGGACGCGACACGATACAAAACACGAGACGAGAGACGAGACACGGCGCTCTCCGGTCCCAGAGACGAGAGCCGGAGAGCCGTTGCTCTCGGAGTACGGCGTAGGCTCTCTTTCTGCTCTCTCTCTCTCTCTTTCTCTCTCTCTCTCTCTCTCTCTCTCTCTCTCTCTCTGCTCTCCGTTCGTATATGGGACGGGATACGAGACACGGGATGGGAAGTTGTCTGTAACCCGGCGGTGCTGGTTGCTGCCGTGTTCGTTGTAGCCGGCTCGTTCGGTCTGTCGCTCGAGCCAAGCAATAGCCCAGGCTAAATATAGCCCGGCGATAAACATAGGCAGTTAGTTGGTGCCGCGGTGTAGAGCGGTATCCTTGGATATACTCGAATGACGCCGGATACACGACTACTCTCTCGTAACGCCGTGGGATTTCGGGCTCTACCTGCGAGAGAGTCATTCAAGAATCCCGGGGACCCGGGGCCCCGGCCCCGGCCCCAGCCACGGCCCCGTCCACCGGCCACTGAACGGGCACCGAACGGGCCCCGGCCACCGTCCCCGGCTGGAAATTGGACGGGGCCGCCTCGTGTCCCCTGGTAATTAGCCTTTTCGACCGATGTTTGCCGACGTTCACGCTCGTCTCATGCCGATCGCCAATTAATATTGCGTGACGCGCGATTCGATTCGTCGAACGTCGAACCGACCGGAATTTCAACAGCTAATCCGATCGCTACTTTTTTACGCTCCTAGGAACATACGTCTCGATCGAGGTGAATCGAATCGTCTTTCTACGATCGTACCGCCTTTGTCGGACGGGCTCTGAGCCACCAAATTCGGCTGTTACGATACTTCGTGTTTAATACGCGTGTATTGAAAATAACAGTATACTCGTATATTACACGGATTAAAACACGGATATATTAATATACGTATCCATATTACGTGGATTGAAACACGGATAGATTAATTACACGTGTATTTTAAGCACGCGAGGGGTATACATACACATACGGGGTGTACTCGTGTATATGGGTACAGTAAATTGTCCCTAATTTTTCTTCAGCCTGTACACAAAAATTAACAATTTGAGAAGAGGAGATGCGATTATTTGAGTCTTGTAGCTCGTTTTTTATAATTATCGACAATCGGAAACTCTAAAAATGAGCCGCGAGGCTCGAATAATCGTATCTTCTCTTACCATATCTTCCATTTTTGTTTAAAATCTGAAGGTGAATTAGGGAGAATTTACTGTGTATGCACAATGCACGTTCAAAATCGTGATGTCTAGCTTAAATACGTTGAAACCATATCGAAAGGAGTGAGACGAACAGAACGTGCTCTACTAACTACCATCTCCGATCAAAAAATGATACTTTGAATTAATATAACCATTTTTGTCATGAACCATGTGAAACCAGATTAATGGAATTACATTCGAAACTCTACGAAGTATATACAGGGTGTCCCAAAATTATGATATTTCCGGGATATGAGGGGTTCCTGAGATCATTTGAAGCAACTTTTTCCTTAGCGAAAATGTTCTACGAAGCTTTGTTTAAGAGTTATTAACGAATCAACACGGACCAATCAAAGACGAGCTCGTTTGGCGCAAAGCAGCCGAGCCAATCAGCGGATCTGGGCTTCGACCGCTCGTTGGCTCGGCGGCCTCGCGTTAATCGAGCTCGCCTCTCATTGGTCACTGTTTTTCGTTAATAACTCGTGAACGAAGCCTCGGAGAACATTTTCGCTAGGGAAAAAGTTGCTTCAAATGATCTCAGGAAGCCCTCATTTCCCGGAAATACCATAATTTTGGGACACGGGACACTCTGTATATAGAATATTCCGGCTTTGCTTAAACAGTAAAAGTCACGCGACGTTCCAAGTATCTCCAAATATCCTGAAAAGTGGCGAATTAGTAGACAAGAGATTTGAGATTTTCACGGCGATTCACGGTGGGGCAAATCGAACGCTACGAAAGAAATGAAAGCGGTTGCACGCGCCTCGTTCATCCGCATTCGCAGTGATTCGTTCGAACCAGTTTGGCTTTCCGGCTGGAAACGGATAACGAAAAGCTGGCGAACGTCGCGTTTTCTGATCCCGTCTCGCGTTATCGAGCAGGAATTGCAGAGCTTGTCGGCGATTGTTCTGGATCCGAGACGATCCAGCGGCCGCGTTATCGCGCCTCGTGACGAAAGTCCCCTTTTACCGCGACAAACGCGCCCTTATCTTCTTCTTCTCTCTCTCTCTCTCTCGGTTTCCTTCTGCTTGCGGAGCCCGCTGAAATTCGCGCGTCCCCAGTCCGTCAATATTTGCCGGTAATCGGGCGGCGAAAACAACGCGTAAATCATCTAGTATTACGGCGGTCGTGGACGATATTACAGCAACCGTGTTACAACGACGCCGCGCACGTTATCGGACGAGCATGTGTCCGAACGCGACTGTGTTTATCGGGCCCGGCTATATTTAGACGCGAGGCGCTGCTTTGTCGAGAAACGCGAATCGAATCGAGGAAGGAGAGAACGCGAAGCTCCTCGAGCGACACGGCGGACTTTCGCGCGGTGAAAACCGGCGGACCCGCGGGGAGCATCCGACTGTCCGGATGTACGATAAACAGTGGCGATCATTTTGTATTTATAAATACGGGACGTGTATATACATATATATATATATATATATATATATATATATATATATATATATATATATATATATATATATTTATATATATAGAGAAAGACAACGTCGCGGTCAGCTGCAGAAATTAAATCTCCCGGAGATAATGCATTGATCCGCGGACGTTCCTCGTGCCACTTTGACACATTTTTCATCGCGTCCGAGAACGCGCGGCGCGGCGTTCTGCCAGTCGGCGCGTCAGTTGCGAACCACGTCTTCGTTCAGTCTTAATTGCTTATTTTCTATTACGTCTGTTTGGATCATTCAGGTCGTTGTTGACTCGTTCGCATCGTTCGTATCCATAAACCTGTGCGTTCAGCACCAGTTATCGCGCGTTCCACGAACGCATTAGAAATCGGCGCAAGAAATTTCGCGAGGAATGCAACAATTAAGACAAATTCTTTTTACATTGTTTAGATCGCCGATCGAACTATGCGTCGAGATTGAGTACCGCGATGCCTAATTGCGGGCAAAAAATCGTTTCGATACATTCACCGCGAGATTTTAAAATGAGAAATTCTAGATAGTGTTTTTTCGTCAAATACGAGTTCAGTGAAAAAGTATGATATTAGGTCGAGTCAAAAATAACTTCCGTTTCTTTATCTTACATTTATTTTGTTTCCTTCTTATTTATTCCTCTTTTTGTTTTCTTCTTATTTCTCCTTTATTTCGAAATAATTTTCATAATTTTATTTCATTTATTTCTTATCTATTCAGCGAAAGCGAAAGCTCGTTCGGCCCGGTGACTCGAGGTACGAACAATAGATTCTACCCAGCTGCATCGGAGTTTATTTATAACTCGACTTAATAGATTTATAAATGTTCCTGGACAACCAGATTTTATTCGCAACTCGCGCGAGACTCGTCGCAGCAGCTTTAAATTAACTTTCGAAATCGCGAAGGCGTTAATCACCGAACCATAAGTCGGTCACTGCCAATACACCTGATCGCGGCGATGTAGCAACGCCGAGAAGACCCGATCAGCGAAAACCGGAAAATCCGTGGTACCCGAGGCGTGAAATTTCGCGCGGATAAAAGGGACGCGGATCGTTCCGGGAATTATCGGCTGGCCGGCAAGCGAGGAAATTATATTCGGTGTGCGGCGTTAGGCTTAACGGGGCGATAGAACGAGCTTAGCCGACGACAAATTAAGGCGATTGCGACGGAGCCGTCGCGGCTCGTTAAATCGCACGCACTTCGCGTATCGCGCGCGGGGGACAGACACACTTGAAAGCGCAGCCTCGCGCGGCCAGACGGAATGTGGCCACGTTTTGTCGGAATCGTTCGTGCTGTAGCCTGATTTTTGTAGCAGGCTACTCGTCGCTCGTAGACGATTATAATGAGCGCGTCCCGGTAACGCGCGATCATTTGTTCCGTCTTGGTAGCGCGTCAGGTAAAAGTACCTAATATGAAACACCGCTCGATTGTGACCTCTTCTTGAAACAGTAGCGCAAATAATACGATAGAAATAGAGAGAGAGAGAGAGCACGTGAAGGAGAATGTAAAAATTCTGCACATATTTTTGAACATTGTTCTTTATAAATTCATTTACGGAAATACTGTGCTGTAATAATCAGCTGTGAAAAAAATGTTCATTCGAGTAAAGGTGTTTCGAAGCAAGAATATTCTGCTCCGTATCGTGTACTTCGATCTTTTCATTGTTCTGATTCGTGGAACACGGGGACGTGGTACGAAAACGGCGTTCCAAAATAGATACACGCTCGAATTTGAATACTTTACTAGCATTATTTTTGATTCGTATTAGATAAATATTTCATTAAGCGATCTAGAAACATCAATCTCCGTCGAACAATAGTATAAATATTCAACAACGACACTTTTCAGTTAAAAATAAAATCGGTGATAATCCTATGCTCCCAGAAAAGCGTTCCACAATAGGTACTTTTACTTCGGCATAGAATAGTCGCGCGTCTTTTGTTTCACTTCTGGAAAAGAGTCTGTTCTTTCAGGCATTCCTCAAGATTTCGCAGCGAGAAGATTGCCGCGGGTTGCACAATGTATGTACATACCTTGAAACAAGATGCTCGTTTAACGAAAGAGCAGCGCGTTCGTTGTTCCAGCAAGGATCGTCTACAGAGACGAACGTTTTTCTTCAGATCGTTAACTAAGATGATCGCTCGATTTACTTTCACCTTTTTTGCAACGGCCCACGGCGGTTTCTACGGTCTTTTTGCACCACCGTTTAGGACTCTTTCTAGATCAATTATAGCTGACAATTCGAGCCGAGCGCGCCCTAAGAGTGGCTATCGATCAAGCCCTACTTTCCTCGCGTTCGAACAGTGTCAGCCAGCTGTCCAGGTAATAGTCATCGAAGATGTTGGCGTTTAACGCGATCGTTTTATCGAACGTTCTTCCCAGTCCTTCGAGATTGTTGACTTTAGAATGGAAACGTTCCTCGACCAGCCACTCGAAAGAACGACGACACGGTCGCGCACGGGAACGAGGCGCATCGATAGCCGGAGAAGAGAGAGAGAGAGAGAGAGAGAGAGAGAGGGCGAGAGAGCAAGAGAGAGAGAGAGCGAGAGAGCAAGAGAGAGAGAGAGAAGAAGAGCAAGAGAGAGAGAGAAAGAGAGCAAAAGAGAGAGAGAGAAGAAGAAGAAGAGCAAGAGAGAGAGAGAGAGAAGAAGAGCAAGAGAGAGAGAGAAAGAGAGCAAAAGAGAGAGAGAAAGAGAACAAGAGAGAGAGATAGAAAGAGAGCAAGAGAGAGAGAAAGAGAGCAAGAGAGAGAGAGAGAGAGAGAGAGAGAGAGAGAGAGAGGAAAGAGAGCGAGAGGTTCTCGATCATCGCGACCGTGGCACGGAAGGGGCGATCCACCACGAAATTCGAGGCAGCCGTGGATCGTGGGCGTCTCGGGCCACAGCGAGATTGGCTTAACTCGTTCGCTGGAATCGTTTTAACTGGATCGGCCGCGGAGGCGCGAAGCGCAGGCTCGCAGTTTCGTCGCGCCATTATCGGGGAAGAAACGCGACCGCCGGAAAAAACGCTAGATAAATAGAGGCAAGTTCGAGGTCCGTCACGTGACCGCCGTTGCGAAACGCGGCGATCACGTGGCCGTACACCACCGGATAAGCTGCCACGGGGGGTGACGAGACGGGAGAAATTCGTTTATCTGCGCGGCGGTGTTACGGAGCGGCCCCGCGAGCGACGACGCCGTCGTAAAACGAGGGAAGAACAACGCCGGGCCGACCATACATTCTTGTTGACCGAATGAATACGCGTCGGTACGCTGGGCCCATAATTGGTGCCGGCCAATTAAGGGTTAATTGAGTGTATTTTAGCCTGAAACCAGCCGCGTCGTCGTTACTCGAGGCGGCACCCACATTAAACCGAAGCTCCATGCGACGACCATGCGACGAGCAGCGGTCTGGAAAGCGACCTTTCTTGCCCGAACAAAGTGGCGACACTTCGAAATTCGAGGTTGCAACAAATTTTGCTTCGCCACGAAATCATAGATAACTGTTCGGGATAATCGATTTCAGATCGTTGTTTGAAAATTAGAATAGCATCGATTCGTTCGAGATAAAGCGATTTCAAATGATGTGTGTTACTTCGTTTCATTTTTCTGTTCCAAAGTGGCCGGAAGAAATAGTGCATCATTTTGTATGCATAGTGCATATTTTATGAAAAATACCTCACGACAATTCGTTTCAAGCAAAAAGGTGTAAACCAGCTTCAAACGTTAAATCTAACTTCGCAATTGTTTCAAATATAAAGAAAACGACATTAAACGACAAATAATTCAATGCGCCACGAGTGCATGAAATAAGTGCAAGCAATGCACACGTTTCCCAATCTCCGGCAATAATGTAGACTCTCCGTGATCTCTCATTGTTCCTCTACGTTGCATCTCGCAGAAAAGTTACGTCTCGATGCTCGTTTGTCCGGAGTTCGACGTAACGGTGCGTAAAAGTAGAAGCTCTTAGACGAGCTCCACGATAAACAGTCGCGAAGCCTCGGTAAAAAGCGGATCCGCCTTTCGTTCCGGTCGAAAGTACAAAGAGGCCTGTTCCAAACTTAACCGGGGTTTCTATAGTCGGTCCAGGGGGGCTAAGTTTAGCGGTCTGGCGACGGTTTCGTCGACGAGGTTCGCCGAAGCAGTTCCTGCGACAGGCTGCGCTGACAAGGTGGCTAATTTCAGCGGCGATCCTCGAGCGCAGGCAGCAAAAGTCGGCGAGCCAAGGTCAAAAAACACGTCAGTCACGTTCGATCGAACCGCGCGGGCCGTGAATCATGCCGGTAGACAATCGGGAAAACTGGAATGTTCGCTCTGGTGCGACTGCACGGTGGGAAAAGCGCATTGGACAAGGATTGAGCCAGGAAACGGGACGAAGATATCGACAGGACGAAGCGGCGTTCATTTTCGGAGACATAATTTTGCTCCTTACTGGACGCATATAGTGCAACGCGGCTGTGTCGCTGCGTTTTTATTTTTACGAATTTACTACAGTAAATTCTTTCCAATTTTCCTTCAGCTTGTAAACAAAAGTGAACAATTTGGGAAGAGAAGATACGATTATTCGAGCCTCATTTCTATAGTTGCCGATTGTCAACGATTATAAAAACGCGTCGCGAGACTCGAATAATCGCATCTCCTCTTCCCAAATTGTCCATTTAAACAAAAAAAAGAAAATGCGAAAGAATTCCAAAGGAAAATTAGGAAGAATTAAAATTCCTCTGCAGGTGTATATAGGCGACGCGTGTATTTCGTGAATCGCACTAAAAAATGGCGTCCAACGACCTAAGGTTATCCTTATTTCGCGACTCTTATTGGAGACTCTCCAAACGTGGCGTTAGAGAGCAGCGGCAGCTATCGCGTCCGACCTCATTGGCCTGCGAGTAGTCGTCGCTTTGCGATTGGTTGCGGTACGGGACGGTGGGGGTAGGGGCGGCGCGATGAGCGCGACGATATGGAGGAGAATCGTTTATTGTACTTCTTGTCACTGCATCGAAATTTGTGAACAGAAGAGAGACGACGCGAAGAAGAAGGTCAAGCAACCGGCAGGCGGGATGCATTAAAGAACGGCAACGGCTGAATCGAGCCAGTTTTTACGCCGATCGGCGCTACCACTCGAACGGATTTCCCATAAATATTAATTAATCCTGTTTGTGCAATATTACGTTACAGGAGCGCCACGCTCTCTCCTACTCCCGCGCGTGTTCGGAGCGGACACGAGCCGACGATGACGGGGCAAACGGGTCGGTGGGACTCTCCTGGCCGGCTGCGAAACCAGTATTCTCACACTCTATTCACTCTTTTATTCCCCGCCTCTAAAAATAGCGTTTACTCCAGTAAAAACGTCCGCGTTGCGTTCCCTACCGGCCGCCGTGATGAATGGATCTCCCCGGTCCGGCGGCTCTTCAACCACCGACGATTATATTCCGGTGGTTGCCGCTCGATTTCTGCCGTCTGCTCTATCGTCGTCGTGCCAACTGCGAGAGAGCGAGCGAGAGAGAGAGCGAGAGAGAGAGAGAGAGAGAGAAAAGAGAAGAACCAGTTGACCCAGTTACCGGGAAATTGCACTTTTAGGCGGAATCGTTATTGGCTCGCTGGGACGGCCTCGGCGCGCACCCCCCCGGCGTCATCGTTTCCGTCGTTTTTATTGAATCGGAATGAAGAGAGTTTGCCGGATAGGTTTCTTCGTTTCCTACAAACTGCGTTCCCGCTCGGACAGGATTTCGCGCTTAACTCGAGAAAGAATTCCGGCGTTTTTCTAATAAATTCCGGCGATCGTTCTTTCGGCCCTCGGATTAGAGACAGATGCGCCGCGACGAACGCGAACAAGTGGCATACAGAGTGCGAGGATCGATCGCGATCACTCGGCGAAATCTCGGGCAAGGTCCAGCGAAACGAAGCCTTCGTGGAATTTCTACAGATTTCCGCGACACGTAACAAGCTAGACCGCCGATCTTTATGCAAAGTGCCAAGCGTTCTGCGTCGATCGCGAAACAAACGAGTCCAGGTATAATTCTGTTTCATCGTTCGATAGTTTCGACACGATGTAATTAGTGGACTCGTTAGTGACTCATAGCTTATGGCTCGATCTAGTATACTTCGCTCTGGTAGACATTATAGTAATGTTTCCCCAACTGACTCTCGGATTGCGCACAAAAATGGACAATTTGGGAGGAGGAGATACGATTATTCGAGCCTTGCATAACCTTGTCATAATCTTAACAAGGCTCGAATAATCGTATCTCCTCTTCCAAAAATTGTCCATTTTTGTGGACAATTGAACGTCGATTAGAGAGACATTACTGTGCTACTCTGTTGGTCGACACTAACAGGTTTAACGATGACTTCTCGATGCAAAAGGTTCGGATAAGTTCAGGTCCGAATGGCTGTTATCGCGAACAGTGTACAATTGTCGACGTTCTGCAATATTTCCACTGCGTTTTCTATCGTGCTTACTTGAGAATAAATGAATTAGGCGTTATGAGAAAGGCTCCATCTATGCTCGAAGAATTCGGTACGATCCCGCGATAAATGGGACATAATATAATAACCTTGACATAATCTCGACAAGGCTCGAATAATCGTATCTCCTCTTCCAAAAATTGTCCATTTTTGTGGACAATCTGAGCGCCAATTAGAGATTATTATTACTATACTACTCTGTTAATCGATTCTAACAGGCTTAACGATGACTTCTCGATGCAAAAGGTTCGGATAAGTTCAGGTCCGAATGGCTGTCATCGCGAACAGTGTACAATTGTCGACGTTCTGCAATATTTCCACTGCGTTTTCTATCGTGTTCATTTGAGAATAAATGAATTAGGCGTTATGAGAAAGGCTCCATATATGCTCGTAGAATTCGGTACGATTCCGCGATAAATGGGACATAATATAATAACCTTGACATAATCTTGTCAAGGCTCGAATAATCATATCTCCTCTTCCAAAAATTGTCCATTTTTGTGGAAAATTTGAGCGCCAATTAGAGATTATTATTACTATACTACTCTGTTAGTCGATTCTAACAGGCTTAACGATGACTTCTCGGTGCAAAAGGTTCGGATAAGTTCACGTCCGAATGGCTGTCATAGCAAACAGTATACAATTGTCGACGTTCTGCAATATTTCTACTGCGTTTTCTATCGTGCTCATTTCAGAATAAATGAATTAGGCGTTATGAGAAAGGCTCCATCTATGCTCGTAGAATTCGCTACGATCCCGCGAAAAGTGGGACATAATATAATAACCTTGACATAATCTCGACAAGGCTCGAATAATCGTATCTCCTCTTCCAAAAATTGTCCATTTTTGTGGACAATCTGAGCGCCAATTAGAGATTATTATTACTATACTACTCTGTTAGTCGATTCTAACAGGCTTAACGATGACTTCTCGATGCAAAAGGTTCGGATAAGTTCAGGTCCGAGTGACTGTCATCGCGAACAGTATACAATTGTCGACGTTCTGCAATATTTCTACTGCGTTTTCTATCGTGCTCATTTGAGAATAAATGAATTAGGCGTTATGGGAAAGGCTCCATCTATGCTCGAAGAATTCGGTACGATCCCGCGATAAGTGGGGCATAATATAATAACCTTGACATAATCTCGACAAGGCTCGAATAATCATATCTCCTCTTCCAAAAATTGTCCATTTTTGTGGACAATCTGAGCGCCAATTAGAGAGACATTACTGTACTACTCTGTTGGTCGATTCTAACAGGCTTAACGATGACTTCTCGATGCAAAAGGTTCGGATAAGTTCAGGTCCGAATGACTGTCATCGCAAACAGTATACAATTGTCGACGTTCTGCAATATTTCTACTGCGTTTTCTATCGTGTTCATTTGAGAATAAATGAATTAGGCGTTATGAGAAAGGCTCCATCTATGCTCGTAGAATTCGGTACGATCCCGCGATAAGTGGGACATAATATAATAACCTTGACATAATCTCGACAAGGCTCGAATAATCATATCTCCTCTTCCAAAAATTGTCCATTTTTGTGGAAAATTTGAGCGCCAATTAGAGATTATTATTACTATACTACTCTGTTAGTCGATTCTAACAGGCTTAACGATGACTTCTCGATGCAAAAGGTTCGGATAAGTTCAGGTCCGAGTGACTGTCATCGCGAACAGTATACAATTGTCGACGTTCTGCAATATTTCTACTGCGTTTTCTATCGTGCTTACTTGAGAATAAATGAATTAGGCGTTATGAGAAAGGCTCCATCTATGCTCGAAGAATTCGGTACGATCCCGCGATAAATGGGACATAATATAATAACCTTGACATAATCTCGACAAGGCTCGAATAATCGTATCTCCTCTTCCAAAAATTGTCCATTTTTGTGGACAATCTGAGCGCCAATTAGAGATTATTATTACTATACTACTCTGTTAATCGATTCTAACAGGCTTAACGATGACTTCTCGATGCAAAAGGTTCGGATAAGTTCAGGTCCGAATGGCTGTCATCGCGAACAGTGTACAATTGTCGACGTTCTGCAATATTTCCACTGCGTTTTCTATCGTGTTCATTTGAGAATAAATGAATTAGGCGTTATGAGAAAGGCTCCATATATGCTCGTAGAATTCGGTACGATTCCGCGATAAATGGGACATAATATAATAACCTTGACATAATCTTGTCAAGGCTCGAATAATCATATCTCCTCTTCCAAAAATTGTCCATTTTTGTGGAAAATTTGAGCGCCAATTAGAGATTATTATTACTATACTACTCTGTTAGTCGATTCTAACAGGCTTAACGATGACTTCTCGGTGCAAAAGGTTCGGATAAGTTCACGTCCGAATGGCTGTCATAGCAAACAGTATACAATTGTCGACGTTCTGCAATATTTCTACTGCGTTTTCTATCGTGCTCATTTCAGAATAAATGAATTAGGCGTTATGAGAAAGGCTCCATCTATGCTCGTAGAATTCGCTACGATCCCGCGAAAAGTGGGACATAATATAATAACCTTGACATAATCTCGACAAGGCTCGAATAATCGTATCTCCTCTTCCAAAAATTGTCCATTTTTGTGGACAATCTGAGCGCCAATTAGAGATTATTATTACTATACTACTCTGTTAGTCGATTCTAACAGGCTTAACGATGACTTCTCGATGCAAAAGGTTCGGATAAGTTCAGGTCCGAGTGACTGTCATCGCGAACAGTATACAATTGTCGACGTTCTGCAATATTTCTACTGCGTTTTCTATCGTGCTCATTTGAGAATAAATGAATTAGGCGTTATGGGAAAGGCTCCATCTATGCTCGAAGAATTCGGTACGATCCCGCGATAAGTGGGGCATAATATAATAACCTTGACATAATCTCGACAAGGCTCGAATAATCATATCTCCTCTTCCAAAAATTGTCCATTTTTGTGGACAATCTGAGCGCCAATTAGAGAGACATTACTGTACTACTCTGTTGGTCGATTCTAACAGGCTTAACGATGACTTCTCGATGCAAAAGGTTCGGATAAGTTCAGGTCCGAATGACTGTCATCGCAAACAGTATACAATTGTCGACGTTCTGCAATATTTCTACTGCGTTTTCTATCGTGTTCATTTGAGAATAAATGAATTAGGCGTTATGAGAAAGGCTCCATCTATGCTCGTAGAATTCGGTACGATCCCGCGATAAGTGGGACATAATATAATAACCTTGACATAATCTCGACAAGGCTCGAATAATCGTATCTCCTCTTCCAAAAATTGTCCATTTTTGTGGACAATCTGAGCGCCAATTAGAGATTATTATTACTATACTACTCTGTTAGTCGATTCTAACAGGCTTAACGATGACTTCTCGATGCAAAAGGTTCGGATAAGTTCAGGTCCGAATGGCTGTCATCGCGAACAGTGTACAATTGTCGACGTTCTGCAATATTTCTACTGCGTTTTCTATCGTGCTCATTTGAGAATAAATGAATTAGGCGTTATGAGAAAGGCTCCATTGTGTCTCTATGCACGAAGAATTCGGTACGATCCCGCGATAAGCGGGCGGACCGAGGACAAAGAAGAGGAGGACACGTATAGTTCTCGTGCTCCGAAACGATACCCAGCGGCGCTCGGTTGACCGGGCGATAGATTACGATTATCGATGAGTCCCTGGCATTATGTCATTGATGTTAGTGTTGCGCAACCGAGGCGCTAATCGACGCGCGTGTACATTCCCCGATATACAAAAAGAAAAATAAAAGACGGCGGGAGGGGCAGAGAAAGACAGAGATAGAGAGAGGGGGGAGAGGAAGATAGAGAGAGACACAGGTGAGGCAGGAAAAAAAAGAAGGAAAGATTTTAACGCACGCGGGCGCATGCAGCCAGGTTAATTTTACGTAATATTACGGCGTTGCACGGATCGGTCGGCCGGGCTCGGCCAATGGCGCGTCCGGCCGCTCGTAAATTCCTCACGCTATCGCGATATATTTAACCCGGCGATAACGCAGCAAACAAATCGTATCGTTTCACCCGAGAAACCGGTATTCTCACGCTGCACGCTCCGCGCTCGATCGTCCGCGGGTTCTCCGGGCTAAAGATAGCATATTTCGCGGAGTATCGTGCGCAACCTGCGTGCAACGATTTCGCGAGCGGCGCGAGAAAATCACCGTAATTCCTGGAGAAGGATGATAGCCGGCCCGAGAAGGGAACAGAAGCCGGGCCAGGCGGACCGCGATCATCAGGGCAACCACTGTGATCGCATCGGCGATCTAGGTGGACGAAATGGTCCTTTGACACGTTCGGTCTCGCTGGTTGTACCTTGGACAGGGTGGTAGTGGAGTCGGTTACTGTGGGGTGATAGATTAATTGCTGCGCCTTACATTACAATTGCTGTGCCTTTGGTTTCTTTTTGCTCATAATAAACTTTATATTTATCGAGAAAGATGTGTCAAACGTTTGAATTAAAAAATAAACGAACTAAGAGAATTTAATGTCTTGTTCGATAAATACAATGTCATTCTTTGATTTAGTTGAATCTTGAATAAAAGCATTTAATATGTCTTGCTCGATAAATATGAAGTTAATCTTCGATTTAGTTGACTCTTGAATAAAAGCATTTAATACGTCTTGCTCGATAAACATGAAGTCAATCTTTGATTTAGTTGACTCTTGAATAAAAGCATTTAATACGTCTTGCTCGATAAACATGAAGTCAATCTTTGATTTAGTTGACTCTTGAATAAAAGCATTTAATACGTCTTGCTCGATAAACATGAAGTCATTCTTCGATTTACTTGATTTTTGAACAAAAACGTTTAATCTGTATTAATGGATAAACATAAAGTTATTCTTTTATTTGGTTTATTTCTGGGTTATTCGGTTGATTTTAAGTACTCGATAAATATAAAGTTATTCTTCTATTCTGTTTATTTTCTAATAAAAAAAAATTTAATGTCTCATTCGATAAGTATAAAGTTAATTATGCCCGAAAACAAATTATGGCGCAGCAACTGATCAGCTCGCATTAACCGGTTCCACTATCCTAGCGGATTGAGGGAACATTTTTATACTTCCTGCAGCGAATATTGCTCGGCACTTAATGGCAATTATTTTAGTCTCATTAGTGCCGGCCAAAATAGCCGTGTATACCTGAGCGAGAACTATTAAAACTGGTTGATGCAGTTCGGCGAGGTTTCGGAAAAAAGAAGCTGGAAAAGTTTTGTAAACGTTCACAATTAAAAATAAAAACCGCAGAATGAACATAAACCGAGAAATGAAACTGTTATTTATTAAAGATATTATGAAAACGGTTAACAGGGTTCTGGAATAATGTTTTGTCAATTTCACGATATCCACAACATGTTACAACATAGGCAGAAAGGAAAGCACGGAACAGTGTTATTTTCAATCGTGAATGGCAACGGCAATTTTAACCGGGAACCAATAATGTCTAGTCATCAACTTCTAGCAATATCTAAGAATATCCGCGGGTTCTTTTCCGACTATTATGTACTTCTTAGATAAGACCTATTAGAGATGCATCGAAGAGTAGTAAGCTGGAAAAATTGCGTCAACCGGACAGTTTTAGAAATCATTCTCCAACGATGCTCCGAGCCGTATCAAATTTTTCACCTGATAAAGATACCTCCGAGGTATCTCGTCTTCTAGTAAACATAGCTATAACAATCTGTTTATTTAACTTTGTTATTATTATTAATTTTATTTATTATTATTATTTATTAATATTATTTTATTATTTATTTATCATTATTATTAACTTTATTATTTTACTTTAACAATCTATCTATTTTAGCTGTATCAATTTATTTTACAAACTCGACAGCCGGCGCACAAGAAATTAGTCACTAGACAGCGGATTTTTGTGCAAAACAAAAGTCTCCCGATTCAATCGCGAGAAACAGAAGTCGAATAACAATGATTTCCTCTCGCCAATAATTTCAATAAATTCGGTGGAACGCGAATCCTCGATTCTTCCAACCTCTTCGCCGTTCGATATTTCACACGCTCGATCTTATCACAAATGCATAAAATCCGCGGTCCAGTGATCGCCTCGTATCGACGCATAAAACACAAAGACCGCGATCCCCGGATTCTACGCAATTCCTTAAAAGCGCGCTCGAACGAAAGATACGAAGCCGTGTTCGGCAGGTTTGTTCGCGGCTTCCACCGACGCCGTTATCAGGAAAGCCTGGATTTCCTGAAAAGAATTGGATCCAGCCGGGCTGTAAATCGTGCGGCATGCGGCCGATGGTCGCTCGTTCGCCGCGCAGCGCTAAAGATAGCCGGCCGGCCGATTACTTCATCGTGGAAATCACGCAACGTCACTCGAAACAGAGATATAATGTGGGTCGGTGTCGAGGAGACGAGGAAATGGCAGCGCGGAATGATCGCGGTGTCCCGGCGACGCGACGCGGCGCGACGCGACGAGCGCGTAGACGCGGCTCGACGCCGACCGGAGCGTGTTAAACGGGCTCTAATGGCTGGGAAGCGGGAACGAGCGAAACCGACACCGAAGCCGATCGTCACAATAAACTTTTTACCGTCGCCGGTGCCGCGTGCACGCGTATAAATAATGCATACGCGTCGCCGAACAAGTGTACCGACCGCTATTACCCGACCGATGGCTACCTCAGAAGCGCTATTATTACGCTGTTATTGCTCAAGATGAAAGTATCGAGGCGCTGAGCGGAACGCCCACGCGCCGAGGACTCTCTCGCCGAGGATCGAGAGGATCACGGGATCCTGGAACGATCGGGCGCCATTTCTCTCGCGAGCAGAGAGAGAAAGAACGGAAACGAACGGAGCTGCGAATCAGCTTGCGAAGCTCTCCCGAGTCTTATCCGAATCGATTGATTGGATTACAATCATAGCGGCCATGAGTCGAAACGTTAAAAAGACAAGTCGCGTAAATAATAAAGTTGCCGTTCGCCGTATTAGCCCTTTGCCTCTGCCGAGGATTTTTTAGAGCACGAAGAGCGAAACCTAGATCGCGTATCAGAACCTTAATTTCTGGGAGAAACAGACAATACATCCCGATCTCTTGTTACGTGCACGATCGAGTTATGCATTCGCAGCTATGCAAATTGGACGTATAGCTCGGATGCCGCGTACTCTGCGTGCCGACAAGGTCCCAGAGAGATCGAGGATACGAGCGACAAAAGAGCACCGAATTCGGTTTCCGTTCGCCGAAAACTTCGTTACGCGGACGCGGCGCGCGGAAGGTCGGGCCGCGATTAGGCGAAACTGAAAGGTGCCGAAGGTCCCGGTCATGGGAAAACTGATCGATGAATTGCGCCGCGAGTCCGAGCCCGGATAACGCGTTAATTCCGACGTTCGCGCGAAGGTAGAGGGGAATATACATACGGTGTCAGGACAACGACGGACTGACACCAAGCCGGACCAGGTAAGCGTCCGTTCCAGGTGCGTGGGGCATCAACAGGCTCGGCTATAAATAGACCGCGAAGGTCAGGGGAATCAGCAGTTTTCATGCAAATGCGCCATCGATGGAATAATATTGCTCCTTTCGCGGAGAGCCGATCCAGCTCCGGTTACTCGGGTTTCCAGTTGCGGAATCGTCACGATTTAATCCGTTTTCATTCGTAGACACGGATTAACGAGCGAGTCCGGTCTCTCCGTCCGTACACGCGACCCATCTAACCCCGGACAAGCGAAACCGCTGGAATTTATATATCGGTAATTGATGCTGTTTACTCGCTGCTTCTCTCGGCTCGGCTCGGCTAGCCGCTTCGCGCCGCGCCCCGCGTCATCCGCGATTCCAATCACGGGAATCCTCGGCAAAGGGAGCGGAGGACGTCTCGAACTCCGGAGATCGATGCCCTTTCTATCGGAGATCGCGGTTCCGCGATTACAATGTAATTTCGCGACGGCGGGAAGCGTTCCGCGCCCCGGTTCCTTGAAAAGCCGAGATCCGGGAACGCGCGCGAGGTTTTCGATTCGCTAGGCCGCTGCTATATTTTGATGTACGGTAATGTCTCCTTTGCTGACGCTCAGATTGCCCACTGAAAAATGGATAATTTGGGAAGAGGAGATACGATTATTCGAGCTTCGCGGCTCGTTTTTATATAATTGTGGACAATTTATAATTATAGAATTATCCTCTTAATAATATATATATTATTAATAATAATAATATATATATATTATTAAGAGGATGATTCTATAGTTATAAATTGTCCACAATTATTATATATATATATAATAATATATATAATAATTGTGGACAATTATATATATATAATAATATATATATAATAATTGTGGACAATTATATATATATAATACCCTCTATATAATATCTTATAATATAATATATATTATTAATATATATAGATATAATATTAATATATATTATAATATCCTCTTATATATATTATTATTATTATATATATATTATTAAGAGGATGATTCTTATTTGCTTTATATATATATATATAATAATAATAATAATATATATAATATCCTCTTAAAAATAACTTAAATAATCCTCTTCCCAAATTGTCCATTTTTGTGCGCAATCTGGGCGTCAATTAGAGAGACATTACTCCATCTGTGCGCAAGTTCTAGTGATCTGGAATCAAGGTTATTGCGCGATGTTTACATGCAAGGTAAAAATTGTTTCATCCTTGGCGGACGGGTTTTTCTCGAAATATTTCCTTCAGAAAACTTCGTTATGTATCGCAGTCTTAAATAATAATAAAAGTGAACATCTTGGCCTTTTGTTGTGTACAGGATGAGATTACGTGCTTGTAACTTCTGAAATATGATGTGCAGTCCGGATGACGTTTAAAGTGCTGTAACTTTGCGGAGACAAATCGTAACGATTCAACTCTGCCCTCAAATTGAAGGAAAAGGTGTTAACTTTACGGTGCTGTTTACAGCATGATTGCAAATGATTTTTGCAACTACATAGAGAGTGTTAAATTTTGCACTTTTTCGGTTCACTAATATGTGCTCAGATTTAGGATGCAACAGACG
Source organism: Megalopta genalis (assembly GCF_051020955.1). Classification (NCBI taxonomy): domain Eukaryota; kingdom Metazoa; phylum Arthropoda; class Insecta; order Hymenoptera; family Halictidae; genus Megalopta; species Megalopta genalis. The sequence continues at coordinate 27,280,556 of NC_135013.1, read as the reverse complement.
TGGGGATGCATAATATTAAAAATTAGAGTATGGTATCATAAAGTGGAGACTTCAAGCTGTAATTTTGAAGATAGTTGTGTTTTTATGATAGCTTTAATACAGTTACAGCTGTTCAATGATCGAGAATTGAGAGTTTAATAACAGTGTAATCCGAAATTCGTTGTACAAAATATTGCACTTGATTTGAGTTTAATTTATTGTATTTTGTACTATCCTAATTTTCTCGTTTTATTTCATCTATTTTATTCTATTACATGATACATGATCTGATAAATAACGTCCATTCACATGCACAAGTACACGCACATGTACATGTACAAGTTTGCAATAAATTATAACAGAAAACATGCTTTAGACATCGAATTAGAATAGCTTCGAGTGCGAAAAGCTAAATGCAAGAAGCACAATTCAGATAAAAATGCTCTTCCCTCTTATAATAATCGAAATTTCTACATCGTTAATTTCTTTCTTGCGATTATTATTAATTTTTCCCATAAATTGCACGATATCCGGAGTCCAACGATCAGACAGCGTCGCAGTTTTCTGCAACAATTCGCCACGTTTCGGCGCCATTTACAACGCAGACCGAGAAATTCTAGTCGCAGAATGCGATATCCGTTGCACAATTCCTGTTCGAATTGGAAGCACCGTTTTCGGTTAGCTTCCCGCGGAATTTGCCACTGTGCAACGTTCTCCGGTTTCAACGCGGCTCCGCTTCGCCTCGGAGCGAACGGTTCAAATCGAGTTATGTAAGGTCCCGAAGGGTAATTCGACGTGGAGCCGTTAACGCGGACCCTCGGAGTATCGCACGCGAAATTGCGAGCAATCTTGCCGCGGATTCTGAGGCGAGAGAGCCAGCTCCGCTCTCGCGCGTCAGGCTACCATGCTCGTTACTAACCGCGGGCCTGCTTCGTGGTCTAACAACACGGCCGACTTTGGGAAAGCTGAAACGCGGCATTGTGTTTCTTTCGTTTCACCGCGCGCCCCTCCCCCACCCCCCTCCCCTTTCAATCCGCTCTGACAGGGGAACGTATTGAGGTGCCAATCAACGATTTTAATGAAAGCCTGCTACAAAAGTATTTGACACGTGCCGTTCCAACCGGCTAATGTTCCCGTCGAAGGGGGTGAAAGCATCTGTCGGAATCGAGGGTAGTAAACCTGCTTGACGAACGCCTGGAGAACTGGCGGAGGAAGTTGTTCGAGCCGACGAATGTCGTACAGTAAATGTCTCCCTAACTGACGCTCAGATTGGGCAGAGAAATGGAGAATTTGGGGAGAGGAAGATACGATTATTCGAGCCTTGAAGCTCGTTTTTTATAGTTGTCGACAATTCGTGACTATAAAAATGAACGCAAGGATCGAATAATCGTATCTTCTCTTCCCAAATTGTCCATTTTTGTGTACAATTAGGGAGAATTTACTGTACTCCTTTTTATAATGAAATGTATCATTTTTCTATGCATTGAACGAATTACAGTAATGCCTCCCTAACTGACGCTCAGATTGTCCACTAAATTGGATAATTTGGGAAGAGGAGAATACGATTATTCGAGCGTTGCAGCTCGTTTTTTATAGTCGTTGACAATTCGTAACTATAAAACTGAACCGCAAGGATCGAATAATCGTATCTCCTCTTCCCAAATTGTCCATTTTTGTGTACAATTAGGGAGAATTTACTGTACTCCTCTCTATAATGAAATGTATCATTTTTCTATGCATTGAACGAATTACAGTAATGTCTCCCTAACTGACGCTCAGATTGTCCACTAAATTGGATAATTTGGGAAGAGGAGATACGATTATTCGAGCGTTGCGGCTTGTTTTTATAATTGCGGACAATTCGTAACTATAAAAATGAACCGCAAGGCTCGAATAATCGTATCTCCTCTTCCCGAATTTTCCATTTCTGTGCGCAATCTGGGCGCACTTCAATTAGAGAGACATTACTGTATTCCCGAACGACGAACGGGATACATAATTATCTTTCTCGGATCACCCGGAGTAATTTGTCAGCCCTTAACGCTTCCGTCTTCTAATTCGTGAACGTCGTTTTTCAGCGTTTCCTCTCGCAGCATGATTTTTCTAGAAACCTCGAAGACACGTGCAACGATCTGCCCCTTTCCGCTTCGATCTTCCTAACGAAATATATGTCTACTTAAGATCAAGACGTAAAACAACCCGCAATTAAGTTATTACCGCGAACTTTATGCATTTGCGAGAAAAACGAGCGAATCGCGGAGCATCGAGACCACTCGAACGATCTGAAACACGCCCGTTACATCATTCGCGATTTTCGAGATTAATTAACACGGAGCGGGTGCACGTTTGATCGGCTTCTATTCGTTGCGATCGCGGTAGACGATACTTATTTCGCGCGAAGACCGGCCGTCTAATTATCGCGGGAACGGCAATGCTGGCGCGACGATCATCGTCAGAGTCTAAAGATTGATTCATTAGCGCACGCTCCTGGCTAAGCACGTGTGGCTCGAGTTTCTTGGCTCCGGACGCCGAGTACAATTATGTAATAAATCGTCTATAAATACGTTTAATCGTAAAGTCGTAATCGCCGATCGCCGAAGACGGCTACGAAACCGCTTCGCGAGCCGCGACGCGTTGTAACGAGGCATCGAAAACCGAAGATGCGACTTCTGGCGGTCCTCGAAGCCCTGTTTACTCGGCGCACCGTGCACCGGCGCGATGCAATTCCGCCGCGCGGTTCAATAGTTTTCCGATCCGCGGGGACGTCATCGGCTGGTGCAGCGCGGCGCGTAGCGGCGGCGCAATCAACAGGTGGTTGCACCAACCACTGGGATGCAGTGATCGGCGCGAGAGTGCGTGTGCGTGGAGCGCGAGAAAGAGAGAGACGGAGGCGGAACGAGAGGAAGCGAGCGAGAGAGAGACAGAGAGACAGAGAGAGCGAGAGAAAGAGAGAGATCGCGGAGCTCTCGAGAGGAGAGACAGAGAGCGAGAGAAAGAGAGAGAGAGAGAGAGATCGCGGAGCTCTCGAGAGGAGAGAGAAAGAGAGAGAGAGAGAGAGAGAGAGAGAGAGAGAGAGAGAGATCGCGGAGCTCTCGAGAGGAGAGGAGAGGAGCGAGCGAGCACTTATCGAAAGTTCCCACTGGTGCCCGTATGCGCTCGTTACCGGAGAGCTTCGCATAGGTGGGCACTCTCCGCGTCCACCTACAGGCATGTACCTAAATGGGCACCGGTGGCCGCGGCCTGTACATACAGGGTGGTCCACGCGTTCTGGCCAGCCCGTGTCCACCTCTCGAATCTCCGCGAACCGAGGTTCGCCCGTGATTTGCATTTTCCCCGTTAGGCATCCGTTACTTTGTACGGTGACCCGTTGGACGGCCGTCCACCTCTGCGATTCCGCGGCGGATCGTGCGAAATCCGCCTGGATACCGATCACCCGGACCTCTTTTTCACCATTCGAGCACGTTGCCGAAGAAACCACGCGTTTCCTACATTGCCACACCATTCGCCTCGCTTTTTCTTTACAATGGAGCCGCGGTTTGCCGTTCCTCTGCCGGCTGAACACTGTAATTTCTCCCTAATTCGCGCTCGGATTGCGCACGAAAATGGACAATTTCGGAACAGAAGATACGACGACTGTTCGAGCTCTTGTAGTTACCGATTGCCAACGAATGTGAAAACGAGACGCATGGCTCGAATAATCGTATCTCGTCGTCCCAAATTGTCCACTTTTGTGCAGGATCGAAGCGCGAATTACGGAGAAATCACTGCACCGTGTTATCGAGACGCGTTCCATTCGCGTTTCCGACGCGCATCGCTCGATGCGAAACGGTTAAATGCACGAATCAACGAAGACTTAATAATCCGGCACTGCGACTGAGCAACAGCCAATGCACGCGGGCCACTTTCGAGTTACAGAATTCAATACTTGAGCCGCATTCGCGACTCTCGCTGTCGCAGGAATCGGCAAGACGTCGATTACAGTAGGAAGTGCTCTTCTGCATAATAATTCTATTGTTTATATAGATCCTGGCGAAACGAGCCCAATATTTAATTAATTAATATCGCGTTCATTTCCAAGAGATCATCTCAACAATAAAATCATTAGCGAAACTCTCCTAACCGTATCAGTTACACACCGATTCTTAGTTAGCGACGCGATTAAAAAATTCAAGAAGGAGCATAAATCGAGAAATGGAACCGCGATTCGATGAAAATTACATTTTCTCAAGCGTAGCCGGCAAGGATACGTTCGTCGGTGGGCGCTGTAAGGGTGAAGCAAGCTCAGCTTCCAGCGAGCGATCGCGTCGATAGCTTCGCCGATGCTCGCGGCGTTACGAAATCGCGGTTTTAATTGTCCGCGGCGCGGCAGAGCGGGCTCGCCTCTGTTGAAAACGGGCGGGAAAGGCGAGAGAGCGTGCCGGCCGTAAGCAGAAAATAATCCGACGGAAGCGACGCGAACATATCCGGCGGCGGGGCGGCACGGCAGCTCGGCGCGCCGGCAAGAAAAAGCGCGAGCCTCGACGAAATTCAACGACGCGTGCCCGCTAAAGGCGAGAGACGGTCCCCGCTCGCGACTGCTAACGAGTGAAACTAGGTGAAAGTAAGAAGCGGCCGGGCCTCTCCTTACGCTTCTGCGGCGGGCTCGTCCCTCGCGGGCCGGAGAAGGGCCGCCGATTTACGTTTTCGATCGCGAACGAGCCGCGGGGCCGCCTCCGGAGCGGATCGCGCTCCGCGCCGCGCCGCGCCGAGCCGAGCCGAGAGGCCTCCGGAGCCGAGCCGAGAGGCCTCCGGAGCCGAAGCCGAGCGCCTTTTATCCCTTCTCGTTTTCCCCGGCGAAACGATTCGCGTTCTCGCGTGTCCGTTTCATTCTCTTACGACCTCCAATTAACATAAATTAGTCTGGAGGCCTTTTTACGTCCGCGTACCACTTTCTCATATTCGAATCGCCGCGCCGGGAATCGAGCGAGAGTCCTCGAGAGACCGTGCGACCTTACGACTTCCATCGAGGAAACGTTCTCTTTTTTTCTCTCGTCTCTCTCTTTCTCTGTCTCACACACTCACACACACACTCCTCTTCTCTCTTTTTCTGCTTCATTTTCTTTCCTCCGCCTTCTGCCCGTTAATTCCTTTCGGAGCGGACCGATCGGGAACCGGCTGCGCTAACAAGGGAAGTCGGCCGGACGGCGCATGCCGATTTGCGTGCCGTTTTGGGGTGATATAGTGCTCGGGAAGATACCCGACGCGTCCCTTTTTCTGCTGGACCGCTCTAGTCGGCCCAAGATAACCCTAGAGGTTGCGGGGTTCTTTCAGACGCGCGGCATAAAGTATCTCGGATATTGGTGGAGACGTCGAAGACGGTCACAGGGAAGTGTATCGTGCAAGAATAAGCTGAAGTAAGTCGGTAGAAAAATATTAGATGCGCGAAGAAGTGTGAGGAGAACGATAGAAAATACAAATTGTATGAAATCCGCCTTGGAGTGAAATAAATGATTAGTACTTAACGCGTTCGCTATTAGCGTCACGCATGTACGACGACCATGGTTTTGTATTTTACAAAATTACAATTTATTTTACAATGTATTTTACATTTTTGTATTATTGAATGAATTTTATGAACATAATTACTTGAGATTGTCACGCATCGGCATTTTTAGCATATTTTATAAGAGGATACAGTGTATTTAACGCGATAAATGCAATAAATATAATTATGTAAGCGAGAGACGCTGCCAGCGAACGTGTTAAGAAACTACAAAGAATTAACAATAAAAGAGACTGTTTCAGATTAACCAACAATTTTTTTACGCCACTGAATAATTTTTAATCCTGACCTATCGAGCATTAAAAGTGACTAATGCGTCTCGCTCTAATAACAATATTGAAACTGCATTTATTTTGATCTATCGCCATTTTTATTATAAAGATTATCGATTATTATTATTAAAATTATTAACACTAGATTACGGAACCCATCGAAATGACGGGTCACTAATTTTTTTAATTTACGATTATTCATATCGTAAAGATACATTTATGAGTTATTTATTCAATTTATACGTTACTTACGGCAAATGGTACAATAAAATAATATAATAATATAAACTAATATAAAACAGCTGTTTTTTAGTGCTCCGTAAATCTAGTGTTAATTATTCAATTAAGATATCTTTTACGGCAGTCTTTATAATTTCAGCAATTTTGAAATAAAAAATACAGTCAGTTAATTTTTAATCTCCAAGTCACGGGTCATTTCCACTCCGACAAATTACACTTAGGAAACTTCGCCAAAACATTTTTCACAGCACCGTACGGTGTTTCCAGCGCTGGAACATGTCATCCGCCGGACTTCCTCGTATTTCATCTGCCCGTTGGAGCGTGTTTGGTCGCGAAACTTTCCAACGAGCGACCTGCGCGGAACTCGACTTTTCCGCGAGCCACCTCGAGAGGAACCGTTAACATTGTGGACACTTTCACGAAAACCCTGCTCGCGGGACGAACCGAGTCTCTACCACCCATGATTTCCAAGAATTTTCAGTCGAACGAGCGCGGATCGTCGGAGTACAGTAATTTCTCCTTAATTCGCGCTCGGATTGCGCATAAAAATGGACAATCTGGGAAGAGGAGACACGATTATTCGAGCATTGCGGCTCGTTTTTATAATTGTTGACAATCGGTAACTATAAAAACGAGTCATAAGGTTCCAATAATCGCATCTCCTCTCCGAAATTGCCCATTTTTGTGCGCAAACCGAGCGCGAATTAGGCAGAAATTACTGTACTCCGACGATCCACGCTCGTCGACGCGATTATTCGAGTTTCGCGGCTCGTTTTTATGATTGTTGACAATCGGTAACTATAAAAACGAGTCATAAGGTTCCAATAATCGCGTCTCCTCTTCCCAAATTGTTCATTTTTGTGCGCAAACCGAGCGCGAATTAGGCAGAAATTACTGTACTCCGACGATCCGCGCTCGTCGACGCGATTATTCGAGTCTCGCGGCTCGTTTTTATAATTGTTGACAATCGGTAGCTACAAAAACGAGTTATAAGGTTCCAATAATCGCATCTCCTCTCCGAAATTGTCCATTTTTGTGCGCAATCGGAGCGCGAATTAGGCAGAAATTACTGTACTCCGACGATCCGCGCTCGTCGACGCGATTATACGAGCCTCGCGGCTCGTTTTTATAATTGTTGACAATCGGTAGCTACAAAAAAGAGTCACAAGGTTCCAATAATCGCATCTCCTCTTCCCAAATTGTTCATTTTTGTGCGCAATCGGAGCGCGAATGAGGCAGAAATTACTGTACTTCGACGATCCGCGCTCGTCGACGCGATTATTCGAGCCTCGCGGCTCGTTTTTATGATTGTTGACAATCGGTAACCATAAAAAAGAGTCACGAGGTTCGAATAATCGCGTCTCCTCTTCCCAAATTATCCATTTTTGTGCGCAATCTGAGCGCGAATTTGGGAGAAATTACAGTAAAGGCGAGTGACCATCTCAGAATAAAGCTCTCGAGTACGAAATACAGTACGAAACCGATTCGTTTTATGGAAGTAATTATCTGACAGTGATCCTATTTTATCTCGATACTCCGCATACAGCTGGGCAAGACAAGGGCGGGCGAAAAGGGCCCGACGAGTCCCGCATGTACGAAACTGTAGAGCAACAGTCGAGAGTTTTGCTCTCAAACGGACACTCGTCTCAACTCTCGACGATCGGACGATTAGATTTAATTACTCTATTGCTTTCGGATCGCTCGGCTCTTCGTCCCGAGTAGCGAGACGCTGGACAAGCGGTCCCGATCGGGCCGGTTAAAAATAGTCGCGCGCGGATTCGCTGCTCGCTCGTTCCGACCGGCCCACTTCCCGATAATTTCTTCCATAAATAACCTTCGATCCCAAAGTTTCCGTCTGACCCTGGCGCTAAAAATAACGCCGCGATAACGTCATTGTACGCACGGTGACGTCACGGTATTCGAGCCATTTTTCGAATCGCCTTTTCGCGCGACGCTCCGCGACGAACGGTCCCCGCGATTTTCTGCCAGCTGCTTCGTTACAGCGTCGACGATTTCCGTGGAAGAGTCGGCGGCGATCGCTTTCGCGAAAATCGCCGAGTCGCGACTGTGTCTCCGAAGCTGAATGAACGCGACGCCGCGGCTGTGAATCACATACGCGAAGTCGCAACATTGTGGGCACGTCTGTGGCACGGGAGACGGTCGCGCGCGGCGGGCCAGACGAATTCTACAAAAGGGACAGTCCACGGATGTTAGCGCGGCCGTTTGTCATAGGCGGCGGTATCCTAATTGGAAGCAACCGGCTAATCTTAGCGCGGACGGAGCCCAGAATAGCTCGGGCCCAAGGTGATTTAAGCCGACGGTCCGTCTGCGGCCGAGCTTTAATAGAGACAGTTCGAATTAGGAATGCGTGTTCGAACGGATCCGAGCCGAATAAGCGGCGTCCACTTTGTTCGAGCGGAACCGGTTCGATTCGGTTCGCGCTGCAATGAACACGTTTCTAGATCCTGCTTAGACGAGCGCGTCACGAGCTTCGGACCTAGGATAATCTACGGCTTCAGATACGCTAAGCCCGCGATAATTCACGGTCGCAGCCGAGATAGCGAGGCCTAACCTAGGGCTAGACCGGCTCGACCTTAGGCTAGCTGATCCCTAGGCTTTTCGAATTTAGGGTCGAGATAGCTGTGACCCGGTTTCCATGGACATTTTACTGGAACTGCTCTCTGATCACAGAAGATCTACGTTGAAATTTCCTGTCTGTGTCTAAAGAAATTTTGTATCAGCAAGTCGAGTAAGCGACTGAAGAATTGTCCGTAAAGATTGTCCGAATCAGAAGATGGGGAAAATATATTTCTTCGTTCAACGAGTAGAACATGTTTTTTTATTTATTTTATTTATTTTAGGGAAAACCCTTTGTTAACCACGTATTCTTAAATTCTTGTTATGTTATGTATACAATTAGCTGACAATTTAACCCTGCGGGATCTTCAGTCACAAAATTTGTTACCCCTTGCCATAATTCGATTAGTCTGAATGGTGATGGAGATTTGCAATAGAAAACTGTTAAGCATGAATGTTACGCAATTCTTTTAACATCAAACATTTAACTATTTAAATAGTTAAACATTAAACATTAAACAACATTAACATTAACTAACATGCCGGTCGAAAAATGTCCGGTTTCCCATTTTTAATTTCAAAATCGTTGAACTTATGAAGTTTCTATCGTAGGAAATGATCGAATAAATTGCTTAACCCTTTAATGCAGTTTTTTTTTAAAAAGGCCGGCCAAAAAAAATCAATTTTTTTTAATGTAAAAAAACACAATTTAGAACGTTGTCTTGGCAAGGAAATTACAAAAATACAAAAATAATCAAAATTTGTATTGCAATTTTGGATTTTGATAAATTATTATTATTATTATTATATTTTATTTTACGTTATATTTTAGTAAAATATATATTGAAAAATATACGAATCAGAATCTGAATATGAATACGCTGTCGGAAAGCGGCTCACAAGGAAGAGATAAGTCGTAAGTGATAAGTAGAAAAAGGATATATTTTATACTTGAATAAGTAAGTGTTGTAGCTTACAATCCCATGTAAACGATAAATATCAATAAAACGATTGTTTTTTTTTGCTTTCACATTGTTATTTTCAATTCTCGATTGCATTCGAGTGTGAAAAATGATAGCAACATAAAGTACAACGCCGCTCGAATTATCTCGAGTGTGCACAGTTTGTCCAGTTTAGCACGCTCGAGTTAACACGAGCGCGCACGTTAAGGGGTTAATTCAAGCGATTCGGTAGGTTCGACGAAAATTATGTATTCTCGTCACCAATAGGCAAGCATACAATTAAACATAGGCACACGATGAACACAAATTTGCTTTTTCTTCTACTAAATTCAAAAACTTATGATCATTAGCGAAGACAAGGAGTTCAAGCCAAAAGTTACCCCGAGCAACCGAAAGTTTCGTTGCTCGACGATCCAGGTGGTCGGGATCGAGACCCAGGAAATGGAGATCGTTTTGGAATTGAATTAGAACCGTGTTGGCTCGGATCGGCTGGTCCCGGGGGCCGAGACAAAGAGCGCGGCGGAGGGTCGAACGTGAAGACGATATGCTAATTTTTCGAAGCCCCGAAGCGGGGTGATCGCGTGTTCCCCGACGTCGCGGGTTCGAAAGTTCCGAGATACAGACGGCGAACCACCGAACCAGCCCGTAATTATATTGTCACGCCGCGGGTGTTCAATTTGTCGGCACACATCCGCCTCCCCCGCGTTCGTCAACCAGCTCTCCGGCTGCGCTCCACCTTCGACAACTTCAACACTCCCGGCCTTCGTCACCCTACAACCCCGCTGTTCTCACGCGGGACGAAGCCCTGCAGCGACCGGCGAGAACAACAACAACCGCCGCGAAACAGGTTCGCGAATAAGACTTTCTGCGACTCCAGAACCGCGAGGTCGGACACGCGTATCCTCGATATTGCTTCTCAATGATTTCGACGGGCGACCGTCGTTCGATGAGCGCCGGTTCAGCAAAATGGGAGAGGCTCGACGACGAGGGGCGGGGATCATCTTTACCGGAAGAGTGGAATCTTCGAACCGGTGCAGGGAAACCGAGAAGCTGACGTCGACTGGTCATGTTAATTATCTTTCGAGATCACGAATTGATATGGGTCGGTCCGTGAGATCGTGCGGTTTTAATTTCGATTGAAATTTCCAGCCCGGTAATTGTATAAATAATATAATTGTAGTAGTCGTATAAGTAATATAATTATATATAGCTATATATAGTTATATATATATATATATATATATATATATATAACTATATAATTATATATACAACTATATTATAACTATATATAACTAACCATATTATATATATATAATTATATTACTATATATATAACTATATAATTATATATACAACTATATTATAACTATATATAACTAACCATATTTTATATATATATATATATATATATATATATATATATATATATATAATCGTATAAATAATATAATTGTAATAATTGAATAAATAATGTAATTGTAATAATCGTATAAATAATATAATTGTAATAATTCTAATCTAATTTTCTCGTCCCGCATGAGCAATGACGTGATTAATTTTTCGAAAGCCATGGAATGTCAAGTTTTAACGAGAATGAACACCGCCGACATATTTTGCTGTACAATTAAATCGTAAACGTTCACTTCTGTCAACTTGACACTCCATAATTTTCAAACAATTAACCACTTTATATTCCTCGCCAGTTTCGGAGAAAACCAAAGCGATCGAACGACGTCCAAAAAACACAACTATTAAACAATAATTATTTCGCCGGAAATTCAAATGAAACGACGCTAAATATCAAGCGAGATTGGTCTACGATTCGAAGAAGATTTATCTTCGTCCTTTCCAGTTGGAAGCGGTTGAACATCACGACTCGACTTCTAGATCTTCGCTTCGTTTCCAAGCGACATTTCCAGAAGAAGATTTATCTTCGTCGTTCGCGGTCGGCGATTCGGCGCGAAGAAAAATCGTACGAACCAAACCCGACTGTTTCCACAAGGATAAAAGATCCGTTCGGTATGTGTATATGTATTTGGAAAAGCGTGGTTAACCTCGAGGTAAAAGCCTAACCGTGAAAGCCTAAAAGGCGGGACACGTGGTATAACCGGACAAGCGGATCGCGATCCGCAATCCAGTTTCGCGGGGCGAATCGCAGTGCAAGCGTTCTCTTAGTAGTATCGTTCAAAGTACTTACATAACTAATCATGGGTATGTTGCGGGACTGAGCGACTATGGCTTCGACGTAGCACGAGCCTTCTGGTCCAAAGAAGGCAGCAACCCCGTCGCAGATCATATCGATCATTGCCTTGGTAGCTTCCACGGTCTCTCCCCTCGTGTCGTTCCATCGCATCACCAGCCTTACGTTCGGTAGTATGTTCGGATCATTGTTAATCTGCAACACACAATCGTCGTCGAATTAGAATGCCGTCTCTCGACCGTGATTCATTAACGGTAAACCTACCGAGCCGGTCGAAATCACCGGCTTCGCGTTTTTCTCGCTGAAATTTAAAGTTGCTTTCTCGCCGTTGTCGAGAATGCGTCGCGCGCTTATGAAAAATATAACTTCATTTCGTATTTTGTCCTAACCGGTGGAAATGAGGAATGCTGTACTTTTGAACATTTCATTAAAAAGAACAACTAACTAACTATTTGGTTCTAAATCGCCGATCAACACCGTCGACCGGGAGAACGAGATTTGTTATTTCAGTGAACAAAGGTCGATGAAATGTAGCGAGAAAAAGATTCATGTATCCTGAAACGTCAGAGAATGTGCATGGAAAGTGACGAGAAGTTTTATTAATGTTTTACGTTATAAAATAAATGGAGAAAATCATGCTTATTTCAACGATTTATTTGAGACTCTCCGCTTAAAACACGGTTATATTATACAGGGTATCCCAAAAATGTCTCGTAATCCGAAAGTGGCGGGTTCCTCGGGTCATTCGATGCAACTTTTTCCTTTACAAAAATTTTCTCCGAGGCACCGTTAACGAGATATTAACGAAAAACAGTGGCCAATGAGAGGCGAGCTCAGCTGGCGCGAGGCGATCGAGCCAGTGAGCGGAACTGGGCTTCGTGCGCTGGGCCGCCTCGCGTCAGCCGTACTCGATTCTTATTGGTCACTGTTTTTCGTTCATAACTCGTTAACGGTGCCTCGGAGACAATTTTTGTAAAGGAAGAAGTTACTTCAAATGATCTAACGAACCCGCCATTTCCGGATTACGAGACATTTTTGGGACACGGTTCGCAACGAGAGAAAAAACGCGAGAAAAAAAAGGATCGGAACTTTCCATCGGTGAATTAAAAAAGTCTCTAAATTTCTGGCGATCGGGAGGCCAAAAATTCGCCGCGCGATCATCGACGATTGCTCAACGCGTTACGCGAGGCGTGCCTTTCGTCATCTCGAATTGGAATGACTGGGACACGCGGCTCCGATCCTCGCACGCGAGTCGCAGGACTCTCGCGCACTTGTCTCCCCCCGATTGTTTCCCGAGGCTCGCCCCCCTCGCCCCCTCCTGCTTTAATGGGGATAATTACGTTACCGTAACTCCTAATCATGAATATTCATCGGTGCTCTAACGATGACGGACACTGTAAACGGTCCCGGGCGAGCGCGTGCGCGTACCGCGGGGCCCAGGAGCCCGCGTAGGATGACGAAGCGATGAGGTAACAATTACCGAGCGTAATTGGAACAATGGCTCGCCGATCGGCGGCGATCGGTTTTCGCCGAGAGCGGTGCCCCGATAAATTCGCGCGGCTCGCGGTGACTTTTAGCGGCATTTATTCGCCACCTCGAACACGATCCTCGCTCGTAGGAACGCCGATTAAAGTTCAATTCATAATGTTACCCGTCCTGTTCGCCGGCTACAAGGACCGTTTCTACGACTCTCACGTTTGTATCCGACTGTATGCGAGCCCGCCACGCTCGGTTATTATGCAAATCCGAATTCCAAGGAACAATGCTCAACCCCTCCTCCCTCCCCCCACCCCGATCCTACCGAGTAGCACAACTTCGACAATTTACGTGCTCGGCAATTCAGCGTCGAAAGTGTAACCGTCGATAAATCCGTACACAGCGAGAAAAGTTTCGACGAGTTCGATCTTGTTGTTACAGCAGTTTGGTAATAACGATCGACGATATTTTTCGCATTTTATCGACATTTTGTAAACGGTCGACGCTTTGACGGACATGTCGATATGCTTAAAAGTCTTTTTTTATCGATTTAAAGTATTCTTGCCGATTAAATTAAAGCTGCAAATCGAAGTTATATGGCATTAATTATTTTTTGATATTCTTATCTCTTGAGATACTTAACAAAATTAAGAACTTGCAATGGATTAGTGTAAAAATTAATTTGTAGAAATTGAATTTTATATACAATTCTGACGAAGTGTTAAAACAGCGATTATGATACACTTCTTTAACGGTATAATTATCATATATTTTATTGACAAAATAAATAGAATAAATTATGTCAATAGTATAATTATTATACATATATTTTCTTAATAACAAAATTGGTATAATAAATAGTTATATCATAATAACATATTATGATATAATTTATTATTAAAATAAATAAGATAAATTTTCTTAATAGTACAATTATGATATACTTTATTAATAGCATAAATAGGTATAATAAATATAGTAGTAGTATTTATATAAGTAGTCACATAATAAATAGCTATAATAAATAGTTATATCATAATAACATATTATGATATAATTTATTCATAAAGTAAATAAGATAAATTCTGTTAATAGTACAATTATGATATACTTTATTAATAGCATAAATAGGTATAATAAATATAATAGTAGTAGTTATATAAGTAGTTACATAATAAATAGTTATATCATAATAACATATTATGATATAATATATTAATAAAATAAATAAGATAAATTCTGTTAATAGTACAATTATCATACAATTTATTAATAGCATAAATAGGTATAACAAATATAATAAGTAATTATATAATAAATAGCTATAACAAATAGTTACACCATAATAACATATTGTGATATAATTTATTAATAAAATAAACAGGACAAATTTGGTTAATAACACAATTATGATACATCTGTTAAAAGAATTGCGCCGAAAGTGTTTGCGCGAACAGATTTTCGAGCATCGTTAAATCGATCGACCGTGTTATTCGAGTATCCTAGGATCCCTGAATCGGCGATCGAGGCGATTCGCGACGTTTCCTGTTCGAGGAACACCTCGCGGCTCGCGGCTGGAAGGCAATTAGAGGCATTGCATCTCGGCCGGCCGGTATAAATCCTCCGGCTGCCGGTTTTACAAATGGTCGGTCGGTTACGTCCCGCGGAATGTATCAGTTTTCCCGCGATTTCTAGATCGGATCGGCCGCGAGCGACGGAAAACACCGGCCCGATGGCTTAATTATGCCCCACGCATTGTTCCCGGAATGAATTACACACGCGATGTAATCAATTATCCGGGGAGAGGGGGTAGCGGGGGGTCCGCCGACTTACGTAACGGAGCGCGCGGTTCGCCGCGAACAGCCTGTCGTATGCCGCAGAGGATATCGGGAAAATCGGAGAGGCTGAACGCACGCGAAATTTCGCAACGCGCCGCACCGTCGCCGTCGCCGCGCCGTCGAGCCCGCCGGGAACCGTTAATGCGGTTTCGGGGGAACGCTATAA